>NW_026967522.1:0-600000 GCF_028390025.1 Pseudophryne corroboree | reverse complement strand
GACCACTCTCCTGGATGGAGATCGTGTCTGCTGAGGAAGTCTGCTTCCCAGTTGTCTACTCCCGGAATGAAGGTTGCCGACACCACCACTGTGTGTCTTTTCACCCAGAGGATTCTTGACACCTTTGTCACTGCAGCCCTGCTCTTAGACCCGCCATGTCGGTTTATGTAGGCCACATTGTCCGACTGCACCTGAACAGCCCAATCCTGTAGAAGGTGTGCTGCATGAAGAAGGCCATTGTATATGGCCCTTAGCTCCAGGATGTTTATTGGTAGAAGGGATGCTTGATCCGACAACCTTCCTTGGAAGGTTTTCCCCTGAGCGACTGCTCCCCAACCTCTTAGACTTGCATCCATGGTTAGAAGGATCCAGTCCTGAACTCCGAACCTTCGGTCCTCTAGAAGGTGTGGTAGTTGTAGCCACCAGAGGAGCGAAATCCTGGCTGACAGATGTATCCTCTGGTGCCTATGTAGGTGAGATCCCGACCACTGGTCCAAGATATCCAGGTGAAAGGATCGAGCATGAAACCTTCCATACTGCAGAGCCTCGTAGGAGGCAACCATCTTCCCCAGAAGGTGGATGCACTGATGAACCGATACCCAGGCAGTCTTTATTGAGTTTTTGGAAGGTTCAGGATCCAACCGTGCTCTTTGAGCAGATGTGTCGTGAGAGCAATGGATCTTAACAACTTCTCCCTGGTCGACGCCTTGATCAGAAGATCGTCCAGATATGGAATTATGTTCACCCCTTGCTTGCGTAGAACCATCATCTCTGCCATCACCTTGGTGAAGACCCTCTGTGCCGTGGAGAGACCGAACGGCAGTGCCTGAAACTGATAGTGATCGTCTAACAGTGCAAACCTGAGATATGCCTGATGCGGCGACCAAATGGGAATGTGGAGGTACGCATCCTTGATGTCCAGGGACACCAGGAACTCCCCCTCCATCAGTCCTGAGATGACAGCTCTCAGAGACTCCATCTTGAATTTGAACTCTCTGAGATAAGGGTTCAAAGAATTTAAGTTCAGAATTGGCCTTACTGAACCATCCGGCATCGGTACCACAAAAAGGTTTGAATAGTAACCTTTGTTCCACTGATGAGGCAGAACTGAAACAATGACCTCGGACACTACCAATTATAGGATAGCATCCAGAATTGCTCTGTCTGCCAGCAAAGCTGGCAAGCCTGATTTGAAGAAATGGTGAGGCGGGAGAGTTTGAAACTCCAGCATGTACCCCCTGGACACATGGAATTCCCTGTTACATGGAATGAGGAGCTGGTACAGCTGGGAGAGAGTTACATGGAATGAGGAGCTGGTGCAGCTGGGAGAGAGTTACATGGAATGAGGAGCTGGTGCAGCTGGGAGAGAGTTACATGGAATGAGGAGCTGGTGCAGCTTGGAGAGAGTTACATGAACTGAGGAGCTGGTGCAGCTGGGAGAGTTACATGAACTGAGGAGCTTGTGCAGCTGGGAGAGTTACATGGAATGAGGAGCTGGTGCAGCTGGGAGAGAGTTACATGGAATGAGGAGCTGGTGCAGCTGGGAGAGTTACATGGAATGAGGAGCTGGTGCAGCTTGGAGAGAGTTACATGAACTGAGGAGCTGGTGCAGCTGGGAGAGAGTTACATGAACTGAGGAGCTTGTGCAGCTGGGAGAGTTACATGGAATGAGGAGCTGGTGCAGCTGGGAGAGAGTTACATGGAATGAGGAGCTGGTGCAGCTGGGAGAGAGTTACATGGAATGAGGAGCTGGTGCAGCTGGTAGAGTTACATGGAATGAGGAGCTGGTGCAGCTGGGAGAGAGTTACATGGAATGAGGAGCTGGTGCAGCTGGGAGAGAGTTACATGAACTGAGGAGCTTGTGCAGCTGGGAGAGTTACATGGAATGAGGAGCTGGTGCAGCTGGGAGAGAGTTACATGAACTGAGGAGCTGGTGCAGCTGGGAGAGAGTTACATGAACTGAGGAGCTTGTGCAGCTGGGAGAGTTACATGGAATGAGGAGCTGGTGCAGCTGGGAGAGAGTTACATGGAATGAGGAGCTGGTGCAGCTGGGAGAGAGTTACATGAAATGAGGAGCTGGTACAGCTGGGAGAGAGTTACATGAACTGAGGAGCTGGTGCAGCTGGGAGAGTTACATGAACTGAGGAGCTTGTGCAGCTGGGAGAGTTACATGGAATGAGGAGCTGGTGCAGCTGGGAGAGAGTTACATGGAATGAGGAGCTGGTGCAGCTGGGAGAGAGTTACATGGAATGAGGAGCTGGTGCAGCTGGGAGAGTTACATGGAATGAGGAGCTGGTGCAGCTGGGAGAGAGTTACATGAACTGAGGAGCTTGTGCAGCTGGGAGAGTTACATGAACTGAGGAGCTTGTGCAGCTGGTAGAGAGTTACATGGAATGAGGAGCTGGTGCAGCTGGGAGAGAGTTACATGGAATGAGGAGCTGGTGCAGCTGGGAGAGTTACATGGAATGAGGAGCTGGTGCAGCTTGGAGAGAGTTACATGAACTGAGGAGCTGGTGCAGCTGGGAGAGAGTTACATGGAATGAGGAGCTGGTGCAGCTGGGAGAGAGTTACATGAACTGAGGAGCTTGTGCAGCTGGGAGAGTTACATGGAATGAGGAGCTGGTGCAGCTGGGAGAGAGTTACATGGAATGAGGAGCTGGTGCAGCTGGGAGAGTTACATGGAATGAGGAGCTGGTGCAGCTTGGAGAGAGTTACATGAACTGAGGAGCTGGTGCAGCTGGGAGAGAGTTACATGAACTGAGGAGCTTGTGCAGCTGGGAGAGTTACATGGAATGAGGAGCTGGTGCAGCTGGGAGAGAGTTACATGGAATGAGGAGCTGGTGCAGCTGGGAGAGAGTTACATGGAATGAGGAGCTGGTGCAGCTGGGAGAGTTACATGGAATGAGGAGCTGGTGCAGCTGGGAGAGAGTTACATGGAATGAGGAGCTGGTGCAGCTGGGAGAGAGTTACATGAACTGAGGAGCTGGTGCAGCTGGGAGAGTTACATGGAATGAGGAGCTGGTGCAGCTTGGAGAGAGTTACATGAACTGAGGAGCTGGTGCAGCTGGGAGAGAGTTACATGAACTAAGGAGCTTGTGCAGCTGGGAGAGTTACATGGAATGAGGAGCTGGTGCAGCTGGGAGAGAGTTACATGGAATGAGGAGCTGGTGCAGCTGGGAGAGTTACATGGAATGAGGAGCTGGTGCAGCTTGGAGAGAGTTACATGAACTGAGGAGCTGGTGCAGCTGGGAGAGAGTTACATGAACTGAGGAGCTTGTGCAGCTGGGAGAGTTACATGGAATGAGGAGCTGGTGCAGCTGGGAGAGTTACATGGAATGAGGAGCTGGTGCAGCTGGGAGAGAGTTACATGGAATGAGGAGCTGGTGCAGCTGGGAGAGAGTTACATGGAATGAGGAGCTGATGCAGCTGGGAGAGAGTTACATGAACTGAGGAGCTGGTGCAGCTGGGAGAGAGTTACATGAACTGAGGAGCTGGTGCAGCTGGGAGAGAGTTACATGAACTGAGGAGCTGGTGCAGCTGGGAGAGAGTTACATGAACTGAGGAGCTTGTGCAGCTGGGAGAGTTACATGGAATGAGGAGCTGGTGCAGCTGGGAGAGAGTTACATGAACTGAGGAGCTTGTGCAGCTGGGAGAGAGTTACATGGAATGAGGAGCTGGTGCAGCTTGGAGAGTTACATGGAATGAGGAGCTGGTGCAGCTGGGAGAGAGTTACATGGAATGAGGAGCTGGTGCAGCTGGGAGAGTTACATGGAATGAGGAGCTGGTGCAGCTGGGAGAGTTACATGGAATGAGGAGCTGGTGCAGCTGGGAGAGAGTTACATGAACTGATGAGCTGGTGCAGCTTGGAGAGTTACATGGAATGAGGAGCTGGTGCAGCTGGGAGAGTTACATGGAATGAGGAGCTGGTGCAGCTGGGAGAGAGTTACATGGAATGAGGAGCTGGTGCAGCTGGGAGAGAGTTACATGGAATGAGGAGCTGGTGCAGCTGGGAGAGAGTTACATGGAATGAGGAGCTGGTGCAGCTTGGAGAGAGTTACATGAACTGAGGAGCTGGTGCAGCTGGGAGAGTTACATGAACTGAGGAGCTTGTGCAGCTGGGAGAGTTACATGGAATGAGGAGCTGGTGCAGCTGGGAGAGAGTTACATGGAATGAGGAGCTGGTGCAGCTGGGAGAGTTACATGGAATGAGGAGCTGGTGCAGCTTGGAGAGAGTTACATGAACTGAGGAGCTGGTGCAGCTGGGAGAGAGTTACATGAACTGAGGAGCTTGTGCAGCTGGGAGAGTTACATGGAATGAGGAGCTGGTGCAGCTGGGAGAGAGTTACATGGAATGAGGAGCTGGTGCAGCTGGGAGAGAGTTACATGGAATGAGGAGCTGGTGCAGCTGGGAGAGTTACATGGAATGAGGAGCTGGTGCAGCTGGGAGAGAGTTACATGGAATGAGGAGCTGGTGCAGCTGGGAGAGAGTTACATGAACTGAGGAGCTTGTGCAGCTGGGAGAGTTACATGGAATGAGGAGCTGGTGCAGCTGGGAGAGAGTTACATGAACTGAGGAGCTGGTGCAGCTGGGAGAGAGTTACATGAACTGAGGAGCTTGTGCAGCTGGGAGAGTTACATGGAATGAGGAGCTGGTGCAGCTGGGAGAGAGTTACCTGGAATGAGGAGCTGGTGCAGCTGGGAGAGAGTTACATGAAATGAGGAGCTGGTACAGCTGGGAGAGAGTTACATGAACTGAGGAGCTGGTGCAGCTGGGAGAGTTACATGAACTGAGGAGCTTGTGCAGCTGGGAGAGTTACATGGAATGAGGAGCTGGTGCAGCTGGGAGAGAGTTACATGGAATGAGGAGCTGGTGCAGCTGGGAGAGAGTTACATGGAATGAGGAGCTGGTGCAGCTGGGAGAGTTACATGGAATGAGGAGCTGGTGCAGCTGGGAGAGAGTTACATGGAATGAGGAGCTGGTGCAGCTGGGAGAGAGTTACATGAACTGAGGAGCTTGTGCAGCTGGGAGAGTTACATGAACTGAGGAGCTTGTGCAGCTGGTAGAGAGTTACATGGAATGAGGAGCCGGTGCAGCTGGGAGAGAGTTACATGGAATGAGGAGCTGGTGCAGCTGGGAGAGTTACATGGAATGAGGAGCTGGTGCAGCTTGGAGAGAGTTACATGAACTGAGGAGCTGGTGCAGCTGGGAGAGAGTTACATGGAATGAGGAGCTGGTGCAGCTGGGAGAGAGTTACATGAACTGAGGAGCTTGTGCAGCTGGGAGAGTTACATGGAATGAGGAGCTGGTGCAGCTGGGAGAGAGTTACATGGAATGAGGAGCTGGTGCAGCTGGGAGAGTTACATGGAATGAGGAGCTGGTGCAGCTTGGAGAGAGTTACATGAACTGAGGAGCTGGTGCAGCTGGGAGAGAGTTACATGAACTGAGGAGCTTGTGCAGCTGGGAGAGTTACATGGAATGAGGAGCTGGTGCAGCTGGGAGAGAGTTACATGGAATGAGGAGCTGGTGCAGCTGGGAGAGAGTTACATGGAATGAGGAGCTGGTGCAGCTGGGAGAGTTACATGGAATGAGGAGCTGGTGCAGCTGGGAGAGAGTTACATGGAATGAGGAGCTGGTGCAGCTGGGAGAGAGTTACATGAACTAAGGAGCTTGTGCAGCTGGGAGAGTTACATGGAATGAGGAGCTGGTGCAGCTGGGAGAGAGTTACATGGAATGAGGAGCTGGTGCAGCTGGGAGAGTTACATGGAATGAGGAGCTGGTGCAGCTTGGAGAGAGTTACATGAACTGAGGAGCTGGTGCAGCTGGGAGAGAGTTACATGAACTGAGAGGCTTGTGCAGCTGGGAGAGTTACATGGAATGAGGAGCTGGTGCAGCTGGGAGAGTTACATGGAATGAGGAGCTGGTGCAGCTGGGAGAGAGTTACATGGAATGAGGAGCTGGTGCAGCTGGGAGAGAGTTACATGGAATGAGGAGCTGATGCAGCTGGGAGAGAGTTACATGAACTGAGGAGCTGGTGCAGCTGGGAGAGAGTTACATGAACTGAGGAGCTGGTGCAGCTGGGAGAGAGTTACATGAACTGAGGAGCTGGTGCAGCTGGGAGAGAGTTACATGAACTGAGGAGCTTGTGCAGCTGGGAGAGTTACATGGAATGAGGAGCTGGTGCAGCTGGGAGAGAGTTACATGAACTGAGGAGCTTGTGCAGCTGGGAGAGAGTTACATGGAATGAGGAGCTGGTGCAGCTGGGAGAGTTACATGGAATGAGGAGCTGGTGCAGCTGGGAGAGAGTTACATGGAATGAGGAGCTGGTGCAGCTGGGAGAGTTACATGGAATGAGGAGCTGGTGCAGCTGGGAGAGTTACATGGAATGAGGAGCTGGTGCAGCTGGGAGAGAGTTACATGAACTGATGAGCTGGTGCAGCTTGGAGAGTTACATGGAATGAGGAGCTGGTGCAGCTGGGAGAGTTACATGGAATGAGGAGCTGGTGCAGCTGGGAGAGAGTTACATGGAATGAGGAGCTGGTGCAGCTGGGAGAGTTACATGGAATGAGGAGCTGGTGCAGCTGGGAGAGAGTTACATGGAATGAGGAGCTGGTGCAGCTGGGAGAGTTACATGGAATGAGGAGCTGGTGCAGCTGGGAGAGTTACATGGAATGAGGAGCTGGTGCAGCTGGGAGAGAGTTACATGAACTGATGAGCTGGTGCAGCTTGGAGAGTTACATGGAATGAGGAGCTGGTGCAGCTGGGAGAGTTACATGGAATGAGGAGCTGGTGCAGCTGGGAGAGAGTTACATGGAATGAGGAGCTGGTGCAGCTGGGAGAGAGTTACATGAAATGAGGAGCTGGTGCAGCTTGGAGAGTTACATGGAAGGAGGAGCTGGTGCAGCTGGGAGAGTTACATGGAATGAGGAGCTGGTGCAGATGGGAGAGAGTTACATGGAATGAGGAGCTGGTGCAGCTGGGAGAGAGTTACATGGAATGAGGAGCTGGTGCAGCTGGGAGAGAGTTACATGGAATGAGGAGCTGGTGCAGCTGGGAGAGAGTTACATGAAATGAGGAGCTGGTGCAGCTGGGAGAGAGTTACATGGAATGAGGAGCTGGTGCAGCTGGGAGAGAGTTACATGGAATGAGGAGCTGGTGCAGCTGGGAGAGTTACATGGAATGAGGAGCAGGTGCAGCTGGGAGAGAGTTACATGGAATGAGGAGCTGGTGCAGCTGGGAGAGTTACATGGAATCAGGAGCTGGTACAGCTGGGAGAGAGTTACATGGAATGAGGAGCTGGTGCAGCTGGGAGAGAGTTACATGAAATGAGGAGCTGGTACAGCTGGGAGAGAGTTAAATGGAATGAGGAGCTGGTGCAGCTGGGAGAGAGTTACATGGAATGAGGAGCTGGTGCAGCTGGGAGAGAGTTACATGAACTGAGGAGCTGGTGCAGCTGGGAGAGAGTTACATGGAATGAGGAGCAGGTGCAGCTGGGAGAGAGTTACATGAACTGAGGAGCTGGTGCAGCTGGGAGAGAGTTACATGGAATGAGGAGCTGGTGCAGCTGGGAGAGTTACATGGAATGAGGAGCTGGTGCAGCTGGGAGAGTTACATGGAATGAGGAGCTGGTGCAGCTGGGAGAGAGTTACATGAACTGATGAGCTGGTGCAGCTTGGAGAGTTACATGGAATGAGGAGCTGGTGCAGCTGGGAGAGTTACATGGAATCAGGAGCTGGTACAGCTGGGAGAGAGTTACATGGAATGAGGAGCTGGTGCAGCTGGGAGAGAGTTACATGAAATGAGGAGCTGGTGCAGCTGGGAGAGAGTTACATGGAATGAGGAGCTGGTGCAGCTGGGAGAGAGTTACATGGAATGAGGAGCTGGTGCAGCTGGGAGAGAGTTACATGAAATGAGGAGCTGGTGCAGCTGGGAGAGAGTTACATGAAATGAGGAGCTGGTGCAGCTGGGAGAGAGTTAAATGGAATGAGGAGCTGGTGCAGCTGGGAGAGAGTTACATGGAATGAGGAGCTGGTGCAGCTGGGAGAGAGTTACATGAACTGAGGAGCTGGTGCAGCTGGGAGAGAGTTACATGAAATGAGGAGCTGGTGCAGCTGGGAGAGAGTTACATGAAATGAGGAGCTGGTGCAGCTGGGAGAGTTACATGGAATGAGGAGCTGGTACAGCTGGGAGAGAGTTAAATGGAATGAGGAGCTGGTGCAGCTGGGAGAGAGTTACATGGAATGAGGAGCTGGTGCAGCTGGGAGAGAGTTACATGAACTGAGGAGCTGGTGCAGCTGGGAGAGAGTTACATGGAATGAGGAGCTTGTGCAGCTGGGAGAGAGTTACATGAAATGAGGAGCTGGTGCAGCTGGGAGAGAGTTACATGGAATGAGGAGCTGGTGCAGCTGGGATGACCTGGAGGAAATCACAGGAACTATACTGGAGCTGCAGCAAATAAAGAGTAAAAACTTATCCCAAATGCTGCTTCCATGGAGCTGTCTGAGACCGGTCGGAATGTTGATGCAGAGGAGATCCAAGCTGGGGATGAAGGAGACCTGGAGAGTTCCAGCTTAGTTGTGGGAAGCCATGGAGTGGTGGCTCTCCAGGAGAAAGTAGATCTGCTGGTGGGTGACAAATGTGGATCCGGTGGTGGCTGTGGTCTCTCAGGGTCTGGTCTAGGATTGGCAATCAACAATTGATGTTCAGGAATAATTGATGGTCTATACCTGACGTTAACTAGTTTTACAATGAAAGGTGGAGACCAAGTTAGTTCCCCGCCATCAATAGTAGACATGGTCCAGATGTTTTTTCCCATCATTTGCAGACTGCTGCCGCTGTACAGAGCTGCTAAATTGTCAGCCAGCAGCCCTACCTCTTACAAATAGTGTGCTGTACCAGCTGGGAATAAGATGCCCCATCCACCTCACTGAAGTGACAGGCTCAGCTGTTAGTCATGCAGCCCCACTGCATCCACTCTGTCCGTACTCCTACATACATGCCTTCCTGGGAGTGTGTCTCCATCATGTTTGTGTGTATATATGCTTAGTGAGTACTGCCAGCAGCATGCCTCACTGCTCCACTGCAGTAAGGCAGTGTATTGGGGGAGGGGGGGGGGGGCGGAAGGGGTTGCGACACCAATGAGTAAAGGAATGGAGTAGTTGGATGGGACTCTGGACGCTGCAGCCAAAGTGAAGTAAAATGAAAATAAAGTCATTAAACACCACAAACCAGGTGGTGGGACCTAGAATGGATTAGTGAGGGTAGGGACTCTCAAGGAAAATTGGAGTGGGAGCCCACAAGTACCAAACTGGGTAAAGAGCAGCTTTTAGGAAGGAAATAGGTAAGGTAGACCCTGTGGTTGACCCTTCTTTGCCTCATGTGGGGTGGATCCTTGGACTCTCCAGTTCCTCATGAGGCTGTGGATTCTTCTTGCCCACTACCTGGTGGTTCTGTGGTCATCTCAGACCACAAACCTCCCAGATACCAGGCCTCCAGATAAACATGTAATGGTCATGGAGGTGGTCCTGGGCTCTGTGAAGGAAGAGGTGGAACAAGCAAAAGAAAGTTGTGTCCCTTCTGAAGGGGCAATGGTGGACATTGTGAATGGTGAAGGGAAGATTTTGTGGGCGAAGAGGGAGTTATGCCATATATCCCAGAAGTATAGGTCCTCGGCCTATATGATGTCTTGTCCGACCAAGCTTGATTTATGGGCTTTTTAATTTTTTTAAGCAGGATAAAGGCTGATTTTTTTATTTCTGCAGTAGACTAAAATAAGTCCAGACAGTCCCACTTCCATTATACCACCTGAATGTGACAGTGACCACCATGACATCACTTACCTGTATGCTTACACATACACGGTTTCTTTAAATCTTCTGCTGTCCACTCCGAGATTAGACATTATGGCGTAATTACTCAGACGGGAATATAAAACAGAATAAAAAATAAGATTTTAAACCTACCGGTAAATCTTTTTATCCTAGTCCGTAGGGGATGCTGGGGACTCCGTAAGGACAATGGGGTATAGACAGGCTCTGCAGGAGATATGGGCACTCTAAAGAACTTTTAGTATGGGTGTGCACTGGCTCCTCCCTCTATGCCCCTCCTCCAGACCTCAGTTAGAGAAACTGTGCCCAGAGGAGATGGATAATACGAGGAAAGTGTTTTGTAAATCTAAGGGCAAGATTCATACCAGCCCACACCAATCATACCATATAACCTGGAATACACATAACCAGTTAACAGTATGAATGAAAAAAACAGTATCAGCCAAAGACCGACTCCAACTGTAACATAACCCTTATGTAAGCAACAACTATATACAAGCCTTGCAGATTTAGCTGAATCGTGTTACAGATCCAGCAAGCAATAGTCTGCTTAGAAGCAGGCGCGCCAATCTTGTTGGCTGCATACAGGACAAACAGAGCCTCTGTTTTCCTAACCCTAGCGTCCTGGCTATGTAAATTTTCAAGGCCCTGACCACATCCAGGGACTTGGAGTCCTCCAAGTCAGGCGTAGCCACAGGCACCACAATAGGTTGGTTCAAATGAAACGAAGAAACCACCTTAGGCAGAAATTAGGACGAGTCCTCAACTCTGCCCTATCCACATGAAAAATCAAGTAGGGGCTCTTGTGAGACAAGGCCGCCAACTCCGACACCCGCCTTGCAGATGCCAAGGCTAATAACATAACCACCTTCCAGGTGAGAAATTTTGATTCCACAGTTTGAAGAGGTTCAAACCAGTGTGACTTAAGGAACTGTAACACCACGTTAAGGTACCATGGCACCACTGGTGGCACAAAAGGAGGCTGGATGTGCAGCACCCCCACCACGAAAGTTTGGACTTCTGGGAGAGAAGCCAATTCTTTTTGAAAAAATACAGATAGGGCCAAAATCTGCACCTTAATGGAGTCTAAATTTAGGCCCAAATCCACTCCCGTCTGTAGGAAGTGGAGAAACCGTCCCAGATGGAAATCTTCCGTAGAAGCATTCTTGGTTTCACACCAAGATACATACTTTCTCCAGATACGGTGATAATGCTTTGCCGTTACCTCCTTCCTAGCCTTTATCAGAGTAGGGATAACTTCCTCCGGAATACCTCTCTCTGCTAGGATTCGGTGTTCAATCGCCATGCCGTCAGACGCAACCATGGTAAGTCTTGGAACATGCAAGGCCCCTGTTGTAACAGGACTTCCCTCAGAGGAAGAGGCCACGGATCTTCCGTGAGCATTTCCTGAAGATCCGAATACCAGGCCCTTCAAGGCCAACCTGGAACCATGATTATTGCTTGCACTCTGATTCTCAACACTTTTGAGATGAGAGGAAGAGGAGGGAACACATAGACCGACTGAAACACTCATGGTGTCACTAGGGCGTCTACCGCTACTGCCTGAGGGTCCCTTGACCTGGCACAATACCTCCAAAGCTTTTTGTTGAGGCGTGACGCCATCATATCTATTTGAGGAAGTCCCCAAAGACTTGCAATCTCTGCAAAGACCTCTTGATGAAGTCTCCACTCTCCCGGATGGAGATAGTGTCTGCTGAGGAAGTCTGCTTCCCAGATTCTACTCCCGGTATGAAGACTGCTGACAGAACACTTACATGGTTTTCTGCCCAGCGCAGAATTCTAGTGGCTTTCACCATTGCCACTCTGCTCCTTGTTCCGCCTTGGTGGTTTACATGAGCCACTGCTGTGATGTTGTCTGATTTAATCAGAATCGGTAGGTCGTGAAGAAGACTTTTTGCTTGTCGTAGGCCATTGTATATGGCCCTTTATTCTGTAGATGGGACCCTGACCATTTGTCGAGAAGGTCCCACTGAAATGTCCTCGCATGGAACCTGCCGAAGGGAATGGCCTTGTAGACTGCCACCATATTTCCCAGAACTCGAGTGCATTAATGCACCGACACTCTGTTTGGTCTTAGTAGGTCCCTGACCATGTTCTGGATGTCCT
This sequence comes from Pseudophryne corroboree, assembly GCF_028390025.1. Lineage (NCBI taxonomy): Eukaryota > Metazoa > Chordata > Amphibia > Anura > Myobatrachidae > Pseudophryne > Pseudophryne corroboree. The sequence continues at coordinate 588,048 of NW_026967522.1, read as the reverse complement.
GGGCTTTTTCTATTGGTAGAAAACCCATTTTCTGTTCCGTGTCCAGAATCATGCCTAGGAAGGATAGTCGAGTCGTTGGAAGCAACTGTGAGTTTGGCAGATTGAGAATCCAACTGTATTGATGTAACACTCTCAGGGAGAGGGACATGTTTTTAAGCAATTGATCCCTTGATCTCGCCTTTATCAGGAGATCGTCCAAGTACGGGATAATTGTGATACCCTGCTTGCACAGGAGCACCATCATTTCTGCCATTACCTTGGTGAAAATCCTCGGGGCCATGGAAAGCCCAAACGGCGTCTGAAACTGGTAATGATAGTCCTGTACTAGGTATTCTTGATGAAGAGGAAATATGGGGACATGAAGGTAGGCATCCTTCACGTCTAGCGACACCATAAAATCACCTGCTTCCAGACTGGATATCACCGTCCGGAGTGATTCCATCTTGAATTTGAACTTTTTCAAGTATAGGTTTAGTGACTTGAGATTCAAAATTGGTCTAACCGAACCATCCGGCTTCGGGACCACAAACATTGCTGATGTGTAGACAAGCCTCCTGGCTTGACCATATCCCCTGAAAATGTTTTCCTTTTGTGATTGCTCCCCATCCTCGGAGGCTCGCTTCCGTGGTCACCAGAACCCAGTCTTGAACGCCGAACCTGCGACCCTCTAGAACAGGCATGTCCAAACTGCGGCACTCCAGCTGTTGAGAAACTACACATCCCAGCATGCCCTGACACAGCTTTAGAATTCTCTGACAGCTAAACTGTGTCAGGGCATGCTGGGATATGTAGTTTCACAACAGCTGGAGGGCCGCAGTTTGGACATGCCTGCTCTAGAAGGTGAACACTTTGCAGCCACCACAGGAGACTTTAGTACCCTTTTCACTTTTGGCCTAGGGGAACCTTGACAATCACTTGCTGTTGACACAGCTTTTGAATTGCACCTAAAACCACTCACCTCTCCGGGGAAGAAGTTGGCAAGGCCGACTTGAGAAATCGGCGAGGGGGCACCTCTTCGAACTCGTTTGTAACCTTGGGATACAATTTCTAACGCCCAAGGATCCATGCCCGATAGGACCCAGACCTAGCTGAAGAGTCGAAGACGTGCCCCCACCGGTGCGGACTCCCTCCGTGGAGCCCCAGCGTCATGCGGTGGATTTAGCAGAGGTCAGGGAGGACTTCTGCTCCTGGGAACTCGCCGAAGCAGGTGTTCTCTTACCTCTACCCTTACCTCTGGCGAGGAAAGAGGAACCCCAACCTCTTCTGGACTTATGCGACCGAAAGGACTGCATCTAATATTGGGGGTTTTCTTGTGCTGTGGGGGAACAAAAGGCAAAAATGTAGATTTACCCACGGTAGCTGTGGACACCAGGTCCACTAGACAATCCCCAAACAAAACCTCACCCTTGTAAGGTAAAACCTCCATATGCTTTTTTGAGTTGGCATCACCCGACCATTGGCGGGTCCACAGAGCTCGCCTTGTCGAAATTGCCATGGCGTTGGCCCTGGAACCAAGCAGCCCCATGTCTCTTTGAGCGTCTCTCATATACAAGACTGCGTCCTTAATGTGGCCTAAAGTCAGGACAACAGTATCCTTGTCCAGGGTATCCATGTCAGTCAACAAGATATCTGTCCATGCTGCAACAGCGCTACAGACCCATGCCGATGCTATTGCCGGCCTGAGTAAAGCCCCTGTATGTGCATAAATAGATTTTAAGGTAGTCTCCTGTCTACGATCAGCAGGGTCCTTAAGGGCCGCGGTGTCTGGAGATGGTAGCGCCACTTTCCTAGACAGATGCGTTAATGCCTTGTCTGCCCTGGGCAAGGATTCCCAACGTACCCTGTCCTTTGCAGGGAAAGGATACGCCATAAGGATCCTTTTGTCTGGAGTTTCCCACGCTTTTTCAAATAATTTGTTCAGTTCCTGAGATGGAGGAAACGTTACCACAGGTTTCTTCCACTTAAACATGCGCACCCTCGTGTCTGGGACAGAGGGGTCATCTGTAATATGCAAAACATCTTTTATTGCCACAATCATATAATGAATACTCTTGGTCACCTTAGTGTGCAACCTTGCCTCATCATAGTCGACACTGGAATCAGAATCCATGTGTCTACTATTTGTGATAAGGGACGCTTTTGAGACCCTGACGGGCCCTGTGACCCAGTCAAATCCGCGGATTGACTCCCTGCTGTTCCCTTGGACTCAGCTTTGTCCATTCTCTTATGTAATAAGGTCACATTAGCATTTAAAATATTCCACATATCATACCAAACATGTGTCGGCATTGCTGACGGAGACACCACAATCATCTGCTCCACCTCCTCCTTGGATGAGCCTTCCGCTTCAGACATGTCGACACACGCGTACCGACACTCTCTCTCACACACACACAGGGATCTTCCTATAAGAGGACAGGTCCCCAACAAGGCCCTTTGGAGAGACAGAGAGAGAGTATGCCAGCACACACCCAGCGCCAACTGACACTGGAAACAATTCCCAGATATAGCGCTTTTATATTATGTCAATCGTGTAATACACTCACTGCGCCAAAATGTGCCCCCCCCCCTCTTTTTCAGCCCTGTATCACCGTTCTGCAGGGGAGAGTCCGGGGAGACAGCTTCTCTTCAGCACACTGTGGAGAAAATGGCGCTGGTTAGTGCTGTGCGACCAAGCTCCGCCCCCTCTAGGGGCGGGCTTCGGTCCCGCTCAAATTTACAATTAATGGCGGTGGATAAACATATTCACTGACTCTGCAGCCTATATGTGACTAATATGCCTAAAAAAGAAGTATATATTGCTGCCCAGGGCGCCCTGCACCCATCAGTGCCTGCCGTGTGTGTAACATGCGGGAGCAATGGCGCGCAGCGGAAACGCTGCACGCTTCCCTTAGTGAAGATCAGAAGTCTTCTGCCGCCTGAGACGTCTTCTTTTTTCTTATACTCACCCGGCTTCTATCTTCTCCTCTGGGCACAGAATCTAACTGAGGTCTGGAGGAGGGGCATAGAGGGAGGAGCCAGTGCACACCCATACTAAAAGTTCTTTATAGTGCCCATATCTCCTGCGGAGCCCGTCTAAACCCCATGGTACTTACGGAGCCCCTAGCATCCTCTAGGACGTAAGAGAAATAAAAGCTATACAGCAATAATTAGATGCAAACAAAAGCTTTTATTATGAAATCATACAGGGAAGTATCCGCACCATATAGATGTAACATACAACAAACCACCGCAGATGGAACCCGGGTGACTCTAATGCACATGATAATGTACAGGGTGTATATGGATAGGATCTTGTATCAGAAAACACTCAACACTCCTGATCAAGATGAGTGTCTGCAACAAGTTAGGCAAACTAGAAGAAGTGAAAACACGTTCCAATGGCCGCCATACTGTCGTGCAGCAATACAGATTGTGGAAACTGGTATTAGACATTCACATTTACACAAAGCACAAGATACTAAATAAACAGCAGAAAAAAGACCTAAGCATTTGGGATGTATTATTTAGGAAGTAAATAGAGGTACATTAATGAAAAGCGTGAGTAACAGTCATTAGTCTGTTTGTGAAGGTCTCTAGAGTGGAGGCCTCTTGGACTGTGCAAGGCAGTGAGTTCCATGGTCAGGGCTGCAAAACTAAAAGTTCAACCCATAAATGAATTACAGGAGATTCTTGGTACTGCTGGTAACAGTCCTTCATCTGTAGAAGCAAGCAGGGCAGTAAGGAGGCAGAAGCTGCTTCTAGTACCTTGGACCATGTAATGCTGGGCTGGCATCATCCACCCTTGGCGCTCAGCTAGACAACCATTTAGGATTGGTATTAGGTTCTCAGTACATGGAGCAAAAAGCAGGTAATCTGCATAGCAGTGGTAGACCAGGCCATGATGTCTGATTATATAACCCATGGTAGCATGTATGTTTTATAAAGCATAGGAGATAGGATTGACCCTTGAGGAACATTGCATGACAGTGATAATTATACTCCAGAAGATTTCGCTGACGTCCTATGTGGATGCTGGGACTCCGTAAGGACCACGGGGAATAGCGGCTCCGCAGGAGACTGGGCACAACTAAAGAAAGCTTTAGGACTACCTGGTGTGCACTGGCTCCTCCCCCTATGACCCTCCTCCAGACCTCAGTTAGAATCTTGTGCCCGGCTGAGCTGGATACACACTAGGGGCTCTCCTGAGCTCTTAGAAAAGAAAGTATAATTTAGTTTTTTTATTTTCAGTGAGATCTGCTGGCAACAGACTCACTGCTACGAGGGACTAAGGGGAGAAGAAGCGAACCTACCTGCTTGCAGCCAGCTTGGGCTTATTAGGCTACTGGACACCATTAGCTCCAGAGGGATCGAACACAGGGCCCGACCTCGATCGTCCGGTCCCGGAGCCGCGCCGCCGTCCCCCTTACAGAGCCAGAAACAAGAAGATGGTCCTGAAAATCGTCGGTAAAAGACTTCGGTCTTCAACAAGGTAGCGCACAGCACTGCAGCTGTGCGCCATTGCTCCTCATGCACACCTCACACTCCAGTCACTGATGGGTGCAGGGCGCTGGGGGGGGGGCCCTGAGCAGCAATATTAACACCTTGGCTGGCAAAAAAATCACAATATATAGTCCTAGAGGCTATATATGTGAAAAATACCCGCCAGAATTCCAGAAAAAAGCCGGAGAAGCCCGCCGAAAAAGGGGCGGGGCTATCTCCCTCAGCACACTGGCGCCATTTTTCCCTCAGCTCCGCTGGAAGGAAGCTCCCTGGCTCTCCCCAGCAGTGTCAAGCTACAAAAGGGTAAAAAAGAGAGGGGGGGGGCACTAAATCTAGGCGCAGTAGTGATATATAAGCAGCTATAAGGGAAAATCACTCAGTTATAGTGTTCATCCCTGTGTTATATAGCGGTCTGGTGTGTGCTGGCATACTCTCCCTCTGTCTCCCCAAAGGACTTTGTGGGGTCCTGTCCTCTGTCAGAGCATTCCCTGTGTGTGTGCGGTGTGTCGGTACAGCTGTGTCGACATGTTTGATGAGGAGGCTTATGTGGAGGCGGAGCAGATGCCAATAAATGTGATGTCACCCCCTGCGGGGCAGACACCTGAATGGATGGACATGTGGAAGGAATTACGTGACAGTGTCAACTCCTTACATAAAAGGTTTGACGACATACCAAATATGGGACAGCCAGCTTCTCAGCCCGTGCCTGCCCAGGCGTCTCAAAAGCCATCAGGGGCTCTAAAACGCCCGCTACCTCAGATGGCAGACACAGATGTCGACACGGATACAGACTCCAGTGTCGACGACAATGAGACTAATGTAACTTCCAATAGGGCCACACGTTATATGATTGAGGCTATGAAAAATGTGTTGCACATTTCTGATATTAACCCAGCTACCACAAAAAAGGGTATTATGTTTCGGGAGAAAAAAACTTACAGTGGTGTTTCCCCCATCTGAGGAATTAAATGAAGTGTGAAGAATCATGGGCTTCTCCCGATAAGAAACTGGTAATTTCTAAGACGTTACTGATGACGTACCCTTTCCCGCCAGAGGATAGGTCACGTTGGGAAACATCCCCTAGGATGGATAAAGCGCTCACACGCTTGTCAAAGAAGGTGGCACTACAGTCTCCGGATACGGCCGCCCTAAAGGAGCCTGCTGATAGAAAACAGGAGGCTATCCTGAAGTCTATATATACACACACACACACACAGGTATTATACTGAGACCAGCTATTGTTTCAGCATGGATGTGCAGTGCTGCAGCTGCGTGGTCAGATTCCCTGTCGGAAAATATTGATACCTTAGACAGGGACACTATATTGCTAACCAAAGAGCATATAAAAGACGCAGTCTTATACATGAGAGATGCACAGAGGGATATTTGCTGGCTGGCATCTAAAATAAGTGCAATGTCCATTTCTGCCAGGAGAGGGTTATGGGCTCGGCAGTGGACAGGTGATGCAGATTCTAGAAGGCACATGGAAGTTTTGCCTTATAAAGGTGAGGAGTTGTTTGGGGATGATCTCTCGACCTTGTTTCCACAGCGACAGCTGGGAAGTCAGCATTTTTACCCCATGTTCCCTCACAGCCAAAGAAAGCACCGTATTATCAGGTACAGTCCTTTTCGACCCCATAAGGGCAAGCGGGTTAAAGGCGCGTCCTTTCTGCCCAGAGGCAGAGGTAGAGAAAAAAGCTGCAGCAGACAGCCAGTTCCCAGGAGCAAAAGCCCTCCCCCGCTTCCTCTAAGTCCACCGCATGACGCTGGGGCTCCACAGGCGGAGCCAGGTACGGTGGGGGCCCGTCTCAAAAACTTCAGCAATCAGTGGGCTTGCTCACAGGTGGATCCCTGGATCCTTCAGGTAGTATCTCAGAGGTACAAGCTGGAATTCGAGACATCTCCCCCCCCCACCGTTTCCTCAAATCTGCCTTGCCAACAACTCCCTCAGGCAGGGAGGCTGTGTTAGAGGCAATACACAAGCTGTATTCCCAGCAGGTGATAGTCAAGGTGCCCCTCCTTCAACAAGGACGGGGTTACTATTCCACAATGTTTGTGGTACCAAAACCGGACGGTTCGGTGAGACCCATTTTAAATTTGAAATCCTTAACACGTATATAAAAAAATTCAAGTTCAAGATGGAATCGCTCAGGGCGGTTATTGCAAGCCTGGATGAGGGGGATTACATGGTATCACTGGACATCAAGGATGCTTACCTGCATGTCCCCATTTACCATCCTCACCAGGAGTACCTCAGATTTGTGGTAGATTGTCATTACCAATTCCAGACGTTGCCGTTCGGTCTGTCCACGGCACCGAGGGTATTTACCAAGGTAATGGCCGAAATGAGTTTTAATTATCCCGTACTTGGACGATCTCCTGATAAAGGCGAGGTCCAGGGAGCAGTTGTTGGTCGGGGTAGCACTATCTCAGGAGGTGCTACAACAGCACGGTTGGATTCTAAATATTCCAAAGTCACAGCTGGTCCCTACGACACGTCTACTGTAAACCGACAGGGTGGCACGAGAAGCAGGATGGCAATGGCAGAAGCCACAAGGATTCTCCGATGGGCGGAAAATCATGTGTTAGCACTGTCAGCAGTGTTCATTCCGGGAGTGGACAACTGGGAAGCAGACTTCCTCAGCAGGCACGACCTCCACCCGGGAGAGTGGGGACTTCATCCAGAAGTCTTACAGCTGATTGTAAACCGTTGGGAACGGCCACAGGTGGACATGATGGCGTCCCGCCTAAACAAAAGGCTAGAAAGATATTGCGCCAGGTCGAGAGACCCTCAGGCAATAGCTGTGGACGCTCTAGTGACACCGTGGGTGTACCAGTCGGTTTATGTGTTCCCTCCTCTTCCTCTCATACCCAAGGTACTGAGGATAATAAGAAAAAGAGTAAGAACTATACTCATTGTTCCGGATTGGCCAAGAAGAGCTTGGTACCCGGAACTTCAAGAACTGATCTCAGAGGACCCATGGCCTCTGTCGCTCAGACAGGACCTGCTGCAGCAGGGGCCCTGTCTGTTCCAAGACTTACCGCGGCTGCGTTTGACGGCATGGCGGTTGAACGCCGGTTCCTGAAGGAAGAGGGTATTCCGGAGGAAGTCATCCCTACACTGATTAAGGCTAGGAAAGAAGTGACCGCAAACCATTATCACCGCATATGGCGAAAATATGTTGCCTGGTGTGAGGCCAGGAAGGCCCCAATGGAGGAATTTCAGCTGGGCCATTTTCTGCACTTCCTACAGTCAGGAGTGACTATGGGCCTAAAATTGGGTTCCATTAAGGTCCAAATTTTGGCTCTGTCGATTTTCTTCCATAAAGAACTGGCTTCACTGCCTGAAGTTCAGACATTTGTTAAAGGAATGCTGCATATTCAGGCCCCTTTTGTGCCTCCAGTGGCACCTTGGGATCTCAACGTGGTATTGGATTTCCTAAAGTCACATTGGTTTGAGCCACTTAAAACCGTGGATTTTAAATATCTCACGTGGAAAGTGGTCATGCTGTTGGCCTTGGCTTCGGCCAGGCGTGTGTCCGAATTGACGGCTTTGTCATGTAAAAGCCCTTATCTGATTTTCCATATGGATAGGGCAGAATTGAGGACTCGTCCCCAGTTTCTCCCTAAGGTGGTATCAGCTTTTCACTTGAACCAACCTATTGTGGTGCCTGCGGCTACTAGGGACTTGGAGGATTCCAAGTTACTGGACGTAGTCAGGGTCTTGAAAATATGTTTCCAGGACGGCTGGAGTCAGGAAAACTGACTCGCTATTTATCCTGTATGCACCCAACAAGATAGGTGCTCCTGCTTCGAAGCAGACAATTGCTCGCTGGATCTGTAGCACAATTCAGCTTACGCATTCTGCGGCTGGACTGCCACATCCTAAATCTGTAAAAGCCCATTCCACAAGGAAGGTGGGCTCTTCTTGGGCGGCTGTCCGAGGTGTCTCGGCTTTACAACTTTGCCGAGCGGCTACTTGGTCAGGGTCTAACACTTTTGCAAAATTCTACAAATTTGATACCCTGGCTGAGGAGGACCTTCAGTTTGCTCATTCTGTGCTGCAGAGTCATCCGCACTCTCCCGCCTGTTTGGGAGCTTTGGTATAATCCTCATGGTCCTTACGGAGTCCCAGCATCCACTTAGGACGTCAGAGAAAATAAGATTTTACTCACCAGTAAATCTATTTCTCGTAGTCCGTAGTGGATGCTGGGCGCCCATCCCAAGTGCGGATTGTCTGCAATGCTTGTATATGGTTATTGTTAAACTAAAGGGTTATTGTTGAGACATCTGTTGAGAGGCTCAGTTAATTTTTTATACTGTTAATTGGATATTGTATCACGAGTTATACGGTGTGATTGGTGTGGCTGGTATGAGTATTACCCGGGATTCAAAATCCTTCCTTATTGTGTCAGCTCTTCCGGGCACAGTATCCTGAAGTCTGGAGGAGGGTCATAGGGGGAGGAGCCAGTGCACACCAGGTAGTCCTAAAGCTTTCTTTAGTTGTGCCCAGTCTCCTGCGGAGCCGCTATTCCCCATGGTCCTTACAGAGTCCCAGCATCCACTACGGACTACGAGAAATAGATTTACCGGTGAGTAAAATCTTATTTTAAATGGTTCCGTAGTTGGGTAATGTCTAATATGTTCAACAAGAGCGGATTTATTTATCTCTCAGCATGAAAATGGCTTCTCACCTGTGAAATCGCTGATGTTTGACAAGAACTGATTTCCATGCAAAACATTTCCCACACTCAGAACAGAAGTACGGCTTCTTACCTGTGTGACTTCTCTGATGTGTAACAAGATCTGATTTCTGTGTAAAACATTTCCCACACTCAGAACAGGAAAATGGCTTCTCACCTGTGTGACTTCTCTGATGTGCAACAAGATCTGATTTCCGTGGAAAACATTTCCCACACTCAGAACAGGAATATGGCTTCTCACCTGTGTGACTTCTGATGTGTAACAAGATCTGATTTCCGTGGAAAACATTTCCCACACTCAGCACAGGTATATGGCTTCTCACCTGTGTGACTTCTCTGATGTGTAACAAGATCTGATTTCCGTGCAAAACATTTCCGACACTCAGAACAGGAATATGGCTTTTCACCTGTGTGACTTCTCAGATGTGTAACAAGATTTGATTTATGTGCAAAATAATTCCCACACTGAGAACAGGAATATGGCTTCTCACCTGTGTGACTTTTCTGATGTGTAACAAGAATTGATTTCAATGCAAAACATTTCCCACACTCAGTACAGGAATATGGCTTCTCACCTGTGTGACTTCTCTGATGTGTAACAAGAATTGATTTCAATGCAAAACATTTCCCACACTCAGTACAGGAATATGGCTTCTCACCTGTGTGACTTCTCTGATGTGTAACAAGATATGATTTATATGTAAAGCATTTCCCACACTCAGAACATGAAAATAGCTTCTCACCTGTGTGACTCCTCTGATGTGTAACAAGATTTGATTTATATGCAAAACATTTCCCACACTCAAAACAGGAATATGGCTTCTCACCTGTGTGACTTTTCTGATGTGTAACAAGATCTGATTTCCGTGGAAAACATTTCCCACACTGAGAACAGGAATATGGCTTCTCACCTGTGTGACTCCTCTGATGTGTAACAAGATTTGATTTCCATGCAAAACATTTCCCACACTCAGAACAGAAGTACGGCTTCTCACCTGTGTGACTTCTCTGATGTGTAACAAGATCTGATTTCCGTGGAAAACATTTCCCACACTCAGAACAGGAATATGGCTTCTCACCTGTGTGACTTCTCTGATGTGTAACAAAAGCTGATGTCTGTGCAAAACATTTCCCACACTCAGAACAAGAATATGGCTTCTCACCTGTGTGACTTCTCTGATGAGTAACAAGTTCTGATTTCCGTGGAAAACATTTCCTACACTCAGAACAGGAATATGGCTTTTCACCTGTGTGACTTCTCTGATGTGTAACAAGAGCTGATTTGTGTGTAAAAAAATTCCCACACTCAGAACATGGAAATGGCCTCTCACTTGCCTTAGCTGGCTGATGGGTAATAAGCTTTGTATTCTGTGTAAAACATTTGTCATCTATAGAACAGGGAAACACTGTATCTACTCTCAGAGCTGTAACAGATGCTCCAATATCAGAGTGATCAGGAGAACATTTCCCAGGATCAGAGAGACCAGCTGATAGAGCTGGATGTATAATTGGGGTAATGGGGTTATCTCCTGGAGAATAAGGTCTACTATCATTATCTTTTATGTCACAATCCGGGGATAACATTAGATGTCCTTCTGTGATATTCCTGCTTGTGTGTCCATCTGCTGGAAATAAAATACATTAAAATATAAAATGAGTAGACAAGACCGAGGGTGTTACAGGATACAATATATAATTCTATAACTGACATTTTTTTTACCTGTAATCATTAAAAAACAAAAAAGCTAGGATGCTTATACTGGAGATTCATCATGTGGGATTACTAGAGGTGACATGGACGCTGATGTGGGATTACTAGAGGTGACATGGACGCTGATGTGGGATTACTAGAGGTGACATGGACGCTCATGTGGGATTACTAGAGGTGACGTGGACGCTCATGTGGGATTACTAGAGGTGACATGGACGCTCATGTGGGATTACTAGAGGTGACATGGACGCTCATGTGGGATTACTAGTGGTGACATGGACGCTCATGTGGGATTACTAGAGGTGACATGGACGCTCATGTGGGATTACTAGAGGTGACATGGGCACTCATGTGGGATTACTAGAGGTGACATGGACGCTCATGTGGGATTACTAGAGGTGACGTGGACGCTTATGTGGGATTACTAGAGGTGACATGGACACTCATGTGGGATTACTAGAGGTGACGTGGACGCTCATGTGGGATTACTAGAGGTGACATGGATGCTGATGTGGGATTACTAGAGGTGACATGGACGCTCATGTGGGATTACTAGTGGTGACATGTACGCTCATGTGGGATTACTAGAGGTGACATGGATGCTCAAGTGGGATTACTAGTGGTGACATGGACGCTCATGTGGGATTACTAGAGGTGACATGGAAGCTCATGTGGGATTACTAGAGGTGACATGGGCACTCATGTGGGATTACTAGAGGTGACATGGACGCTCATGTGGGATTACTAGAGGTGACACCGACGCTCATGTGGGATTACTAGAGGTGACATGGGTTTTGCAATAATAAAACGGCAAAGAAGAGAAAGTGATGTCCTGTTTGCGCACTAATAAATAATATATAACCTTTATTAAGTACAGTAAAGTATGTAAATGAAATCAGTGATATATTAAACACAAAGGTAAATGTATAAAGGTGAATAAAGTAATAAAGAAACAAGTGTATTTGTTGTTACACAATCGGCATGTATATTATATTGGGTGATAACTGATTCAGTGCTGGTAATCCTGTTCAGTAAGAATATATTTATATATTACACCCATACGAGGACGGGCTAAATTACATTCAATTATATTGTGGCAGAGTTTCCTCCAGCGGTAATCTCAATGTAACATCACACTGTATGTATAAACACTTTATGGGGGGGATTCAGTTCATTGCAAAAACTCCCTATCCAATTACCCTTAAAGGTATCCAGATGTCACACACAGTTCCCATTACTGTTTTAGAAATTGGGAACTAAGCAGCCGTTTTGGGTCCTATCTACGGCATGGTCCCCTGAATCTAGCTACCTCCCATGATGCATTGCACACGCATGGGCAGATAACAGTTGGTGACATCCAGGCCTGTCATTAAATATAGGTATTTGGTGTGGGAAATCGTCCCTCTTGTTATATGGGTGTGCCTATCAGGGAATGAGGGCTCTAAGGCGGATTTGTTCCTTACAGAATGTGTATGACCTGTTTATACATGAAGATATTGATTATTGTATTATAGGGTGTAATGTCTTGGTCACCATGGTGACTGCCCAGCCAGGTAAGCTATCCTGTGTCTCTTTGGCAGTGTTGCTGTGTGACCTACAGGAAGTCCCAAGGCTGACACCCCACACTGCCCCCTCTCTTACTGGAGGCCATGAATAGCTGAAGGGGCTCTGACATCACAAATAACTGCAAGGGGTTAATAGCAACCAGTTTTATTGCCCCGAGATGCAAATCCCCCTGTCAATGTGATGGAGTGGGCTTTATTGTAACCTTGTCTTTGTCAGACAGCCAGGCACCAAAATCCGCAGGGGTAAGTGGGGAAAACAGACTGTTCTGTAGCCAGTCCCTTCATTCATATCACCCAAAGCTAGGCCTCAAGGGTGTCACCCATCAGGTAAAAGCAGAAGTTTTATAACGGCAAACCGAGGACTTTATATGTTATCTCAGATCACTTCCTGAAACCTGAGATACTGGAACTGTGGCGTCTTGGTTCCTGTCCAGGGGACTCCTCAGGCCAAAGTGGTTTGGACATGATAAGGTTCTCAGAGTGTGGTTAATACTGCTGGCCATTCTGTATGTAGTGTATATAGATTGTATTTACTGATGTTACATGTATATTCAGTGTGTGTAAAATAGAAGTATCATTTGTATCTGCTATTGTGTGTCCTGTGTGATCTGTAGGACTTGGAGAAGGAACCAGGGTGCCAGTTTGGCACATACATAGACCTAGGACCTTCACATTTGGTGGCAAGCAGTGGGTATTGCACAACTACACCTTCCCATTTGCTGATATAGAAGATGGACACCTATTAACCAGCTGGCAGGGGATCTATGAGGACTGTGTCCAAGAGGAGATAACCATGGATGGGGTATTATTGTCCTACTTCCTGACCACCAGTGGAGGGTGGCATCATGCCCCAGGCTGACCAGCATATTCAGCTGACAAGACAATTATGAATTATTGTTCCCACTTAGCAATTTAGAGAGTGAGGAGCTGAAATCTGAGAGCTGGTCTGTACCTTGTGGTTTAGAAAGGACATGTGTATCAGAGGCTGATAACCCAAGATCAGAGCGGGAACTAGATGGGGATATGTTGCGCTACTGTAAGCCCCATAAAAGTTTTGTGGACTGTAACTATGTCAGCACTAGGAGACATCCAAGCAAATGCTGATACAGTGGATGTTAGGAGACAACACTTGCAACCCAGTCTTCTCTGTGATGTAGAAGACTCAAGTCTAGCCAGCATAGCACAGAGGAGAGAAAGGGATAATGCACCTGGGGTCATGAAGGAGATGCCAGCAAGAGTAAGAATAGCATTCAGCCAGGCCCTCAGCCGGTCAGGATGGGAGAGGTGAGCGATCTGGGGAAGATGGAGGATCCTCCAGGTGACATCCAGCAATAATCCACTGAGGGGGCAACAGTGATGTAAGGCCCAAAGGATGGGGTAGGGGCTGTTGAGGGGATAGCATAAGAAGATCTGCAGATACCCCCTGCAGACAACTTCTGTGCTGTTGGTAACTGCAGACGGAGGTCCTCAACCGTTGCCTACCACTGCCAGGTTCCTGGACACGGGCCCGCTGATGCAGATTACGCTCCTTGGAAAAGTGATTTATAGTAAAAGGACTGAGTTCTCAGCATTAGTCCCAGTGCTTGGAGGGTTATATTATTACCATATGTCTCCTGCTTCTGATGGATGATGAAACCATCAGTATATGGACTAGAGCGGCAGGGATGTAAGGAGCATGAAGAGAGTTCCCTTTGTAAATACTGCATACAAGGAAGTTACCCATTGCAATGGCTGACATGGAGGATGAAGAGGGAAAACACTGCTGTCTCCAAGCTTGCAGAAACCATTCCCAATATTCATATGAAGGCCCAGCGAGGGTACAAATGTGACCCCTGTACTGGGCATCAAAGTGCCAAGGGGCCCCAAGCAACAATATTACTACACAAATTTAATGTGTAACACGCTGGCCGGCAGAGCAAAAATATGAAAAAACAAACAAAAGTGTCTCACCCATAGTGCATATGTGCAAAAGTAATCAAAGATGGCGCATGACGATGTGTGGCTCTTGCGTGTGATGTGCGGCGCTGGTGCGTCGGTATATGCCTTTCCTGGATTATGCAGTGGGCCCCTAGTAGAAGCCGACCCACCTGAGGAAGCAGCACTTGATTCACAGCAGGCGCAGCACATAAGCGGTAGGACAACATCTCTGCCCATTACTCTGCAGCACATACGTTACTTGCACTACACTCCCTCATTCATTGTGTGTGTCTAGTATCCACATTAACTCTTCTGCTGTCCTAACAATCGAGAGGTCATCAATAAATCTCAAATAAAGTGCCACTTCAGACCCGAAATTATCTTTTCTATGATAATGGGTACTATTTACAAGTGCCAGGCTGTGCCATGGGGTCCTAAGTGGCCCCAGCATATGCCAATACTTTCATGGCATCTACAGAAATGGCATTGGTTGTTTTACCAAAATGGTCTTAGGTCTGAAGTGGCACACTACCCGATTTAAACTGATGACCTCTTGGTTGTAGTAGACTGCTGCCAGATTTGTGCAAACTGAAGAAGTCAGCCTCCCACCCTGGGTCCCACCAGGAGGAGGCCTGCACCATCAGGCTGATGGCTTATCTTCAGATTTGAAAACCGGTCTGGTAGCCCAATACCTTTTAGTTTTTCCAGACCTGTTGGATTGGGACTGTTTGCCTTTACCCTTTCCATTTGCTTTTCCTTGATTCGGAAAGGACCGGAAAGCTGGAAACTAGGATTGAAATTTTGTGTGAAAGAAAACTTCACTTTCTTAGAGTCTGATTCTGACTCCAATATACTGTTAATTCCTTACCAAAAAAATATCTCCAGTAAGCAAAGATAAGACCCCAGAACCTTCCTGGATTCTGAGTCAGCTTACCATGTACATAGCCACAGTAAAACAATTTTGACGGGAAAAAATACTCGTATAAGCGTTGTCACCCATGTACATAGCCAACTCGCTGCTGTCTGGGAGGCCATTGTACCCATATCCAGGTCCACTTATCGCTGCCTGTTTGATATGTGCAATATGGGATCTTTACTCTAGATGCCACTAAAATATCCTCCTTCGATGCATCAGCCCAAGCCATGGCTGGTCTAACGATTGTACAAGACAAAAGAAAAAAATGTTCTTTAGAAAACCATCAACTCTTCTATCCATGACATCATTTATTGATGTTGAAAACAAAAGTAATGCAGATTTTCGCACCAATCTAAGACTTGCGAATCTACTTTGGGAGCCACCTTCCTTTTTTTTTTTTTTAAACAGTCCCCAGCTGGACGAGGATAATTGGAATTCCATTTCTTGGAATACTAACTTCCTACTGAGCGTAACCCAAAATTTCCATCAGCTGTTTTGGGATGTTTAAACACAGTTGCCTTAGTCTTTAACACAGGCTCTGCTGCCTCTTCTAAGGATAGAATGGCTTACATAGCACTAATTAGCTCAGGTATGTCCACTGAGCTGAGACCATCTGCAGTGCAATGAGTCCTCATCCTCCAACGAATCCTCATCTAAATCATGTGTAGACTGTGAAGATGTTGTATCATGTCTATGTGATTTACTCACCACCAGCCTTTCAGCCTGCTTTTTTGAGAGTGATAAAAAGTGGAAAGAGAGGGTTGGCGCTGAGGGTGAAATAAAAGATTGATATTTATCTAAATAACACGGTGTGTTGACTTTATGGCGTCTCTGCTTTCCCCTTTATATTCTTAATGTTATTCCTCCAAAGAATTTCGGACAGTGCATGTAAAATAAGGATTGCAATGATTGTAGATTATATGTTGAACCCAATTACGGATGAATTATTGCTGTCTGGTTATTCTTATATGTAATTTATCTTAATAGATGTACCAAGCTTACACAATAAATGGTATAATGAAACCCATAGCAGTTTCTTTTCAGAAGATTTAGGAACCGCACATATTTCAATAGGGTAATCTCATGAGGTGGACGCGTACCTCAACTTAAACAATGAAAATTGATAGCAGACTTATCAACGTATCTTTAAGACAAGACCACGCTCCAATACAGTACAACAAAACAGTGCACAGAATGGGTTCCTACAGTGCGTACCTAACTTACACTGGTTAGGTGTAATATCCTCATATAAAGGTATCTTTCAAGTACAAAAGGGCGTACCAGTACTCACAGGTGTTCTTATATATTGCAGTCACATCAAGGTATCTTTGTCTTCTTTTCAAGAAGATGGAGGCTCATTTAAAAAGTATAACAAATTTTAATTAAAAAATCTTATAAAAGAATTACAGAGAATAAGTAAAGCATTGATTGCAGGAAAGCACCGTCCGTGTTAGGGATTGGGAGGACCAATATTCAGTCTACAAGAACCGGCATCTATAGGCTAAATATAGTAAAAACAATGGCCGTACCTTTCTCCCAAAAACGAACGTGTATTGTCCAGCAGGCAATGGTCCTAACCCAACGCGTTTCGAGTTTACTACTCTTTATCAAGGCTGATGGAGGACTGTGAAGAGAATGTATTTATATTAAAAATCCGGAAATTGGAGCAGATGACATCACTATACATTCTCTTCACAGTCCTCCAAACGGCATCCTACTATAAATTACATATAAGAATAACCAGACAGCAATAATTCATCCGTAATTGGGTTCAACATATAATCTACAATCATTGCAATCCTTATTTTACATGCACTGTCCGAAATTCTTTGGAGGAATACCATTAAGAATATAAAGGGGAAAGAAGAGACGCGCCATAAAGTCAACACACCCCGTTATTTAGATAAGTATCAATCTTTTATTTCACCCTCAGCGCCAACCCTTTCTTTCCACTTTTTATCACTTTCCTGTATTTTCTCTGGATCTTCTGGGATAGATCCAGATTAAAAGCGGGAGGCAGCAGAGATTTGAAGAGGAGCGTCAACGATTTTCCCAAAAAATCCTTTTCTGCTTTTTTGAGAGGCTGACAATTCCCTAGGTGTATAAACCTCAGAATGAATGTTGCATGTAAGGGTTAATAGGGAAACCTATCACTGGTATAAACTGCTCAGCTACATTGGATAATGTCTGTGCAAAGTAGCCCATGAAGGTTCACCAGAACCTGTGCCTGCCTCACTATACACGTGGGTAAGCGTTGTCGCGACCGGGCGGGGAGTTGTTGGAGCGACTCTAAGGTGCGTATAAGATGCTTTTTAGAAAAATCACTCAAAAAAAAATAGTAATACTAAAATAAAATAAGAAAACTGATGGTTGCAAAAAAACAGCAGCCCTCTGACCATGGGTGGTCATTCCGAGTTGTTCGCTCGTTATTTTTTTTTCCGCAATGGAGCGATTAGTCGCTAATGCACATGCGCAATGTCCGCAGTGCGACTGCGCCAAGTAAATTTGCTATGAAGTTAGGTATTTTACTCACGGCATTACAAGGTTTTTTTTCTTTGTTCTGGTGATAGTAATGTGATTGACAGGAAGTGGGTGTTTCTGGGCGGAAACTGGCCGTTTTATGGGTGTGTGCGAAAAACGCGGGAGTGTCTGAAGGAACGGGGGCAGTGTCTTGGTGAACGCTGGGAGTGTTTGTGACGTCAAACCAGGAACGAAACTGACTGAACTGATCGCAGTGGCAGAGTAAGTCTCGAGCTACTCAGAAACTGCTAAGAAGTTTCTATTCGCAATTCTGCAAATCTTTAGTTCGCAATTTTACTATGCTAAGATTCACTCCCAGTAGGTGGCGGCTTAGCGTGTGCAAAGCTGCTAAAAGCAGCTAGCGAGCGAACAACTCGGAATGAGGGCCATGGTTCGGCTCCTGCCGCACCAAACAAAAAACTGATTTGCCTGAGCCAGGAGGCGGGGATATATGGACAGGCCCGTTGCATGCTGGGAGGCCGAAAGCTTTGACCATTTGTTGCAAATCCGCTGTCACTTCATCATATCCCAATGTTATCTTGTGGATAACCTGTAGACCCTGTCAGAGAAATAGATATATATCTAAGAGGATAGAATTTGATCGGTGTTGTTACACTGTTTTGTTGGCAGGTTACTTTATACTTTTGTCCCCATTGGTTTCTATAGGTCACGTGGACGAGGTTCTCTCCGTGTCTCCGGACGTAGCATTTGTCAGATGAAGTCCCTTTGATGCGCTGGAGTGCGACGGATGGCGACATGGACGGTTCCACCGGGTATATTAGGTGAGTGGTTGTATGTCTCTTTTGTTCTGCACCCTGATGAAAATGCCGCGAATACAGCATTGAAACGTTGGTACACTAAACCTGCCTGGTCTATTTATTCTGAGTGCCTCCTTGTATGGATTCTACATTACGTTACACCAGCTGATACAGCCTGGTTTGGAGGGCACCGGCTATTGATTCTTTAATATTTACTTCAGGTCTTCTTGAGGAGTGCCGCTTTACCAAAATCCAAAATATATATATGTATATGTGTGTTATATATATATATATATATATATATATATATATATACATATATATATACACACACACACACACACACACACACACACACACATATATATATATATATATATATATAAAAAAGTACAATGACACGGGACGTGCACATGCGTGTAGATGGTGACACTAAAGTTACTGGATGATCATTGTGAATGTCTGAGGTATTGATACAATGCAAATTTGTTGAGATATTGTTTCTTTTTCAGATGGAACCATGGGTCGTGCACGTGATGCGACTGGCAAAAGGGAGCCATTGGTTGTGGCTGAGACCGGCATTTGTTTGTTGGTGATCCCTTGTAGACCATGAGTAGTATCCATCTACAGTGAAAGAAGCATGGACACCAAGAATCTCAGCGGCGGAACAGTGGGCGAAAGTAATCATGACAAATCGGGACCACAGGCATTTAGGTCGCCTAGCAACCACCAATCGTTCCAAACGCACCAGGAACTGCACCAACAGTACAATGCCGGACCCAGCCAAACAGTCCCACAGTCCCAGATCTGGTGAACTGGAGGGCCACGTGAGATGTGGTGGCACGTCAGACTGGTGCTCTTAAAACCAATCCAAGCCTTCGGTCACTGTTCCACCGCTGAGCGCATACCTAAAGGTTAACACTAATGCTATAGCTGTTTTTATGGTAATTATTTTGGGCAATAGAGTAGGACCTGCAGTATAGTGGGGTCCCTTGTCGGGGGCTGCAGGCTTAAATGCATTGAGCAATACATGAACTAAAACGCCACTGTTTATTATGGTTAGTTAATATAGTGAGTGCAAGACACATTTATGTATGTAGTAAGGCTACTGGGAGACCTTAGATTGAGCAATATTGGATCTGGCCATTACATTCCCTAAAGTCATAACCTCAGAACTGCACAGAGCAGGAACTATTATTCACAAGTAATTAGGAATGTGTTCATCATGAACAAGTCCACAATTACTGTCTGAAGGTTACACAATTATTTCAGGTCTACACAACTGATATTTGAGGATAAAGCCTTTAACAGAAAACACCCCTGAAGAAGTCACTATTGAAGAAACGCGTTGGTTGATTTAGAGTGAATTGGAGTGGATAAGAACAAGCCCGCCCATGCAAGGGTGACAACAAGTGCAAAATGCTTGTCTTATGATTATACAGATATGTACTTGTGATAAGCTTTTAATCTGTTTTACTTGAAGTTCTAGATTCAAATTTCATTTTATTTCTGAATCTTATACGAATTGTATTTGGTGAGCTCAGGTCTACTGTATAGCAGGAAATATTTCATACCTGCATCATCTAACAAAATGCATATAAATTAGGCACTCCACAAAAAACAATACTAATTATATTATATACACATTTATATATAATCACTAATAATAAACTTCTGCTTGTTACTTTTCATAACATTCTAGTTTGTGTGTAATAACTCTCTACATGTGATATTTGTCATGGATAGCCTTGTGTTAGAGTCTCCCAACTGACAACAGGGCTGATGGAGGAGGAGGGTGTAGGATAAGAGATTGCTGTAGTGACTGAGCAAGGAGAATATGTGACTTCTGTAATAAGTGTTTATTACTCACCTGTGCTGATATCTGTAGGGATCTCCTCCTCCTTACACTGCTGATCACCCCTCACATACGTCTCTTCTTCTCCCTCTATATCTTCTGCCTTCATATCAGTCACATACGTCTCATCTTCTCTCTCTGTATCTTCTGCCTTCATATCAGTCATATACGTCTCTTCTTCTCCCTCTATATCTTCTGCCTTTATATCAGTCACATACGTCTCTTCTTCTCCCTCTATATCTTCTGCCTTTATATCAGACATTCTTCCTAAATTACCCAAAAAATAGGATTTTAATACCTACCGGTAAATCCTTTTCTCTTAGTCCGTAGAGGATGCTGGGGTCACATCAAGAACCATGGGGTATAGATGGGATCCACAGGAGACATGGGTACTTTAAGACTTTCAAAGGGGTGTGAACGGACTCCTCTCTCTATGCCCCTCCTCCAGACTCCAGTTATAGGAACTGTGCCCAGAGAGACGGACATTTCAAGGAAAAGGATTTATTGTTAAACTAAGGTGAGATACATACCAGCTCACACCTCAAGCACGCCGTGCAACATGGCATTTAACACAACGCAAGTCAACGGCATGAACATCATCAGCAACAGACCGACTATAAACGTAACACAACATGTGTGTAACCACAACTAAAAACTGCAGATACAGTACGCACTGGGACGGGCGCCCAGCATCCTCTACGGACTAAGAGAAAAGGATTTACCGGTAGGTATTAAAATCCTATTTTCTCATACGTCCTAGAGGATGCTGGGGTCACATCAAGAACCATGGGGTTATACCAAAGCACTAGAACGGGCGGGAGAGTGAGGATGACTCTGCAGCACCGAATGACCAAACATGAGGTCCTCATTAGCCAGGGTATCAAACTTGTAGAACTTCGCAAAGGTGTTTGAACCCGACCAAGTAGCTGCTCAGCAAAGTTGTAATGCCGAGACCCCCCGGGCAGCCGCCCAGGACGAGCCCACCTTTCTGGTAGAATGGGCCTTTACCGATTTTGGTAACGGCAATCCAGCCATAGAATGAGCCTGCTGAATCGTAGGACAGATCCAGCGCGCAATAGTCTGCTTGGAAGCAGGAGCCCCAATTTTATCGTGAGCATACAGGACAAACAGAGCCTCCGTTTTCCTAAACTGAGCTATTCTAGCGACATAAATTTTCAAAGCTCTTACTACATCGAGAAACTTTGATTCCAGCAAGGCGTCAGTAGCCACTGGCACCAAAATAGGTTGGTTCAAGCGTAACGTCGAAACCACTTTCGGCAGAAACTGCTGACGAGTCCTCAATTCTGCTCTATCTTCATGAAAGATCAAATAAGGGGTCTTGTGAGACAAGGCCGCCAATTCAGACACCCACCTTGCGGATGCCAAGGCCAACAGCATGACCAGTTTCCAAGTAAGAAATTTTAACTCTACCTTCTGCAAAGGTTCAAACCAATGAGATTGCAGGAATTGCAACACCACGTTAAGATCCCACGGTGCCACAGGGGGCACAAAGGGAGGTTGGATGTGCAACACTCCTTTCACGAAGGTCTGAACTTCTGGAAGAGAGGCCAATTGTTTTTGGAAGAAAACCGATAAGGCTGAAATTTGAACTTTAATTGAGCCCACTTAAGGCCTGCATCCATACCGACTTGTAGAAAATGGAGAAAACGTACTAGCTGAAAGTCTTCCGTAGGAACCTTCCTGGATTCACACCAAGACACGTATTTTCTCCAAATACGGTGGTAATGTTTAGACGTTACTCCCTTCCTGGCCTGAATAAGAGTGGGGATAAGTTCCTCGGGAATACCCTTCCGGGCTAGGATCCGGCGTTCAACCTCCAAGCCGTCAAACGAAGTTGCGGTAAGTCTTGGAACACGCACCTGCTGTAACTGATCCTCCCCCAGAGGAAGAGGCCAGGGATCTCCTACGAGTAATTCCAGAAGATCCGGATACCAAACCCTTCTTGGCCAGTCTGGAACAATGAGGATCGCTAGAACCTTTGTTCTTCTTATGCTCTTTATCACTTTTGGAATGAGTGGAAGCGGAAGAAACACGTACACCAACTGAAACACCCACGGTGTCACTAGGGCATCCACTGCTATTGCTTGAGGGTCTCTTGACCTGGAACAATATCTCTGAAGTTTCTTGTTGAGGCGAGACGCCATCATGTCTATTTGAGGAATTCCCTTAAAGACTTGTCACTTCTGCAAAGACCTCTTGATGAAGACCCCACTCTCCCGGATGGAGATTGTGTCTGCTGAGGAAGTCTGCTTCCCAGTTGTCCACTCCTGGAATGAAGATCGCTGACAGAGCGCTTGTATGCCTTTCCGCCCAACGGAGCACCTTTGTGGCCTCTGCTATTGCTGCTCTGCACTTTGTTCCGTCCTGGCGGTTTATGTACGCTACTGCTGTTATGTTGTCCGACTGAATCAAGACGGGCCGATTACGAAGATGTTCGCTTGCAGAAGGCCATTGTGAATGGCCCTTAACTCCAGAACGTTTATGTGTAGACACATTTCCTGGCTTGACCATCTTCCCTGGAAGCTTTCCCCCTGCGTGACTGCTCCCCAGCCTCGGAGACTCTCATCCGTGGTCACTAAGATTCAGTCCTGGATCCCGAACCTGCGTACCTCTAGGGGGTGAGAGCTGTGCAGCCACCACAGGAGTGAGATTCTGGTCTTGGAAGACAGGGTTATCCTTCAGTGCATGTGCAGATGGGACCCGGACCACTTGTCCAACAGGTCCCACTGTAACACTCTGGCATGGAATCTGCCAAACTGAATGGCCTCGTAGGCTGCCACCATCTTTCCCAGCAACCGAGTGCATCGATACTCTTGCTGGTTTCAGCAATTGTTTGACCAGACATTGAAGTTCCAGAGTCTTTTCCACTGGAAGAAAGATTTTCTGTAATTCTGTGTCCAGAATCATTCCCAAAAACGACAGCCGTCTCGTCGGAACCAACTGTGATTTTGGCACGTTTAGGAGCCAACCATGTTGCTGCAGAATTGTCAGGGAGAGCATAATGTTCTGCATCAATTGGTCCCTGGATCTCGCCTTTATCAGGAGATCGTCCAAGTACGGGATAATCTTGACTCCTTGTTTGCGTAGGAGAACCATCATTTCGGCCATTACTTTGGTAAAAACCCTCGGAGCCGTGGACAGACCAAATGGCAACGTCTGAAATTGGTAATGACAATCCCGAACTGCGAACCTCAGGTAAGCCTGATGTGGGAAATAAATGGGAACATGCAAGTAGGCATCCTTTATGTCTACTGACACCATAAAATCCCCCTCCTCCAGACTGGATATCACTGCCCGGAGAGATTCCATCTTGAATTTTAATTTTTTTAGGTAGAAATTGAGGGATTTGAGGTTCAGGATTGGTCTGACTGAGCCATCTGGCTTAGGGACCACGAACAGGCTCGAATAAAAGCCTTCTCTCTGTTGCGACGGAGGAACCCTGACTATGACTTGATTGTGACACAATTTTTGTATTGCGGCGCATACCACCTCCCTGTCTAGAAGAGAAGCTGGTAAGGCTGATTTGAAAAATCGGTGAGGGGGGACGTCTTGAAACTCCAGTTTGTACCACATGCACACTATTTCCAAAACCCATGAGCCCAGAACTGACTGAAGAGCCTGAGACATGCTTCCACTGGTGCAGACTTCCGCAGAGTAGTCCCAGCGTCATGTGGTGGACTTGGCAGAAGCCAGGAAGGACTTCTGCTCCAGGGAACCGGCCACGGCCGGTGATCGTTTACCTTTTTCCTTTCCTCTAGTAGCAAGGAAGGAAGACCCTCTGCCTTTTCTGTATTTATTGGGCCGAAAGGACTGCATCCGATAGTGGTGTTTTCTTTTGTTATGCAGGAACATAAGGTAAAAATTATGATTTACCCGTGGTAGCCGTAGATACCAAATCAGCGAAGCCGTCACCAAACAACACACCACCATTATACGGTGGAGACTCCATAGCTTTCTTAGAGTCAGCATCAGCATTCCATTGATGAATCCACAATGCTCTCCCTTGATCCCAAGAGGCCAATATCTCTCGCAGCTTCTTTTAGGTAGACTGCAGCGTCCCTGATATGACCCAGTGTCAGAAGAATGCTATTCCTATCTAGGGTATCCAATTCAGACGACAGGTTATCTGCCCATTTTTCGATAGCACTGCTCACCCACGCAGATGCAATGGCTGGTCTGAGTAGCGTACCCGTGGTGACATAAATGGATTTCAATGTATTTTCCTGCCTACGATCCGCAGGATCCTTTAGGGCTGCCGTGTCAGGGGACGGGAGAGCCACCTTTTTGGACAGCCGTGACAGAGCTTTGTCCACAATGGGGGGTGACTCCCATTTTTCCCTATCCCCAGAGGGAAACGGATACGCCATTACAATCCTTTTGGGAATCTGAAACTTTCTGTCAGGACTTTTCCAAACCTTTTCACAAAGCGTGTTCAGTTCATGAGAGGAAATGTTACCTCAGGTTTCTTTCCTTTATACATACAGACCCTAGCATCAGGAACAGTAGGGTCCTCAGTGATATGTAACACGTCTTTTATTGCCACAATCATGTACTGAATGCTCTTTGCCAGTTTTGGTTCTAATCTGGCATCACTATAGTTGACACTTGAGTCAGTGTCCGTGTCGGTATCCCTGTCTGTCAGCTGGGCAAATGAACGTTTTTGTGACCCCGAGGGGGTCTGGACTTGAAACAACACATCCTCTACGGATTTCTTCCAAGCCTGGTTCTGGGACTCAGATTTATCCAATCTTTTATTTATCATTCAAAGCACTCAAAACATTCACCCAATCAGGTGTCGGCGGTGCCGATAGGGTCACTCCCACAGCCGTTTGTGTCCCTGACATAGTCTCCTCCTGGGAAGAGCACTCCGCCTCAGACATACCGACACACGTGCACCCACCACCCACAGACGCATATAGGGGACAGACCCACAGTAAAGCCT
The DNA here is from genome assembly GCF_028390025.1 of Pseudophryne corroboree. Taxonomy (NCBI): domain Eukaryota; kingdom Metazoa; phylum Chordata; class Amphibia; order Anura; family Myobatrachidae; genus Pseudophryne; species Pseudophryne corroboree. Next base: position 562,658 of record NW_026967522.1, on the reverse strand, counting down.
GTCAGAGAGACACAGAGGGAGATATTGCCAACTCACACCCCAGCGCCCAAACCCGGTCTGAAAATACTACAGAAAATGTCACAGACCTGCAGCGCTTTTATAAATTACATACAATGCATCAAAATCACTGTGCCCCCCCCCCCCTCCCCGTTTTGCACCTTGTTACTTGTACAGCAGTGTGAGGAAGGACCAGCGTCTCTGCAGCCTGTGTAGAGAAAATGGCGCCGGGCTGTGTGCTGTGAGGGCTAAGCCCCGCCACCATAATGGCCCGCTTCAGACCCGCTCTTTTTTAAACTTTTTTATACTGGCGGGGGTCCGGACAGTGCCCTGGCACCATGTTTGCTCCTGCCAGTCAGTTATTTTGTGGTTAAATTGCTGCCCCCCCCCCGCAGCTTGCAGTGCCTCTGAGTGTGGGAGCATGGCGCGCAGCGCGGCCACTGTGCGCTACCTCAAAGCCGTCACTGAAGTCTTCTGATCATCTTCTACTCGCCTGTCTTCTGACTTCTGGCTCTGCAAGGGGGGTGACGGCGGGCTCTGGGAACGAGCATCTAGGCGTACCTAGCGATCAGACTCTCAGGAGCTAATGGTGTCCTGTAGCCAAAGAAGCAGAGCCTTTAAACTCACAGAAGTAGATCTGACTTCTCTCCCCTCAGTCCCACGAAGCAGGGAGACTGTTGCCAGCAGTGCTCCCTGAAAATAATAAACCTAACATAAAGTATTTTCAGAGAAACTCAGTAGAGCTCCTCAGTGTGCATCCAGTCTGCCTGGGCACATATTCTAAACTGGAGTCTGGAGGACGGGCATAGAGGGAGGAGCCAGTTCACACACCTTTGAAAGTCTTAAAGTGCCCATGTTTCCTGTGGATCCCGTCTATACCCCAAGGTTCTTGATGTGACCCCAGCATCCTCTAGGACGTATGAGAAAATAATACAATGGCATTTGCATAGTGTTAGCTTAAACTAAGGGTGAAACAGTATAATATCAGTGTATAAGACACACAGCTCCTCTACAGATCATATAGTGACAGTCACTTTGGTATATTGGTGAGACCCTAAATCCCACCTACCTGATCCTCCTGTGGGGTCCTGTGATTCTCCTCTGTACAATCCTGGGAATACAGAGGACGGGGACATCTCTCTGGGGTATCTCTGTTACTGGGTCCATCTGTAGGAGACACACAGTGACTGAGTACAGTGTATATATGTGATTATCAGATGATGTGTGTATATAGGGGCCCCCATACCTGCTCTCCACTGTACATTACATGACAGTCTCCTCTTACCCAGTGATGTGAGGGGCCGGTGATTCTCCATCATCACGTCCTTGTACAGACCCCTGTGTTCCTCTGCATACTCCCCCTCCTGCATGGAGACATAGACAGTGACATCCTGACACCTTATAGGAACCTGATACACACAGTGATACAGTCATCACCCAGACACGTCCCCTGGTGTTACTGTATAATGTCCCATTCCCAGCAGTCACCTCTCCAGTCATCACCCAGACACATCCCCCGGTGTTACTGTATAATGCCCCATTCCCAGCAGTCACCTCTCCAGTCATCACCCAGACACATCCACTGGTGTTACTGTATAATACCCCATTCCCAGCAGTCACCTCTCCAGTCATCACCCAGACACATCCCCTGGTGTTACTGTATAATGCCCCATTCCCAGCAGTCACCTCTCCAGTCATCGCCCAGACACATCCCCCGGTGTTACTGTATAATGTCCCATTCCCAGCAGTCACCTCTCCAGTCATCACCCAGACACGTTCCCTGGTGTTACTGTATAATGTCCCATTCCCAGCAGTCACCTCTCCAGTCATCACCCAGACACGTCCCCTGGTGTTACTGTATAATGTACCATTCCCAGCAGTCACCTCTCCAGTCATCACCCAGACACGTCCCCTCGTGTTACTGTATAATGTCCCATTCCCAGCAGTCACCTCTCCAGTCATCACCCAGACACATCCCCTGGTGTTACTGTATAATGTCCCATTCCCAGCAGTCACCTCTCCAGTCATCACCCAGACACGTTCCCTAGTGTTACTGTATAATGTCCCATTCCCAGCAGTCACCTCTCCAGTCATCACCCAGACACATCCCCCGGTGTTACTGTATAATGTCCCATTCCCAGCAGTCACCTCTCCAGTCATCACCCAGACACATCCCCTGGTGTTACTGTATAATGCCCCATTCCCAGCAGTCACCTCTCCAGTCATCACCCAGACACATCCCCTGGTGTTACTGTATAATGTCCCATTCCCAGCAGTCACCTCTCCAGTCATCACCCGGACACGTCCCCTGGTGTTACTGTATAATGCCCCATTCCCAGAAGTCACCTCTCCAGTCATCACCCAGACATGTCCCCTGGTGTTACTGTATAATGTCCCATTCCCAGCAGTCACCTCTCCAGTCATCACCCAGACACATCCCCTGGTGTTACTGTATAATGTCCCATTCCCAGCAGTTACCTCTCCAGTCATCACCCAGACACATCCCCTGGTGTTACTGTATAATGCCCCATTCCCAGCAGTCACCTCTCCAGTCATCACCTAGACACGTCCCCCGGTGTTACTGTATAATGTTCCATTCCCAGCAGTCACCTCTCCAGTCATCACCCAGATACATTCCCTGGTGTTACTGTATAATACCCCATTCCCAGCAGTCACCTCTCCAGTCATCACCCAGACACGTTCCCTGGTGTTACTGTATAATGTACCATTCCCAGCAGTCACCTCTCCAGTCATAACCCAAACACGTCCCATGGTGTTACTGTATAATGTACCATTCCCAGCAGTCACCTCTCCAGTCATCACCCAGACACATTCCCTGGTGTTACTGTATAATGCCCCATTCCCAGCAGTCACCTCTCCAGTCATCACCCAGACACATCCCTTAGTGTTACTGTATAATGTCCCATTCCCAGCAGTCACCTCTCCAGTCATCACCCAGACACGTCTCCTGGTGTTACTGATAATGTCCCATTCCCAGCAGTCACCTCTCCAGTCATCACCCAGACACATCCCCTGGTGTTACTGTATAATGCCCCATTCCCAGCAGTCACCTCTCCAGTCATCACCCAGACACATCCCCTGGTGTTACCGTATAGTGTCTCATTCCCAGCAGTTACCTCTCCAGTCATCACCCAGACGCATCCCCTGGTGTTACTGTATAATGCCCCATTCCCAGCAGTCATCTCTCCAGTCATCACCCAGACACATCCCCTGGTGTCACTGTGTAATGTCAAGGGGTCAGCTTTCTGGGGGTAGCTTGCGTGGAATTTAATAAGTGTGGAATTAAGAAGTGTGTTATCCGAACAGTTAAATAAACAGTTGAACAAACATTGAGCACCATTAAGGAAAGGTAATTTACTTAAAGAACTTTTATCTCACAAACGACCACAGCATGTTCATCAAACTACTGTTTCTTATTTCAATTCATGGAATTCTCACCAAATGTAACACATTCTACACTCACCCTAAAACTCACCCCTCTGTGCACATTACAGCTTCTATTCTCCACTCCCCTCTTCTAACCACTCATGAGCTTTATACTTACTTCTCTACAAGTACTTTGACAACCACAATTGGCCACTAGAATAAACACTCGCAAACATCCACCAATATTTATCTCACTCTTCTGCTTTTATTAGCTGGTGCCATATCACCAAATCCAGGCCCCAAACCACCTGTCCCTCTCACACTCAGCTATCTCAAAACAACATAGAAATCCATCTAACCTCATAAATATCACGTGTCTTCCATCCCCCTCCAAGTCACTAAAATGTGGCTTATGGAATGCACGCTCTGTTTGTAACAAATTGCCATCCATCCATGACCTCTTTATCTCTCACAACTTTAATCTGCTGGCTATAACAGAAACCTGGCTCACACAATCAGACACAGCCTCCCCTGCAGCACTGTCACACGGTGGTTTCCACTTCACACACACACCCCCAGGCCTGGTAATAGTAAAGGTGGTGGGGTTGGAATCTTACTGTTCCAATTTTTCACATACACTGTTCTACCTCAGGTTCCATCACTCGCACTCACATCATTTGAAGTTCACTCTATCAGGATTTTCAAATCTTTTCTCTGCATTTTGCAGCTATCTATTGCCCTCCTGGGCAACTCGAATAACAATTTCTAGAAGATTTTTCTGCCTGGCTTCTACGCATCTTATCCTCTGACATCTCCACCATCATTATGGGGGATTTCAATATAGCTCTTGACAGTCCACAATCTGTTCATGCCTCCAAACTCTTCTCTCTAACCTCCTCTCTTGGCCTCACCCAATGGTCTGACTCCTCTACTCACCAGGAGGGCCACTACCTTGATGTTGTGTTCACCAGGCTCTGCCCAGTTTCTGAATTCATTAACACTCCTTTCCCTCTCTCTGATCACAACCTGATCACCTTCACAATCTCTTCTATTACTCTAAATTCTATGACACTATAACCTAGCAAGCCTCCTCTAACCCGCAGAAATACTAACAATATACATTTTCACCAACTTTCCATTTCTCTGCAACAACTGCTCTCACCAATCCCTACATTTACCACACCTGACACTGCTGTATCCCACCTGCACAAGACCCTAGAGAGGCTCCAGCTACCCATCATACTCTTGATGAAGTGGCTCCAGCTACCCATCACACTCTACATAGGCTTAGATGCCAACCATGGAACTCTAAATCAACAAGACACCTACAAAAACTGTCATGTAAAGTAGAACGTCAGTGGCGTAAATCTCAGAATCCTCAGATACAAGACCACCTACCACTCCTATCATCAGGCCCTGGACACTGCCAAACATATTTCCAGTCTCTCATCTCTTCTCATGCCACCAACCCCAAGCAACTTTTTAATACATTTAAATCACTTCTTTACCCTCCCTCACCTCCCCCACTAGCTACTATCAGTGCCTACAACAGCACAAACCAGTCCAGGTGGTTACTCCATATACCGGCCCTGTTTGAATGTTACCGATCAATCCATCTCAAGCCCTGCATGGGAGTCAGGAAGCTAATCCCCCTGCAGCTTATATCATCCACCACGGGACTCTCACCATACGGCCTTATACAGCGGTTCACATGCTGACATTACCAACAGCGCCCATATCCCAGGGCCAATCAGCCCAACGATAAAGCTGTAGCGGCAGCACAAACAAGGTACGAGTCACCTCAAGTCCCATATAAGAGACGGGAATCCAAACTGCCCCCAGTCTGAAAAATTGACTATGGTTTATATATCCACCACGAGATCTTCACTATTTAGCGGCAATTCCATCTCCGCTGTGGACACGGTCCACACGCCGCTTCTATCAACAGTGTTAACATCTTGGGACCGTTACCCATACAATCCAGCTATAGTGGAAGAGGTGACGTAATCCTGGAGGAGAATATACATCAAGCGCATAACGGATTTTCCACCAATGGACTTGACGGTTCTCTTCTCATCAGTTCCGCGCCGGCACCCACCTGGGCTTGGCATATAAACGTGTTTTTATCTTCCAGCAGTTGTTTTTAAGCCACAACCAATATTTTCTTTCCGGGGACGCCCGGTTGGATATATTGGACATATTACCACTGAACAATTACATTAATATATGTATTTGGTTTCTAGATGCTTTTTATATGACTCTGTAAGTACTGTTAATTAATTATACAAGTGTTATGAAATTGCTACACAATTGTACAAGAATAGTTAATATTTAATAGCAATATATACAGATACAAAAGTATTTGTTATTTATAATAAAGTCATTTTAATAACTATTGGGACTCCATGGCTGTTATCTTGTTGGGTACAGTGTTTTGATATATGAGCGCCCCTATCATATTTCTTTCATGTAGTTATTCCTAATTGGAGCAATACACAACTCCTATATATTGGTGAACGTATACCAAGCATTGTCCCCACCAATGAATTTTTTTAAATATTTTTTCTGATTTTATTTAATTGATGCAGGCGCTGCAAATAATAGTGTTTTGTGTATCAGTGCACAAGAACTTGCCTCCTACTTCAAGGATAAGGTTGATAAAATCTGAGATGAAATGGTATGCTCTTCCTTAGCCAGTGACCTGCTCAATTCCCTACCTGAACCCTCTGGCACTTTCTCTTCATTTGATCCCACAAGTGAAGATGAAGTATCAACATTCTCCTCTTGATCCTATACCCTCACAGGTCAGTAAAACTTTGTCTCCTGTGCTTATCCCAACCTTAACTAAAATCTGTAATCTCTCTCTCTACTGGTATCTTTCCTTCTCTGTTTAAGCATGCAGTGATTACTCCCATTACTAAAAAAACACACCTCTGACCCAAACACACTCTCTAACTACCGTCCCATTTCTCAGCTACCCAGTCCCTCCAAGCTACTTGAGAGACTTGCCTACACTCGCCTAACACACTTTCTTAACTCCCACAACTTATTGGACCCACTTCAGTCAGGCTTTCATGCCCAACACTCCACAGAGACGGCGCTGACCATAGTAGTGAATGATCTAGTCACTGCTAGATCTAAAGGCCATTACACACTACTCATTCTTCTAGATCTCTCTGCTGCTTATGACACTGTTGACCACTCTCTTCTCAATTACTACAATCTTTAGGTCTTCAGGACACAGCCCTCTCCTGGTTCTCATCCTACCTATCTAATCGCTCTTTCAGTGTTTACTTCTCTGATTCTACCTCTTCTTCTCTACCTCTATCAGTTGGAGTAACGCAAGGCTCAGTCTTGGGTCCTCTGCTGTTCTCAGTCTGTACCTCATCTCATCGCTGGGTGATCATATCATACAACCCATTAAGAAACTGGCAAGCTGGTGGACCATTATGCAACAGGTAGCATCTATCCTTGTGTATCAATGCCTATTTCCCTATAGATTGTAAGCTTGCGAGCAGGACCTTCCTACCTCTATGTCTGTCTGTTTTTACCCAGTTTTGTTCTATTACTGCTGTTCTAATTGTAAAGCGCAACAGAATATGCTGCGCTATATAAGAAACTGCTAATAAATATAACACAGGTCGCTCCCCCTGTATACTATGACAGCACAGGAAGCGACCCCTGTATACTATGACAACACAGGCCGCAGCCCCTGTATACTATGACAGCACAGATAGCTACCCCTGTATATTATGACAACACAGGCCGCTGCCCCTGTATATTATGACAACACATGCCGCTGCCCCTGTATATTATGACAACACATGCCGCTCCCCCTGTATACTATGACAACACAGGATGCTACCCCTGTATATTATGACAACACAGGCCGCTGCCCCTGTATATTATGACAACACAGGCCACGCATTCTGTATAGAAAGAAAATACATTCCGCCCACCCTATATAATAATAGTAACAAGACACCACAGGTCTCTCCACTTGTATATTATGACAACACAGGCCACTCCCCCTGTATACTATGACAGTACAGGATGCTACCCCTGTAATATGACAACACAGGCCACTCCTTCTGTATAGAAAGACAATACATGTCGCTCACCCTATATAATAAAAGTAACAAGACACCACAGGCCACTTACCCTGTATAAAAGGGCAACACAGGCTGCTCCCCCTGTATAGTAGGATGTCATAATCCACTACCCCGTATAGGAGGATGCCCCAGGTCGCTCCCCCTGTACAGTAGGACAACACATGCCACTCCCCTGTATTTTAATACAGCTCCACTGAATATTAATACAACATATGCCGCTCCACCTGTATAGTACAATGCCACAGGACACAACACCTGTAATGTCCCGTTTATAGAATTACAGTAACGGCGGGTTCTGTGCTACCTGAATCACTGTAAAGGCGGGATGTGCGCCATCTGTATTACGGTAACAGTGGGGACTGCGCCACCTGTATTACGGTAACGGTGCGGTCTTGCGCCACCTGTATTACGGTAACGACGGGGTCTGCGCCACCTGTATTACGGTAACGGCGGGGTCTGCGCCACCTGTATTACGGTAACAGTGGGGACTGCGCCACCTGTATTACGGTAACGGTGGGGTCTGCGCCACCTGTATTACGGTAACGGCGGGGGCTGTGTCACCTGTATTACGGTAACGGTGGGGTCTGCGCCACATGTATTACGATAACGGCGGGTTCTGTGCCACCTGTATTACGGTAACGGCGGGGTCTGCGCCACCTGTATTACGGTAACGGCGGGGGCTGCGTCACCTGTATTACGGTAACGGTGCGGTCTTGCGCCACCTGTATTACGGTAAAGACGGGGTCTGCGCCACCTGTATTACGGTAACGGCGGGGTCTGCGCCACCTGTATTACGGTAACGGCGGGGTCTGCGCCACCTGTATTACGGTAACAGTGGGGACTGCGCCACCTGTATTACGGTAACGGCGGGGGCTGTGTCACCTGTATTACAGTAACGGCGGGGTCTGCGCCACCTGTATTACGGTAACAGTGGGGACTGCGCCACCTGTATTACGGTAACGGCGGGGGCTGTGTCACCTGTATTACGGTAACGGCAGGGTCTGCGCCACCTGTATTACGGTAACGGCGGGGTCTGAGCCACCTGTATTACGGTAACGGTGGGGTCTGCGACACCTGTATTACGGTAACGGCGGGGTCTGCACCACCTGTATTACGGTAGCGGCGGGGTCTGCGCTACCTGTATTACAGTAATAGGACACTAGAGTGTCAGCCACCTGTACAGGGATAATGCAGCACCAGAGGCTGCTCCAGCTGCACTATAACAAGGCACCAGAGGCTGCTCCCCCTGTAGTACAGAACCTGACACCAGAGCTGCTCAGCCTATAGAATAATAATAATAATATCATTACCTGCTGCCAGACACAGCAATGGCTGCTCTCTGCTCCTGCTGCCTTGTGGGAATGAGTCTGAGCTCTGATAATGACGTAACAGGGAGCCGGGGCCAGAGAGTAGGCGGGGCTAATGATGGCTGAGTGACGGGAATCTGCGTGCTGTGGGCGGAGCTGGAGATAGTTGAGTGACGGGGCATTGCGACCTATGAGAGGGAGAGAGGGCGGGGCTGGGTGTAACTGTGACTGGAAGCTGCGATTTATGAGCAGCAGAGTGGGCGTGGCCGCGGCCAATGTACAGCAGGAGAGTGATAGGATACGGCGGCCAATGGGCGGGAGAGTGGGCGGGCAGGGAGAGGTTGTTGTGTGAAGAGAAGCTGCATCCAATGGGCAATGAGTGGGCGGGCTGGAGGTAAATGAGTGACAGAGCATTGCGGCCTATGAGAGGGAGTAAGGGCGGGGCTGAGTGTGATAGTGACTGGAAGCTGCGGCCTATAAGCAGTGAGTGGGCGGGGCTGCTCCTGGTTGCTGAGTTACCGTGGTATTCACTACCCATAATCCCATGCGTTATGCTGACGATCCCACGGAAATGCCGTCCCGCCCACTTCCTGAACACATTTCTCCGTCCAGGCCAGGGTGTGAGCTGCTGCCTTATCCTCCAGGTAATGTCCCCTCATCCCACCTGTCTCCTGCCCCAACCTCTCCTAATACCCCCTCTCCTGCCCCCATCCTCTCCTAATACCCCCTCTCCTTCCCCCATCCTCTCCTAATACCCCCTCTCCTGCCCCATCCTCTCCTAATACCCCCTCTCCTGCCCCCACCTCTCCTAATACCCCCTCTCCTGCCCCCATCCTCTCCTAATACCCCCTCTCCTGCCCCCAACCTCTCCTAATACCCTCTCTCCTGCCCCCATCTCTCCTAATACCCCCTCTCCTGCCCCATCCTCTCCTAATACCCCCTCTCTTGCCCCCAACCTCACCTAATACCCCTCTCCTGCCCCAACCTCTCCTAATACCCCCTCTCCTGCCCTATTCTCTCCTAATACCCCCCTCTCCTGCCCCCATCCTCTCCTAATACCCCCTCTCCTAATACTCCCTCTCCTGCCCCCATCCTCTCCTAATACCCCCTCTCCTACCCCATCCTCTCCTAATACCCCCTCTCCTACCCCATCTTCTCCTAATACCCCCTCTCCTACCCCATCCTCTCCTAATACCCCCTCTCCTGCCCCATCCTCTCCTAATACCCCCTCTCCTGCCCCCATCCTCTCCTAATACCCCCTCTCCTGCCCCCATCCTCTCCTAATACCCCCTCTCCTGCCCCAACCCTCCTAATACCCCCTCTCCTGCCCCCATCCTCTCCTAATACCCCCTCTCCTGCCCCCATCCTCTCCTAATACCCCCTCTCCTGCCCCCATCCTCTCCTAATACCCCCTCTCCTGCCCCAACCCTCCTAATACCCCCTCTCCTGCCCCCACCTCTCCTAATACCCCCTCTCCTGCCCCCATCCTCTCTTAATACCCCCTCTCCTAATACCCCCTCTCCTGCCCCAACCTCTCCTAATACCCCCTCTCCTGCCCCAACCCTCCTAATACCCCCTCTCCTGCCCCAACCCTCCTAATACCCCCTCTCCTGCCCCCACCTCTCCTAATACCCCCTCTCCTGCCCCCATCCTCTCCTAATACCCCCTCTCCTGCCCCCATCCTCTCCTAATACCCCCTCTCCTGCCCCCATCCTCTCCTAATACCCCCTCTCCTAATACCCCCTCTCCTGCCCCCATCCTCTCCTGCCCCCATCCTCTCCTAATACCCCCTCTCCTGCCCCCATCCTCTCCTAATACCCCCTCTCCTGCCCCCATCCTCTCCTAATACCCCCTCTCCTGCCCCCATCCTCTCCTAATACCCCCTCTCCTGCCCCCATCCTCTCCTAATACCCCCTCTCCTAATACCCCCTCTCCTGCCCCCATCCTCTCCTGCCCCCATCCTCTCCTAATACCCCCTCTCCTGCCCCCATCCTCTCCTAATACCCCCTCTCCTGCCCCCATCCTCTCCTAATACCCCCTCTCCTGCCCCATCCTCTCCTAATACCCCCTCTCCTGCCCCCATCCTCTCCCAATACCCCCTCTCCTGCCCCCATCCTCTCCCAATACCCCCTCCCCTGCCCCCAACCTATCCTATTACCCCCTCTCCTTCCCCTGACATTCTCCTAATGCCCCCTCACCTGCGGCCCCTGACATTGCCCTAATGCCCCCTCACCTGCGGCCCCTGACATTGCCCTAATGCCCCCTCACCTGCGGCCCCTGACATTGCCCTAATGCCCCCTCACCTGCGGCCCCTGACATTGCCCTAATGCCCCCTCACCTGCGGCCCCTGACATTGCCCTAAAGCCCCCTCACCTGCTGCCCCTGACATTGCCCTAATGCCCCCTCACCTGCTGCCCCTGACATTGCCCTAATGCCCCCTCACCTGCTGCCCCTGACATTGCCCTAATGCCCCCTCACCTGCGGCCCCTGACATTGTCCTAATGCCCCCTCACCTGCGGCCCCTGACATTGTCCTAATGCCCCCTCACCTGCGGCCCCTGACATTGTCCTAATGCCCCCTCACCTGCGGCCCCTGACATTGTCCTAATGCCCCCTCACCTGCGGCCCCTGACATTGTCCTAATGCCCCCTCACCTGCGGCCCCTGACATTGTCCTAATGCCCCCTCACCTGCGGCCCCTGACATTGTCCTAATGCCCCCTCACCTGCGGCCCCTGACATTGTCCTAATGCCCCCTCACCTGCGGCCCCTGACATTGTCCTAATGCCCCCTCACCTGCGGCCCCTATATTCTCCTAATGCCCCCTCACCTGCGGCCCCTATATTCTCCTAATGCCCCCTCACCTGCGGCCCCTGACATTCTCCTAATGCCCCCTCACCTGCTGCCCCTGACATTGTCCTAATGCCCCCTCACCTGCGGCCCCTGACGTCCTAATGCCCCCTCACCTGCTGCCCCTGACATTGTCCTAATGCCCCCTCACCTGCGGCCCCTGACATTGTCCTAATGCCCCCTCACCTGCCGCCCCTGACATTGTCCTAATGCCCCCTCACCTGCCGCCCCTGACATTGTCCTAATGCCCCCTCACTTGCCGCCCCTGACATTGTCCTAATGCCCCCTCACCTGCTGCCCCTGCATTCTCCTAATGCCCCTCACCTGCTGCCCCTGACATTGTCCTAATGCCCCCTCACCTGCTGCCCCTGACATTGTCCTAATGCCCCCTCACCTGCGGCCCCTGACATTGTCCTAATGCCCCCTCACCTGCGGCCCCTGACATTGTCCTAATGCCCCCTCACCTGCTGCCCCCTGCCTGTCACCTGCTACCCCCTGCCTGTACCTTACCACCCCGTCTGTCACCCGCCTCTCCTGCCACCCCCTGCCTCTACCCTTCCACTCCTGCCTGTCACCCACCTCTCATGCCATCCCCTGCCTGTCATCTGTTACTCCCTGTATGTCACCTGCCTCTGCTGACGCCCCTGCCACTCGCTGCCTGTCACCCACCACTCCTGTCACCCACCTTTCCTTCCACCTCCTGCCTGTACCCTGCCACCCACTGCCTGTCACTCACCACTCCTGCCACCCCCTGCCTGTACCCAACCACCTGCCTCTCCTTCCGCCCCCAGTCTATACCCTACCACCCTGTCCTGTACCTTACCACCCCCTGTCTGTCATCCACTTCTCATGCCATCCACTGCCTGTCATCTGCCCCTCCCTGTATGTCACCTGCCTCTCATGTCACCCACCTCTCCTGCCACCCCCTGCATGTCACCCACCTCTTATGCCATCCCTTGCATGTCATCTGCCACTCCCTGTTTGTCACCCGCCTTTACCTGCCACCCCCTGCCTGTACCCTTCTGTACCCTGCCACCCACCGCTCCTTCCACCCCCTGCCTGTACCCTACCACCCCATCTGTCACCCGTCTCTCTTGCCACCACCTGCCGTCCTCAGTCTATACCCTACCACCCTGTCCTGTACCCTGCCAGTCGTCTGCAGCCGCTTGCCAGTTGCCTGACACTCCTGCTGCCCCCTGCCTCTCCTACCACCCCCTGTCTGTCACCTGCCACCACCTGCCTCTCCTACCACCCCCCTGCCCATCACCTGCCACTTTCCTGCCTGTAACCTGCCTCTACTACCACCCGCTGTCTTTCACCTGCCACCGCCTGTCTTGCCTGTGCCTCTCTGCCTGTACCTTTCCTCCATTGCCCCTTCTACCACCCCCTGCCCGTCATCTTTCACCACCTGCATCTCCTGCCACCCACATGTCCGTCACCTGGCTCTCCTGCTTGTACCCTGCTGCCTCACCTGCAGCCCCCTACTCATCACCTGCCTCTCCTCCATCTGCCTGGCTGTACCCTGACGCATCTTCCTCTCCTGCCACCCCCTTTTCATCACCTGCCGTCCCCCCTGACTGTCACTTGGCGTTCCCCCCCCATGGCCGTCACCTGTCGTTCCCCCACCCCTGATCGTCACCTGTCGTCGTTCTCCCCCGCCCCCCTGGCCGTCAGCTGTCGTTTCAAACCCACCCCGTCACCTGTCGTTTCCCCGCCACCCGCCTCCCCCGGCCGTCACCTGTGTGTCCCCCCCCCCCCCCCGGCCGTCACCTGTCGTTCCCGCCTCCCCCCCCCCCTCTCCCCCTGGCCGTCACCTGTCGGCGTGACTGGTGGCTGCATGGGGGAGGAGTTGCGTGACCGGTGGCTGCATGAGGGAGGAGTTGTGTGACCTTGTGGCTGCATGGGGGTGAGGTTGCGTAACCGGTGGCTGCATTGGGGGTATAACCAGCAGGCACAGCATAGTGAGGGTGGGATGTGTGATTGTAGCTGCATGGGGGTGGGGTGTGTGACCAGTAGGCACATCAGTGAGGGTAGGATGCGCACACATCACAGTTAGGTTGTGGTGGGAGAAGTGTGCACAGCAGAAGTGAGGGTAGAACGCTCCGCACACACGGGGTTGGGTGTACCTGTGTATCAGTGACGTGCGGGGAGACGGAGCTTTTCCTGTCATACTAACATATACGCCCCAGTTTAGACTGTATACAGTATATAAAAAATACAAAGAACATATAAATATCATCTTTGTATTATTCTAATCATTTCTGTAGTCAAAAGTCTAAAGTAAAAATTCTATGGTAGGTGAGGCAGTGCTCCCCCCCCCCCCCCCTCCTCCACCTACCTTACCCGCACTCACCAAATTTATACTACTCCTCCTGTGTATAATGCCCAGATGTGTATAAACTGCTGCACCTGTGTATAATGTCCACATGTATATACCTCTGCAACTGTGTATAGTGCCCACATGTATATACCACTGCACCTGTCTAATGCCCACATTTATATACCACTGCACCTGTGTCTAATGCCCACGTGTGTATACTACTGCACCTGTGTCTAATGCCCACGTGTGTATAATGCCCACGTGTGTATACCACTGCACCTGTGTATATAGCCCACGTGTGTATACCTCTGCACCTGTGTATATAGCCCACGTGTGTATACCTCTGCACCTGTGTATATAGCCCATGTGTGTATACCTCTGCACCTGTGTATATAGCCCACGTGTGTATACCGCTGCACCTGTGTATATAGCCCACGTGTGTATACCGCTGCACCTGTGTATATAGCCCACGTGTGTATACCGCTGCACCTGTGTATATAGCCCACGTGTGTATAGCGCTGCACCTGTGTATAATGCCCACGTGTGTATAGCGCTGCACCTGTGTATAATGCCCACGTGTGTATAGCGCTGCACCTGTGTATAATGCCCACGTGTGTATAGCGCTGCACCTGTGTATAATGCCCACGTGTGTATACCGCTGCACCTGTGTATAATGCCCACGTGTGTATACCGCTGCACCTGTGTATAATGCCCACGTGTGTATACCGCTGCACCTGTGTATAATGCCCACGTGTGTATACCGCTGCACCTGTGTATAATGCCCACGTGTGTATAGCGCTGCACCTGTGTATAATGCCCACGTGTGTATACCTCTGCACCTGTGTATATAGCCCACGTGTGTATACCGCTGCACCTGTGTATATAGCCCACGTGTGTATACCGCTGCACCTGTGTATATAGCCCACGTGTGTATACCGCTGCACCTGTGTATATAGCCCACGTGTGTATAGCGCTGCACCTGTGTATAATGCCCACGTGTGTATAGCGCTGCACCTGTGTATAATGCCCACGTGTGTATAGCGCTGCACCTGTGTATAATGCCCACGTGTGTATAGCGCTGCACCTGTGTATAATGCCCACGTGTGTATAGCGCTGCACCTGTGTATAATGCCCACGTGTGTATAGCGCTGCACCTGTGTATAATGCCCACGTGTGTATAGCGCTGCACCTGTGTATAATGCCCACGTGTGTATACCGCTGCACCTGTGTATAATGCCCACGTGTGTATACCGCTGCACCTGTGTATAATGCCCACGTGTGTATACCGCTGCACCTGTGTATAATGCCCACGTGTGTATACCGCTGCACCTGTGTATAATGCCCACGTGTGTATACCGCTGCACCTGTGTATAATGCCCACGTGTGTATACCGCTGCACCTGTGTATAATGCCCACGTGTGTATACCGCTGCACCTGTGTATAATGCCCACGTGTGTATACCGTTGCACCTGTGTATAATGCCCACGTGTGTATACCGTTGCACCTGTGTATAATGCCCACGTGTGTATACCGCTGCACCTGTGTATAATGCCCACGTGTGTATACCGCTGCACCTATGTGTAATCCTTGGGCTCATATATTGTGTGTAAATCTGGCTCTTGTACTAGCCAGTGCCTCCTGATAAATGTACCTCACCGCACGTCCCTGGTGTGTATGTCTGGTAGGTACATTGAGTAGAAAGGAGGTAATCATAATGCAGAGGTAAGTGTGCCCGTTACAGGACAGGTGCACTGTGTGGGTTGGGATGAGCGTGTCTATTGGTACGATAGTAATAATACAGGGACATGACTGGGGAGGTGAGGGGATCTGGGAGTGTCACAGTGACATCACTTATATCTATAGTAATAATACAGGGACATGACTGGGGACGTGAGGGGAACTGGGAGCATCACAGTGACATCACATATCTATATTAATAATACAGGGACATGACTGGGGAGGTGAGGGGATCCGTGTGTATTTACAGTGATGTCTCCCCCCATTTCGCAGGGTTACACAGTAGTGAAGAAGACATCCGGTGAGTGTGAGACACCGAGCAGCCATCCCCGTGTGTCAGGAGGACTGCGCAGGACCCAGAGCCCCATCACGGTGCCTCCACCTCACTCACTGACACATGAGACACATTGACCAGAAGATCCTGGAACTCCCTAACAAGATAATTCAGCTGCTGACTGGAGAGGTGACTGCTGGGAATGGGACATTATACAGTAACACCAGGGAATGTGTCTGGTGATGACTGGAGAGGTAACTGCTGGGAATGGGACATTATACGGTAACAACAGGGGATGTGTCTGGGTGATGACTGGAGAGAGGTGACTGCTGGGAATGGGACATTATACAGTAACACCAGGGGACGTGTCTGGGTGATGACAGGAAAGGTGACTGCTAGGAATGGGACATAATACAGTAACACCAGGGAATGTGTCTGTGTGATGACTGGAGAGTTGACTGCTGGTAATGGGACATTATACTGTAACACCAGGGGATGTGTCTGGGTGATGACTGGAAAAGGTGACTGCTGGGGATGGGACATTATATAGTAACACCAGGGGATGCGTCTGGGTGATGACTGGAGAGGTAACTGCTGGGAATGGGACACTATACGGTAACACCAGGGGATGTGTCTGGGTGATGACTGGAGAGGTGACTGCTGGGAATGGGGCATTATACAGTAACACCAGGGGACGTGTCTGGGTGATGACAGGAAAGGTGACTGCTAGGAATGGGACATAATACAGTAACACCAGGGGATGTGTCTGGGTGATGACTGGAGAGGTGACTGCTGGGAATGGGGCATTATACAGTAACACCAGGGGACGTGTCTGGGTGATGACAGGAAAGGTGACTGCTAGGAATGGGACATAATACAGTAACACCAGGGAATGTGTCTGTGTGATGACTGGAGAGTTGACTGCTGGTAATGGGACATTATACTGTAACACCAGGGGATGTGTCTGGGTGATGACTGGAAAAGGTGACTGCTGGGGATGGGACATTATATAGTAACACCAGGGGATGCGTCTGGGTGATGACTGGAGAGGTAACTGCTGGGAATGGGACACTATACGGTAACACCAGGGGATGTGTCTGGGTGATGACTGGAGAGGTGACTGCTGGGAATGGGGCATTATACAGTAACACCAGGGGACGTGTCTGGGTGATGACAGGAAAGGTGACTGCTAGGAATGGGACATAATACAGTAACACCAGGGGATGTGTCTGGGTGATGACTGGAGAGGTGACTGCTGGGAATGGGGCATTATACAGTAACACCAGGGGACGTGTCTGGGTGATGACAGGAAAGGTGACTGCTAGGAATGGGACATAATACAGTAACACCAGGGGATGTGTCTGGGTGATGACTGGAGAGGTGACTGCTGGGAATGGGGCATTATACAGTAACACCAGGGGACGTGTCTGGGTGATGACAGGAAAGGTGACTGCTAGGAATGGGACATAATACAGTAACACCAGGGAATGTGTCTGTGTGATGACTGGAGAGTTGACTGCTGGTAATGGGACATTATACTGTAACACCAGGGGATGTGTCTGGGTGATGACTGGAAAAGGTGACTGCTGGGGATGGGACATTATATAGTAACACCAGGGGATGCGTCTGGGTGATGACTGGAGAGGTAACTGCTGGGAATGGGACACTATACGGTAACACCAGGGGATGTGTCTGGGTGATGACTGGAGAGGTGACTGCTGGGAATGGGGCATTATACAGTAACACCAGGGGACGTGTCTGGGTGATGACAGGAAAGGTGACTGCTAGGAATGGGACATAATACAGTAACACCAGGGGATGTGTCTGGGTGATGACTGGAGAGGTGACTGCTGGGAATGGGGCATTATACAGTAACACCAGGGGACGTGTCTGGGTGATGACAGGAAAGGTGACTGCTAGGAATGGGACATAATACAGTAACACCAGGGGATGTGTCTGGGTGATGACTGGAGAGGTGACTGCCGGGAATGGGGAATTATCCAGTAACACCAGGGGACGTGTCTGGGTGACTGCTGGGAATGGGACATTATACAGTAACACCAGGGGATGTGTCCGGGTGATGACTGGAGAGGTGACTGCTGGGAATGGGGCATTATACAGTAACACCAGGGGATGTGTCTGGGTGATGACTGGAAAAGGTGACTCCTGGGAATGGGGCATTATACAGTAACACCAGGGGATGTGTCTGGGTGATGACTGGACAGGTGACTGCTGGGAATGGGGCATTATACAGTAACACCAGGGTATGTGTCTGGGTGATGACTGGAGAGGTGACTGCTGGGAATGGGGCATTATACTGTAACACCAGGGGACGTGTCTGGGTGATGACTGGAGAGGTGACTGCTGGGAATGGGACATTCTACAGTAACACCAGGGGATGTGTCTGGGTGATGACTGTATCACTGTGGGTGTCAGGTTCCTATAAGGTGTCAGGATGTCACTGTCTATGTCTCCATGCAGGAGGGGGAGTATATAGAGGAACACAGGGGTCTGTACAAGGACGTGATGATGGAGAATCACCGGCCCCTCACATCACTGGGTAAGAGGAGACTGTCATGTATTGTACAGGGGAGAGCAGGTATGGGGGCCCCCTATATACACACACATCATCTGATAATCACATATATATACTGTACTCATTCACTATGTGTCTCCTACAGATGGTCCCAGTAACAGAGATACCCCAGAGAGATGTCCCCGTCCTCTGTATTCCCAGGATTGTACAGAGGAGAATCACAGGATCCCACAGGAGGATCAGGTAGGTGGGATTTAGGGTCTCTCCAATATACCTCAGTGACTGTCACTATATGATCTGTAGAGGAGCTGTGTGTCTTATACACTGATATTATACTGTTTCACCTCAGTTAAGTCTGACTGTGCAAATTTTTGTGTTTTTAGGTAGAACGTCTGTCTGATATTAAAACAGAATATATAGAGGGAGAAGAAGAGACGTATGTGAGTGATATAAAGGCAGAAGATACAAAGGGAGAAGAAGAGACGTATGTGACTGATATAAAGACTGAAGATATAGAGGGAGAAGAAGAGACATATATGACTGATATAAAGGCAGAAGATATAGAGGGAGAAGAAGAGACGTATGTGACTGATATGAAGACAGAAGATATAGAGGGAGAAGTAGAGACGTATGTCACTGATATAAAGGCAGAAGATATAGAGGGAGAAGAAGACACGTATGTGAGGGGTGATCAGCAGTGTAAGGAGGAGGAGATCCCTACAGATATCAGCACAGGTGAGTAATAAACACATATTCTCCTTACTCAGTGACTACAGCAATCTGACACCCTCCTCTGTCAGTACAAACTAATGAATGTGTATTTTTCCAGTGGGGGAGTCGGGAGCCATCAGCACTGTGACCTGACTGTTCCGTAAGAGGGCCCTCGCCACCTCGAGTCCCGCCTCCAGTCACAGAATGGATGTTTAGGTGACACAGTACCTGGCCAGATAGGGGATTCCCACTTACCGTCAGTAATCGCATGTTACCGACTATGATGCCACCACCAGACTCCTACCCTGCCGTGGTGCCTGGAACCACGGTTCTGCTCTGTATGCGTCGACACATTGTCTTACCACACCTGTGTGGTGCTGACTATTCCACACTTGTCGCTTGTCTAGACCTCTGCACGGTAGCTGGCGGAAGGCGGAGTTTGGGGACACTGAGTGTACCCCGGACAGCCGGAAAACTGAGCTAGGTTTCGCCTAGCTCTGCAGGTCGCAAGATGAAGCGGTCATCTTGAGGCAGAAGATGTTTATTTGCCCAAAATAGTCTTAAAAAAGACTCTGCAATACTGCAGATGTTTACAGCAGAACGCAAATGGTATAACACACTCTGGAGGCTTGCAGGCCTCCTTTTTATGTCCATGTTCCACACAGTACCACAGGGGGTAACCAATCACTATTTACTCATGAGCTGTGCAAACCTTGGCCACATGCACAGCTTCCATTGTCCTCTATGGACAGTGGGGAGTTGTCACTCTTCTTTGACCGTCCCATCCTGGAGGGTTGGGATCCACGCTGGT
Organism: Pseudophryne corroboree; assembly: GCF_028390025.1. Taxonomy (NCBI): domain Eukaryota; kingdom Metazoa; phylum Chordata; class Amphibia; order Anura; family Myobatrachidae; genus Pseudophryne; species Pseudophryne corroboree. The sequence continues at coordinate 542,619 of NW_026967522.1, read as the reverse complement.
GATGATCAGTCTGGGCTGGGGGAAAGTTTTCCTGCTGAAACTTACTTCCAGGAATCTGCCCGGGATCTAGCTCACCAGCTGCTTCCTGAATTCGGGCTCCAGAGATGGGCAGCCTAGATCCTCTGTCAGAGTTTTCTGTTCACCGAGGGTGATCTCTATGGAGCTCAAGAAAACCAGTCAGCTTGTTGGGAAGCTGAGCTTTTCCTCTCTAACCCCATGATACTTTTATGTGGGAGGCTAGAGAGGAAGGGATTACATTTTTGGGGAAAAGGTCTGGAGGAATCCATCAGCCTGCACAGTAATGGATTCCCCCCTCCTGGGACACACCACCAAGTAAGTGCATTTCACTTAAAATACAAATCAAATAAATTATACACACTGTTGCCTATATATACACTGAGCCAGTGCCCTGCACAGGCTCCACTTACCCAGGCACTGCAGTGCCTCACCATACTATATATATTAAATACATTTCAATACATTATTAGGTTTGTTTGTACTGTGCCCAGCGCTCAGCTGCCCTAGCTCTGCAGCCTGACTGCTAGGCCTCTCCCCAGGGGTCGGCAGGGTGCACTGAGTGGGGGGCTGGCTGTAGCAGGGGCTAACTGTTACCTGCCCCGCTGCTGCCCCCCACCACCACCCAGTGTGGCCAAAATCTGTTGCCTCGCCGCAGCCCCCAGATCTGAGGCTGCGGCGCACCCCCCTATCTGATAGCCCGGCATCTCGGGACGCTCCTCCCGGCCACCGCGGCTCTGTGCCTTTAGCTCCCATAACTCAGTGCATATCGCTCTATGTGCCCCCCGCCGCTAGGGAGACAGCTAGCCCGGTCCCCTGTGAGTGGCGCACCCATGGCGTCAGTGTCTGCTCCCTCCTGGAGCCCGGCAGCCCATGACGCTCATCCTGGCCCCCGCGGCCCTGTACCTGTGCAATGTTGAGGCGCAGGGAGCCCAGCTCCTGGACCTCAGCACCTGTCTCCTCCCGCCGCACAGGGAGCCGGCTAGCCTGGTCCCCCATCTGTGGCGCAATCTGGTCATCTGTGGCTCCTTTCTCCGGCGCATACACCGGGAGTCGGAGGTCCTGGTCTCCCAGCTGCGGCGCCTTGCAGCACTCTCTCCTCTGGCGCTGGTGTGTGTACGCGCCGGGGGTTTACCATTTCGCTGCCACTGGAGAGGATCCGGGCCGCAGCAGCGCGCCATCGATGATGATTTTTTTACATTTCAATACCTGGTGCCTAGCATCAGTGCATTTTAAAAGTGGCGCCAAGCGCCTATTGTCCTGTAAATGGCGCCGGACACTTAGTGTTAACCTCTTCAGTGCCATGGCTGCTATTAACCATGTGGCCGCCAGGGTCTCCGGCAGCAAGCACCAATTATACTCCTGCTCTCCCCCTCACATCATGTCACAGTTTCCAGCCCAGAGATCTGACCAGTCTCCTCCCCACACTATCTGGTGTATCTCATACATCAGGAGCCATCAGCCCCTATTATACTCCTGCTCTCCCCCTCACATCATGTCACTGTGTGTTACCAGCCCTGAGATCTGACCAGTCTCCTCCCCACACTCTCTGTTTTATCTCATACATCAGGAGCCATCAGCCCCTATTATACTCCTGTTCTCCACTCACATCATGTCACTGTGTGTTACCAGCCCAGAGATCTGACCAGTCTCCTCCCAACACTCTCTGGTGTATCTCATACATCAGGAGCCATCAGCCCCTATTATACTCCTGCTCTCCTCGTCACATCATGTCACTGTGTGTTACCAGCCCAGAGATCTGACCAGTCTCCTCCCCACACTCTCTGGTGTATCTCATACATCAGGAGCCATCAGCCCCTATTATACTCCTGTTCTCCACTCACATCATGTCACTGTGTGTTACCAGCCCAGAGATCTGACCAGTCTCCTCCCAACACTCACTAGTGTATCTCATACATCAGGAGCCATCAGCCCCTATTATACTCCTGCTCTCCCCCTCACATCATGTCACTGTGTTACCAGCCCAGAGATCTGACCAGTCTCCTCCCAACACTCTCTGGTGTATCTCATACATCAGGAGCCATCAGCCCCTATTATACTCCTGCTCACCTCCTCACATCATGTCACTGTGTTACCAGCCCAGAGATCTGACCAGTCTCCTCTCCACACTCTCTGGTGTATCTCGTACATCAGGAGACATCAGCCCCTATTATACTCCTGCTCTCCCCTCACATCATGTCACTTTCACCAGCAGCCATACTGTGTGCTAGCAGTACCTCAGCCTATGGTATTAGATGCCCTGAGTGTCTCTATTCGCACACGCCGGTCTATACATAAACCATATAGACCGGCGTGTGCTAATAGATATATTAATATATCTATAATATATAAGCCAGTTTAGTAAAATGTGCCCTCAGGAGAGGATGCCACTCTGGAGCTCCAGAGGATTTTTTCTTCAGTTTATTTTAAACTTTGTTATTGTCGGTATACTGTTGCCCATACAGCATAACAGTAGACCTGCACTGAGGGAGTTGGGGGGGGGGGGGGGGGGGGTTACCGGTCTCTTCAGGCATCAGAGCCGCTTCCCCGCTGCAGGTTCACCGTCCTGAGAGGTTGTTGGTACCGCAGGGCACTCCGCCTTACCAAACGCAATCTCAGCATGCCGCACACACCTAGCAATGCCGGGAGGTGAGACGAGTGGTGAGTACAAACCAGAGGACCCCCAAGGGGTCCTCCCGGCTCTTGGTGCGGCACGATTACAGGGGACGCTCCACGGAGGAATCCGCTATAGTTTCCTGTGTACACTGGCAGCGGTGGTAGAAACAGGCATTCATGTTACGTTTTACACCTGTTAGAAGACATTGCCAGTATAAATATATGCTTATCTATGGCGCAATTATAGGGGGCGGAGCTACCTAAAGCGGGTGCAGCAGCGTTTTGGCGCCTTCCTCTGCTTGCAGCTGCAGCAGCAAGGACAGACGGGTCTTCCAGACACTCGGGACACACAGGAAACTGGTACAGGGGTGTAAATAAGGGGGAGAGCCGCTATTATACACACTATAGTGTCCTAAAAAGGACAAGACTCCAGTGTTATACTGAGTCTGACAGGTTTGGGTGTGCTGTTCCTCTCTCTGTGTCTCCTTCTCACATACAGTAAGGGCAGGCTTGCTATATATACACGTGTGTGTACTGTAAACATGGTAAAACACCAATTATGCAGTGTATGTCACACCAGATTCTCCCTCTGCGGATGGTTCCCTCTCATGTGAACAATGCAGCCAATCCTTCCAAGTTAGTGAGGAGGCTGGGGAAGGGGGGGAGGGTCAGGAGCATCCTGGCTCAGTGCCATAAAAACCATGATGGCAGCCATGTCATCCCAGCTCACTGCTAATAATCAAAAGACACAACAACTGCAGCAGGCTGTAGCAGACCTAGCTGGAAGGGCAGATGATAAACAGCCCCCCCTCCCTAGTTCAGGGCCACATAAGCGTGGGCTGCCTGATTTACCGAGGTACAGGAGGAATGGGATCCTATTACAGAGGATTAACCACCTGCACAGAGTATCAAGCCCCTCATACTTGCTATCAGGGATGTGATAAAAGTCCCTTTGGAAGACGCTGCAGTACAGCAGTCGTTTTTCTTAGTACAGAAAAAAAGTGTCCCTTTCCCTGATTCCAATGCTGGGTACACACTGGCAGATATATTGGCCAATCAGTTGGTTGTCCAATATATCTTTTGCTGATCTGCAGGTGTGTACAAGCAATATGTCTGTGAAAGACACAGCAGCTGCAATATATCTGCAGATATATTAGTGCATCTTTCAGTGTGTATGAACAATCCCCATCTGCATATATAGCTGCAGATCGATTGGACAGCAGATATATCTGCCAGTGTGTACCCAGCTTAAGGAACTAGATGACATGTTTAAGTTAACCTGGAAAAATCCTGATAAAAAATACCAGGTGACAAATCGGTTTCTGCACACTTTCCCATTTACTCCAGAAGGCAGGAAACACTGGGGAGAGCCCCCGGCAGCAGACGTATCAGTCTCTCGCCTATCAAAGAAAGTGCTATTACCAGTCCCTGGCTCCTCTGCATTAAAGGACCCTGGGGATAGGAAAATAGAGACTACATTAAAGTCTATTTACACAGCGGCTGGTGTATCACAAAGACCTGTGATAGCGGGTTGCTGGATGACACATGCCATTCATACATGGGCGGCCCAAATTCAAGAAAGCCTTGTGGGAGATACGTCCCTGGTGACTCTCATAAAGCACATTCAGGACACTGCACGCCTCCTGTGTGACTCTCTCAAGGGGAAAGGCGCTATTAACGCTAGGTCTACTGCTATGGCAGTGTCTGTGCGCAGAACTTTGTGGCTGCGTCAGTGGATAGCGGACGCAGATTCCAAGCGCAGAGTGTGGAGTATCTTCCTTTCTCAGGGGAGTGGCTATTTGGAGTTGAGTTGGATACATGGATTTCAAAGGTTACTGCAGGTAAATCCACGTTTCTCCCCTCTGGGGCCCAGCTGGCTAGGCGTTCCTACCCAAGGAGGTCTACCCAGTCCTTTCGGACTGCCAGGTTCAGATCAAGAGCCGGAGGCACCTGAAATGCGGCGAGAGGCACCAGAGACAAGATAAGAAAACCGCCACCACAGGTTCTCGGGAACAAAGCACCAGTTCAGCTTCCACTAGGGCCTTGGCATGATGGTGCTCCCCCACCCCGAGGGAATCTCAAGGTGGTATCTCGGCTGCGTGGTCCCGATCGGTGGAGATTGGCAATAGAACTTGGGCTGGGAGGACAGCTGACTGTGTAGGAAGTAGACGAGAAGGTTGAATGTAGTTCTTCCTCATGAGGTGGAGGCCTAGTGGGTGTTAGAGTTGGCTGGAGGGCATAAAAAGAATGAGAACTCTGTAGATGGATAACTGTTTTTAATGAAGAAACTGTACACCGATACTTGAGGAATTGAAAGACACGGAATAATGAACTGAAGTCTATGATTAAACGAGTTGAGAAATGGAGCTGAAGATCACCAGTATTGCGGAACTGAAAGACTGTGGTTTGTGGTTGGTAGACAAGGCTGAAGGAGACTGGGTTTTTCAAGAACTGAAAGTCTGTGGCTTGTGACTGGTAGACGAGGCTGAGAAACTGACTTTGAAGAAATGAAGACTATGGCTTGGGCTTGCGAGACGCTCGCAGGAACCAGTGTTTACCACCAGAAGCCCCTTAACGACCGGGATCCCCGTGAGCGCCTCCATGAGTGGCGACGGGATAAGTGACAGGACTGCAGCAGTGATAGGTCATGGACAGATAATAGCAACCGAAACTGGGGAACCAGGAGCAGCCTGGGAGCATAGAGCTGGAGCACCTTTCACAGGAAAGTAACTTGAAGCACTGGCATTCTCTCTCCCTGAGCCAGCCTCCCTTTTATAAGGGAAGACTACACTGGATTGGCTGGATACAGAGTGTGGATTTCATTGGCAGATCTCAGGTCTCCAACATGGCCACCCCCAGCACTGGGGACATTCTCAGCTGCAGCACTTTAGCTAACCCAGCTCCGGCCCCGACTTCCTGAGACTGAGTCACTGATACAGGGCTCTGCTGCAGCAACTACCCACCGCAGCACCCGGCCCCCGACCTCCGGAAGCCACACATGCGCCCAAGGACCCACTGAAAGCAGCTCCCCGCTGCCGCAACTAAAGTAAGCCCAGTCCCAAGTCATTGTTCCAGTGCCACTACAACAACAGGGAAAGGGTTACTACTCCATCCTGTTTGTGGTACCAAAACCAGACTGTTCAGTAAAACCCATTTTGAAACTAAAATTGCTGAATCCTTTAAGGAAAGGTTTTCAAGTTCAAGATGGAATCCTTGTGAGCAGTGATTGCGGGTCTGGAAGAACGGGAGTTCATGGTCTTGCTGGATATAAAGGATGATCATCTCCATATCCCGATTTGGCCACCCCATCAGGCCTACCTGCGGTTTTTTCCTAAAATCCTTTTTCATTAAGGTTTTTTAAATATTTTATTCATCATATATTGTTACTCCATATAGATGTTATATTGATTTTATTAAGTATTAAATATGTTGTTTGATATACTTATCTCATCTATGACCCACTAGCGCTATTTATTTTTATTACCTAACTGCGGTTTGCCCTGCTGAACGATCCCAACCAGTTCCAGGCGCTACCCTTCGGCCTGGCCACAGCTCCAAGGGTCTTCACAAAGGTGATGGCAGAGATAATGTTCCAGCTCCGAGTCCAGGGGATCAATATTGTCCCTTACCTAGGCGAGCTTTTGATAAAGGTGAGATCCAGGGAGTTTCTATTGCTCAATATAGGCCGCACTATTCAGCTTCTGTCACATCATAGGTGGATCCTCAATTTACAGAAGTCCCTACTTCTGAGGAACATTCCCAGGAACAGGAGCCTACTCAGTGGCTGTTTCTGGATACAGTGGCTCAGAGAGTGTTCCTCCCAGAGGACAAGGCAAGGACGCTCCAGGATGTGGTCCGAGTGGTTTTACGACCAGGCGCTCTAGTACAGAAGGTTCCATGCCAGAACATTTCAATTGGATCTCCTGAGGTAGTGGTCTGTTTCACATCTTCAGATGCACCGGATCATACATTACCGTTCAAAAGTTTGTGGTCACTTAGAAATTTCCTTTTTTTTTTTAAATTTAAATTTTATTTTTTTGAAGGAAAAGCACTGTTTTTTTCAATGAAGGTAACATTAAATTTAATCAGAAATACTCTATACATTGTTAATGTGGTAAATGACTATATTAGCTGCAAACGTCTGGTTTTTAATGGAATATCTACAGAGTTGTATAGAGGCCCATTTCCAGCAACCATCTCTCCAGTGTTCTAATGGTACATTGTGTTTTCTAATCGCGGTAGAAGACTAATGGATGTTTAGAAAATCCTTTAAAACCCTTGTGCAATCATGTTAGCACAGCTGAAAACGGGTTTGCTCGTTAGAGAAGCTATAACACTGGCCTTCCTTTAAGCTAGTTGAGTATCTGGAACATCACATTTGTGGGTTTGATAATACTCTCAAAATAGCAAGAAAAAGACAACTTTCATGTGAAACTCGACAGTCTATTATTGTTCTTAGAAATGAAGACTACTTCTATGCAAGAAATTGCCAAGAAACTGAACATTTCCTACAACGGTCTGTACTACTCCCTTCTGTTAGGTTCCTGGTGCTCAGAACAAGGGAGATATTGCGTAGTGAGTCCTGAGCACCAGAACGTGACGTTGAAATAAGGTGTGGTGTGGAAATAGCCCCTAGCACCCTACATCCGTTGTTTTACCCGTGTGGTCAGTTCACACCTGAGTGACTATGGTTTCTTGGGCCCACGGCAGCCGCGTTTGAAGGGCGGATTATGTCTGCCCAACTCCGATGCCCCCAGGTCTTAGTGTGAGACAAGGCGTGAACCGAGACAGGATAATAACAAGGGGACCTCTAACTAAAACAACAGAAAGCTAGGGGCTACTAACTACCCTAAAACTAAATATATGTGCGGCACGCCGCCAAAGGAAAAGAACAACAAAGGAAATGTTCTCCACACGACGACACAATACTTTTGCGTACTGGCGGTGACAGCATAAGCAGAACCCTCTGCAAAACACCAGTAACTAAATTTCTCTGACGTCCTAAGTGGATGCTGGGAACTCTGTAAGGACCATGGGGAATAGCGGCTCTGCAGGAGACTGGGCACAAAAGTAAAGCTTTAGAACTAGCTGGTGTGCACTGGCTCCTCCCCCTATGACCCTCCTCCAAGCCTCAGTTAGATTTTTGTGCCCGAACGAGAAGGGTGCACACTAGGTGGCTCTCCTGAGCTGCTTAGTGAAAAGTTTAGTTTTTAGGTTTTTTATTTTCAGTGAGACCTGCTGGCAACAGGCTCACTGCATCGAGGGACTAAGGGGAGAAGAAGCGAACTCACCTGCGTGCAGAGTGGATTGGGCTTCTTAGGCTACTGGACACCATTAGCTCCAGAGGGATCGAACACAGGCCCAGCCATGGAGTCCGGTCCCAGAGCCGCGCCGCCGGCCCCCTTACAGAGCCAGAAGCAAGAAGAGGTCCGGAAAATCGGCGGCAGAAGACATCCTGTCTTCACCAAGGTAGCGCACAGCACTGCAGCTGTGCGCCATTGCTCCTCAGCACACTTCACACTTCGGTCACTGAGGGTGCAGGGCGCTAGGGGGGGGCGCCCTGAGCAGCAATAAAAACACCTTGGCTGGCGAAAATACATCACATATAGCCCCCAGGGCTATATGGATGAATTTTAACCCCTGCCAGATTCCTCATAAAAGCGGGAGAAAAGGCAGCCGAGAAGGGGGCGGAGCCTATCTCCTCAGCACACAGGCGCCATTTTCCCTCACAGCTCCGCTGGAAGGACGTCTCCCTGACTCTCCCCTGCAGTCCTGCACTACAGAAACAGGGTAAAAAAGAGAGGGGGGCACTAATTGGCGATATTTGAACATATAGCAGCTATATAAGGGAAAAACACTTATATAAGGTTATCACTGTATATTAATATAGCGCTCTGGTGTGTGCTGGCATACTCTCCCTCTGTCTCCCCAAAGGGCTAGTGGGGTCCTGTCCTCTGTCAGAGCATTCCCTGTGTGTGTGCTGTGTGTCGGTACGGTGTGTCGACATGTATGAGGAGGAAAATGATGTGGAGGCGGGGCAATTGCCTATAATAGAGATGTCACCTCCTAGAGAGTCGACACCTGAGTGGATGAGATGCTGGAAGGAATTACGTGACAGTGTCAGTTCTTTACAAAAGACAGTTGACGACATGAGACAGCCGGCTACTCAGCTTGTGCCTGTCCAGGCGTCTCAAAAGCCATCAGGGGCTCTAAAACGCCCATTACCTCAGATGGTAGATACAGACGTCGACACGGATACTGACTCCAGTGTCGACGGTGAAGAGACGAATGTGACTTCCAGTAGGGCCACACGTTATGATTGAGGCAATGAAAAATGTTTTACATATTTCTGATAATACCACTAAAAGGGGTATTATGTTCGGTGAGAAAAAACTACCTATAGTTTTTCCCGAATCTGAGGAATTAAATGAAGTGTGTGATGAAGCGTGGGTTTCCCCCGATAAAAAACGGATAATTTCTAAAAAATTATTGGCATCATATCCTTTCCCGCCAGAGGTTAGGGTACGTTGGGAAACACCCCCTAGGGTGGATAAAGCGCTCACACGCTTATCAAAACAGGTGGCTCTACCCTCTCCTGAGACGGCCGCCCTTAAGGATCCTGCTGATAGAAAGCAGGAGGGTATCCTAAAATGTATTTACACACATACGGGTGTTATACTGCGACCAGCGATTGCCTCAGCCTGGATGTGCAGTGCTGGGGTAGCGTGGTCGGATTCCCTGACTGAAAATATTGACACCCTAGACAGGGACAGTATTTTACCGACTATAGAATATTTAAAAGATGCATTTCTATATATGCGTGATGCACAGCGGGATATTTGCCGACTGGCATCAAGAATTAGTGCGCTGTCCATTTCTGCCAGAAGAGGGTTATGGACACGACAGTGGTCAGGTGATGCAGATTCCAAACGACATATGGAAGTGCTGCCTTATAAAGGGGAGGAGTTATTTGGGGTAGGTCTTTCAGACTCTGTGGCCACGGCAACGGCTGGAAAATCCAAATTTTTACCCCAGGTCGCCTCTCAAAATAAGAAGACGCCGTATTATCAGGCGCAGTCCTTTCGTTCCAATAAAGGAAAGCGAGCGAAAGGCTCCTCATTTCTGCCCCGGGGCATAGGGAGGGGAAAAAGACTGCAGCAAGCAGCCAGTTCCCAGGATCAGAAGCCCTCTTCCGCTTCTGTATCAATGAGAAGACCCTTTTCTCCTCTGCTTCTGGTACAAGAGGATTAGGCCTTTTAACTGCCCTGCATACATTTGTTACGGCTTGTGCGGGCGGCGTTAACCTGATGAGAACGTGTTCCATCGTCTTTGAGAATCCTGCAGCCTTTGATTGTTGCGTGCGGGAGTCCGCCATCTCATTGGAGATTTTATCTGCAAGGTTATTTTTCCATGACCTAGCCGGAGCACTGCTCTCAGGTGGAATGTCCTTGTCTAAGCAGGAATCGCACACCTCGGAGCTGCCATCCGCATGCTCATTCCGTTACATGCAAACATAAAAGGTCTTGGATGTCTTGGTTGGTGTTTTAGACATGTTGACTAAACCCCTTACCAGACCGTGTCGCAGCGCTTTCACCCTTTAAACTAGGAAGAGAAAGACTGTGATATATGACGGAAGCAAAAGGTATTGAGTTGCCTGGCTGGAAATATCTCTATATTGTAGAGAAGAAAATATAAATAAAAAATAAATTAAAAATATTTAATTTCTTTTGTCTTTACACCAGCCGACTTGCAACCGCCTCACACCCAACTGTACGTCAGCTACGGTGTTAGAGTTGGCTTCACTTGCTTCTACGTATTTTCTGTAGGCTCTTTGTAATAGAGTTCCTTTGAAAAGACCTCATAATCCCATTATATTCTTCAGGAGATTCTCATATAACATTTCACCAGCAGGGTGCGCTGTGTTACTATTAATCTATAATAGGGGTAGGTGCACTCCATGCTTGCATGATTTTTAAGATGGCCGACAATTAAAAATTTTGGACACTTTATTTAGAAGGGGGATCTTCCACTGGTGAGCCCCCCTGCTTACACTCTATGGCCGTGTCTTCACGCGGCTGAGGAATTCTCCTCAGCTTCGTGCTCGCTGTAGCGTCTCCTCCCCGCCTCCGGCGGCTGAGGTTAAGTGCTCCACAGCGCTGTAATACAAATCTCCCGCTGGCCGTCGCGCGCCGGGACCGCTCTCACAGCTCCCGTAGCGGCGTCTTTCTCTGCTGGCAGGGAAGACTTAAAGTGCGCTATCTACTGTGCGCTCCCCGCTGGCCTCCCCCACATGCGACTGAAGGATCTCAACCGCGCGGCACTATGTTTTAGACGGCATGCACCGGGAACGCTCTCCTCCTCCTCTCCCCGGGCCCCGTAGCGGCACCTGCTGACAGGGGATCCCGCCCCACACTGACCGCTGTCCGGCGCGCCTGCAATAAAACAACCAGTACTCACAGTTGTATGTTGAGAGAGATGCAGACCCCTTTAGAAGGAATCCTTGTCTCTCAATCCTGAACCTTGTCCTCCTTTTATTAGGGGGACGCAGCTTTCACTTCTGGTAAAGCCTGCACCCCCTTTCATTTAGGTGGGATAGGGCATTTACCATCTTGTCTTTTAAGACCTGCACCCTCCCTTTAGTTAGGAGGGATTGGGCCAGTCATAAAGGATTAAAAATAAATAAATACATAAACAAAACTTCATGGAGCAGGAGCTCTCTTCAGTGCCTGTTACCACCTCGGCACAATTTTCTAAACTGAGGGAGGAGGGATGTGAAGGGGGAGGAACCGGCTGTGCAGGCAATGCTAATTTTAGATTGTACCACACCTCCGGTTGCAAGCTTCACACCCCTATTGTATAGGACTCCAGTGTCCCCTAGTGGATGAAAGAGAAATTTATTTTTCTTTTTTACCCTGTGCTTGCTTGGCGACACCAGGAAAGGAAGAAATCTCTGGCTCATAACATTCTTCAAAACATATAGGTCGAGCAATCAGATGCTTCTTCCGTCTCCTACCAGAGTGCCCCGGCATATAAGAAACCTTATCAGTTTCGGAATCTGAGAGCAGACCATAGATTGGTTGCATTCCCCTAGGTACCGAAACTTTAGAAGATGACAGAAAAGCACATCCTGTAGTCAAAGCAATGGGCTGAGACTCTTTCTGAACCCCACCCGGGGCAGTGACTTTCTGAACCCCACCCGGGGCAGTGACTTTCTGAACCCCACCCGGGGCAGTGACTTTCTGAACCCCACCCGGGGCAGTGACTTTCTGAACCCCACCCGGGGCAGTGGCCTTCGGGAACCCCGCTGGGGCAGTGGCCTTCGGGAACCCCGCTGGGGCAGTGGCCTTCGGGAACCCCGCTGGGGCAGTGGCCTTCGGGAACCCCGCTGGGGCAGTGGCCTTCGGGAACCCCGCTGGGGCAGTGGCCTTCGGGAACCCCGCTGGGGCAGTGGCCTTCGGGAACCCCGCTGCTGTCAGCACCTCGGATTCTTTTACTGGGACCGGGCCGTCGGTTCCAGTAAAAACTTCTCTCGGGACTATGACTTCCGGGACTTTTGCTGAAGCTATAACCTTCAGAACCTCCACTAACGCTATGCCTCTTAAGTGCTTTCCTGGGGAAGCGACCTCTAGACCCTTCTTAGGGGCTGCGTCTCTCGAGACCCCACTTGGGGATATTACTTCAAAGATCCCTTCTGGAGTTTTGCTTCTCGAGTTCCCTTCTGGAACTATATGGTTTTAGATACCCTTTCTGGGGTTGCTCTTTTCAAGTCCTTACCTGGGGTAACAGCTTCTGAGACCCCTTCTGGTATTGACACCTGAGCTATAATATTCGATGTCCCTCTATAACCTAGAGCACCCGGTACTCTGGGCACCGGTCACGGCTCCAGGACTCTGGGCACCGGTCACGGCTCCAGGACTCTGGGCACCGGGCACGGCTCCAGGACTCTGGGCACCGGGCACGGCTCCAGGACTCTGGGCACCGGGCACGGCTCCAGGACTCTGGGCACCGGGCACGGCTCCAGGACTCTGGGCACCGGGCACGGCTCCAGGACTCTGGGCACCGGGCACGACTCTGGGCACCGGGCACGGCTCCACTCTGGGCACCGGGCACGGCTCCAGGACTCTGGGCACCGGGCACGGCTCCAGGACTCTGGGCACCGGGCACGACTCTGGGCACCGGGCACGGCTCCAGGACTCTGGGCACCGGGCACGGCTCCAGGACTCTGGGCACCGGGCACGGCTCCAGGACTCTGGGCATTGGGCACGGCTCCAGGACTCTGGGCATTGGGCACGGCTCCAGGACTCTGGGCATTGGGCACGGCTCCAGGACTCTGGGCATCGGGCCCGGCTCCAGGGGTTTGCAACTCTGCTTCCACAGGAAAATCAAGAGAGGAGAGGAACATTCTCCTTTGGTTCCTGAATCTATAATGGGGCTCCCTAGCCCAAAAACCCCAATTATAGGACAGAGAGCTTTTTAGTGTGGGTTGTGTGACAAGCACCTCTGCCACAGTTGACAGGAGTAGGTCATGTATCCTGACTCAACTTGGCCAGAGGGCATGACTTGTCGCCACACTTTGGCTTGCTCAACTCACAGGTCTGCAAATAGTGGCCTAAACCCCCACAATATAGGCATAAATCTAAGATTCTGCGATGCAGACGCTCCTATTCTGAGAGCCTGGGCCGCTGAAAACTTTTAAACCTTTTCTCTTTAACTAAACCTGATGATTCACTTGTCACCATACTGTGAGCAAGAGTCTCTTTATAGGATGAACTCTCAACAACTTCTGGCAAAGTAAGCAAAATTTTGGTCAGATGGTTTTGCAGTTGCCTTAAGGATTGCTGCAAAACTTCCAGCCGCTCAGGTTTCAAAGCACTGAAAGCAGAGTTCAGGGCTGAGAGAGATGCTTGCAGGGCTTGCATAGTAGGCATAGGAGGATTTCAAAAAAGACAAGACTAGACACGATTGTTGTTAGACACGATTGTTGTTAGACACGATTGTTGTTAGACACGACAAGACTAGACTTTTAAACTAGACAAGACTGGATTTTTAAACAGCGGACTGGATTCTGCACACTGAGTTTTAGACAGGGCTGGATTCTAGACTAGCCTGGGCCGTGGAAAACTTTTAAACCTTTTCTCTTTAATTAAACCTGAGGATTCACTTGTCACCATACTGTGAGCAAGAGTCTCTTTATAGGATGAACTCTCAACAACTTCTGGCAAAATAAGCAAAAATTTGGTCAGAAGGTTTGCAGTTGCCTTAAGGATTGCTGCAAAACTTCCAGCCACTCAGGTTTCAAAGCACTGAAAGCAGAGTTCAGGGCTGAGAGATGCTTGCAGGGCTTGCATAGGAGGATTTCAAACTAGACAAGACAAGATTGTAAGACAAGATTAGACTGGACTTTTAAACAAGACAAGACTGGGCTGGATTTTTAAACACCGGACTGGATTCTGCACACTGAGTTTTAGACAGGACTGGATTCTAAACACCGGACTGGATTCTGCACAGAGTTTTAGACAGGACTGGATTCTAAACACCGGACTGGATTCTGCACAGAGTTTTAGACAGGACTGGATTCTAAACACCGGACTGGATTCTGCACACTGAGTTTTAGACAGGACTGGATTTTTGACAAGACTGGATTCTAGACTAGACACTGGACTGGGCCAAAAAAAGTTTTTGTTTTTTTTTCTTTTTTGTGGTATGGCTGGTGATAATGTTAGGTTCCTGGTGCTCAGAACAAGGGAGATGTTGCGTAGTGAGTCCTGAGCACCAGAACGTGACGTTGAAATAAGGTGTGGTGTGGAAATAGCCACTAGCACCCTACCTCCGTTGTTTTACCCTTGTGGTCAGTTCACGCCTGAGTAACTATGGGTTCTTGGGCCCATGGCAGCCGCATTTGAAGGGCGAATTATGTCTGCCCAACTCCGATGCCCCCAGGTCTTGGTGTGAAACAAGGCGTGAATAGAGACAGGATAATAAAAAGCGGACCTCTAACTAAAACAGAAAGCTAGGGGCTACTAACTACCCTAAAACTAAATATATGTGCGGCACGCCGCCAAAGGAAAAGAACAACAAAGGAAATGTTGTCCACACGACGACACAATACTTTTGCATACCGGCGGTGACAGCATAAGCAGAACCCTCTGCAAAACACCAGTAACTAAATATAACTAAAGAATACTGCGGCCTAGGCCGACGGATGCAGCAAAGCCGCTACTCACGGAACCGGTACAAATACTGGCAAACGGACAGGAACCCCCAATGTAGCCGACACAGACTCTCAGAACTGGAGAACAGGCAGAGTCCCAAACGACAGACTGGTGGACAACAAGAAGCCAGATATTCGACCAGGCACAGACAAAGCCACAGGACTTCTGGACAGGAATGCTTCATGGCAGGACACGGAATCAGACACAGGAACTGACACTCAGGAACTGACACTGGAAGCAGCTAGACAGACACTGCTAGACAGGAGCTCAGGAACTGGCAGGGACTAGCTCAGAACTCTGGAACCCTGGAAATATCACCAGCGTCTGTGAATTGCACTGAGCCAAAATATAACAGAGTCTTAATTAATTATGTCGTGCAGCTGCCCTGCTGCACAACTGAGAGGTGCAATCAACAGACAGGTGAGGCTGAACACATGGGAACGAGCTGCAATTACACAGACTCACCACTGGCAGCAAACAAGAATCTTCTTAAACCAGAGCAACGGGAAATCCTGGCCTGCAAGACAACTATAAACATAAAATACGGAAAACAGGAATGAACCACTACCTGTGGTTCATAACCCCTTCAGAGAACAGCACAAACAGGCTCTAACCAGAGCAGAAGGAGAAGTGGGAGGCCCTGGTGCACAACTGAGCAAGAAGACAAGTACATTAGAGTCTCTAGTTTGAGAAATAGATGCCTCACAGGTCCTCAACTGGCAGCTTCATTAAATGGTACCCGCAAAACGCCAGTGTCAACGTCTACAGTGAAGAGGCGACTCCGGGATGCTGGCCTTCTAGGCAGAGTGGCAAAGAAAACGCCAATAAAAGGAAAAGATTCATATGGGCCAAATAACACAGACATTGGACAGAGGATGATTGGAGAAAAGTGTTATGGACAGATGAATCGAAGTTTGAGGTGTTTGGATCACACAGAAGAACATTTGTGAGACTCGGAACAAGTGAAAAGATGCTGGAAGAGTGCCTGACGTCATCTGTCAAGCATGGTGGAGGTAATGTGATGGTCTGGAGCTGCTTTGGTGCTGGTAAAGTGGGAGATTTGTACAAGGTAAAAGGGATTTCCTCCTACAACAGGACAATGACCCAAAGCACACCTCCAAATTATACAAGACCTATTTATGGAAGAAGCCGGCAGCTGGTATTCTGTCTGTAACGGAGTGGCCAGCGCAGTCACCAGATCTCAACCCCACTGAGCTGTTGTGGGAGCAGCTTGAGCGTATGGTACGCAAGAAGTGCCCATCAAGCCAATCCAACTTGTGGGAGGAGCTTCAGGAAGCGTAGGGTGAAATTTCTTCAGATACCTCAACAAATGAACAGCTAGAATGCCAAAGGTCTGCAATGCTGTAATTGCTGCAGAGGGAGCATTCTTTGACGAACGCAAAGTCTGAAGGAGAAAATTATTATTTCAAATAAAAATCATTATTTCTAACCTTGGCAATGTCCTGACTATATGTTCTATTCATTGTGCAACTAATTTGATAAATAGCTGAGTTTTCATGGAAAACACGAAATTGTCTTGGTGGCCCCAAACTTTTGAACGGTGGTGTATACTGGCGCTAGGTGACATCTTTAAAATGTATGGACCTCTCCGGCGACCGCGGCAGTGAGGGAACCCCCCCCCGGTGTGCCGGGGAAGAGCGGAACCACTGCAGCCAGGAGATCCGCTCCTGTGGCAGCGCTGTGTGTGCCGTTGTGAGCGGAGCACTACAGAGGTGGCAAGCCACGGCAGCCGGTACGAGCGCCCCAAGCTGCAGGAGCGTGCGCCACTCACGGGGGATCGTAGGGCGCTGGGGTCTGGGAGCTATGCTCCCGGCACCTCAGCACTCCAGGGAGTGATCGCGATGATCCCAAAAAAAAGTGGGTCCCAGGGACCCTTCACTTTTCAAAATTGGGGTCCTACCTGTGCTGTTCTGGGTTCCATCGGAATTAAGGTTCTTATTAATGATTTAAATATAAAAACTCAGCCTTGATTTGGACACTACAAAAGTGCTGTGAGGGGGGAGGGAGGGGGGGGGGGGTGACAGTGCTGCTGGGCTGTGTAGCTATACCGGACACTCTGCACCAGAGATGGAACTAGACAATTTGTCAGAAAGTGCATTGGTGCTCCCCCTCCCATATTGTAAAGCAAAGTCAGTGTGCGCCCATCAAAAATGTAGGGGCATCGCTTTGTGGAGAAGGGGCGTGGCCACATCATAGTACCAATTCACATTGCACCACTGCGTTCCAACGGCGGGGGACCCAGACAGGCAGGGTGGTGGATACGATCATCGGGGGGAGGGGGGGGCGGTGGTGGAGATCACAGGTGCGGCAGGTAAGCACCAGTAGGTGTGCTTAAATAGAGCACACAAGTGAGCTTGGTTTTGGCACTTTATACAGGCATTTTTTGCACAAGGCACTATGGCACTTTTGATGACTGTTCCCCTGATGATGGATTAAGTCCGAAAACAGCTGTTCGGGAGGTCTATTGTGTTTCCCTGTGCTTGCTAACGATGAGTATATGCTGAGCCATGTATCTTTATTCACACATATGGAGTAAATACTGCATTTTGACTAGACTACAGTGTGCTGGTCCTGTCTATACTAGTGACTTTGTTGCGGGATGGACATGTGATGCTATATATATATATATATATATATATATATATATATATATATAGTAAATAAATGAGTCTGCGGCACTCAAGGTCTTATCAAAAAGCTGATTGTTATTGAAACATCAAACATCCCTGTTTTGATGTTTCAATAACAATCAGCTTTTTGATAAGACCTTGAGTGCCGCAGACTCCTTTATTTACTATTGATTTCCACACTGGAGGCAACGGGGCTAAATCTGGACTACAAACAGAGTGCCGGGCTTATCTTTCAACATATATATATATATATATATATGTCCAAACGTGGAAAAAAAGGCACTCCAGAGGCACATGAAATAAGCAAACTTGTATTGAAAGTGTGACGTTTCGGGGATAACCCCTTCCTCAAGATATATGGTTATGTCTTGAGGAAGGGGTTATCCCCGAAACGTCACACTTTCAATACAAGTTTGCTTATTTCATGTGCCTCTGGAGTGCCTTTTTTTCCACGTTTGGACCTATATGCATTTATTTGGATTACGGCACCGGGGCAAGCTGCTTAATAGACGAGTGAGTGCCGGCTGATTTGTACCTCTATATATATATCTATATCTCTAATCTCTAAGCACTTGGTTGTGTGTTCCAGGAGGGGTGAATCCATAACTGTGTAGGCCAGGCATGTCCAAACTGCTGCCCTCCAGCTGTTGAGAAACTACACATCCCAGCATGCCCTGAAACAGCTTTAGAATTCTCTGACAGCAAAACTGTGTCAGGGCATGCTGGGATATGTAGTTTCACAGCAGCTGGAGGGCAGCAGTTTGGACATGCCTGGTGTAGGCTGTTGGATTCCCCCAGTACTTTCCCCCCAAAATGGAATGCCTTCCTCTCTAGCCTCCCACATGGAAGTATCATGGGGAGAAAGAGGAGCAGCTCAGCTTTAAAACAAGCTGAGTGGTTTTCTGGAGCTCCATAGTGATCACCGTCGGTGGGCAGGAAACCCTGACCGGGGTTCTAGGCTGCCCATCTCTGGAGCCCAATTTTAGGCTGGAGATGGTGAGCTGGGTACCCGGGCAGATTCCTGGAAGTAGTTTAGATGGGAAAACTTCCCCCAGCCTAGACTGAGCGTCACCAGGGCGGATACTAACCCTCCAGGATGGGACGGTCAAAGGAGAGTGACTACTCCCCACCGTCCATAGAGGACAATGGTAGCTGTGCATGTGGCCAAGGCATGCACATCACATGGATAAACAATGGTTGAGAATAGCATGGTGGACTTACCCCCTGTGGTATGTATATTAGAGTAAGATAAAAAGAGGAGGCCTATGAGCATCCAAAGGTATTATACCATTTTCACTCTGCTGTAAACATCTTGCTGTATTCTTGTTGCCCCTAGCAGTAGGGAAGTCTTTTTTAAGACTGGGTGAATAAACATCTGCCTCAAGACGACAGCTTCATCTTGTGATCTGCAGAGCTATACCAAACATAGTTCTGTTTTCTGGCTGTCCAGGGTGCACTCAGCGTCTCCAAGCTCTGCCTCCCGCCAGCTACCGTGCAGAGTCCTAGTCCAGCCACTAGTGATTCGTCAACACCACACAGGTGTGGTTAGCGTGTCGATGCATACAGAGCAGTACCATGGTTCCTGACTCCATGGCAACAAGGAGTCTAGTGGTAACAGTGTAGTACCCGCCCACTGCGCAGTGGGTGGTGTCAGTAGTAGGCGGTTACCGACAGTAAGTGGGAATCCCCTAATTGGCCAGATCCCCTGTGACCTAAACATCCATTCTGTGACTGGGGCGGGACGCGAGGTAGGGCGAGGGTTTTCATAGAGAACCATCCGGTCACAGAAATTGCTAGCATAGCGGTGGGATAATCCTAGGTGGCTTTTCGGTCACCTGATTGGAGAAGCCAAGTTAATAGAGGAGTAACTGCAGCGCAGGAGAAAGCACAAGATGGTGGATTTCAGCGGAATGTCTAAGGACGATCTGTAGATCGTGTATCAGGAGAAGGGTGTGGATATCCCTTTCAACGCATCCAGAAGCATCATGAGGGCGGCACTTGTGAGCTTGGAGATGTCCCTCTGGGCGGAGGTAGAGTGCTAAGGGCGTTGGCATTGAAGATGGTGGCCTACCAGTAGACATTCGTACAGAACCGGTGAGCTCCACAAGCCCCACCCTCTCTCCTAGCAGCAGCTATGTTTCATACCTAGCAGGGCCAGAGGTCCAACAGCTCCGGGGTAGGGGGTTCGACACGGATATCTTAGCAGATCGGCTAGTGGAATTTGGAGAAAGAGCAACGGAGCAAGAGTGCTTGATCATCACCTCACTTTCCAATACACTGCCGGGCTCCGGTGACTGTGCGCAGCCCGTTCTGCCCCCAGCAGTAGCGGAAGAGCCAGTGCTCCCACCTGAGGCAAAAGCGCCTCCAAGTCAGGTCTCCGGAGCGTGCAGGAAAGACTGGGCACACGTAGTCCCAGAATACAGCCCGTGGCTTCAGCTGCGTCACTAGGCTGCAGCAGTGAACGGTGCCCAGACTGAGCGGAGTGAGCGGCTTTAGGGCAGGAGGAGTGGGGGACTTAATAGATTGGGTCTTGGTCCCAGCGGTGGCTGAGAGCTTTTAGGTAGGGTAGATAAGAAGCCACTTAGTGAGGAGAGCTCCAGAAAGCACGTCTGGATAGTCCACGCCCCTCTTATTTATTATATTATATAATAACCGGGGTGACAGGTGTGGTACATCCCTGCAAAGGCAGATCCAATCTCTTTCTCATCAGACTCTGCTGTCTTCCCTGCACTCTCACTCAGATGTTCACTGCTGCCAATAGCACACATATGAGAAGCAGAAGTATGGCGGCAGCTGTATAGATTCTGATATGTTATTATCTATATCATACCGTACACACATCTTCCTTATTACTATTGAGAGTAGAGGTACAGTAAGACACTGATGATGGGGGTGTAACAATGGATTATAACCTAGCAGATGATGATTGCAGTGTATTATATGGTGTATTGCATGTAAAATACCTTGTTCCACACCTACTCTGCTGTAGCAATATACCTTATATAAGGGTGAGTAACACATGTACAGGTTTACCAATGCTTCCAGGAGTAACGTTAGGAGACATTATTATAAAGCCTTCATTAAATGTTATGTTTTAATACACACATTTACTATTAAGTGTCCCAAAATGTAATTTTCTCCTATTGTTTACAAGATTAATATTGTTACAGAAAATGTCACATTCCCATAATGTATTTTATTTCCAGCAGATGGACCCACAAGCAGGAATATCTCAGAAGGACATCTAATGTTATCCCCGGATTGTGACATAAAAGATAATGACAGCAGACAGGATTCTCCAGGAGATAATCCCATTACCCCAATTATACATCCAGCTCTATCAGCTGATCCCTCTGATCCTGGGAAATGTTCTCCTGATCACTCTGATATTGGTGCATCTGTTACAGCTCTGAGAGTAGATACAGTGTTTCCCTGTTCTATAGATGCCAAATGTTTTACACAGAACACAAAGCTTATTACCCATCTGGCAGCTAAGGCAGGTGAGAAGCCACTGATATGTTCTGAGTGTGGGAAATGTTTTACCTGCAAATCACAACTTGTTTCACATCAGTGCAGTCACAAAGGTCAGAAGCCATTTCCATGTTCTGAGTGTGGGAAATGTTTTACAGAGAAATCACATCTTGTTACACATCAGAGACGTCACACAGGTGAGAACCTATTACCATGTTCTGAGTGTGGGAAATGTTTTACACTGAAATCACATCTTGTTACACATCAGCGAAGTCACACAGGTGAGACTCCATTTCCATGTTCTGAGTGTGGGAAATGTTTTACATACAAATCACTTCTTGTAATACATAAGAGAATACATACAGGTGAGAAACCATATTCCTGTTCTGAGTGTGGGAAATGTTTTACATACAAATCAACTCTTGATGCACATAAGAGAAGTCACACAGGTATATCACCATTTCCATGTTCTGAGTGTGGGAAATATTTTGCACAGAAATCACAACTTGCTAGACATCAAAGAATTCACACAGGTGAGAGGCCATTTCCATGTTCTGACTGTGGAAAATGTTTTGCACAGAAATCACATCTTTTTGCACATCAGCAAAGTCACACAGCTGAGAAGCCATTTCCATGTCATGAGTGTGGGAAATGTTTTACACACAAATCAGATCTGGTTAGTCATAACAAAAGTCACACAGGTGAGAAGGCATTTTCTTGCTCTGAGTGTGGGAAATGTTTTGCCCGGAAATCAGAACTTGTTAGACATCAGCGAAGTCACACAGGTGAGAAGCCATTTTCTTGCTCGGAGTGTGGGAAATGTTTTGCCCAGAAATCAAATCTTGTTATACATCAGCGAAGTCACACAGGTGAGAGGCCATTTCCATGTCCTGAGTGTGGGAAATGTTTTGCACACAAATCAGATCTTGTTAGTCATAACCGAAGTCACACGGGTGAGAATCCAATTTCTTGCACTGAGTGTGGGAAATGTTTTACACGGAAATCACAACTTGTTAAACATCAGAGAAGTCACACAGGTGAGAAGCCATTTGCATGTTCTGAGTGTGGGAAATGTTTTACAGAGAAATCACATCTTGTTACACATCAGAGACGTCACACAGGTGAGAACCTATTACCATGTTCTGAGTGTGGGAAATGTTTTACACTGAAATCACATCTTGTTACACATCAGCGAAATCACACTGGTGAAAAGCCATTTCCATGTTCTGAGTGCGGGAAATGTTTCACCCGGAAATCACAACTTGTTAAACATCAGCGAAGTCACACAGGTGAGACTCCATTTCCATGTTCTGAGTGTGGGAAATGTTTTACATACAAATCACTTCTTGTAATACATAAGAGAATACATACAGGTGAGAAACCATATTCCTGTTCTGAGTGTGGGAAATGTTTTACATACAAATCAACTCTTGATGCACATAAGAGAAGTCACACAGGTATATCACCATTTCCATGTTCTGAGTGTGGGAAATATTTTGCACAGAAATCACAACTTGCTAGACATCAAAGAATTCACACAGGTGAGAGGCCATTTCCATGTTCTGACTGTGGAAAATGTTTTGCACAGAAATCACATCTTTTTGCACATCAGCAAAGTCACACAGCTGAGAAGCCATTTCCATGTCATGAGTGTGGGAAATGTTTTACACACAAATCAGATCTGGTTAGTCATAACAAAAGTCACACAGGTGAGAAGAGATCTGGTTAGTCATAACAAAAGTCACACAGGTGAGAAGGCATTTTCTTGCACTGAGTGTGGGAAATGTTTTACACGGAAATCACAACTTGTTAAACATCAGAGAAGTCACACAGGTGAGAAGCCATTTGCATGTTCTGAGTGTGAGAAATGTTTTGCACACAAATCAGATCTTGTTATACATCACAGAAGTCACACAGGTGAGAAGCCATTTTTTTGCTCTGAGTGTGGGAAATGTTTTACACAGAAATCACATCTTGTTAGACATCAGCAAAGTCACACAGGTGAGAATCCATTTCCATGCTCTGAGTGTGGGAAAGGTTTTGCACACAAATCAGCTCTTGTTATACATCACAGAAGTCACACAGGTGAGAAGCCATTTCCATGTTCTGAGTGTGGGAAATGTTTTGCAGACAACTCAGCTCTTGTTATACATCACAGAAATCACACAGGTGAGAAGCCATTTCAATGTTCTGAGTGTGGGAAATGTTTTACACAGAAATCACAACTTGTTACACACCAGAGAAGACACACAGGTGAGAAGCCATTTTAATCTTCTGGAGTATACTTATCATTGCCATGTGTTGTTCTTCAAGGTTCTTATCATCTCCTATACTTTTTGCAATACACATGTTACCACAGTGTGAAATAATCAGGTGTCATGCCCTCATCTACCACTGCTATGCAGATGACCTGTCTTTTGCTCTGGGTACTGAGAACCCAGCACCAATCCTAAATGTCTAGCTGAGCTCCAGGTGTGGGTGATGCCAGTTCGCTGTGACTCAGTCCTGGTGAAACAGGTCCTTATGATAGAAGCTCACCAACAAAGGGCAGGGCTACAGCTCAGCTTTGCTACCAGCCAGACTTACGCTTGGGGGTTCAGAATTACAAAATGCTGGTCATGTGCAGAATATTAGTGTCCTGGATGGTGGAGTGACACCATTAGACATCCGGTATCAGCCAGAATCAGATCCTCATATGTGGACCATAGCCAGACTCCAGCACTTAATTCTCTACCTGATGTCGTACATGCACTTGTATCATCTCATATAGACTACTGCAATGTCATCTACCTGGGTCTCCCAGCAGAAGAATTGCACCAGTTGTAGCATGTACAGAATGCAGCAGCCAGGCTGTTACCTAACTAGCCCGTTCCTGCCACATAACACCCATTCTCTGGTCCCTGCACCGGCTGCCTGTAAGATGGTGACTGGGCCTAATTCAGGTTGGATCGCAGTGTGTGATCCAAATGGAATTATTCTGAAAAAGTTGCGGGCGCATCCACTGCACCCATCCTGTGCATGCGCCCGCATTTTCTGCGGAGAGGCCACAGAAAATGTGATTGCCTGTCAGGCAGAGGCGGTCACGAGGGTTGGTGGGCAATGCTCCATTTCCAGGGAGGTGCGAATCGGTGCGGGGGCAGTGTAGCGCGAACAGAGGGCAAAGGCGGACAAACGGACATCATCATGGTGGCTTTGTGACATGCAGCCGCTGTATTCGAGAAGAATGCGTCGGGCCTCCTGCGGGCGCAACTGAGCTGCAGCAGGAGGCTTCACTAACTTCTACGATGAAGCAGAAATTGTGAGGCAATCGCATTTTCTGCTTCATCAGGGAGGAGGCGGCGGTCAGCATGCTGGGTGGCCTTGCCCTGTGATGGGCGGCCCCTAGCGCGCTAGGAAAAGGATTGCTAATTCTGCTAATTAGTAGCATCTGCAATCCTTACTGAATTAGACCCGCTATTAAATAATCTTACTGACTCTCCCAGCCTTGCATGACCACGGTACCAGAAGCAGCTTCTGCCTCCGTACTGCCCAAGCTTCTTCCATCTGTTGATGAAGGACTTAGCAGTACCATAGATTCCCAAGCAGTGCTTAGATGTCGGGGAGACAGGGTGGGTGGCAGTAGTGCAGTAGCGGGGGCTGCTGTAGGCAGTATCTATGTGGGTAAACGTCCCCAAGCAGCGCTGAAGTGTCAGAGCAGGGAGACAGGGTGGGTGGTAGTGGAGTCATGGGGTGGATGGCAGTAGTGGGGGGAGACAAGGGGTGAATGGCAGTAGTGGGGGTAGACACGGGGTGGATGGCAGTAGTGGGGGGAGACACGGGGTGGATGGCAGTAGGGGGGAGACAGGATGGGTGGCAGTAGGTAGGGAGACAAGGTGGGTAGCAGTAGTGGGGGGAGACAGGGTGGGTGGCAGTGGTGGGGGAGACACAGGGTGGATGGCAGTACTGGGGGGAGACAAGGTGGGTAGCAGTAGTGGGGGGGAGACAGGATAGTGGCAGTAGTGGGTGGTAGACAGGGCAGGTGGCTGCAGTGTAGTACTAGGGGCTGCTGGAGACAGTAAAGAGGTGTATGGGTCCCGCACAGAACCAGTTGATAATTAGACTTAATGATGATCATGCTTCCTTATTTCTAGTTAATCCCTTATATGTGTTACTGTTATTTGCTGTGTCAGCCTCTATGTGTGTTCTGTGTAATAATCCTGAAAGTAGTGCTGCTACCGATCCATATCATTTGTAGTAACTTGGAAAAGATGAGATATGAGGTACACTCTAGAAGCTTATAGGGGGTTAATCAGAGATGAACACAGATGTGACACCACGCAGCCCCCCCAGAAAATCGTCCCACCCTGCCCGCGTTCACCCCTCAGGGATGCGACCACAATGTGTGTGTCTGTGTGGCCGCTGTGCATGTGCATTTTGCCACCACCGGGTAAACTGCTGCGGGCCACTATTGCGGCTGGGTCTGAATGACCCCCATAGGCTGTTGTGCAGAGTAAAGTATTTTTTAAGTTTAAAATATAGACAAAAATATGTGTATTAAAGATATGAAATAAAGTTGTTTAAAAGCAAAATATTTCCAGTTTAATTTTGGCTATGTCTGATTTTGACAGCTCATTTGAATAGTTGGATGATATTACGGGGGAAGGGGGTGGGGGGGTCTCTCTGTGTAATTAAATAGTTTTATCATTTGTTGGTTTTAAATAAATTATGTCTATTCAAATGTACTGTTGTTTTTTTTAACTTTGTGATAAACTGTTTTTAAAATAAACCGATGGACGATAAGTCAGTTGCGCAGTTTCCTCAATGTTACGCTATGTGTAGCACCACTTAGCGTACCTTTTGAGCGGTGTGACGCTCTCGTAACACCTTCGTGAATATATATGGCTACAGCAATATAACACACTTAGACCTTAGTATAGTGTCGGAAGTGTCCCTGACGCTTCGCCAGATTAACAAAATAACTTAGTGGAGACAGATGGGTAAATTAGGATTAGAGGTCCAACCCAATAACCATATATATTAGTCCCTAGCGGACACAAAGGGATAACAATGCTGCACTGTAGCAACACAATACAATTCAAAGATACAGTAATACATGCAATAATATACAACAGACGGGAAATAAATGCGAGTACAATTAGCAATACAACTATAACAATACAATAGTAAGTTACCTTCATACATACGCTGCGCCACCAGATTCCAGGCCTCAGTCGTCTTACAAGATGACCTCTGAGAAAGGTGACTGAAACCTGGGCCAGGTGCGTCCTTTTATACAATGTTCCAATAACAGTACAATGGGGAATGTAAGGTCTTCCATTGGTCCAGGGGCGGGACATATTCAGTACACTGTGTGTCATTGGTCAGCTGGAACACTGAGTGACACCTAATCTTGTGATGTGATTACAGGTTACTTCTGGGCTCCCAGCTAAAGACCAGTTCAAACCGACCACAGTATCATACAGTAATATACATGAATCCGGTATTGCTAATAACTTGTTGACGTAATATGTGACAATATCCTCGCAACCACCGAATTATTACTTATGTGACCCTGAACAATTTCATCCCATACACGATGTCCTTACACGGTGTCCTTAATATTTAATGGAACAATACCTATATATATATATATATATATATATATATAGGATGGTGATGAAGGCGGCACTCAAGCAGGCATAAACAGCGGTAAAGTATATGTCAGTTTATTCCAACATGTTTCGGGGTAAAGTCCCCCGTCCTCAGGGTCATCATAACAAAACTGAACAAAACACCATACATATATACCCCCCATTGCAATTACCATTAGGGCTCAAATCCTACTCACCTGTCACACGCCGCTCTGACCCGCCGGCCGCTCAGCAGCACTTCCTGGTTGCTCAGCAGTGACGTCATTGGGACGCGCCCCCGTCCTGTAACCATGGGGACCGCCGGGCACGATCTCTGTACACTGGTGATGCGGCTGGGAACTCCACGCTGCCGGCCCGTGACGCTGTCAGGCAACAATGATACAGGGAGGTGTCTAGGCAACAACAGAAACAAAACAAACAAAACAACGTTAACACATATAGTGCTATACCACAACCAAAAAAAAAATTATTATCCCACCCCCACCTGTCAGAGGTTAAATAGCGCATCAATAACATTGCTGTATACTTGAAAAGAGCAAAATTGCAGAATAACCAGAGAATAGAAACATAATCTCCAACAGAGCTCATAGCTACGTTACTGATCAATCTAAAGGATTGCCATATGGTTACTATATAACATTATAGTGCCTCACATAAAGCAGTTTAATCCCAGATTTTCATTGAGGCCACGCGGTGATAGCGTATCTAGTTTAAAAATCCACCTAGATTCTCTTTGTAGTAGGATTCTATCACGGTCACCCCCTCTGAGGTTTCTGGGAACATGGTCAATCAACATTGCCCTAATACTAGGTATCCCATGTTTGTGCAGCAGACAATGTCGTGCAAACGGTTGGTCACTATTGCCCTTTTCAAAAGCTTTTTTTATAGCACTTCTATGTAGTGCCATTCGCTCACGAAACTGGCGAATGGTTTTACCTACATAGGCTAAGCCACATGGGCATATTAATAGATACACTACATGTGTGGATGTGCAAGTTAGGCGATGGCGAATAGGCAGCTTCTTGCCAGTATGGGGATGGTTAAAGGTACTACCTGTCATAAGGGTGTTACATGTGGCACACCCCAAACATCTGAAACACCCTAGTTTAGTTCTCAGGAAATGTGTTTCCTGTATACCTGTCATTTTAGAGACATCCAGTTTGACTATGTGATCCCCTATATTACGTCCTCTGGTATGACTAGGTAAAAGTGATGTGTTAGCCAAAGATGATAATGACCCCTCAGTCTGAATAATAGGCCACAATGACTTAGCCCTACGTACCCTCCTAGTACTGGCTACCGTATATCTGTTAACCCAAGGAAGTTTGGGGCCACGATTAGAGTGGCTACGGCTCGAGGGACTAAGGGCCTCTGCTCTAGGGATACTAAGGGCCTTTGACCTAGCCTGTTGTAAAATACCATGCGGGTAACCCCGTTCAATAAATTTAGCCTGCATGGCATCCATGGCTAACTCAGTTTCTTGGGGGTCTGACGTGATGCGTCTTACACGCATAAATTGTGAAAATGGTAAACCCTTACGCAATGGGGCCGGGTGAAAACTAGAATGCTCTAACAACATATTCCTGTCAGTTTTCTTGACATACATGGAGGTAGACAACTGTCCCTCCTTGACAGTGATCAATACATCAAGGTAGTTAATGACACAACCGTCTATTGTATACGTAAACTGCACAGGGTGTTTAGTGGCATTATGGTCCTCCCACAGGGCAATCAGATCTTCTCGAGTCCCCAGCCATATAACCAGAAGGTCATCTATATATCTTCTATAGTATAGTACTTGAGACATAATGGCAGGATCAAGGTAAAACATACGTTTCTCCAGCTGGTACATGAAAGCGTTCGCGTACGACGGGGCCACAGCGGACCCCATCGCACACCCCGCTAATTGGAGCAAAAAACGGCCATTAAAGACAAAGTAATTACGGGTAAGTACCTTTTCTAATAGATTTAGAAAAAACGAAATCTCTGGCCCTTGGTAGGAATCATTATCCTCAAGTAAACTCCTAACCGCTTCGATACCTGCTTCATGAGGGATACACGTATACAAGCTGGTAACGTCAGAACTGCATAATGACGTACCCTCAGGTATATTCCCCAGGAGTTGAAGCTCACGTAGTAAGGACGTAGTGTCCTGAAGGTAAGAAGGAAGGGATTGAATGCATGGATTTAAGTATGCGTCAAGGTACACCGACACTGGATGATAGAGCGACCCCCTGGCAGACACAATGGGCCTGCCTGGAGGGTCAACCAGTGTCTTGTGGACCTTGGGCACAGTATAAAATAATGGGGCCTTGGGGTGCTCAATGGTAAGAGCTCGAACCACTTCACTGGAGATGGTACCGGCTATGCTAGCCTGATGTAAAATAGAGTCAAGCTCTGTTTTATATTCTTTGGTGGGGTCCCTAGTGAGTTTTCTATAGACCTTACTGTCATTCAGCTGCCGATCACATTCTCTGACATAATCTTCAAAATTCAGCACAACGATAGCCCCGCCCTTATCCGCCTTACGTATAATAATGTCGGTGCGGGCCGACAAAGCTTTTAAAGTGACCAGTTCGGTTTTAGGTAAATTGGGATAAACCCCATCCGACGAGGGAGTAAGTTCCTCTGCTTCAAGCATACGTAAGAATGTCCGTATAGAAGGATTAAGGCTTGGGGGGTCAAAGTGAGACCGAGGGGCTATTCGTCGCAACTGGGCTGGAACCTCTGGATGCAAATTGTCTACTGTATGGGTGTTAAAATATTCTTGTCGCCTAAGAGATCGTCCCAGACGGTGTACTTCAACTTTCCATTCCAGGGGATCCGCTGGAACTGTGGGGACAAAGGAGAGGCCCTTCGCTAACAGTCGATATTCTTGATCAGAAAGAGGGACTGAAGACAGGTTAAACACCAGCTCTTTTAAACTCTGGGTGGTTTTGGTGCGGGCAATTCTTTGATTCTGCCGCGACCTCCGCGTCCTCTCCCTCTTCTTGCGTGGGGGGTGCGGTTGGATCGAGTCCGCACACCCGATGGGCCTTGGCCTAAAGGGAAATTGCCATCTGATTGAGATAAGGACCCAGAGGCTCCTTCTGAGTCGCTGGCTGAGGTACTAGCCCCAAGTTGTTGTTCACGCCTCCTCCGGGGGTTAGACCGCCACTGTTGTTGGTCCCTGGTCGTCCTGGACCCACCCAGCCAAGGGTATACCTCACGTTGCTGATAATCCCTTTGAACAGTGGCTAGTTTCTCTTTCTTGAATCGCACTAGCTCCTGGCGGTATTGCTCTATTTGTGTAGTGAGCTTGGTTACCCATTCATTCTGAGTGTCCAGCTGTAGCGTGGGTTTATGTATTGCCTCAAATTGCTGAATTTGCTCCCGGACCAGGTTGAGCTCCCGTGTCGACTCCTCAACCACTAGTAACAATAGATCCATGGAGCATTTGTTGAGGATTGCTACCCAACGTCTACAGAAGGTAGTGTTGAACCGACCTATAGTGGGGGAGTTGCGGATCCTAAATCCCCTAGGGATTAGATTAGATCGATAATAGTCTGATCAAGAATATCGACTGTTAGCGAAGGGCCTCTCCTTTGTCCCCACAGTTCCAGCGGATCCCCTGGAATGGAAAGTTGAAGTACACCGTCTGGGACGATCTCTTAGGCGACAAGAATATTTTAACACCCATACAGTAGACAATTTGCATCCAGAGGTTCCAGCCCAGTTGCGACGAATAGCCCCTCGGTCTCACTTTGACCCCCCAAGCCTTAATCCTTCTATACGGACATTCTTACGTATGCTTGAAGCAGAGGAACTTACTCCCTCGTCGGATGGGGTTTATCCCAATTTACCTAAAACCGAACTGGTCACTTTAAAAGCTTTGTCGGCCCGCACCGACATTATTATACGTAAGGCGGATAAGGGCGGGGCTATCGTTGTGCTGAATTTTGAAGATTATGTCAGAGAATGTGATCGGCAGCTGAATGACAGTAAGGTCTATAGAAAACTCACTAGGGACCCCACCAAAGAATATAAAACAGAGCTTGACTCTATTTTACATCAGGCTAGCATAGCCGGTACCATCTCCAGTGAAGTGGTTCGAGCTCTTACCATTGAGCACCCCAAGGCCCCATTATTTTATACTGTGCCCAAGGTCCACAAGACACTGGTTGACCCTCCAGGCAGGCCCATTGTGTCTGCCAGGGGGTCGCTCTATCATCCAGTGTCGGTGTACCTTGACGCATACTTAAATCCATGCATTCAATCCCTTCCTTCTTACCTTCAGGACACTACGTCCTTACTACGTGAGCTTCAACTCCTGGGGAATATACCTGAGGGTACGTCATTATGCAGTTCTGACGTTACCAGCTTGTATACGTGTATCCCTCATGAAGCAGGTATCGAAGCGGTTAGGAGTTTACTTGAGGATAATGATTCCTACCAAGGGCCAGAGATTTCGTTTTTTCTAAATCTATTAGAAAAGGTACTTACCCGTAATTACTTTGTCTTTAATGGCCGTTTTTTGCTCCAATTAGCGGGGTGTGCGATGGGGTCCGCTGTGGCCCCGTCGTACGCGAACGCTTTCATGTACCAGCTGGAGAAACGTATGTTTTACCTTGATCCTGCCATTATGTCTCAAGTACTATACTATAGAATATATATAGATGACCTTCTGGTTATATGGCTGGGGACTCGAGAAGATCTGATTGCCCTGTGGGAGGACCATAATGCCACTAAACACCCTGTGCAGTTTACGTATACAATAGACGGTTGTGTCATTAACTACCTTGATGTATTGATCACTGTCAAGGAGGGACAGTTGTCTACCTCCATGTATGTCAAGAAAACTGACAGGAATATGTTGTTAGAGCATTCTAGTTTTCACCCGGCCCCATTGCGTAAGGGTTTACCATTTTCACAATTTATGCGTGTAAGACGCATCACGTCAGACCCCCAAGAAACTGAGTTAGCCATGGATGCCATGCAGGCTAAATTTATTGAACGGGGTTACCCGCATGGTATTTTACAACAGGCTAGGTCAAAGGCCCTTAGTATCCCTAGAGCAGAGGCCCTTAGTCCCTCGAGCCGTAGCCACTCTAATCGTGGCCCCAAACTTCCTTGGGTTAACAGATATACGGTAGCCAGTACTAGGAGGGTACGTAGGGCTAAGTCATTGTGGCCTATTATTCAGACTGAGGGGTCATTATCATCTTTGGCTAACACATCACTTTTACCTAGTCATACCAGAGGACGTAATATAGGGGATCACATAGTCAAACTGGATGTCTCTAAAATGACAGGTATACAGGAAACACATTTCCTGAGAACTAAACTAGGGTGTTTCAGATGTTTGGGGTGTGCCACATGTAACACCCTTATGACAGGTAGTACCTTTAACCATCCCCATACTGGCAAGAAGCTGCCTATTCGCCATCGCCTAACTTGCACATCCACACATGTAGTGTATCTATTAATATGCCCATGTGGCTTAGCCTATGTAGGTAAAACCATTCGCCAGTTTCGTGAGCGAATGGCACTACATAGAAGTGCTATAAAAAAAGCTTTTGAAAAGGGCAATAGTGACCAACCGTTTGCACGACATTGTCTGCTGCACAAACATGGGATACCTAGTATTAGGGCAATGTTGATTGACCATGTTCCCAGAAACCTCAGAGGGGGTGACCGTGATAGAATCCTACTACAAAGAGAATCTAGGTGGATTTTTAAACTAGATACGCTATCACCGCGTGGCCTCAATGAAAATCTGGGATTAAACTGCTTTATGTGAGGCACTATAATGTTATATAGTAACCATATGGCAATCCTTTAGATTGATCAGTAACGTAGCTATGAGCTCTGTTGGAGATTATGTTTCTATTCTCTGGTTATTCTGCAATTTTGCTCTTTTCAAGTATACAGCAATGTTATTGATGCGCTATTTAACCTCTGACAGGTGGGGGTGGGATAATAATTTTTTTTTTGGTTGTGGTATAGCACTATATGTGTTAACGTTGTTTTGTTTGTTTTGTTTCTGTTGTTGCCTAGACACCTCCCTGTATCATTGTTGCCTGACAGCGTCACGGGCCGGCAGCGTGGAGTTCCCAGCCGCATCACCAGTGTACAGAGATCGTGCCCGGCGGTCCCCATGGTTACAGGACGGGGGCGCGTCCCAATGACGTCACTGCTGAGCAACCAGGAAGTGCTGCTGAGCGGCCGGCGGGTCAGAGCGGCGTGTGACAGGTGAGTAGGATTTGAGCCCTAATGGTAATTGCAATGGGGGGTATATATGTATGGTGTTTTGTTCAGTTTTGTTATGATGACCCTGAGGACGGGGGACTTTACCCCGAAACATGTTGGAATAAACTGACATATACTTTACCGCTGTTTATGCCTGCTTGAGTGCCGCCTTCATCACCATCCTATTGCCAGAGGTCTTCGCCTCCAGGAGGGCACCGCAGCACCTTTTACCTTATGCGTGAGTGCCGAGTACACAGCAATCTATATATATATATATATATATATATATACACAGTTAACCAGTTGTGTAAAGGCTATGTATAACTCATTGTGTAGGGGACAGGTCAGTGCTGTGTAAACCATAAAGCCAGAATATATAATACATATGACATATCACTCTTAATACAAGTATCAATATCTGGTCTGTATTTTATTGAATATAAAGACACAGGATTCTGGTGTGCATGAATGTGTGTTAAGCACACAATGAAGAATCTGCGTATCTTTAGCTATTGTTTCGTATCTGGCTTGTTTGTTAGAGAAACACGGGACCAAGACGCAATTGTTCGTGTTAGCAATTGGGGCAAACAACGGTATTTACACATTCACTCAGTCCAAGGTCTATCTTCCATGGAAACAATGGCTGTTAGGACAGAGCAATCTGATACTGTATGTTACACACTATAGGAATTTGTATTTCTGGCTGTAATACATTTGAGTGTATGTAAGAAATATTTGCTATTTTGTTGCAGTATATTTATTAACAAATGCATCTTCTACTGTAATGCTCACAGTAACTTGCTGTTACGGTCATTTGCGCCCCCTACCATATTAGCCATTAGCATGCGTATTTGACGCATGCATCGTAGACGCATCCATTGGTAAATTCCATAGTGTATTCTAAATATCAAAATGTGCAATTTTACTTTGACAACTTGTAGGTGAATTAGGGTTGTTGTTTAAAAAAAAAAAAACTTACCTGACCCTTACCTGGAAATGTCCATGTATGAAGGTATGGGAGATACCTGCTGCAGTCCCTTCTACTTACATTTGGGAGGTCCGGTTGTTTTTGGGGGAATGAGAAGCAAATAGTAAATGATACATTGGCTCCATAATGTCTCGCTAACCCTGTGATTTTTTAAAAAATATGTTACACAAAATGACATTTGCATTAACAGCCATTAATTAAACAAGAAAAACACAACGCAAGTAAAAAAAAAACAAAAAACTTTATATATAAAAAATAGAAGAAAATCCCCAATTCTGGTCTGGATTCATTGACTCTATCAGGAGAACAAGAGCCTTTGTAGCAAGGACTATACCACCAGTAACCAGTAGAGGAATCAGGCGTATCCCACAGAATATCAGTGCTGCCACCATACATTGGGGAGAGAAGATAAAGTGCAGATTTCTGAACAGTGCTTTTAGAAGGAACATAAGAAGTGCATAGATCACAATGATCAGAAGTCCGGGACAATGAGGTCAAGAAACCAACGCTGTGGTACTAATGACCTCAATACAGATCACTTGGAGCAAGAGACTAGGGTAAGGGCAACAACAATTTTTCAAACAGCTAAAAAAAAAGTTAGAATTTTTTTTTTTTATAAATGTAAAAAAAGAGGATCGTCCAGTACAGAGGACTGTGGGGGTCATTCCGAGTTGTTCGCTCGCTAGCAGTTTTAAGCAGCCATGCAAACGCTAAGCCGCCTCCCACTGGAAGTGTATTTTAGCTTAGCAGAAGTGCGAACGAAAGGATCGCAGAGCGGCTGCAAAATAATTTTGTGCAGTGTCAGAGTAGTTCCAGACCTTTTCAGCGCCTGTGATCACTTCAGACTGTTCAGTTCCTGATTTGACATCACAAATACGCCCTGCGTTCAGCCAGCCACGCCTGCGTTTTTCCTGGCACGCCTGCATTTTTTTGAACACTCCATGAAAACGGTCAGTTGACACCCAGAAACACCCACTTAATGTCAATCACTATGTTAATGCCTAATTATTTTAAAGGAATTGGGGAGTCTCCATTGTGATAATATTCAGCATATAGAATTTATTATCAAAGAAGAGGCCACGCCTATATTTTTCTGCGCAGAGAGACGTGACTCTACACAGACTTCATCAATGATGTCCGTCCCTTCAGGGGATTTCAGGCTTACATATATAGTACAGAATTATACAATAATTCATAATTGATTAATCAATGGGGCGTGTATTCAGATAACATGGGGATTATAATAGAGATGAGCGGGTTCGGTTCCTCTGAATCCGAACCCGCCCGAACTTCATGTTTTTTTACACGGGTCCGAGCGACTCGGATCTTCCAGCCTTGCTCGGTTAACCCGAGCGCGCCCGAACGTCATCATCACGCTGTCGGATTCTCGCGAGGCTCGGATTCTATCGCGAGACTCGGATTCTATATAAGGAGCCGCGCGTCGCCGCCATTTTCACACGTGCATTGAGAGTCATAGGGAGAGGACGTGGCTGACGTCCTCTCCGTTTAGAGAAGAGAGAGACACAGTATTTTTGGGGAGCATTATTAGGAGGAGTACTACTATACTCCTGTATACTACTATACTACTTGCTGAAGTGATATTATTTTATAGATTAGATAGTGTGACTGTAAGTGTATTATCTGACTTGTGGGGGAGACACTGACAGTGGGGAGCAGTTAGAGTCTGAGAGCAGGACTCAGGAGTACATACTACATAATATAACATACAGTGCACACTTTTGCTGCCAGAGTCAGTGCCACACTGCCATTGTTGTGACCACACTGACCACCAGTATAATAATATATTTTGTGATTGTCTGCTTAGGCCTCGGAGTACTAGTTGCAAGTTGCAACGTGACCTGACCACCAGTTTAATAATCAATCACCACCAGTTTAATATATATATATATATATATATATATATATATATATAATTGTATATAATATATATATATATATATATATAATATTGTATACCACCTACCCGTGGTTTTTTTTTTCTTCATTCTTCTTTATACTATTACATACTACTATAGTAGCTTACTGTAGCAGACTAGCAGTCTGCGGTGCTGTGCTGACCTGACAGTGTCCAGCAGGTCCGTCATCAGTCATTACATAATAAATATATATAGTACCTGTCCGGCTGCAGTACTAGTGATATTATATTGATTTCATCTCATTATCCATAATTTATCATCCAGTCTAGACTCTATATTAGCAGCAGACACAGTACGTTAGTCCACGGCTGTAGCTACCTCTGTGTCGGCACTCGGCAGTCCATCCATAATTGTATACCACCTACCCGTGGTTTTTTTTTCTTTCTCTTTCTTCTTTGTACATACTACTATAGTATAGTAGCTTACTGTAGCAGTCTGCGGTGCTGCTGAGCTGACAGTGTCCAGCAGGTCCGTCATCAGTCATCATTACCTAATAAATATATTATCTACCTGTCCGGCTGCAGTACTAGTGATACTATATATACATACATATATATTGATTTCATCTCATTATCAATCATCCAGTCTATATTAGCAGCAGACACAGTACGTTAGTCCACGGCTGTAGCTACCTCTGTGTCGGCACTCGGCAGTCCATCCATAATTGTATACCACCTACCCGTGGTTTTTTTTTTCTTTCTTCTTTATACATACTACATCTCATTATCATCCAGTCTATATTAGCAGCAGACACAGTACAGTACGGTAGTCCACGGCTGTAGCTACCTCTGTGTCGGCACTCGGCAGTCCATCCATAATTGTATACCACCTACCCGTGGTTTTTTTTTTCTTTCTTCTTTATACATACTACATCTCATTATCATCCAGTCTATATTAGCAGCAGACACAGTACGGTAGTCCATGGCTGTAGCTACCTCTGTGTCGGCACTCGGCAGTCCATCCATAATTGTATACCACCTACCCGTGGTTTTTTTTTTCTTTCTTCTTTATACATACTACATCTCATTATCATCCAGTCTATATTAGCAGCAGACACAGTACGTTAGTCCATGGCTGTAGTTACCTCTGTGTCGGCACTCGGCAGTCCATCCATAATTGTATACCACCTACCCGTGGTTTTTTTTTCTTTCTTCTTTATACATACTACATCTCATTATCATCCAGTCTATATTAGCAGCAGACACAGTACGGTAGTCCACGGCTGTAGCTACCTCTGTGTCGGCACTCGGCAGTCCATCCATAATTGTATACCACCTACCCGTGGTTTTTTTTTCTTTCTTCTTTATACATACCACATCTCATTATCATCCAGTCTATATTAGCAGCAGACACAGTACGTTAGTCCACGGCTGTAGCTACCTCTGTGTCGGCACTCGGCAGTCCATCCATAATTGTATACCACCTACCCGTGGTTTTTTTTTTCTTTCTTCTTTATACATACTACATCTCATTATCATCCAGTCTATATTAGCAGCAGACACAGTACGTTAGACCACGGCTGTAGCTACCTCTGTGTCGGCACTCGGCAGTCCATCCATAATTGTATACCACCTACCCGTGGTTTTTTTTTCTTTCTCTTTCTTCTTTGTACATACTACTATAGTATAGTAGCTTACTGTAGCAGTCTGCGGTGCTGCTGAGCTGACAGTGTCCAGCAGGTCCATCATCAGTCATCATTACCTAATAAATATATTATCTACCTGTCCGGCTGCAGTACTAGTGATATTATATATACATACATATATATTGATTTCATCTCATTATCAATCATCCAGTCTATATTAGCAGCAGACACAGTACGTTAGTCCACGGCTGTAGCTACCTCTGTGTCGGCACTCGGCAGTCCATCCATAATTGTATACCACCTACCCGTGGTTTTTTTTTCTTTCTTCTTTATACATACTACATCTCATTATCATCCAGTCTATATTAGCAGCAGACACAGTACAGTACGGTAGTCCACGGCTGTAGCTACCTCTGTGTCGGCACTCGGCAGTCCATCCATAATTGTATACCACCTACCCGTGGTTTTTTTTTTCTTTCTTCTTTATACATACTACATCTCATTATCATCCAGTCTATATTAGCAGCAGACACAGTACGGTAGTCCACGGCTGTAGCTACCTCTGTGTCGGCACTCGGCAGTCCATCCATAATTGTATACCACCTACCCGTGGTTTTTTTTTTCTTTCTTCTTTATACATACTACATCTCATTATCATCCAGTCTATATTAGCAGCAGACACAGTACGTTAGTCCATGGCTGTAGTTACCTCTGTGTCGGCACTTGGCAGTCCATCCATAATTGTATACCACCTACCCGTGGTTTTTTTTTTCTTTCTTCTTTATACATACTACATCTCATTATCATCCAGTCTATATTAGCAGCAGACACAGTACGGTAGTCCACGGCTGTAGCTACCTCTGTGTCGGCACTCGGCAGTCCATCCATAATTGTATACCACCTACCCGTGGTTTTTTTTTCTTTCTTCTTTATACATACCACATCTCATTATCATCCAGTCTATATTAGCAGCAGACACAGTACGTTAGTCCACGGCTGTAGCTACCTCTGTGTCGGCACTCGGCAGTCCATCCATAATTGTATACCACCTACCCGTGGTTTTTTTTTTCTTTCTTCTTTATACATACTACATCTCATTATCATCCAGTCTATATTAGCAGCAGACACAGTACAGTACGGTAGTCCACGGCTGTAGCTACCTCTGTGTCGGCACTCGGCAGTCCATCCATAATTGTATACTAGTATCCATCCATCTCCATTGTTTACCTGAGGTGCCTTTTAGTTGTGCCTATTAAAATATGGAGAACAAAAATGTTGAGGTTCCAAAATTAGGGAAAGATCAAGATCCACTTCCACCTCGTGCTGAAGCTGCTGCCACTAGTCATGGCCGAGACGATGAAATGCCAGCAACGTCGTCTGCCAAGGCCGATGCCCAATGTCATAGTACAGAGCATGTCAAATCCAAAACACCAAATATCAGTAAAAAAGGACTCCAAAACCTAAAATAAAATTGTCGGAGGAGAAGCGTAAACTTGCCAATATGCCATTTACCACACGGAGTGGCAAGGAATGGCTGAGGCCCTGGCCTATGTTCATGGCTAGTGGTTCAGCTTCACATGAGGATGGAAGCACTCAGCCTCTCGCTAGAAAAATGAAAAGACTCAAGCTGGCAAAAGCAGTAGCACCGCAAAGAACTGTGCGTTCTTCGAAATCCCAAATCCACAAGGAGAGTCCGACTCCAATTGTGTCGGTTGCGATGCCTGACCTTCCCAACACTGGACGTGAAGAGCATGCGCCTTCCACCATTTGCACGCCCCCTGCAAGTGCTGGAAGGAGCACCCGCAGTCCAGTTCCTGATAGTCAGATTGAAGATGTCAGTGTTGAAGTACACCAGGATGAGGAGGATATGGGTGTTGCTGGCGCTGGGGAGGAAATTGACCAGGAGGATTCTGATGGTGAGGTGGTTTGTTTAAGTCAGGCACCCGGGGAGACACCTGTTGTCCGTGGGAGGAATATGGCCACTGACATGCCTGGTGAAAATACCAAAAAAATCAGCTCTTCGGTGTGGAAGTATTTCAACAGAAATGCGGACAACAGGTGTCAAGCCGTGTGTTGCCTTTGTCAAGCTGTAATAAGTAGGGGTAAGGACGTTAACCACCTCGGAACATCCTCCCTTATACGTCACCTGCAGCGCATTCATAATAAGTCAGTGACAAGTTCAAAAACTTTGGGCGACAGCGGAAGCAGTCCACTGACCAGTAAATCCCTTCCTCTTGTAACCAAGCTCACGCAAACCACCCCACCAACTCCCTCAGTGTCAATTTCCTCATTCCCCAGGAATGCCAATAGTCCTGCAGGCCATGTCACTGGCAATTCTGACGAGTCCTCTCCTGCCTGGGATTCCTCCGATGCATCCTTGAGTGTAATGCCTACTGCTGCTGGCGCTGCTGTTGTTGCTGCTGGGAGTCGATGGTCATCCCAGAGGGGAAGTCGTAAGCCCACTTGTACTACTTCCAGTAAGCAATTGACTGTCCAACAGTCCTTTGCGAGGAAGATGAAATATCACAGCAGTCATCCTGCTGCAAAGCGGATAACTGAGGCCTTGACAACTATGTTGGTGTTAGACGTGCGTCCGGTATCCGCCGTTAGTTCACAGGGAACTAGACAATTTCTTGAGGTAGTGTGCCCCCGTTACCAAATACCATCTAGGTTCGACTTCTCTAGGCAGGCGATACCGAGAATGTACACGGACGTCAGAAAAAGACTCACCAGTGTCCTAAAAAATGCAGTTGTACCCAATGTCCACTTAACCACGGACATTTGGACAAGTGGAGCAGGGCAGGGTCAGGACTATATGACTGTGACAGCCCACTGGGTAGATGTATGGACTCCCTGCGCAAGAACAGCAGCGGCGGCACCAGTAGCAGCATCTCGCAAACGCCAACTCTTTCCTAGGCAGGCTACGCTTTGTATCACTGCTTTCCAGAATACGCACACAGCTGAAAACCTCTTACGGCAACTGAGGAAGATCATCGCGGAATGGCTTACCCCAATTGGACTCTCCTGTGGATTTGTGGCATCGGACAACGCCAGCAATATTGTGTGTGCATTAAATATGGGCAAATTCCAGCACGTCCCATGTTTTGCACATACCTTGAATTTGGTGGTGCAGAATTTTTTTAAAAACGACAGGGGCGTGCAAGAGATGCTGTCGGTGGCCAGAAGAATTGCGGGACACTTTCGGCGTACAGGCACCACGTACAGAAGACTGGAGCACCACCAAAAACTACTGAACCTGCCCTGCCATCATCTGAAGCAAGAAGTGGTAACGAGGTGGAATTCAACCCTCTATATGCTTCAGAGGTTGGAGGAGCAGCAAAAGGCCATTCAAGCCTATACAATTCAGCACGATATAGGAGGTGGAATGCACCTGTCTCAAGCGCAGTGGAGAATGATTTCAACGTTGTGCAAGGTTCTGATGCCCTTTGAACTTGCCACACGTGAAGTCAGTTCAGACACTGCCAGCCTGAGTCAGGTCATTCCCCTCATCAGGCTTTTGCAGAAGAAGCTGGAGACATTGAAGGAGGAGCTAACACGGAGCGATTCCGCTAGGCATGTGGGACTTGTGGATGGAGCCCTTAATTCGCTTAACAAGGATTCACGGGTGGTCAATCTGTTGAAATCAGAGCACTACATTTTGGCCACCGTGCTCGATCCTAGATTTAAAGCCTACCTTGGATCTCTCTTTCCGGCAGACACAAGTCTGCTGGGGTTGAAAGACCTGCTGGTGAGAAAATTGTCAAGTCAAGCGGAACGCGACCTGTCAACAACATCTCCTCCTTCACATTCTCCCGCAACTGGGGGTGCGAGGAAAAGGCTCAGAATTCCGAGCCCACCCGCTGGCGGTGATGCAGGGCAGTCTGGAGCGACTGCTGATGCTGACATCTGGTCCGGACTGAAGGACCTGACAACGATTACGGACATGTCGTCTACTGTCACTGCATATGATTCTCTCACCATTGAAAGAATGGTGGAGGATTATATGAGTGACCGCATCCAAGTAGGCACGTCACACAGTCCGTACTTATACTGGCAGGAAAAAGAGGCAATTTGGAGGCCCTTGCACAAACTGGCTTTATTCTACCTAAGTTGCCCTCCCACAAGTGTGTACTCCGAAAGAGTGTTTAGTGCCGCCGCTCACCTTGTCAGCAATCGGCGTACGAGGTTACATCCTGAAAATGTGGAGAAGATGATGTTCATTAAAATGAATTATAATCAATTCCTCCGCGGAGACATTGACCAGCAGCAATTGCCTCCACAAAGTACACAGCGAGCTGAGATGGTGGATTCCAGTGGGGACGAATTGATAATCTGTGAGGAGGGGGATGTACACGGTGATATATCGGAGGATGATGATGAGGTGGACATCTTGCCTCTGTAGAGCCAGTTTGTGCAAGGAGAGATTAATTGCTTCTTTTTTGGTGGGGGTCCAAACCAACCCGTCATATCAATCACAGTCGTGTGGCAGACCCTGTCACTGAAATGATGGGTTGGTTAAAGTGTGCATGTCCTGTTTATACAACATAAGGGTGGGTGGGAGGGCCCAAGGACAATTCCATCTTGCACCTCTTTTTTCTTTAATTTTTCTTTGCGTCATATGCTGTTTGGGGAGTGTTTTTTGGAAGGGCCATCCTGCGTGACACTGCAGTGCCACTCCTAGATGGGCCAGGTGTTTGTGTCGGCCACTAGGGTCGCTTATCTTACTCACACAGCTACCTCATTGCGCCTCTTTTTTTCTTTGCGTCATGTGCTGTTTGGGGAGTGTTTTTTGGAAGGGCCATCCTGCGTGACACTGCAGTGCCACTCCTAGATGGGCCAGGTGTTTGTGTCGGCCACTAGGGTCGCTTATCTTACTTACACAGCTACCTCATTGCGCCTCTTTTTTTCTTTGCGTCATGTGCTGTTTGGGGAGTGTTTTTTGGAAGGGCCATCCTGCGTGACACTGCAGTGCCACTCCTAGATGGGCCAGGTGTTTGTGTCGGCCACTAGGGTCGCTTATCTTACTCACACAGCTACCTCATTGCGCCTCTTTTTTTCTTTGCGTCATGTGCTGTTTGGGGAGTGTTTTTTGGAAGGACCATCCTGCGTGACACTGCAGTGCCACTCCTAGATGGGCCCGGTGTTTGTGACGGCCACTAGGGTCGCTTATCTTACTCACACAGCTACCTCATTGCGCCTCTTTTTTTCTTTGCGTCATGTGCTGTTTGGGGAGGGTTTTTTGGAAGGGCCATCCTGCGTGACACTGCAGTGCCACTCCTAGATGGGCCCGGTGTTTGTGTCGGCCACTAGGGTCGCTTATCTTACTCACACAGCTACCTCATTGCGCCTCTTTTTTTCTTTGCGTCATGTGCTGTTTGGGGAGGGTTTTTTGGAAGGGCCATCCTGCGTGACACTGCAGTGCCACTCCTAGATGGGCCCGGTGTTTGTGTCGGCCACTAGGGTCGCCCAGCTTAGTCATCCAGCGACCTAGGTGCAAATTTTAGGACTAAAAATAATATTGTGAGGTGTGAGGTATTCAGAATAGACTGAAAATGAGTGTAAATTATGGTTTTTGAGGTTAATAATACTTTGGGATCAAAATGACCCCCAAATTCTATGATTTAAGCTGTTTTTTTAAAAAAACACCCGAATCCAAAACACACCCGAATCCGACAAAAAAAATTCGGTTAGGTTTTGCCAAAACGCGGTCGAACCCAAAACACGGCCGCGGAACCGAACCCAAAACCAAAACACAAAACCCGAAAAATTTCCGGCGCTCATCTCTAGATTATAGATTGGTTGTTGGTCACCAACAGGAAATCTCAAATATGGTCAGCTGGGCTAGATGTAATGGCTGATCTTCTCCTGAAGATGGCAGACTGGTCCCATGAGTCTTGGATCTCCCAGTCACATCAATAGAGTCGCTCAATAAGCTTCGTCATGTTCCTATGTCATGGTGCTCTTTTCAGAGCCGAAGGTTCATCTGATATTTATTTATCAAACCCCATAAAATGTCATTAAGTTCTGGTTATCTAAATACAAGGGTTTCTATTTAGACACGTACAGTCTTAGTCACAAGCTAGGACAAAGGATGACAGAAAACTCCACTGTAAGAAAGACTGACCATAATGGGAATTAAAGTGCCAATTACAGATATATAACTAT
Organism: Pseudophryne corroboree; assembly: GCF_028390025.1. Taxonomy (NCBI): domain Eukaryota; kingdom Metazoa; phylum Chordata; class Amphibia; order Anura; family Myobatrachidae; genus Pseudophryne; species Pseudophryne corroboree. The sequence goes on along the minus strand of NW_026967522.1, from coordinate 499,121 downwards.
AAGTCTGAAAGCACAATTTCTGAGGCAATACAGATGTATATTTGATTTTTCCTCCATCATTCCTGTCTTTTGTTTAATCTCTAAACACAACATATAGTAAATCAAATATTCATTATATTAAAATTAATTTTCAAATGAGTGTGAGATATGAGCTAGGAAAATGAAAATCCGTTCTCTGGATGCAATCGCCGGCACGAGTCCATTGAGTATCGATGTGAAAAGTCTCAACCCTCCAGAAAACTTGGACAGATAAGAGAAATGAAAGAGGTAGCGACAGAATGTGTTCTATTCTTCTTCAACCTGGCTATAGGTGGAGGTTCCTTCTTACTAAGTGTACATATATGAAGCATGAGCGTGTAAGCACCTATTAGGGTATATTTCTGATAATCTGACTGTGTGTGATAATACTACTGATTCACTGTGTGTGATAATACTACTGATTCACTGTGTGTGGCTACTGCAGTGTAGGTAACGGGAGTCATTACCATAAGCTTGGTTCTTGGCTTCCTTTCAGGCCGTGTGAGTACTTTCCCACACGGTCGTCCAAGGACAGGCAGTCATTTGATTGTTACATAAATTATAAAAATTATAAGTATTATTATCATAGCATAGTGTAGTATGTGGTAAAGCCATTTTGAGATTCCGGCTCCCATCCATCCGAAGGGGTCCCAATCAGCCGATTGGGTCATATGTTCTTGTATATCCTGCAATAACTTAACCTTCTGTTCAATGGGGTTATAATTATCTGAGATGTTAAAACAACACATTCCTTTAAATTGTTCACAACCACTTCCTGCTTTAAGTAACCGGTAGTCAATGGCTACTCTATTTGTATCATACCATCTCTTACTTCTCTGAGTTCTTCATTTATAAGAGCAATAGCCGTACTGGTGGCATTTATGGTTTTAGCCAATCCGCAGGCTATGCTATTTATCACCCTTGTGTTATACAGGCTGAGTCCTGGGGCTCCTATGAGTGAAAAGGCTAATGCTGAGTATTGTGCCTTGCTAAGTAATGGTAAGTCTGATCGGCAATCAGGATCTAAAGACCTTTTTTCTTTACTGTGAGAGTCCAAAGTAGTTATGTTTGCGTGAGCTGCTACAAAGGTGAGTCTGCCTAAATAACAAATACCCATGTGATCTGCTGGGTAATAAGAATATGCAATATCCCCACATACTAAAAATAAGCCCCTGGGCATGTATATATCAATTCTAGGGCTACTTATTGTTACCAAGTGCATTTTGGGGTAACCCCTAAAGACTCAAACTGTGGCTTACCAACAATATCCCAACAGTTCTTTTCAGATATACTAGGCTGGATCTCCAGCTTATACCTGGTGGTGAGATACTGCCTGGTTTTATCTTCTGGGTTGTTGGTCCCTAATGTTTCCATGTTAATGTCTATAAAGGTGATATTTTTCCTGGTAGCAATTCTATCTTCTGCATTTCTTCTATTGTTATTAGAATACATATAAAGCAGGTCTTATAAGCTTCTCCCACATGTTTGGGTGGTACTACACAGAAAGCATTACTATGGGCGGCAGCTGGGGCCAGTTCTACAAAGGTGTTCCTCTCATATACTCCAGCTTTTCTCACTGGGCCCTCATAGGGGCTTTCATCTGTCTTTGTGTTTTTATTCTTATTTTCCCTTTCCTCGGGGAGCCATTCCTGATTATTCCTGAATCCCCCATGGATTGTATGGTGTGTGTCTGAGTGTTGTGTCTGATTTCTCTCCTCACCGTCATAACACCATACTATACAATCATTCTGGGGGATTCTCCCACAGTGTACACAGATACATCTATACACATTTACCATCTTGTGGCACTCGGTCTGTTCTATGGGGGCCCTGACTGTGCGTGCACCTCCAAAAAGCAGTGGATCATCGTGGCACCAATCTATCCATCTTTGTTCAGGGTTTCGTCCGCAATATTTACAAATACATCTGGCTATCAGGGGTAGCTGTTGACATCTGTTTGGGTACTCTTCTTTTTCCTCTTTTCTTTTGTTTCTTGTGTCTAGGGGTGTGATGAGAGGTACATGACTAGGATAGGGATGTATTACATCCTCAAAGGTCATCAGAGACATACCCTCTGGGGAAGCCACCTCATGCACCACATCAGACTGCCCCTGCCTTGGACCCTCAGTCATCCTAGTTAGTAAGTAGTAAGTCAACAATCCCCCCATCCATATTATTACTCCCAGGCTTAGAACCAATACTCCAATTTCGGTAGCCATTCTGAATCTTTTCTGCACCTGGTTGAGGTTTAGCAACACAGATTGTCCCATATCATTTTCAACATACATCTTACCAAACCAGGCCATTTTCTCTCTTAGTCTCTGGTTACTGGGGTTCCTCAAAAAGAGCCTGCAAGTTAAATGTTTCTGCAGCTTCTTCCTCTGGTGGGCTTTTCTGGGACTCTTTGCTCTTTCCGTCCTCAGTCACTTTCTTGCAATGCAATGCATGTATCCAAGCCGATTTCTCTGCCACCTTTATAGCCGTGGGCATGGTCAACAGTACTTGGTATGGGCCCTCCCACCTGTCTACAAATGAACCAGAGTGTAAGAAATTTCTAACCATCACAAATTCTCCTGGTTTCACATCATGGCATTTCAAGTCACTTTGATTAGCAGCTTTAGAGAGAATTAGTCCCTTGTGTATCTGTTTGAATTGTTCATGCAAGTCTAGGACATATTTTGTGGTTAGATCGTGTAGAGTGGAGTGGCTTTCTTCTGGGCCTATCATCAGGTTGGGATGTTTTCCGAATAACACCTCATAAGGGGACAGACTGAGAGGTTTGGGAGTCACTCTAATGCTTTGTAGTACGATGGGCAGTGCCTCTACCCAGTTTAGGCCTGTCTCTTCTATGACCTTGGAAAGTTTGTTCTTTATAGTATAATTAACTCTTTATACGAGGCCTGCCGCTTGAGGTCTATAAGGACAATAAAGTTTGGACTCTATACCCATGATCCTACACATCTCTTGGAAAACCTTACTTGTGAAGTGTGTGCCTTGATCGGACTCAATGATCTCTGGAATACCATATCTAGATACAAATTCTTGTACTAGCTTCTTAGCTGTAAAATGTGCTGTGCAGGCTACCGCTGGGTATATATTGCTAACATTTATACCAACTCACAATATGCATATTGTGAGTCGGTATAAATGTTAGCAATGGAGGTATGCCGCACAGGCTAGATATAATGTTAGATTCTAAGTACCAAGCTAAAGTAATGGAGTCTGAGAAAATAATATTTTCTATCCAGATCTACATTTGGTGGTGCACCCTGAGTCAGTATAAAGCTTTGCAGACACAGAGGGAGAAGAAAAAGACTCTTTTGTGGGTGCACTCTTTGTATCATAGGAAAGTCAATAGAAGTAATGAATCATGAGAATATTAAATTAATTTAGTTTTATTAAAATCCTAGTAAAATATATCAGTAGTTTGATTGATTATTTAAAGATAACAAAATTAATGATAACAAAAATAACAATAAAGATTGGTGATAATTTACAAATCACTACTGTCTGCCATGCTTTGGTAGTTAATTGAGGATTATCCTGCATATGGTAGGTTCACAGATTGATCACAGTACATAATTTAATCAAATTTGATGATAAAAGGGATATATAACACACCTAAGCCTATGCAATAATTTCAAGACATCTGTTCGGTCAGACAATGAGAGCCGCCAAAAGAAGGTGATGAGTGAGTAAAATTAAGAGTAGAACAATGAGAAAAGTGTGAATCTGCTGTCAGTGTTAAACACTGGACATGGTAATTGTGCTCTACTAAACTGGATCTTCCTCAGGAGTCTCCTACCTGAGTTCTGATTCAGCCCGACACTGATTAGCTTCCAAGATGGGATGGATTCGGGCATTTCCAGTGTGGTATGATAGTAGAGTGGTACATAGATGATTTTTGTCACTCTGGAGTCACTGATGAGAGTTCACAAAAAAATTAAAAAAGGTGGCAACAGAAAAGTAAAGTGGAAAGAGAATAGATGGATCTGCTGCCAGCGTTACAGATGGGAGACTGAATCGTTGGTGAGAGTCCAGAAAGATAGAAAAGACATGAAAGTAAGTAATGTTGACATGGGAATCTGAAACTGGTGCTAAAAAAGGTCCTGATATTGGCAAACAAAGAATACTGTAAATAGTACCAGTATGGATGAACACACAATAGCAACTTGCTGGGTTATCAGGTAATACTGTGGTAAAAAGTAAGAAAATAAGGGAGATGCTTAATTAACAATTAGTGGCTATAAGGACTATAGCTGATAAAGAAAGGGCTAAATGAATCACGAGCAGAAAGATGGGGTGTGAATGATCCATATAACACTCAATGAACTGCTAATGTTGCACAAAAATATTGTATCAATTGGTACAGAAAACAAAGAGAAAAGAAGAAAGGAGATTTTATAGTATAACAAATGTCATTTGAAACTGCAATGAAATATTGTTGCAAAATACTAGAGATAAGCTAGGAGAACATATGTCTAATCAAAATGTGAATATTGTTGCCACAGGTTGATCCTGCGACAGGCTTGCTATATATGTAAATAAGCTCGTTTGGATCACTTTCATTAATATAAAAGAGACGTGGTGCCCCGCTGGTAGATAATTTAAAAATAATATATAAGTATTGATCTCCCGTAGCGGTGGTCTCTGATGTAAAATGCAGAAAAGTTTTGATTACCAATGAAATAGTGTGCCGCTGCGGAGGCTGGAATCCAGCGCAATGCAGATTCCTGTTTCCCTGGAGAGTATGACCCTGTGGAACGGCTCGGAGGAGTCGGCTGCGGAAGACGGCAGGAAGATCAGTCCATGTTGGCAGACAGCAGGGCAGGTGAGCGGGACAGAAGATGGCTCAAACAGGTCGGCTGTGGAAGACGGCAGGAAGATCAGTCCGTTTAGGCAGACAGCAGGGCAGGTGAGCGGGACAGAAGACGGCTCAAACAGGTCGGCTGTGGAAGACGGCAGGAAGATCAGTCCGTTTCGGTAGACAGCAGGGCAGACGAGCGGGACAGAAGATGGCTCAGACGACTAGGCTGCAGGAGGTGGCAGGAGGATCAGTCCATGTTGGCAGGCGAGCGGGATGGAAGACGCGTTTCGCCCGTACGTCGGGCTTGGTCACTTCCTGAATAAATGTAAACAATTATGTTTCGTGCCAAGTAACATGCCCTTCTCAATGCTATGAGTTCTGCTTTTTGAGCAGAGTGGGGTGGTGGAAGCGGGAGTGCTTCAATGACGTGTATTGTCCACTATGGTGTATCCAGATGTCAGAATGCCCATGTCATTCTGGCGGTGGCAGCTACCATCAACATACAGGTTCAGGTCTGCATTCTGTATCTCAGTGTCTCTTATATCTGGTCTTGGAGTGTATAAGGTCTGGGTCACCTTTTCACAATCATGATCATCTACCTTCTCCCCACTTTGTGACTGTCCAGTCACACCTGGGAGGAAATTTGCTGGATTCAAAGTTGTGCAGCACTGCAATATTAAGTTAGGGGGCATAAGAAGCGCGAGTTCCCATTTGGTTATCCTGGAAGCTGTGATGTGCTTTGTGGCTGAGCCATTTATTAAAGCAGCAACTGCGTGCGGGACATTCAGATAGAGTGTGTGCTAGAACTATGCTGTCTTGTCAACAAGTGTAGCTGCTGCAGCCACCGTGCACAAGTATTGCGGCAGCCCCCTAGCTACGGGATCCAATCTGAAAATCCACAGTGTCTAGGTCAACCACTATAGGTCAACAGTCACTAGGTCGACATGGATGGAAGGTTGACAGGGTTTCTAGTTTGACATGTGCTAGGTCGACAGGTATAAAGGTCGACATGAGTTTTTTTTTTATATATATATATTTTTTCATACTTAATGATCCACGTGGACTATGATTGGAATGGTAAAGTGTGCCGAGCGAAGCGGTAGCGGAGCGAAGGCACCATGCGAGGGGGCGCGGTGCACTAATTTGGGATCCCGGTCACTTTCCGAAGAAAACAACACAATTTTTTTTTTTAAATCCTTATGTCGACCTTTAGACCTGTCGACCTAGCACATGTCGACCTAGAAACCCTGTCGACCTTCCATCCATATCAACCTAGTGACTGTTGACCTATAGTGGTCGACCTAAACATTGTCGACAAAAGGAACCACACCCCTATCTACTGTATCCAGCTGTGTGCTGTAATATCCCACTGGGCGGTGCCAGTCCCCATTTTTCTGAGTTAGTACTCCTGCAGAACAGCCGTCGAGCTCTGTACAAAAGAGAAACAATGGTTTAGTGTAACGTGGGAAGCCTAGGGCTGGGGTGGCAGTGTGAGAGCTTCCTTCAACTGATGAAACACTAGTAGTGTGGTGTCATCATGGATGACCGGATCAGGCTTTTTTATGGCTACCAGTTCCTGGAGAGGTAGTGCTATAGCAGCATATCCTGGTATCCAGTGTCTACAGAAAGAGGTCATCCCTAGAAAGGTGCGTATTTGCTTTTGGGTGACTGGCATAGTCATATTCTGTATGGCCTGGATGCGTGATGGTAAGAGGTGACGCTGTCCTTGGGAGAGGCAGTGACCTAGATACTGCACTTTCTGCTGGGACAGCTGCAATTTGGCTTTGCTGGCCTTCAACCCCATGGAGGTGAGGAAAGTCAACAGGGACACTGAGTCTTCCCAGGATTCCTCCTCTGTCTGTGAACACAATAACAAATCATCAACATATTGAATAAGTACTGAGTTGTGTGTTGGGGACCAATTCTGCAATTTATCATGGAGGGCTTGGCTAAAATAACGGTGCATCCAGTAACCCTGGAGGCATTCGCGTCCAGGTATGCTGTTGACCCTTAAATGTAAATGCAAACAGGTACTGACAGCCTGTATGTAATGGAATGGAGAAAACCGCTGAGCATAGGTCAATAACTGTGAAAAACAACGCATCAGGCGGGACCTGCGTAAGTATTGTAGCCGGGTTTGGCACCACAGGGTGGCAAGCTTGTATGACTGCATTGAGTGCGCGCAAGGCCTGCACGATACGGTAAGTTTGCGCGGGGCCCAGTTTTTGGACAGGAAAGATCAGAGAATTTGTGGCACTGACGCATTTGCACAAGAACCCCTGGTGCAGAAGTGAGTGGATGGATGGATACGCCCCTTTCTCCATCTCTGGCTTCAATCGATACTGTGAAATGCATGGTGGGGACTTTCCTGGCTGCAGCTTTACCATAATAGGGTCCACATCTTGAAGTAAACCTACCTCATCCTTATAATTTGCACATAAGCAGCTAGGAACTGCTTCCAGTATGGTTTCACGCATATGGGAGTTGGTTTGCTCAAGGTGCAATGACAGGAGTGGGACTGGTGTGTCTAACAGCGCTTGTGCATTGCTTTTTAACGATTTAGGAATGTCTAAATAAATACCATCCGCAGTGCAGTAAATGGTGCCTTTGAGTTTACATAGTAGGTCACGGCTAAGCAAGTTTGCTGGTGCATTGGATGCTAGTAAGAAAGCGTGTGTATCATTCAATGGTCCCATCTGTATATTACTATCAGCTAGTATTGGTAAGTGCTGTATTTGTCCTGAGGCTCCTACCGCTGGGACCGTGTGCCATGAAAGCGTCTGTGAAGGTAGTGCAGTGGTAAGTAGTGACTTAGCAGCTCCAGTGTCTAGTAAAAAAGAAATAGGTTCATTATTTCCATGCACAGTAACCGAGGGTTCCTCAATGTGTTGGCAATGCACGCTGCATAATGAAGACACTGGATGGATTAAACATCAGTATGATTGCTGCTGCAAGCGTGACAACTGATTGTGGGGACCATTGTGTGGGGCATGAGTGCCCATCTGGGGACCTTGATTATTATGGTGGTGGTAGGGGGGTTGTGTAGGGCCGCTGGGTGTTCCCGCATTTCCATGTGGGTACATCCTGTTCTGAGAAGATACTTGACTTCTGCAATATCTAGCTCTATGGCCATACTTACCACATATGAAGCATGCCATTGGGTCTGGGTGTCTAGGACCTTGGTATGTTGGTCCTGTGTTTCTATTTGTGGTGTACTTACCTCCTTGTTGTCCCTGCCATGAATTTCTCTTTTGCTGGCTATGCCTTGGCTGTCTGGGGTCCCAAAGGTTTTGCACAGGTGGTCCCTGACTGTTTTGGACTCTCTGGGGATTTGTTATATTTGTCTGTTGCTGGGGTTGTGTAGGAGCAATCTGATCTACAACAAGAACTGGAGTGGGTTTGACAAGATTAAGGTCACAAGTTCTTGCTTCTCCCCCTACAGTGTTTATTGGGGCGTCTCTCCATGCTAGTTTAGTAGTCGAGTGCGGACATTACTGCAGGCTTTAGACCTTCCACAAAACATGGAACTAGCATGGAACGAGCCTCATTTGGTTTAACTATCACTTCTCCAGCAGTAAATGTGGGCACCACTAACTTAAATCTATCAAAATACTTATCTACTGTTTCAGTGTCTGCCTGTTTGATTGTGAACAAATCGTCCCATTTGGGGACTGGTGGGTATAGGTCACGCAGCTTAGCATTAAGTGCATCTATCTTTCCTTTATTTGGGTCACCATAATCATTTGCAGAGAGAACAATACTGGTTGTGAGGGATTGTGCTAAATCCTCAGGTAAAGTATATAATATCTGTTCTAGATCCCTGCAAGGAAACTTATGTACATAATACTCCTGTGAGAGGTACCTACAAGTGGCATCTGAATCTTTCCGCGGATCTGGGAATCCAGCTTTTACACTTAACAGATCAGTTTTTGATAGTGGGTAACTGACCTCACCTGAGGAAGCTGGTACAGTCGGGCTTACAACTGTGTCTTCTCCATTGTTCACTTCTGCCCTAGCCGGTAATTTAATTGTGTGCATAGTATTCAGTGCTATGGTCTCACTGTCAGTATCTATGATGGCTTGGTCTGTAGGCACGTGTATGGTGTACGCTGCAAGCTGATCTTGTCTGCCTCAATGATTTCTCTTGTCCCTATGCGGTGGAATACACGCTGTCCTGTGTTATTTAGTATTCTGTAATTAAACCTTGGTCCATCTCTGAGTGTTCTTATGGACTGTGCAATATGTCCAGGTATACTGGTGACACTGAGACATGCTTGATTACCACTTATATATACAGGAGAGGTCACTGGTGGAGTAGCAAAGGAAAGCTTAGGTAGCAGAAGCTGATAGAAATCAGGGGAGTTAGCAGATGGATGGCAGACAGAAGAAGCAGAAGAGTCATCAGAAATTATAGACAATGTGTTTCAGATTTTCCTGTAATATGTCAATGTCATGTTCTGTGTCACCATCTTGTTCTTGGTGTGGGCTTCTTTGGTCAGAGCCATGTGCCGTAGGTGGACTATGTGTTGTGTACTTGTGGATATTACAGGAGGGCAGAGCCCTGGGCGTCCTGTGCTGGTGGAGGTATGTAAGAAGGCTGTACAGCAGGAGGAACTGCACTGTGAAAAGCTGGAAACTGGATGAATGCTGCGTCATCCTCTAGGCTGGATATGTCATTAGGTGTATTCTGTAGTGACTAATTCTCTTACTGGATATAGAGATGCTGGTGATGCTGTGATATTGTTGTATGGTGGAGGATTACTGTGTGGGTTTGGTGTCAGTACATGTGTCAATACAGAGGTTAATCTTAACATTATCTGCAGTCCAGTTACACATTTCCTTTTTCCAGAAATCTAAAACTTGCAAATGTTTAATGCGCTCATTAGGTTTTATAACTGACTTTATCTGTTTCTCAAGGCATTGAAGTACTACGGGGTCAAAACTGCCCGTGTTAGGAAATGGTACAGTCTCATCCTGTGTGATGTCATTTCACTTAGAAACATACTGGACACACGGTTGTCCATAAAGGCTGAACATACAAGTAACAGCAGTACTGTCATTACTCTCTGAAGAGTCACTTCCCATTTTTCAACAACACAGTATATTATTCCTCCCAATTTGTCGCCTGGACTTCTCTCTGTGGCCACAAAGAGTCTCAAATAGACAGCGCGTGAGCGTCTTTCAGAAATTTGTGATGCCAAACTATACGTTATATCAACAAGTGACTCGCTTCTCTATTCCCTTATTCCTTCACAGGGAATACTATTCCGTAACTAAAACAACATCAAAATCCAAAACTAAACTCACTTTTCTATTCAAGCCGGCATAAATCCTACAATATCTTATCTATGTACTTTAGACTATCAAATAACACAATAATACAGCGGCATCAGTTAGGATGAGGCAATTTCCCTTTATCTCAATGGTATACGCATACTATGCAGTACTATCAGTGCCTTGATAAACAGTGCAGAGAGACGAGAGAAAAAAATCATGTAAAAGACATAACAGTACCGTAATGTGTTAGTTACTTATGCATGAATATGGATCGCAAGAACTCACCGACTGTTCCGAGTTCAGCATAACCAGCGTCCCAGCAGCCACAGAATACTTTGACCAGAGGCAGCAGAGCAAGGGTACAGGTATATATATAAAAGGTATAGTTACCTCTGAGAGTAGCCGGCTGATGTCCCCTTTGTCTGTTACACCTGGGAAAGGTGGTCTGCCGTAGAAGCGGGTCGAAGTTAATTGAACGTTGCCCCCAAATGATGTCGATTTATCATAAAAAGAATTGGGAAGTCTTCATTGCGATGATATTCAGCACATAGAATTTATTATCAAATAAGAGGCCACGCCTATAATTCTGTGCAGAGAAACGTGACCCAAGACAGACTTCATCAATGATACCTGTGCCTTCAGGGCATTTCAGGCTTACATATATATATATATAGTACATGATTATACTATAATTCATAACTGATTAATCAATTGGGCATACATCTAGATATCATGGGGAACATGGATTGATTGATGGTGAATAACCTGAAGTGCCAAATATGGTCAGCTGAGCTAACTGCACGGCCGATCTTCTCCTGAAGATGGCAGACTGGCTCCATGAGTCTTGGATCTCCTAGTCACATCAATTGGGCTTCTCAATAGGCCTTGTCAGCATAAAGGTTATTCTTGTTCATAATGGCATGTTGTTTGTCCAAAGCAAAGGTCCATCATATATTCATTATCATGTCCTCTTTCTCCTGACATATAACCATCATGAAATGTCATTAAGTTCTGGTTATCTAAATACAAGGGTCTCTATTGTTAGATACGAACTCTCTGTCAGGTGATATAACATTTCCCCTTCTGTATATGGAACATATGGTGTAACTAGATCAGACTTCTGTCATTCTCATCAGTAATAATGTTACTTATACATTTCCCCTTCTGTATATGTAATGTATGGTGTAACTAGATCTGACTCCTGTCACTCTCACCAGTAATAATGTTACTTATACATTTCCCCTTCTGTATATGTAACGTATGGTGTAACTAGATCTGACTCCTGTCACTCTCACCAGTAATAATATTACTTATACATTTCCCCTTCTGTATATGTAACGTATGGTGTAACTAGATCAGACTTCTGTCATTCTCACCAGTAATAATGTTACTTATACATTTTCCCTTCTGTATATGTAACGTATGGTGTAACTAGATCTGACTCCTGTCATTCTCACCAGTAATAATGTTACTTATACATTTCCCCTTCTGTATATGTAACGTATGGTGTAACTAGATCTGACTCCTGTCATTCTCACCAGTAATAATGTTACTTATACATTTCCCCTTCTGTATATGTAACGTATGGTGTAACTAGATCTGACTCCTGTCATTCTCACCAGTAATAATGTTACTTATACATTTCCCCTTCTGTATATGTAACGTATGGTGTAACTAGATCTGACTCCTGTCATTTTCACCAGTAATAATGTTACTTATACATTTCCCCTTCTGTATATGTGACGTATGGTGTAACTAGATCTGACTCCTGTAACTCTCACCAGTAATAATGTTACTTATACATTTCCCCTTCTGTATATGTAACGTATGGTGTAACTAGATCTGACTCCTGTAACTCTCACCAGTAATAATGTTACTTATATATTTCCCATTCTGTATATGTAACGTATGGTGTAACTAGATCTGACTCCTGTCATTCTCACCAGTAATAATGTTACTTATACATTTCCCCTTCTGTATATGTAACGTATGGTGTAACTAGATCTGACTCCTGTCATTCTCACCAGTAATAATGAAACTTATACATTTCCCCTTCTGTATATGTAACGTATTGTGTAACTAGATCTGACTCCTGTCATTCTCACCAGTAATAATGTTACTTATACATTTCCCTGTCTGTATATGTAACGTATGGTGTAACTAGATCTTACTCCTGTCATTCTCACCGGTAATAATGTTACTTATACATTTCCCCTTCTGTATATGTAACGTATGGTGTAACTAGATCTGACTCCTGTCATTCTCACCAGTAATAATGTTACTTATACATTTCCCCTTCTGTATATGTAACGTATGGTGTAACTAGATCTGACTCCTGTCATTCTCACCAGTAATAATGTTACTTATACATTTCCCCTTCTGTATATGTAACGTATGGTGTAACTAGATCTGACTCCTGTCATTCTCACCAGTAATAATGTTACTTATACATTTCCCTGTCTGTATATGTAACGTATGGTGTAACTAGATCTGACTTCTGTCATTCTCACCGGTAATAATGTTACTTATACATTTCCCCTTCTGTATATGTAACGTATGGTGTAACTAGATCTGACTCCTGTCATTCTCACCAGTAATAATGTTACTTATACATTTCCCCTTCTGTATATGTAACGTATGGTGTAACTAGATCTGACTCCTGTCATTCTCACCAGTAATAATGTTACTTATACATTTCCCCTTCTGTATATGTAACGTATGGTGTAACTAGATCTGACTCCTGTCATTCTCACCAGTAATAATGAAACTTATACATTTCCCCTTCTGTATATGTAACGTATGGTGTAACTAGATCTGACTCCTGTCATTCTCACCAGTAATAATGTTACTTATACATTTCCCTGTCTGTATATGTAACGTATGGTGTAACTAGATCTGACTCCTGTCATTCTCACCGGTAATAATGTTACTTATACATTTCCCCTTCTGTATATGTAACGTATGGTGTAACTAGATCTGACTCCTGTCACTCTTACCAGTAATAATGTTACTTATACATTTCCCCTTCTGTATATGTAACGTATGGTGTAACTAGATCTGACTCCTCTCATTCTCACCAGTAATAATGTTACTTATACATTTCCCCTTCTGTATATGTAACGTATGGTGTAACTAGATCTGACTATTGTCACTCTCACCAGTAATAATGTTACTTATACATTTCCCCTTCTGTATATGTAACGTATGGTGTAACTAGATCTTACTCCTGTCATTCTCACCAGTACTAATGTTACTTATACATTTCCCCTTCTGTATATGTAACGTATGGTGTAACTAGATCAGACTTCTGTCATTCTCAACGGTAATAATGTTACTTATATATTTCCCCTTCTGTATATGGAACGTATGGTGTAACTAGATCTGACTTCTGTCATTCTCACCAGTAATAATGTTACTTATACATTTCCCCTTCTGTATATGTAATGTATGGTGTAACTAGATCTGACTCCTGTCATTCTCACCAGTAATAATGTTACTTATACATTTCCTCTTCTGTATGTGTAACGTATGGTGTAACTAGATCTGACTCCTGTCATTCTCACCAGTAATAATGTTACTTATACATTTCCCCTTCTGTATATGCAACGTATGGTGTAACTAGATCTGACTCCTGTCATTCTCACCAGTAATAATGTTACTTATACATTTCCCCTTCTGTATATGTAAAGTATGGTGTAACTAGATCTGACTCCTGTCACTCTCACCAGTAATAATGTTACTTATACATTTCCCCTTCTGTATATGTAACGTATGTTCTAACTAGATCTGACTCCTGTCATTCTCACCAGTAATAATGTTACTTATACATTTCCCCTTCTGTATATGTAACGTATGGTGTAACTAGATCTGACTCCTGTCATTCTCACCAGTAATAATGTTACTTATACATTTCCCCTTCTGTATATGTAACGTATGGTGTAACTAGATCTGACTCCTGTCACTCTTACCAGTAATAATGTTACTTATACATTTCCCCTTCTGTATATGTAACGTATGGTGTAACTAGATCTGACTCCTCTCATTCTCACCAGTAATAATGTTACTTATACATTTCCCCTTCTGTATATGTAACGTATGGTGTAACTAGATCTGACTATTGTCACTCTCACCAGTAATAATGTTACTTATACATTTCCCCTTCTGTATATGTAACGTATGGTGTAACTAGATCTTACTCCTGTCATTCTCACCAGTACTAATGTTACTTATACATTTCCCCTTCTGTATATGTAACGTATGGTGTAACTAGATCAGACTTCTGTCATTCTCAACGGTAATAATGTTACTTATATATTTCCCCTTCTGTATATGGAACGTATGGTGTAACTAGATCTGACTTCTGTCATTCTCACCAGTAATAATGTTACTTATACATTTCCCCTTCTGTATATGTAATGTATGGTGTAACTAGATCTGACTCCTGTCATTCTCACCAGTAATAATGTTACTTATACATTTCCTCTTCTGTATGTGTAACGTATGGTGTAACTAGATCTGACTCCTGTCATTCTCACCAGTAATAATGTTACTTATACATTTCCCCTTCTGTATATGCAACGTATGGTGTAACTAGATCTGACTCCTGTCATTCTCACCAGTAATAATGTTACTTATACATTTCCCCTTCTGTATATGTAAAGTATGGTGTAACTAGATCTGACTCCTGTCACTCTCACCAGTAATAATGTTACTTATACATTTCCCCTTCTGTATATGTAACGTATGTTCTAACTAGATCTGACTCCTGTCATTCTCACCAGTAATAATGTTACTTATACATTTCCCCTTCTGTATATGTAACGTATGGTGTAACTAGATCTGACTCCTGTCATTCTCACCAGTAATAATGTTACTTATACATTTCCCCTTCTGTATATGTAACGTATGGTGTAACTAGATCCGACTTCTGTCACTCTCACCAGTAATAATGTTACTTATACATTTCCCCTTCTGTATATGGAACGTATGGTGTAACTAGATCTGACTCCTGTCATTCTCACCGGTATTAATGTTACTTATACATTTCCCCTTCTGTATATGGAACGTGTGGTGTAACTAGATCTGACTCCTGTCATTCTCACCAGTAATAATGTTACTTATACATTTCCCCTTCTGTATATGTAACGTATGGTGTAACTAGATCTGACTCCTGTCATTCTCACCAGTAATAATGTTACTTATACAGCACTTTCCTCCCAATAGCACTCACAGAACTTTACATTCACATTTACACAGAGCACAAGATACACAATAAGTAGAACAGAATAAAGGACTCAGCATGTGGGATGTATTATTTAGGAAGTGAAGGAACATTAATGTAACAGTCATCAGTCTGTTTGTGGTCTCCAGAGTGGAGGTCTCTTGGACTGTGTGAGGCAGCAGGTTCCATGGTCAGGGCTACAATGCTAACAGATCATCCACAAATGAATTACGGCAGATTCTTGGTGCTGCTGGTAACAGTCCATCTGCAGATGGAAGTAACCAGGGCAGTAAGGAGGCAGAAGCTGCTTCTGGTACCTTTGACCCTGGTCACGTAGGCCTGGGAGAGTCAGTAAGATTATGTAATAGTCACCATCTTACAGGCAGCCGGTGAAGGGAGCAGAGAATGGATGTTATGTGACAGGAACGGGCTGGTTAGGTAACAGCCTGGCTGCTGCATTCTGTACAAGCTACAAGCGGTGCAATTCTATTGCTGGGAGACCCAGGTAGAGGACATTGCAGTAGTCTATGTGTGATGATACAAGTGCATGTATGACTGTAGGTAGATCTTCTGAGGGACTTAAGTACTGGAGTCTGGCTATGGTCCTCAGATGAGGATCTTTGGCTGATACCGGATGTCTAAGTGTCACTCCACCATCCAGGACACAAAGGTTCCATACAAACTCTGAACCCCTAAGTGTAGGTCTGGTCGGCAAAGCAGCAGTCTTACCATTTGTTGCTGAGCTTCTACATTATTATTATTATCCTTTATTTATATGGCACCACAAGGGTTCCGCAGCACCCAATTACAGAGTACATGTGCACATAATCAAAACAGGAAAACAGTGACTTACAGTTGAAGACAATATAGGACAAGTACAGGGTAACTAAGCATAACTACACCAGTAAATGACATAGAGATAAGTTCCAGGATGGCCAAAAAACTGCAGGATTTGGGCAGTTGAGGATTATTAAAGTAAGAAAAGGATAAGCACATGAGGGAAGAGGGCCCTGCTTGTGAGAGCTTACATTCTAAGGGGAGGGGTAGACAGACAGGGGTGACACAGATGGGGTACATAGAGAGCGTGGAACAGAGGGTTAGGATGAGAGTTGGCTGGGTTTGGTAAAGAAATGGGTCTTAAGAGCCCGTTTGAAGTTTTGTAGAAAGGTGGAGAGTCTGAGGGGGAGAGGTAGGGAATTCCAGAGTAAGGGAGCAGCACGTGAAAAATCTTGGATAGGAGTGGAAGTAATCAGAAGACAGGCGAGTCGGCGTGCATTAGCATATGGACCTGTTTCACTAGGACTGAGTCATGGCCAACTAGCATCACCCACATCTGGAGCTCAGCTAGACATTTAGTATTGGTATTGTTTTCAGTACCCGGAACAAAGACAGGTTATCTGCATAACAGAGGTAAAGGAGGACATGACGTCTTATTATTTCACCCAGTAGCAGCATGTATATTGTAAAAAAAACACAGGACATAAGATAAAACCTGAAGGAACATTGCAGGGAAATGGTGAAGATGAGTATATCCAGAAGATTAAAATGGTTCACCACTTGTGTGATGTCTACTGTGTCCAACAAGAGCTGATTTATTAATCACTCAGCATGCAAATTGCTTCACACCTCTGTGAGTTCTCTCATGTTGAACAAGATGTGATTTCCGTATAAAACCTTTCCCACACTCAGAACATGAAAATGGCTTCTCTCCAGTGTGACTTCTCTCATGTCGAACAAGATGTGATTTTTGTATAAACCCTTTCCCACACTCAGTACATGAAAATGGCTTCTCACCTGTGTGACTTCTCTCATGTCTAACAAGATGTGATTTCCGTATAAAACATTTGCCACACTCAGAACATGAAAATGGCTTCTCACTTGTGTGACTTCTTTCATGTCTAACAAGATAGGACTTGTGTGAAAAACCTTTTCCACACTCAGAACATGCAAATGGCTTCTCACCTGTGTGACTTCTCTCATGTATAACAAGATATGACTTGTGTGAAAAACCTTTTCCACACTCAGAACATGAAAATGGCTTCTCTCCGGTGTGACTTCTCTCATGTATAACAAGATATGACTTGTGTGAAAAACCTTTTCCACACTCAGAACAAGAAAATGGCTTCTCTCCAGTGTGACTTCTTTCATGTTGAACAAGATTTGATTTTAGTGAAAAACATTTCCCACACTCAGAACATGTAAATGGCTTCTCTCCGGTGTGACTTCTCTCATGTCTAACAAGAGTTGATTTCTGTGCAAAACATTTCCCACACTCAGAACATGAAATTGGCCCCTCTCCGGTGTGATTTCTCTCATGTATAACAAGACAAGACTTGTGTGAAAAACGTTTTCCACATTCAGAACATGAAAATGGCTTCTCTCCGGTGTGACTTCTCTCATGTTGAACAAGATGTGATTTCCGTGTAAAACATTTCCCACACTCAGAACATGAAAATGGCTTCTCACCGGTGTGACTTCTCTCATGTTGAACAAGATGTGATTTACGTGTAAAACATTTCCCACACTCAGAACATGTAAATGGACTCTCACCTATGTGAGTTTTCTGATGTATAACAAAATATGATTTGGATGTAAAACATTTCCCACACTCAGAACATGAAAATGGCTTCTTACCTGTGTGACTTCTCTCATGTATAACAAGAGATGATTTCTGTGCAAAACATTTCCCACACTTAGAACATGGAAATGGCCTCTCATCTGCCTTACCTGTCTGATGGGTAATAGGCTTTGTGTTTTGTGTAAAACATTTGGCATCTATAGAACAGGGAAACACTGTATCTACTGTCAGAGCTGTAACAGATGCACCAATATCAGAGTGATCATGAGAACATTTCCCAGGATCATAGGGATCAGCTGATAGAGCTGGATGTACAATTGGGGTAATGGGGTTATCTCCTGGAGAATCCTGTCTACTGTCATTATCTTTTATGTCACAATCCGGGGATAACATTAGATGTCCTTCGGAGATATTCCTGCTTGTGTGTCCATCTGCTGGAAAGAAAATACATTATGGAAATGTGAATTTTCATAAAACAATTAATATCTAGTAAAGATTATGATCAAAACTGACAAATTACTATAAAATGAGTAGATAAGACCCAGGGTGTTACATGGTACAATATATAATTCTGTAACAGACACTGTATCCAGTACTGTATTTCTGGCATTGCATTTATGTTTATCTTTAAAATAATACTAGGAAGCTTGGACAGGAGTGTTACTAACACTGAGAGAACATGTGGGATTACTAGAGGTGACATGGGCTGTGCAGTAATATAACATCACCTGTGCATACATTTAGGTAACACTGAGATCATGTGGGATTACTAGAGATGACATGGGCTGTGCAGTAATATAACATCGCCTGTGCATACATTTAGGTAACACTGAGAGATCATGTGGGATTACTAGAGGTGACATGGGCTGTGCAGTAATATAACATCGCCTGTGCATACATTTAGGTAACACTGAGAGATCATGTGGGATTACTAGAGGTGACATGGGCTGTGCAGTAATATAACATCGCCTGTGCATACATTTAGGTAACACTGAGAGATCATGTGGTATTACTAGAGGTGACATGGGTTGTGCAGTAATATAACATTGCCTGTGCATACATTTAGGTAACACTGAGAGATCATGTGGTATTACTAGAGGTGACATGGGTTGTGCAGTAATATAACATCACCTGTGCATACATTTAGGTAACACTGAGATCATGTGGGATTACTAGAGGTGACATGGGCTGTGCAGTAATATAACATCGCCTGTGCATACATTTAGGTAACACTGGGATAATGTGGAATTACTAGAGGTGACATGGGCTGTACAGTAATATAACATCGCCTGTGCATACATTTAGGTAACACTGAGAGAACATGTGGGATTACTAGAGGTGACATGGGCTGTAAAGTAATATAACATCACCTGTGCATACATTTAGGTAACACTGAGATCATGTGGGATTACTAGAGGTGACATGGGCTGTGCAGTAATATAACATCGCCTGTGCATACATTTAGGTAACACTGGGATAATGTGGAATTACTAGAGGTGACATGGGCTGTGCAGTAATATAACATCGCCTGTGCATACATTTAGGTAACACTGAGAGAACATGTGGGATTACTAGAGGTGACATGGGCTGTAAAGTAATATAACATCGCCTGTGCATACATTTAGGTAACACTGAGAGATCATGTGGGATTACTAGAGGTGACATGGGCTGTGCAGTAATATAACATCGCCTGTGCATACATTTAGGTAACACTGAGAGAACATGTGGGATTACTAGAGGTGACATGGGCTGTGCAGTAATATAACATCGCCTGTGCATACATTTAGGTAACACTGAGATCATGTGGGATTACTAGAGGTGACATGGGCTGTGCAGTAATATAACATCGCCTGTGCATACATTTAGGTAACACAGAGATCATGTGGGATTACTAGAGGTGACATGGGCTGTGCAGTAATATAACATCGCCTGTGCATACATTTAGGTAACACAGAGATCATGTGGGATTACTAGAGGTGACATGGGCTGTGCAGTAATATAACATCGCCTGTGCATACATTTAGGTTACACTGAGAGATCATGTGGGATTACTAGAGGTGACATGGGCTGTGCAGTAATATAACATCGCCTGTGCATACATTTAGGTAACACTGAGATCATGTGAGATTACTAGAGGTGACATGGGCTGTGCAGTAATATAACATCACCTGAGCATACATTTAGGTAACACTGAGAGATCATGTGGGATTACTAGAGGTGACATGGGCTGTGCAGTAATATAACATCGCCTGTGCATACATTTAGGTAACACTGAGAGATCATGTGGGATTACTAGAGGTGACATGGGCTGTGTAGTAATATAACATCGCCTGTGCATACATTTAGGTAACACTGAGATCATGTGGGATTACTAGAGGTGACATGGGCTGTGCAGTAATATAACATCGCCTGTGCATACATTTAGGTAACACTGAGATCATGTAGGATTACTAGAGGTGACATGGGCTGTGCAGTAATATAACATCGCCTGTGCATACATTTAGGTAACACTGAGATCATGTGAGGTTACTAGAGGTGACATGGGCTGTGCAGTAATATAACATCGCCTGTGCATACATTTAGGTAACACTGAGAGATCATGTGGGATTACTAGAGGTGACATGGGCTGTGCAGTAATATAACATCGCCTATGCATACATTTAGGTAACACTGAGATCATGTGGGATTACTAGAGGTGACATGGGCTGTGCAGTAATATAACATCACCTGTGCATACATTTAGGTAACACTGAGAGATCATGTGGGATTACTAGAGGTGACTTGGGCTGTGCAGTAATATAACACCGCCTGTGCATACATTTAGGTAACACTGAGATCATGTGGGATTACTAGAGGTGACATGGGCTGTGCAGTAATATAACATCGCCAATGCATACATTTAGGTAACACTGAGATCATGTGAGGTTACTAGAGGTGACATGGGCTGTGCAGTAATATAACATCGCCTGTGCATACATTTAGGTAACACTGAGAGATCATGTGGGATTACTAGAGGTGACATGGGCTGTGCAGTAATATAACATCTCCTGTGCATACATTTAGGTAACACTGAGAGATCATGTGGGATTACTAGAGATGACATGGGCTGTGCAGTAATATAACATCGCCTGTGCATACATTTAGGCAACACTGAGATCATGTGGGATTACTAGAGGTGACATGGGCTGTGCAGTAATATAACATCACCTGTGCATACATTTAGGTAACACTGAGAGATCATGTGGGATTACTAGAGGTGACTTGGGCTGTGCAGTAATATAACACCGCCTGTGCATACATTTAGGTAACACTGAGATCATGTGGGATTACTAGAGGTGACATGGACTGTGCAGTAATATAACATCGCCTGTGCATACATTTAGGTAACACTGAGAGATCATGTGGGATTACTAGAGGTGACATGGGCTGTGCAGTAATATAACATTGCCTTTGCATACATTTAGGTAACACTGAGATCATGTGGTATTACTAGAGGTGACATGGGCTGTGCAGTAATATAACATCACCTGAGCATACATTTAGGTAACACTGAGAGATCATGTGGGATTACTAGAGGTGACATGGGCTGTGCAGTAATATAACATCGCCTGTGCATACATTTAGGTAACACTGAGAGATCATGTGGGATTACTAGAGGTGACATGGGCTGTGTAGTAATATAACATCGCCTGTGCATACATTTAGGTAACACTGAGATCATGTGGGATTACTAGAGGTGACATGGGCTGTGCAGTAATATAACATCGCCTGTGCATACATTTAGGTAACACTGAGATCATGTAGGATTACTAGAGGTGACATGGGCTGTGCAGTAATATAACATCGCCTGTGCATACATTTAGATAACACTGAGATCATGTGAGGTTACTAGAGGTGACATGGGCTGTGCAGTAATATAACATCGCCTGTGCATACATTTAGGTAACACTGAGAGATCATGTGGGATTACTAGAGGTGACATGGGCTGTGCAGTAATATAACATCGCCTATGCATACATTTAGGTAACACTAAGATCATGTGAGGTTACTAGAGGTGACATGGGCTGTGCAGTAATATAACATCGCCTGTGCATACATTTAGGTAATACTGAGAGATCATGTGGGATTACTAGAGGTGACATGGGCTGTGCAGTAATATAAAATCTCCTGTGCATACATTTAGGTAACACTGAGAGATCATGTGGGATTACTAGAGATGACATGGGCTGTGCAGTAATATAACATCGCCTGTGCATACATTTAGGTAACACTGAGATCATGTGGGATTACTAGAGGTGACATGGGCTGTGCAGTAATATAACATCACCTGTGCATACATTTAGGTAACACTGAGAGATCATGTGGGATTACTAGAGGTGACTTGGGCTGTGCAGTAATATAACACCGCCTGTGCATACATTTAGGTAACACTGAGATCATGTGGGATTACTAGAGGTGACATGGGCTGTGCAGTAATATAACATCGCCTATGCATACATTTAGGTAACACTGAGATCATGTGAGGTTACTAGAGGTGACATGGGCTGTGCAGTAATATAACATCGCCTGTGCATACATTTAGGTAACACTGAGAGATCATGTGGGATTACTAGAGGTGACATGAGCTGTGCAGTAATATAACATCTCCTGTGCATACATTTAGGTAACACTGAGAGATCATGTGGGATTACTAGAGATGACATGGGCTGTGCAGTAATATAACATCGCCTGTGCATACATTTAGGTAACACTGAGATCATGTGGGATTACTAGAGGTGACATGGGCTGTGCAGTAATATAACATCACCTGTGCATACATTTAGGTAACACTGAGAGATCATGTGGGATTACTAGAGGTGACTTGGGCTGTGCAGTAATATAACACCGCTTGTGCATACATTTAGGTAACACTGAGATCATGTGGGATTACTAGAGGTGACATGGACTGTGCAGTAATATAACATCGCCTGTGCATACATTTAGGTAACACTGAGAGATCATGTGGGATTACTAGAGGTGACATGGGCTGTGCAGTAATATAACATCGCCTGTGCATACATTTAGGTAACACTGAGATCATGTGGTATTACTAGAGATGACATGGGCTGTGCAGTAATATAACATCACCTGTGCATACATTTAGGTAACACTGAGAGACAATGTGGGATTACTAGAGGTGACATGGGCTGTGCAGTAATATAACATCGCCTGTGCATACATTTAGGTAACACTGAGAGATCATGTGGGATTACTAGAGGTGACATGGGCTGTGCAGTAATATAACATCGCCTGTGCATAAATTTAGGTAACACTGAGATAATGTGGGATTACTAGAGGTGACATGGGCTGTGCAGTAATATTACATCGCCTGTGCATACATTAAGGTAACACTGAGAGATCATGTGGGATTACTAGAGGTGACATGGGCAGTGCAGTAACATAACATCACCTGTGCATACATTTAGGTAACACTGAGATCATGTGGGATTACTAGAGGTGACATGGGCCGTGCAGTAATATAACATCACCTCTGCATACATTTAGGTAACACTGAGAACATGTGGGGGTACTAGAGGTGACACGGGCTGTGCAGTAATATAACATCGCCTGTGCATACATTTAGGTAACACTGAGATCATGTGGGATTACTAGAGGTGACATGGGCTGTGCAGTAATATAACATCGCCTGTGCATACATTTAGGTAACACTGAGAGATCATGTGGGATTACTAGAGGTGACATGGGCTGTGCAGTAATATAACATCGCCTGTGCATACATTTAGGTAACACTGAGATCATGTGGGATTACTAGAGGTGACATGGGCTGTGCAGTAATATAACATCGTCTGTGCATACGTTTAGGTAACACTGAGAGATCATGTGGGATTACTAGAGGTGACATGGGCTGTGCAGTAATATAACATCGCCTGTGCATACATTTAGGTAACACTGAGATCATGTGGGATAACTAGAGGTGACATGGGCTGTGCAGTAATATAACATCGCCTGTGCATACATTTAGGTAACACTGAGAGAACATGTGGGATTACTAGAGGTGACATGGACTGTGCAGTAATATAACATCGCCTGTGCATACATTTAGGTAACACTGAGAGAACATGTGGGATTACTAGAGGTGACATGGGCTGTGCAGTAATATAACATTGCCTGTGCATACATTTAGGTAACACTGAGATCATGTGGGATAACTAGAGGTGACATGGGCTGTGCAGTAATATAACATCGCCTATGCATACATTTAGGTAACACTGAGATCATGTGAGGTTACTAGAGGTGACATGGGCTGTGCAGTAATATAACATCGCCTGTGCATACATTTAGGTAACACTGAGAGATCATGTGGGATTACTAGAGGTGACATGGGCTGTGCAGTAATATAACATCTCCTGTGCATACATTTAGGTAACACTGAGAGATCATGTGGGATTACTAGAGATGACATGGGCTGTGCAGTAATATAACATCGCCTGTGCATACATTTAGGTAACACTGAGATCATGTGGGATTACTAGAGGTGACATGGGCTGTGCAGTAATATAACATCACCTGTGCATACATTTAGGTAACACTGAGAGATCATGTGGGATTACTAGAGGTGACTTGGGCTGTGCAGTAATATAACACCGCTTGTGCATACATTTAGGTAACACTGAGATCATGTGGGATTACTAGAGGTGACATGGACTGTGCAGTAATATAACATCGCCTGTGCATACATTTAGGTAACACTGAGAGATCATGTGGGATTACTAGAGGTGACATGGGCTGTGCAGTAATATAACATCGCCTGTGCATACATTTAGGTAACACTGAGATCATGTGGTATTACTAGAGATGACATGGGCTGTGCAGTAATATAACATCACCTGTGCATACATTTAGGTAACACTGAGAGACAATGTGGGATTACTAGAGGTGACATGGGCTGTGCAGTAATATAACATCGCCTGTGCATACATTTAGGTAACACTGAGAGATCATGTGGGATTACTAGAGGTGACATGGGCTGTGCAGTAATATAACATCGCCTGTGCATAAATTTAGGTAACACTGAGATAATGTGGGATTACTAGAGGTGACATGGGCTGTGCAGTAATATTACATCGCCTGTGCATACATTAAGGTAACACTGAGAGATCATGTGGGATTACTAGAGGTGACATGGGCAGTGCAGTAACATAACATCACCTGTGCATACATTTAGGTAACACTGAGATCATGTGGGATTACTAGAGGTGACATGGGCCGTGCAGTAATATAACATCACCTCTGCATACATTTAGGTAACACTGAGAACATGTGGGGGTACTAGAGGTGACACGGGCTGTGCAGTAATATAACATCGCCTGTGCATACATTTAGGTAACACTGAGATCATGTGGGATTACTAGAGGTGACATGGGCTGTGCAGTAATATAACATCGCCTGTGCATACATTTAGGTAACACTGAGAGATCATGTGGGATTACTAGAGGTGACATGGGCTGTGCAGTAATATAACATCGCCTATGCATACATTTAGGTAACACTAAGATCATGTGAGGTTACTAGAGGTGACATGGGCTGTGCAGTAATATAACATCGCCTGTGCATACATTTAGGTAATACTGAGAGATCATGTGGGATTACTAGAGGTGACATGGGCTGTGCAGTAATATAAAATCTCCTGTGCATACATTTAGGTAACACTGAGAGATCATGTGGGATTACTAGAGATGACATGGGCTGTGCAGTAATATAACATCGCCTGTGCATACATTTAGGTAACACTGAGATCATGTGGGATTACTAGAGGTGACATGGGCTGTGCAGTAATATAACATCACCTGTGCATACATTTAGGTAACACTGAGAGATCATGTGGGATTACTAGAGGTGACTTGGGCTGTGCAGTAATATAACACCGCCTGTGCATACATTTAGGTAACACTGAGATCATGTGGGATTACTAGAGGTGACATGGGCTGTGCAGTAATATAACATCGCCTATGCATACATTTAGGTAACACTGAGATCATGTGAGGTTACTAGAGGTGACATGGGCTGTGCAGTAATATAACATCGCCTGTGCATACATTTAGGTAACACTGAGAGATCATGTGGGATTACTAGAGGTGACACGGGCTGTGCAGTAATATAACATCTCCTGTGCATACATTTAGGTAACACTGAGAGATCATGTGGGATTACTAGAGATGACATGGGCTGTGCAGTAATATAACATCGCCTGTGCATACATTTAGGTAACACTGAGATCATGTGGGATTACTAGAGGTGACATGGGCTGTGCAGTAATATAACATCACCTGTGCATACATTTAGGTAACACTGAGAGATCATGTGGGATTACTAGAGGTGACTTGGGCTGTGCAGTAATATAACACCGCTTGTGCATACATTTAGGTAACACTGAGATCATGTGGGATTACTAGAGGTGACATGGACTGTGCAGTAATATAACATCGCCTGTGCATACATTTAGGTAACACTGAGAGATCATGTGGGATTACTAGAGGTGACATGGGCTGTGCAGTAATATAACATCGCCTGTGCATACATTTAGGTAACACTGAGATCATGTGGTATTACTAGAGATGACATGGGCTGTGCAGTAATATAACATCACCTGTGCATACATTTAGGTAACACTGAGAGACAATGTGGGATTACTAGAGGTGACATGGGCTGTGCAGTAATATAACATCGCCTGTGCATACATTTAGGTAACACTGAGAGATCATGTGGGATTACTAGAGGTGACATGGGCTGTGCAGTAATATAACATCGCCTGTGCATAAATTTAGGTAACACTGAGATAATGTGGGATTACTAGAGGTGACATGGGCTGTGCAGTAATATTACATCGCCTGTGCATACATTAAGGTAACACTGAGAGATCATGTGGGATTACTAGAGGTGACATGGGCAGTGCAGTAACATAACATCACCTGTGCATACATTTAGGTAACACTGAGATCATGTGGGATTACTAGAGGTGACATGGGCCGTGCAGTAATATAACATCACCTCTGCATACATTTAGGTAACACTGAGAACATGTGGGGGTACTAGAGGTGACACGGGCTGTGCAGTAATATAACATCGCCTGTGCATACATTTAGGTAACACTGAGATCATGTGGGATTACTAGAGGTGACATGGGCTGTGCAGTAATATAACATCGCCTGTGCATACATTTAGGTAACACTGAGAGATCATGTGGGATTACTAGAGGTGACATGGGCTGTGCAGTAATATAACATCGCCTGTGCATACATTTAGGTAACACTGAGATCATGTGGGATTACTAGAGGTGACATGGGCTGTGCAGTAATATAACATCGTCTGTGCATACGTTTAGGTAACACTGAGAGATCATGTGGGATTACTAGAGGTGACATGGGCTGTGCAGTAATATAACATCGCCTGTGCATACATTTAGGTAACACTGAGATCATGTGGGATAACTAGAGGTGACATGGGCTGTGCAGTAATATAACATCGCCTGTGCATACATTTAGGTAACACTGAGAGAACATGTGGGATTACTAGAGGTGACATGGACTGTGCAGTAATATAACATCGCCTGTGCATACATTTAGGTAACACTGAGAGAACATGTGGGATTACTAGAGGTGACATGGGCTGTGCAGTAATATAACATCACCTGTGCATACATTTAGGTAACACTGAGACCATGTGGGATTATTAGAGGTGACATGGGCTGTGCAGTAATATAACATCGCCTGTGCATACATTTAGGTAACACTGAGAGATCATGTGGGATTACTAGAGGTGACTTGGGCTGTGCAGTAATATAACACCGCCTGTGCATACATTTAGGTAACACTGAGATCATGTGGGATTACTAGAGGTGACATGGGCTGTGCAGTAATATAACATCGCCTATGCATACATTTAGGTAACACTGAGATCATGTGAGGTTACTAGAGGTGACATGGGCTGTGCAGTAATATAACATCGCCTGTGCATACATTTAGGTAACACTGAGAGATCATGTGGGATTACTAGAGGTGACATGGGCTGTGCAGTAATATAACATCTCCTGTGCATACATTTAGGTAACACTGAGAGATCATGTGGGATTACTAGAGATGACATGGGCTGTGCAGTAATATAACATCGCCTGTGCATACATTTAGGTAACACTGAGATCATGTGGGATTACTAGAGGTGACATGGGCTGTGCAGTAATATAACATCACCTGTGCATACATTTAGGTAACACTGAGAGATCATGTGGGATTACTAGAGGTGACTTGGGCTGTGCAGTAATATAACACCGCTTGTGCATACATTTAGGTAACACTGAGATCATGTGGGATTACTAGAGGTGACATGGACTGTGCAGTAATATAACATCGCCTGTGCATACATTTAGGTAACACTGAGAGATCATGTGGGATTACTAGAGGTGACATGGGCTGTGCAGTAATATAACATCGCCTGTGCATACATTTAGGTAACACTGAGATCATGTGGTATTACTAGAGATGACATGGGCTGTGCAGTAATATAACATCACCTGTGCATACATTTAGGTAACACTGAGAGACAATGTGGGATTACTAGAGGTGACATGGGCTGTGCAGTAATATAACATCGCCTGTGCATACATTTAGGTAACACTGAGAGATCATGTGGGATTACTAGAGGTGACATGGGCTGTGCAGTAATATAACATCGCCTGTGCATAAATTTAGGTAACACTGAGATAATGTGGGATTACTAGAGGTGACATGGGCTGTGCAGTAATATTACATCGCCTGTGCATACATTAAGGTAACACTGAGAGATCATGTGGGATTACTAGAGGTGACATGGGCAGTGCAGTAACATAACATCACCTGTGCATACATTTAGGTAACACTGAGATCATGTGGGATTACTAGAGGTGACATGGGCCGTGCAGTAATATAACATCACCTCTGCATACATTTAGGTAACACTGAGAACATGTGGGGGTACTAGAGGTGACACGGGCTGTGCAGTAATATAACATCGCCTGTGCATACATTTAGGTAACACTGAGATCATGTGGGATTACTAGAGGTGACATGGGCTGTGCAGTAATATAACATCGCCTGTGCATACATTTAGGTAACACTGAGAGATCATGTGGGATTACTAGAGGTGACATGGGCTGTGCAGTAATATAACATCGCCTGTGCATACATTTAGGTAACACTGAGATCATGTGGGATTACTAGAGGTGACATGGGCTGTGCAGTAATATAACATCGTCTGTGCATACGTTTAGGTAACACTGAGAGATCATGTGGGATTACTAGAGGTGACATGGGCTGTGCAGTAATATAACATCGCCTGTGCATACATTTAGGTAACACTGAGATCATGTGGGATAACTAGAGGTGACATGGGCTGTGCAGTAATATAACATCGCCTGTGCATACATTTAGGTAACACTGAGAGAACATGTGGGATTACTAGAGGTGACATGGACTGTGCAGTAATATAACATCGCCTGTGCATACATTTAGGTAACACTGAGAGAACATGTGGGATTACTAGAGGTGACATGGGCTGTGCAGTAATATAACATCACCTGTGCATACATTTAGGTAACACTGAGACCATGTGGGATTATTAGAGGTGACATGGGCTGTGCAGTAATATAACATCGCCTGTGCATACATTTAGGTAACACTGAGAGATCATGTGGGATTACTAGAGGTTACATGGGCTGTGCAGTAATATAACATCGCCTGTGCATACATTTAGGTAACACTGAGATCATGTGAGGTTACTAGAGGTGACATGGGCTGTGCAGTAATATAACATCGCCTGTGCATACATTTAGGTAACACTGAGAGATCATGTGGGATTACTAGAGGTGACATGGGCTGTGCAGTAATATAACATCGCCTGTGCATACATTTAGGTTACACTGAGAGAACATGTGGGATTACTAGAGGTGACATGGGCTGTGCAGTAATATAACATTGCCTGTGCATACATTTAGGTAACACTGAGAGAACATGTGGGATTACTAGAGATGACATGGGCTGTGCAGTAATATAACATCGCCTGTGCATACATTTTGGTAACACTGAGAGATCTTGTGGTATTACTAGAGGTGACATGGGCTGTGAAGTAATATAACATCGCCTGTGCATACATTTAGGTAACACTGAGATCATGTGGGATTACTAGAGGTGACATGGTCTATGCAGTAATATAACATCGCCTGTGCATACATTTAGGTAACACTGAGAGATCATGTGGTATTACTAGAGGTGACATGGGCTGTGTAGTAATATAACATCGCCTGTGCATACATTTAGGTAACACTGAGATCATGTGGGATTACTAGAGGTGACATGGGCTGTGCAGTAATATTACATCACCTGTGCATACATTTAGGTAACACTGAGAGATCATGTGGGATTACTTGAGGTGACATGGGCTGTGCAGTAATATAACATCGCCTGTGCATACATTCAGGTAACACTGAGAGATCATGTGGGATTACTAGAGGTGACATGGGCTGTGCAGTAATATAACATCGCCTGTGCATGCATTTAGGTAACACTGAGATCATGTGGGATTACTAGAGGTGACATGGGCTGTGCAGTAATAGAACACCGCCTGTGCATACGTTTAGGTAACACTGAGAGATCATGTGGGATTACTAGAGGTGACATGGGCTGTGCAGTAATATAACATCGCCTGTGCATACATTTAGGTAACACTGAGAGAACATGTGGGATTACTAGAGGTGACATGGGCTGTGCAGTAATATAACATCGCCTGTGCATACATTTAGGTAACACTGAGATCATGTGGGATTACTAGAGGTGACATGGTCTATGCAGTAATATAACATCGCCTGTGCATACATTTAGGTAACACTGAGAGATCATGTGGTATTACTAGAGGTGACATGGGCTGTGTAGTAATATAACATCGCCTGTGCATACATTTAGGTAACACTGAGATCATGTGGGATTACTAGAGGTGACATGGGCTGTGCAGTAATATTACATCACCTGTGCATACATTTAGGTAACACTGAGAGATCATGTGGGATTACTTGAGGTGACATGGGCTGTGCAGTAATATAACATCGCCTGTGCATACATTTAGGTAACACTGAGATCATGTGGGATTACTAGAGGTGACATGGGCTGTGCAGTAATATAACATCGCCTGTGCATACATTTAGGTAACACTGAGATCATGTGGGGTTACTAGAGGTGACATGGACTGTGCAGTAATATAACATCGCCTGTGCATACATTTAGGTAACACTGAGAGATCATGTGGGATTACTAGAGGTGACATGGGCTGTGCAGTAATATAACATCGCCTGTGCATACATTTAGGTAACACTGAGATCATGTGAGGTTACTAGAGGTGACATGGGCTGTGCAGTAATATAACATCGCCTGTGCATACATTTAGGTAACACTGAGATCATGTGGGATTACTAGAGGTGACATGGGCTGTGCAGTAATATAACATCACCTGTGCATACATTTAGGTAACACTGAGAGATCATGCGGGATTACTAGAGGTGACTTGGGCTGTGCAGTAATATAACATCACCTGTGCATACATTTAGGTAATACTGAGACCATGTGGGATTACTAGAGGTGACATGGGCTGTGCAGTAATATAACATCGCCTGTGCCTACATTTAGGTAACACTGAGAGATCATGTGGGATTACTAGAGGTGACATGGGCTGTGCAGTAATATAACATCGCCTGTGCATACATTTAGGTAACACTGAGATCATGTGGGATTACTAGAGGTGACATGGGCTGTGCAGTAATATAACATCACCTGTGCATACATTTAGGTAACACTGAGATCATGTGGGATTACAAGAGGTGACATGGGCCGTGCAGTAATATAACATCACCTCTGCATACATTTAGGTAACATTGAGATCATGTGGGATTACTAGAGATGACATGGGCTGTGCAGTAATATAACATCGCCTGTGCATACATTTAGGTAACACTGAGAGATCATGTGGGATTACTAGAGGTGACATGGGCTGTGTAGTAATATAACATCGCCTGTGCATACATTTAGGTAACACTGAGAGATCATGTGGGATTACTAGAGGTGACATGGGCTGTGCAGTAATATAACATCGCCTGTGCATACATTTAGGTAACACTGAGATCATGTGGTATTACTAGAGATGACATGGGCTGTGCAGTAATATAACATCACCTGTGCATACATTTAGGTAACACTGAGAGATCATGTGGGATTACTAGAGGTGACATGGGCTGTGCAGTAATATAACATCGCCTGTGCATACATTTAGGTAACACTGAGAGATCATGTGGGATTACTAGAGGTGACATGGGCTGTGCAGTAATATAACATCGCCTGTGCATACATTTAGGTAACACTGAGATAATGTGGGATTACTAGAGGTGACATGGGCTGTGCAGTAATATTACATCGCCTGTGCATACATTTAGGTAACACTGAGAGATCATGTGGGATTACTAGAGGTGACATGGGCAGTGCAGCAACATAACATCACCTGTGCATACATTTAGGTAACGCTGAGATCATGTGGGATTACTAGAGGTGACATGGGCTGTGCAGTAATATAACATCGCCTGTGCATACATTTAGGTAACACTGAGAGATCATGTGGGATTACTAGAGGTGACATGGGCTGTGCAGTAATATAACATCGCCTGTGCATACATTTAGGTAACACTGAGAGATCATGTGGGATTACTAGAGGTGACATGGGCTGTGCAGTAATATAACATCGCCTGTGCATACATTTAGGTAACACTGAGAGATCATGTGGGATTACTAAAGGTGACATGGGCTGTGCAGTAATATAACATCGCCTGTGCATACATTTAGGTAACACTGAGATCATGTGGTATTACTAGAGATGACATGGGCTGTGCAGTAATATAACATCACCTGTGCATACATTTAGGTAACACTGAGAGATCATGTGGGATTACTAGAGGTGACATGGGCTGTGCAGTAATATAACATCGCCTGTGCATACATTTAGGTAACACTGAGAGATCATGTGGGATTACTAGAGGTGACATGGGCTGTGCAGTAATATAACATCGCCTGTGCATACATTTAGGTAACACTGAGATAATGTGGGATTACTAGAGGTGACATGGGCTGTGCAGTAATATTACATCGCCTGTGCATACATTTAGGTAACACTGAGAGATCATGTGGGATTACTAGAGGTGACATGGGCAGTGCAGCAACATAACATCACCTGTGCATACATTTAGGTAACGCTGAGATCATGTGGGATTACTAGAGGTGACATGGGCAGTGCAGCAACATAACTTCACCTCTGCATACATTTAGGTAACACTGAGAACATGTGGGGTTACTAGAGGAGACACGGGCTGTGCAGTAATATAACATCGCCTGTGCATACATTTAGGTAACACTGAGATCATGTGGGATTACTAGAGGTGACATGGGCTGTGCAGTAATATAACATCGCCTGTGCATACATTTAGGTAACACTGAGAGAACATGTGGGATTACTAGAGGTGACATGGACTGTGCAGTAATATAACATCGCCTGTGCATACATTTAGGTAACACTGAGAGAACATGTGGGATTACTAGAGGTGACATGGGCTGTGCAGTAATATAACATCACCTGTGCATACATTTAGGTAACACTGAGACCATGTGGGATTATTAGAGGTGACATGGGCTGTGCAGTAATATAACATCGCCTGTGCATACATTTAGGTAACACTGAGAGATCATGTGGGATTACTAGAGGTGACTTGGGCTGTGCAGTAATATAACACCGCCTGTGCATACATTTAGGTAACACTGAGATCATGTGGGATTACTAGAGGTGACATGGGCTGTGCAGTAATATAACATCGCCTATGCATACATTTAGGTAACACTGAGATCATGTGAGGTTACTAGAGGTGACATGGGCTGTGCAGTAATATAACATCGCCTGTGCATACATTTAGGTAACACTGAGAGATCATGTGGGATTACTAGAGGTGACATGGGCTGTGCAGTAATATAACATCTCCTGTGCATACATTTAGGTAACACTGAGAGATCATGTGGGATTACTAGAGATGACATGGGCTGTGCAGTAATATAACATCGCCTGTGCATACATTTAGGTAACACTGAGATCATGTGGGATTACTAGAGGTGACATGGGCTGTGCAGTAATATAACATCACCTGTGCATACATTTAGGTAACACTGAGAGATCATGTGGGATTACTAGAGGTGACTTGGGCTGTGCAGTAATATAACACCGCTTGTGCATACATTTAGGTAACACTGAGATCATGTGGGATTACTAGAGGTGACATGGACTGTGCAGTAATATAACATCGCCTGTGCATACATTTAGGTAACACTGAGAGATCATGTGGGATTACTAGAGGTGACATGGGCTGTGCAGTAATATAACATCGCCTGTGCATACATTTAGGTAACACTGAGATCATGTGGTATTACTAGAGATGACATGGGCTGTGCAGTAATATAACATCACCTGTGCATACATTTAGGTAACACTGAGAGACAATGTGGGATTACTAGAGGTGACATGGGCTGTGCAGTAATATAACATCGCCTGTGCATACATTTAGGTAACACTGAGAGATCATGTGGGATTACTAGAGGTGACATGGGCTGTGCAGTAATATAACATCGCCTGTGCATAAATTTAGGTAACACTGAGATAATGTGGGATTACTAGAGGTGACATGGGCTGTGCAGTAATATTACATCGCCTGTGCATACATTAAGGTAACACTGAGAGATCATGTGGGATTACTAGAGGTGACATGGGCAGTGCAGTAACATAACATCACCTGTGCATACATTTAGGTAACACTGAGATCATGTGGGATTACTAGAGGTGACATGGGCCGTGCAGTAATATAACATCACCTCTGCATACATTTAGGTAACACTGAGAACATGTGGGGGTACTAGAGGTGACACGGGCTGTGCAGTAATATAACATCGCCTGTGCATACATTTAGGTAACACTGAGATCATGTGGGATTACTAGAGGTGACATGGGCTGTGCAGTAATATAACATCGCCTGTGCATACATTTAGGTAACACTGAGAGATCATGTGGGATTACTAGAGGTGACATGGGCTGTGCAGTAATATAACATCGCCTGTGCATACATTTAGGTAACACTGAGATCATGTGGGATTACTAGAGGTGACATGGGCTGTGCAGTAATATAACATCGTCTGTGCATACGTTTAGGTAACACTGAGAGATCATGTGGGATTACTAGAGGTGACATGGGCTGTGCAGTAATATAACATCGCCTGTGCATACATTTAGGTAACACTGAGATCATGTGGGATAACTAGAGGTGACATGGGCTGTGCAGTAATATAACATCGCCTGTGCATACATTTAGGTAACACTGAGAGAACATGTGGGATTACTAGAGGTGACATGGACTGTGCAGTAATATAACATCGCCTGTGCATACATTTAGGTAACACTGAGAGAACATGTGGGATTACTAGAGGTGACATGGGCTGTGCAGTAATATAACATCACCTGTGCATACATTTAGGTAACACTGAGACCATGTGGGATTATTAGAGGTGACATGGGCTGTGCAGTAATATAACATCGCCTGTGCATACATTTAGGTAACACTGAGAGATCATGTGGGATTACTAGAGGTTACATGGGCTGTGCAGTAATATAACATCGCCTGTGCATACATTTAGGTAACACTGAGATCATGTGAGGTTACTAGAGGTGACATGGGCTGTGCAGTAATATAACATCGCCTGTGCATACATTTAGGTAACACTGAGAGATCATGTGGGATTACTAGAGGTG
Source organism: Pseudophryne corroboree (assembly GCF_028390025.1). Classification (NCBI taxonomy): domain Eukaryota; kingdom Metazoa; phylum Chordata; class Amphibia; order Anura; family Myobatrachidae; genus Pseudophryne; species Pseudophryne corroboree. The sequence goes on along the minus strand of NW_026967522.1, from coordinate 463,316 downwards.
ACATGGGCTGTGCAGTAATATAACATCGCCTGTGCATACATTTAGGTTACACAGAGAGAACATGTGGGATTACTAGAGGTGACATGGGCTGTGCAGTAATATAACATTGCCTGTGCATACATTTAGGTAACACTGAGAGAACGTGTGGGATTACTAGAGATGACATGGGCTGTGCAGTAATATAACATCGCCTGTGCATACATTTTGGTAACACTGAGAGATCTTGTGGTATTACTAGAGGTGACATGGGCTGTGTAGTAATATAACATCGCCTGTGCATACATTTAGGTAACACTGAGATCATGTGGGATTACTAGAGGTGACATGGTCTATGCAGTAATATAACATCGCCTGTGCATACATTTAGGTAACACTGAGAGATCATGTGGTATTACTAGAGGTGACATGGGCTGTGTAGTAATATAACATCGCCTGTGCATACATTTAGGTAACACTGAGATCATGTGGGATTACTAGAGGTGACATGGGCTGTGCAGTAATATTACATCACCTGTGCATACATTTAGGTAACACTGAGAGATCATGTGGGATTACTTGAGGTGACATGGGCTGTGCAGTAATATAACATCGCCTGTGCATACATTCAGGTAACACTGAGAGATCATGTGGGATTACTAGAGGTGACATGGGCTGTGCAGTAATATAACATCGCCTGTGCATGCATTTAGGTAACACTGAGATCATGTGGGATTACTAGAGGTGACATGGGCTGTGCAGTAATAGAACACCGCCTGTGCATACGTTTAGGTAACACTGAGAGATCATGTGGGATTACTAGAGGTGACATGGGCTGTGCAGTAATATAACATCGCCTGTGCATACATTTAGGTAACACTGAGAGAACATGTGGGATTACTAGAGGTGACATGGGCTGTGCAGTAATATAACATCGCCTGTGCATACATTTAGGTAACACTGAGATCATGTGGGATTACTAGAGGTGACATGGTCTATGCAGTAATATAACATCGCCTGTGCATACATTTAGGTAACACTGAGAGATCATGTGGTATTACTAGAGGTGACATGGGCTGTGTAGTAATATAACATCGCCTGTGCATACATTTAGGTAACACTGAGATCATGTGGGATTACTAGAGGTGACATGGGCTGTGCAGTAATATTACATCACCTGTGCATACATTTAGGTAACACTGAGAGATCATGTGGGATTACTTGAGGTGACATGGGCTGTGCAGTAATATAACATCGCCTGTGCATACATTTAGGTAACACTGAGATCATGTGGGATTACTAGAGGTGACATGGGCTGTGCAGTAATATAACATCGCCTGTGCATACATTTAGGTAACACTGAGATCATGTGGGGTTACTAGAGGTGACATGGACTGTGCAGTAATATAACATCGCCTGTGCATACATTTAGGTAACACTGAGAGATCATGTGGGATTACTAGAGGTGACATGGGCTGTGCAGTAATATAACATCGCCTGTGCATACATTTAGGTAACACTGAGATCATGTGAGGTTACTAGAGGTGACATGGGCTGTGCAGTAATATAACATCGCCTGTGCATACATTTAGGTAACACTGAGATCATGTGGGATTACTAGAGGTGACATGGGCTGTGCAGTAATATAACATCACCTGTGCATACATTTAGGTAACACTGAGAGATCATGCGGGATTACTAGAGGTGACTTGGGCTGTGCAGTAATATAACATCACCTGTGCATACATTTAGGTAATACTGAGACCATGTGGGATTACTAGAGGTGACATGGGCTGTGCAGTAATATAACATCGCCTGTGCCTACATTTAGGTAACACTGAGAGATCATGTGGGATTACTAGAGGTGACATGGGCTGTGCAGTAATATAACATCGCCTGTGCATACATTTAGGTAACACTGAGATCATGTGGGATTACTAGAGGTGACATGGGCTGTGCAGTAATATAACATCACCTGTGCATACATTTAGGTAACACTGAGATCATGTGGGATTACAAGAGGTGACATGGGCCGTGCAGTAATATAACATCACCTCTGCATACATTTAGGTAACATTGAGATCATGTGGGATTACTAGAGATGACATGGGCTGTGCAGTAATATAACATCGCCTGTGCATACATTTAGGTAACACTGAGAGATCATGTGGGATTACTAGAGGTGACATGGGCTGTGTAGTAATATAACATCGCCTGTGCATACATTTAGGTAACACTGAGAGATCATGTGGGATTACTAGAGGTGACATGGGCTGTGCAGTAATATAACATCGCCTGTGCATACATTTAGGTAACACTGAGATCATGTGGTATTACTAGAGATGACATGGGCTGTGCAGTAATATAACATCACCTGTGCATACATTTAGGTAACACTGAGAGATCATGTGGGATTACTAGAGGTGACATGGGCTGTGCAGTAATATAACATCGCCTGTGCATACATTTAGGTAACACTGAGAGATCATGTGGGATTACTAGAGGTGACATGGGCTGTGCAGTAATATAACATCGCCTGTGCATACATTTAGGTAACACTGAGATAATGTGGGATTACTAGAGGTGACATGGGCTGTGCAGTAATATTACATCGCCTGTGCATACATTTAGGTAACACTGAGAGATCATGTGGGATTACTAGAGGTGACATGGGCAGTGCAGCAACATAACATCACCTGTGCATACATTTAGGTAACGCTGAGATCATGTGGGATTACTAGAGGTGACATGGGCTGTGCAGTAATATAACACCGCCTGTGCATACATTTAGGTAACACTGAGAGATCATGTGGGATTACTAGAGGTGACATGGGCTGTGCAGTAATATAACATCGCCTGTGCATACATTTAGGTAACACTGAGAGATCATGTGGGATTACTAGAGGTGACATGGGCTGTGCAGTAATATAACATCGCCTGTGCATACATTTAGGTAACACTGAGAGATCATGTGGGATTACTAGAGGTGACATGGGCTGTGCAGTAATATAACATCGCCTGTGCATACATTTAGGTAACACTGAGATCATGTGGTATTACTAGAGATGACATGGGCTGTGCAGTAATATAACATCACCTGTGCATACATTTAGGTAACACTGAGAGATCATGTGGGATTACTAGAGGTGACATGGGCTGTGCAGTAATATAACATCGCCTGTGCATACATTTAGGTAACACTGAGAGATCATGTGGGATTACTAGAGGTGACATGGGCTGTGCAGTAATATAACATCGCCTGTGCATACATTTAGGTAACACTGAGATAATGTGGGATTACTAGAGGTGACATGGGCTGTGCAGTAATATTACATCGCCTGTGCATACATTTAGGTAACACTGAGAGATCATGTGGGATTACTAGAGGTGACATGGGCAGTGCAGCAACATAACATCACCTGTGCATACATTTAGGTAACGCTGAGATCATGTGGGATTACTAGAGGTGACATGGGCAGTGCAGCAACATAACTTCACCTCTGCATACATTTAGGTAACACTGAGAACATGTGGGGTTACTAGAGGAGACACGGGCTGTGCAGTAATATAACATCGCCTGTGCATACATTTAGGTAACACTGAGATCATGTGGGATTACTAGAGGTGACATGGGCTGTGCAGTAATATAACATCGCCTGTGCATACATTTAGGTAACACTGAGAGATCATGTGGGATTACTAGAGGCGACATGGGCTGTGCAGTAATATAACATCGCCTGTGCATACATTTAGGTAACACTGAGATCATGTGGGATTACTAGAGGTGACATGGGCTGTGCAGTAATATAACATCACCTGTGCATACATTTAGGTAACACTGAGATCATGTGGGATTACAAGAGGTGACATGGGCCGTGCAGTAATATAACATCACCTCTGCATACATTTAGGTAACACTGAGATCATGTGGGATTACTAGAGATGACATGGGCTGTGCAGTAATATAACATCGCCTGTGCATACATTTAGGTAACACTGAGAGATCATGTGGGATTACTAGAGGTGACATGGGCTGTGCAGTAATATAACATCGCCTGTGCATACATTTAGGTAACACTGAGAGATCATGTGGGATTACTAGAGGTGACATGGGCTGTGCAGTAATATAACATCGCCTGTGCATACATTTAGGTAACACTGAGATCATGTGGTATTACTAGAGATGACATGGGCTGTGCAGTAATATAACATCACCTGTGCATACATTTAGGTAACACTGAGAGATCATGTGGGATTACTAGAGGTGACATGGGCTGTGCAGTAATATAACATCGCCTGTGCATACATTTAGGTAACACTGAGAGATCATGTGGGATTACTAGAGGTGACATGGGCTGTGCAGTAATATAACATCGCCTGTGCATACATTTAGGTAACACTGAGATAATGTGGGATTACTAGAGGTGACATGGGCTGTGCAGTAATATTACATCGCCTGTGCATACATTTAGGTAACACTGAGAGATCATGTGGGATTACTAGAGGTGACATGGGCAGTGCAGCAACATAACATCACCTGTGCATACATTTAGGTAACACTGAGATCATGTGGGATTACTAGAGGTGACATGGGCCGTGCAGTAATATAACATCACCTCTGCATACATTTAGGTAACACTGAGAACATGTGGGGTTACTAGAGGTGACACGGGCTGTGCAGTAATATAACATCGCCTGTGCATACATTTAGGTAACACTGAGATCATGTGGGATTACTAGAGGTGACATGGGCTGTGCAGTAATATAACATCGCCTGTGCATACATTTAGGTAACACTGAGATCATGTGGGATTACTAGAGGTGACATGGGCTGTGCAGTAATATAACATCGTCTGTGCATACGTTTAGGTAACACTGAGAGATCATGTGGGATTACTAGAGGTGACATGGGCTGTGCAGTAATATAACATTGCCTGTGCATACATTTAGGTAACACTGAGATCATGTGGGATAACTAGAGGTGACATGGGCTGTGCAGTAATATAACATCGCCTGTGCATACATTTAGGTAACACTGAGAGAACATGTGGGATTACTAGAGGTGACATGGACTGTGCAGTAATATAACATCGCCTGGGCATACATTTAGATAACACTGAGAGATCATGTGGGATTACTAGAGGTGACATGGGCTGTGCAGTAATATAACATCGCCTGTGCATACATTTAGGTAACACTGAGAGATCATGTGGGATTACTAGAGGTGATATGGGCTGTGTAGTAATATAACATCGCCTGTGCATACATTTTGGTAACACTGAGATCATGTGGGAATACTAGAGGTGACATGGACTGTGCAGTAATATAACATCGCCTGTGCATACATTTAGGTAACACTGAGAGATCATGTGGGATTACTAGATGTGACACGGGCTGTGCAGTAATATAACATCACCTGTGCATACATTTAGGTAACACTGAGAGATCATGTGGGATTACTAGAGGTGATATGGGCTGTGCAGTAATATAACATCGCCTGTGCATACATTTAGGTATCACTGAGATCATGTGGGATTACTAGAGGTGACATGGGCTGTGCAGTAATATAACATCGCCTGTGCATACATTTAGGTAACACTGAGATCATGTGGGATTACTAGAGGTGACATGGGCTGTGCAGTAATATAACATCACCTGTGCATACATTTAGGTATCACTGAGATCATGTGGGATTACTAGAGGTGACATGGGCTGTGCAGTAATATAACATCGCCTGTGCATACATTTACGTAACACTGAAAGATCAGATGGGATTACTAGAGGTGACATGGACTGTGCAGTAATATAACATCACCTGTGCATACATTTAGGTAACACTGAGATCATGTGGGATTACTAGAGGTGACATGGGCTGTGCAGTAATATAACACCGCCTGTGCATACGTTTAGGTAACACTGAGAGATCATGTGGGATTACTAGAGGTGACATGGGCTGTGCAGTAATATTACATCGCCTGTGCATACATTTAGGTAACACTGAGAGAACATGTGGGATTACTAGAGGTGACATGGACTGTGCAGTAATATAACATTACCTGTGCATACATTTAGATAACACTGAGACCATGTGGGGTTATTAGAGATGACATGGGCTGTGCAGTAATATAACATCGCCTGTGCATACATTTAGGTAACACTGAGAGATCATGTAGAATTACTAGAGGTGACATGGGCTGTGCAGTAATATAACATTGCCTGTGCATACATTTTGGTAACACTGAGATCATGTGGGATTACTAGAGGTGACATGGACTGTGCAGTAATATAACATCGCCTGTGCATACATTTAGGTAACACTGAGAGATCATGTGGGATTACTAGAGGTGACATGGGCTGTGCAGTAATATAACATCGCCTGTGCATACATTTAGGTAACACTGAGATCATGTGAGGTTACTAGAGGTGACATGGGCTGTGCAGTAATATAACATCGCCTGTGCATACATTTAGGTAACACTGAGATCATGTGGGATTACTAGAGGTGACATGGACTGTGCAGTAATATAACATCGCCTGTGCATACATTTAGGTAACACTGAGAGATCATGTGGGATTACTAGAGGTGACATGGGCTGTGCAGTAATATAACATCGCCTGTGCATACATTTAGGTAACACTGAGATCATGTGAGGTTACTAGAGGTGACATGGGCTGTGCAGTAATATAACATCGCCTGTGCATACATTTAGGTAACACTGAGAGATCATGTGGGATTACTAGAGGTGACATGGGCTGTGAAGTAATATAACATCGCCTGTGCATACATTTAGGTTACACTGAGAGAACATGTGGGATTACTAGAGGTGACATGGGCTGTGCAGTAATGTAACATTGCCTGTGCATACATTTAGGTAACACTGAGAGAACATGTGGGATTACTAGAGATGACATGGGCTGTGCAGTAATATAACATAACCTGTGCATACATTTAGGTAACACTGAGAGATCTTGTGGTATTACTAGAGGTGACATGGGCTGTGTAGTAATATAACATCGCCTGTGCATACATTTAGGTAACACTGAGAGATCATGTGGGATTACTAGAGGTGACATGGGCTGTGCAGTAATATAACATCGCCTGTGCATACATTTAGGTAACACTGAGATCATGTGGTATTACTAGAGGTGACATGGTCTATGCAGTAATATAACATCGCCTGTGCATACATTTAGGTAACACTGAGAGATCATGTGGTATTACTAGAGGTGACATGGGCTGTGTAGTAATATAACATCGCCTGTGCATACATTTAGGTAACACTGAGATCATGTGGGATTACTAGAGGTGACATGGGCTGTGCAGTAATATTACATCACCTGTGCATACATTTAGGTAACACTGAGAGATCATGTGGGATTACTTGAGGTGACATGGGCTGTGCAGTAATATAACATCGCCTGTGCATACATTTAGGTAACACTGAGATCATGTGGGATTACTAGAGGTGACATGGGCTGTGCAGTAATAGAACACCGCCTGTGCATACGTTTAGGTAACACTGAGAGATCATGTGGTATTACTAGAGGTGACATGGGCTGTGCAGTAATATAACATCGCCTGTGCATACATTTAGGTAACACTGAGAGATCATGTGGGATTACTAGAGGTGACATGGGCTGTGCAGTAATATAACATCGCCTGTGCATACATTTAGGTAACACTGAGATCATGTGGGATTACTAGAGGTGACATGGGCTGTGCAGTAATATAACATCGCCTGTGCATACATTTAGGTAACACTGAGATCATGTGGGATTACTAGAGGTGACATGGTCTATGCAGTAATATAACATCGCCTGTGCATACGTTTAGGTAACACTGAGAGATCATGCGGGATTACTAGAGGTGACATGGGCTGTGCAGTAATATAACATCGCCTGTGCATACATTTAGGTAACACTGAGAGATCATGTGGGATTACTAGAGGTGACATGGGCTGTGCAGTAATATAACACCGCCTGTGCATACATTTAGGTAACACTGAGATCATGTGAGGTTACTAGAGGTGACATGGGCTGTGCAGTAATATAACATCGCCTGTGCATACATTTAGGTAACACTGAGATCATGTGGGATTACTAGAGGTGACATGGGCTGTGCAGTAATATAACATCACCTGTGCATACATTTAGGTAACACTGAGAGATCATGCGGGATTACTAGAGGTGACTTGGGCTGTGCAGTAATATAACATCACCTGTGCATACATTTAGGTAACACTGAGAGATCATGTGGGATTACTAGAGGTGACATGGGCTGTGCAGTAATATAACATCGCCTGTGCCTACATTTAGGTAACACTGAGAGATCATGTGGGATTACTAGAGGTGACATGGGCTGTGCAGTAATATAACATCGCCTGTGCATACATTTAGGTAACACTGAGATCATGTGGGATTACTAGAGGTGACATGGGCTGTGCAGTAATATAACATCACCTGTGCATACATTTAGGTAACACTGAGATCATGTGGTATTACAAGAGGTGACATGGGCCGTGCAGTAATATAACATCACCTCTGCATACATTTAGGTAACACTGAGATCATGTGGGATTACTAGAGATGACATGGGCTGTGCAGTAATATAACATCGCCTGTGCATACATTTAGGTAACACTGAGAGATCATGTGGGATTACTAGAGGTGACATGGGCTGTGCAGTAATATAACATCGCCTGTGCATACATTTACGTAACACTGAGATAATGTGGGATTACTAGAGGTGACATGGGCTGTGCAGTAATATAACATCGCCTGTGCATACATTTAGGTAACACTGAGATCATGTGGGATTACTAGAGGTGACATGGTCTATGCAGTAATATAACATCGCCTGTGCATACGTTTAGGTAACACTGAGAGATTATGTGGGATTACTAGAGGTGACATGGGCTGTGCAGTAATATAACATCGCCTGTGCATACGTTTAGGTAACACTGAGAGATCATGTGGGATTACTAGAGGTGACATGGGCTGTGCAGTAATATAACATCTCCTGTGCATACATCTAGGTAACACTGAGAGAACATGTGGGATTACTAGAGGTGACATGGGCTGTGCAGTAACATAACATCGCCTGTGCATACATTTAGGTAACACTGAGATAATGTGGGATTACTAGAGGTGACATGGGCTGTGCAGTAATATTACATCGCCTGTGCATACATTTAGGTAACACTGAGAGATCATGTGGGATTACTAGAGGTGACATGGGCAGTGCAGTAACATAACATCACCTGTGCATACATTTAGGTAACACTGAGATCATGTGGGATTACTAGAGGTGACATGGGCCGTGCAGTAATATAACATCACCTCTGCATACATTTAGGTAACACTGAGATCATGTGAGGTTACTAGAGGTGACATGGGCTGTGCAGTAATATAACATCGCCTGTGCATACATTTAGGTAACACTGAGATCATGTGGGATTACTAGAGGTGACATGGGCTGTGCAGTAATATAACATCACCTGTGCATACATTTAGGTAACACTGAGAGATCATGCGGGATTACTAGAGGTGACTTGGGCTGTGCAGTAATATAACATCACCTGTGCATACATTTAGGTAACACTGAGAGACCATGTGGGATTACTAGAGGTGACATGGGCTGTGCAGTAATATAACATCGCCTGTGCCTACATTTAGGTAACACTGAGAGATCATGTGGGATTACTAGAGGTGACATGGGCTGTGCAGTAATATAACATCGCCTGTGCATACATTTAGGTAACACTGAGATCATGTGGGATTACTAGAGGTGACATGGGCTGTGCAGTAATATAACATCACCTGTGCATACATTTAGGTAACACTGAGATCATGTGGGATTACAAGAGGTGACATGGGCCGTGCAGTAATATAACATCACCTCTGCATACATTTAGGTAACACTGAGATCATGTGGGATTACTAGAGATGACATGGGCTGTGCAGTAATATAACATCGCCTGTGCATACATTTAGGTAACACTGAGAGATCATGTGGGATTACTAGAGGTGACATGGGCTGTGCAGTAATATAACATTGCATGTGCATACATTTAGGTAACACTGAAAGATCATGTGGGATTACAAGAGGTGACATGGGCTGTGCAGTAATATAACATCGCCTGTGCATACATTTAGGTAACACTGAGATCATGTGGGATTACTAGAGGTGACATGGGCCGTGCAGTAATATAACATCACCTCTGCATACATTTAGGTAACACTGAGATCATGTGAGGTTACTAGAGGTGACATGGGCCGTGCAGTAATATAACATCGCCTGTGCATACATTTAGGTAACACTGAGATCATGTGGGATTACTAGAGGTGACATGGGCTGTGCAGTAATATAACATCACCTGTGCATACATTTAGGTAACACTGAGAGATCATGCGGGATTACTAGAGGTGACTTGGGCTGTGCAGTAATATAACATCACCTGTGCATACATTTAGGTAACACTGAGAGACCATGTGGGATTACTAGAGGTGACATGGGCTGTGCAGTAATATAACATCGCCTGTGCCTACATTTAGGTAACACTGAGAGATCATGTGGGATTACTAGAGGTGACATGGGCTGTGCAGTAATATAACATCGCCTGTGCATACATTTAGGTAACACTGAGATCATGTGGGATTACTAGAGGTGACATGGGCTGTGCAGTAATATAACATCACCTGTGCATACATTTAGGTAACACTGAGATCATGTGGGATTACAAGAGGTGACATGGGCCGTGCAGTAATATAACATCACCTCTGCATACATTTAGGTAACACTGAGATCATGTGGGATTACTAGAGATGACATGGGCTGTGCAGTAATATAACATCGCCTGTGCATACATTTAGGTAACACTGAGAGATCATGTGGGATTACTAGAGGTGACATGGGCTGTGCAGTAATATAACATTGCATGTGCATACATTTAGGTAACACTGAGAGATCATGTGGGATTACAAGAGGTGACATGGGCTGTGCAGTAATATAACATCGCCTGTGCATACATTTAGGTAACACTGAGATCATGTGGTATTACTAGAGATGACATGGGCTGTGCAGTAATATAACATCACCTGTGCATACATTTAGGTAACACTGAGAGATCATGTGGGATTACTAGAGGTGACATGGGCTGTGCAGTAATATAACATCGCCTGTGCATACATTTAGGTAACACTGAGATAATGTGGGATTACTAGAGGTGACATGGGCTGTGCAGTAATATAACATCGCCTGTGCATACATTTAGGTAACACTGAGATCATGTGGGAATACTAGAGGTGACATGGTCTATGCAGTAATATAACATCGCCTGTGCATACGTTTAGGTAACACTGAGAGATCATGTGGGATTACTAGAGGTGACATGGGCTGTGCAGTAATATAACATCGCCTGTGCATACGTTTAGGTAACACTGAGAGATCATGTGGGATTACTAGAGGTGACATGGGCTGTGCAGTAATATAACATCGCCTGTGCGTACATTTAGGTAACACTGAGAGAACATGTGGGATTACTAGAGGTGACATGGGCTGTGCAGTAATATAACATCGCCTGTGCATACATTTAGGTAACACTGAGAGATCATGTGGGATTACTAGAGGTGACATGGGCTGTGCAGTAATATAACATTGCCTGTGCATACATTTAGGTAACACTGAGAGATCATGTGGGATTACTAGAGGTGATATGGGCTGTGTAGTAATATAACATCGCCTGTGCATACATTTAGGTAACACTGAGAGAACATGTGGGATTACTAGAGGTGACATGGACTGTGCAGTAATATAACATCGCCTGTGCATACATTTAGGTAACACTGAGAGATCATGTGGGATTATTAGAGGTGACATGGGCTGTGCAGTAATATAACATCGCCTGTGCATACATTTAGGTAACACTGAGAGATCATGTGGAATTACTAGAGGTGACATGGGCTGTGCAGTAATATAACATTGCCTGTGCATACATTTTGGTAACACTGAGATCATGTGGGATTACTAGAGGTGACATGGGCTGTGCAGTAATATTACATCACCTGTGCATACATTTAGGTAACACTGAGAGATCATGTGGGATTACTTGAGGTGACATGGGCTGTGTAGTAATATAACATCGCCTGTGCATACATTTAGGTAACACTGAGATCATGTGGGATTACTAGAGGTGACATGGGCTGTGCAGTAATATTACATCACCTGTGCATACATTTAGGTAACACTGAGAGATCATGTGGGATTACTTGAGGTGACATGGGCTGTGCAGTAATATAACATCGCCTGTGCATACATTTAGGTAACACTGAGATCATGTGGGATTACTAGAGGTGACATGGGCTGTGCATACATTTAGGTAACACTGAGAGATCATGTGGGATTACTAGAGGTGACATGGACTGTGCAGTAATATAACATCGCCTGTGCTTACATTTTGGTAACACTGAGATCATGTGGGATTACTAGAGGTGACATGGGCTGTGCAGTAATATAACATCGCCTGTGCATACATTTAGGTAACACTGAGAGATCATGTGGGATTACTAGAGGTGATATGGGCTGTGCAGTAATATAACATTACCTGTGCATACATTTAGATAACACTGAGATCATGTGGGATTACTAGAGGTGACATGGGCCGTCCAGTAATATAACACCGCCTGTGCATACGTTTAGGTAACACTGAGAGATCATGTGGGATTACTAGAGGTGACATGGGCTGTGCAGTAATATAACATCGCCTGTGCATACATTTAGGTAACACTGAGATCATGTGGGATTACTAGAGGTGACATGGGCTGTGCAGTAATATAACACCGCCTGTGCATACGTTTAGGTAACACTGAGAGATCATGTGGGATTACTAGAGGTGACATGGGCTGTACAGTAATATAACATCGCCTGTGCATACATTGTTATGCACACCAGTGCCTGCAGGAAAGTACTGGTGTCAGAACTGTTATGCACTCCAGTGTCTGCAGGAATGTACTGGTGTTTGAGCTGTTATGCAAAACAAATGGACTCACAGACAAACTGGGGAAAATGACATAACGTACACAGAAGGTGATAGGGTAACAAAATACACACAAAGTGAACAGAGAAGCCCAGAGGCTAAGGAACTGGGTATCTCCCTTGTATTAGAACTGCTCAGATGGAAAAAGCAAGATGTTGTGTTTTAATACGTAGAGAACCCGAAATGCTGTTGCTAAGGGCAACAGCAAAACCCTAAAGGGTTACCAACGGGTGTGGCAGTAAACTCCTTGGTCAGAGATGGAATGATAGACACAAGGAGAGTCTCCACAATCCTAATTCTCACTTGCAGTGCACAGGTTTTAGCTAACTGCCACTAAACTGACCCCTGACACCTAGCACAGTGAGACAGGATTAGACAGGCAAGTCTTAGAATACAGCCGCAAACTTGCTAAATTCACAGAGTAGTAACAGAACCCCAGCAAGCTAAACGACTGACTCCAGTCTTACTGCTAGGTCTGGATTGGCAGAGTGTAATACCAAATTCCCAGGCCTATTTGCAGTAAGCAACAAACAAATACAAAGCTACACAGTACTGGCTAACTTTCATGAACTGACTAACCAACAAAGATTCAGCAGCATCTGCTTACCCTGAAAAGAGGCCTTATAAAGCAGGTGCTGTCCACGCCCCACTCAGACCTCACAGACTGTGAGCACAAAAACCAGCACCGGATCCCCTGCCGTGCACAGAGCCTATAACCACTGCACAGCAAAAGACCCGAACCGGAGTATCAGCTGCGCTCAGGTTACTCCACTAGCACTTGTCTCCCGGTTGCCATGACGACGTGGCAGCACAGGGCAGGAGACCCTAACAGTACCCCCCCTCTGACGAGGGGTCAAAGAACCCCTACCACCGGGTTTATCGGGGAACTGCGAGAAGAAAGAGCGTATCAGTCTGGGGGCATGAAGATCACAACTGCGCACCCACGACCGCTCCTCCGGGCCATACCCCTTCCAGTGCACCAAAAATGACATTCGACCCCGAACCACCTTGGAGTCAAGAATCCTTTCAACAACAAACTCCCTCCGGCCACGTATCAGAAGAGGGGAAGGTCTTCCACTGGAAGAAGGATTACTAATCGCCCGTTTTAAAAGGGAACAATTAAATGTTTTATTGATACCCAAAGAACGGGGCAGATCTAACTGAAATGCCACCGGATTGATAACCCTGGTGATCTTATGAGGGCCGATGAACCGGGGGCCTAACTTATGAGATGGCTGTCTCAACTTCAAATTCTTGGTAGACAACCAGACGAAGTCTCCTAATTTGAAGCTGCAGGGTCTTTTCCGCTTATCAAAAACCCTTTTGGTCACTAATGACACAGACACAAGGGCTTTCTTCACTTTCCGCCAAATACCTCTAAGGACCGAAACCACAGAGGAACCACCAGGCGTGGAGTCCAGGGGGTCAAAAGAATTGGCCTTAGGATGATGCCCATACACACTAAGGAAGGGAGAGATCCCTGTAGCAGAGTGAGCCGCGTTGTTATAGGCAAACTCCGCCATGGACAGATGAGCAACCCAGTCAGTCTGACACTTGGAGACATAACACCTGAGGAACTGCTCCAAGGACTGGTTCACCCTTTCAGTCTGCCCATTAGACTGCGGATGGTAGCCTGACGACAAGCTGACAGAAATCTGGAGATCGGAACAAAATGCCCTCCAGAATTTGGCCACAAACTGGGATCCGCGGTCAGAGACCACATCAAGTGGCAACCCGTGGAGACGCACAACATGCAGCATAAATAATTCAGACAGGCGTCTGGCTGATGGCAGCCCAACCAGTGGAACGAAGTGCGCCATCTTCGAAAACCTGTCAACGACAACCCAGATGGCTGTCATCCCCGAGGATTTGGGCAAGTCCACCACAAAATCCATTGAAATGTGGGTCCATGGCTTAGATGGGATAGAGAGTGGATGTAAGGGGCCAACAGGAACCCCTCTAGGAGTCTTATTTCGGGCACAGATGTCACATGCCCGAACCCACTGATCCACATCCTTAGCCACCGAGGGCCACCACACCGCCCTAGATAGCAACTCCCGAGTTCTGGCAATACCCGGGTGACCTGCCGACTTCTTGGCATGGAATTCCAGGAACACTCGCTGTCTTAACCTAGGAGGCACAAACAAAAGACCTACCGGAAGGTCTGGGGGAGCCTGCTCCTGTGCTCTAAGGACTAATGATAAGAGGTCCTGGGTAATGCCCACTTTAATACATGATGGGGAAACAATGGGCAACGGCTCCTCGGTGGTCTCCTGGATTGGAGCAAAACTCCGCGAGAGCGCATCAGCCTTGATGTTTTTTGACCCAGGGCGATATGTTATCAAAAAATTAAAGCGAGCAAAAAACAAAGCCTATCGTGCCTGCCTGGCATTGAGACGCTTCGCTGACTCTAAATATGCCAGATTCTTATGGTCAGTGAGAATTGAGACCACAAACTTAGCCCCCTCAAGCCAGTGTCTCCACTCCTCGAGTGCATCCTTAATAGCCAACAATTCCCGGTTACCCACGTCATAATTCATCTCGGCAGGCGAAAATTTACGGGAAAAGTAAGCACAGGGATGAAGGCGATTATCAGACACTCCCATCTGAGAAAGCACTGCCCCAATACCCATCTCAGAGGCATCCACCTCCACCACAAAAGGACGCTCTGGATCTGGGTGTTGCAGCACCTTGGCCGAAACAAATGCCCTTTTGAGACGGGCAAAAGCCGCTTTAGCCTCACAAGACCAGTGAGCAACATCCGCCCCTTTCTTAGTGAGTGCCACCAAGGGCGCCACTATAGACGAAAATCCAGCGATAAATCGTCTATAAAAATTCGCAAAGCCCAGGAAACGCTGAAGCGCCTTCAAACTAGTGGGCTGCACCCAATCCAGGACTGCCTGTACCTTGGAACCCTCCATTTGGAAACCTTCTGGGGAGATAATATATCCTAGAAATGCGATTTGCTGAACTTCAAATTCGCACTTCTCCAGCTTCGCCCCAAGCCGGTGGTCTCTGAGTTTCTGGAGGACTAAGCGTACATGCTTCCGATGTTCCTCCAGGGAATGGGAGAAGATTAGGATGTCATCTAAGTATACAACTAAGAATCTATCCAAATATTCCCTGAGCACATCATTCATGAAATTCTGGAAGACTGCCGGGGCATTACAGAGCCCAAAAGGCATCACCAAATATTCATAATGCCCTGAGTGAGTATTAAAGGCAGTCTTCCATTCATCCCCCTCTCTTATTCGGATTAGATTGTACGCACCGCGTAAGTCAATCTTAGAAAAAATGGTGGCAGTACGAAGCTGGTCAAACAAGACCGAAATGAGAGGCAGTGGGTATGAGTTTTTAATCGTGATACGGTTCAATTCCCTGAAGTCGATGCAGGGTCGCAACGAACCGTCCTTTTTACCCACAAAGAAGAACCCCGACCCAACTGGAGACTGTGAAGGTCTGATAAATCCTGAATGTACTCTGCCATAGCCTGAGTCTCAGGACGTGACAGGGAGTACAACCTGCTCTTGGGAAGCTTAGCATTTGGCAACAAATCAATGGCACAGTCATAGGGGCGATGGGGAGGTAGTACCTCTGCAACTTTTTTGGAGAACACGTCCGCAAAATCTGCATAACACCCTGGCAATCCTGGCAAACTTAGCTGCGAGAGCCTGACTGGAAGGCTCAAGCAACTCCTGAAACAATCAGTACCCCAACTAAGAATCTCCCCAGAGACCCAGTCAAATTGAGGATTGTGGGCCCTTAACCAGGGTAACCCCAACACCAATGGGGCAAAAGTACAGACAGTCACATAAAAGGACAATTTTTCAGAGTGTGTGGCTCCAATAAACAAAGAAATCTGGCTAGTGCAAGAGGTAATTTTACCTTGGGATAATGGTTCCCCGTTTAACCCACAAATCTCAATTTCCGATGCCAAGGGTACTAAGGGAACAGAGTGTTTCAGGGCGAATTGGCGGTCCATAAAAACCCCGTCGGCCCCACTGTCCACAAAGGCCTCAGTCTTGACAGTTTGACCGAGGATCTTCAAGGTCACCGGAATGATAAAAGTCTTCTTGGGAAATTCTGACTTCTGGCCTGACAGGATATTTCCCATCACCCTCAGGCCCTGAAGTTTTCCGGCTTTTCTGGGCATGATACTACCACATGACCTTTATTCCCACAGTACAAACACAACCCCTGCTGTCTCCTCCGCGTCTTCTCACGCGAGGAGAGGCGGGTAACCCCAATCTGCATAGGCTCCTCAGAAAATTCCTCAGAGTCTGAGGTTCCCTTGGGAAGGAAGGAAATCTCAGTCTCCCTTTCAAGCCTACGCTCTCTCAGCCGTCTATCCACCCGGATGGATAACTGCATGAGCTGATCCAAACTATCAGGCAAGGGATATTGTACCAGTTGGTCCTTTATCTGGTTAGAAAGACCTCTTCGGTACTGGTGTCTCAGGGCTGGGTCATTCCACTGGGTATCATGGGCCAACCTCCGAAACTCCGTACAGTAAACCTCAACTGGCCTTCGCCCTTGCTTAAGGATCGAAATCTGAGCCTCGGCTGAGGCCGTCTTGTCAGGGTCATCATACAACATGCCCAGTGCCGTAAAAAAAGCATCAACACTTTAAAGCGACGGACAGTCAGGCTGCAACCCATATGCCCAGACCTGTGGGTCTCCTTGTAGCAAGGAAATCACTATGCCCACCCGCTGAATCTCCGACCCAGAAGACTGAGGCCTAAGCCGGAAGTATAGCTTGCAGCTCTCCTTGAAACAAAAGAACTGCGAGCAATCTCCAGAAAAACGATCCGGGAGATTTACTTTCGGCTCCTTAACCCCTGCAGGTGCTGCTGCTACGGGAGCTCCGCCAGCAGCCTGGGAGGTGTGCATTTTAATGGACAAATCATTAAATTGTCGAGTCAGGACCTGCACCTGATCGACCACCTGTTGCAACGTATTTTGAGGGGTATGCTCCATATTCCCACAAAATTTCAACAGGAGTATTAGGCTGCTGAATATGTTATGCACACCAGTGCCTGCAGGAAAGTACTGGTGTCAGAACTGTTATGCACTCCAGTGTCTGCAGGAATGTACTGGTGTTTGAGCTGTTATGCAAAACAAATGGACTCACAGACAAACTGGGGAAAATGACATAACATACACAGAAGGTGATAGGGTAACAAAATACACACAAAGTGAACAGAGAAGCCCAGAGGCTAAGGAACTGGGTATCTCCCTTGTATTAGAACTGCTCAGATGGAAAAAGCAAGATGTTGTGTTTTAATACGTAGAGAACCCGAAATGCTGTTGCTAAGGGCAACAGCAAAACCCTAAAGGGTTACCAACGGGTGTGGCAGTAAACTCCTTGGTCAGAGATGGAATGATAGACACAAGGAGAGTCTCCACAATCCTAATTCTCACTTGCAGTGCACAGGTTTTAGCTTACTGCCACTAAACTGACCCCTGACACCTAGCACAGTGAGACAGGATTAGACAGGCAAGTCTTAGAATACAGCCGCAAACTTGCTAAGTTCACAGAGTAGTAACAGAACCCCAGCAAGCTAAACGACTGACTCCAGTCTTACTGCTAGGTCTGGATTGGCAGAGTGTAATACCAAATTCCCAGGCCTATTTGCAGTAAGCAACAAACAAATACAAAGCTACACAGTACTGGCTAACTTTCATGAACTGACTAACCAACAAAGATTCAGCAGCATCTGCTTACCCTGAAAAGAGGCCTTATAAAGCAGGTGCTGTCCACGCCCCACTCAGACCTCACAGACTGTGAGCACAAAAACCAGCACCGGATCCCCTGCCGTGCACAGAGCCTATAACCACTGCACAGCAAAAGACCCGAACCGGAGTATCAGCTGCGCTCAGGTTACTCCACTAGCACTTGTCTCCCGGTTGCCATGACGACGTGGCAGCACAGGGCAGGAGACCCTAACATACATTTAGGTAACACTGAGAGAACATGTGGGATTACTAGAGGTGACATGGGCTATGCAGTAAAATAACATCACCTGTGCATACATTTAGGTAACACTGACAGAACATGTGGGATTACTAGAGGTGATATGGGCTGTGTAGTAATATAACATCTCCTGTGCATACATTTAGATAACACTGAGACCATGTGGGATTTTTAGAGGTGACATGGGCTGTGCAGTAATATAACATCGCCTGTGCATACATTTAGGTAACACTGAGAGATCATGTGGGATTACTAGAGGTGACATGGGCTGTGCAGTAATATAACATTGCCTGTGCATACATTTAGGTAACACTGAGAGATCATGTGGGATTACTAGAGGTGACATGGGCTGTGCAGTAATATAACATTGCCTGTGCATACATTTAGGTAACACTGAAAGATCATGTGGGATTACTAGAGGTGATATGGGCTGTGTAGTAATATAACATCGCCTGTGCATACATTTTGGTAACACTGAGATCATGTGGGATTACTAGAGGTGACATGGACTGTGCAGTAATATAACATCGCCTGTGCATACATTTAGGTAACACTGAGAGATCATGTGGGATTACTAGAGGTGACATGGGCTGTGCAGTAATATAACATCGCCTGTGCAAACATTTAGGTAACACTGAGATCATGTGAGGTTACTAGAGGTGACATGGGCTGTGCAGTAATATAACATCGCCTGTGCATACATTTAGGTAACACCGAGAGATCATGTGGGATTACTAGAGGTGACATGGGCTGTGCAGTAATAGAACATCGCCTGTGCATACATTTAGGTAACACTGAGAGAACATGTGGGATTACTAGAGATGACATGGGCTGTGCAGTAATATAACATCACCTGTGCATACATTTAGGTAACACTGAGAGATCTTGTGGTATTACTAGAGGTGACATGGGCTGTGTAGTAATATAACATCGCCTGTGCATACATTTAGGTAACACTGAGAGATCATGTGGGATTACTAGAGGTGACATGGGCTGTGCAGTAATATAACATTGCCTGTGCATATATTTAGGTAACACTGAGATCATGTGGGATTACCAGAGGTGACATGTGCTGTGCAGTAATATAACATCGCCCGTGCATACATTTAGGTAACACTGAGATAATGTGGGATTACTAGAGGTGACATGGGCTGTGCAGTAATATAACATCGCCTGTGCATACATTTAGGTAACACTGAGATCATGTGGGATTACTAGAGGTGACATGGTCTATGCAGTAATATAACATCGCCTGTGCATACGTTTAGGTAACACTGAGAGATCATGTGGGATTACTAGAGGTGACATGGGCTGTGCAGTAATATAACATCGCCTGTGCATACGTTTAGGTAACACTGAGAGATCATGTGGGATTACTAGAGGTGACATGGGCTGTGCAGTAATATAACATCGCCTGTGCGTACATTTAGGTAACACTGAGAGAACATGTGGGATTACTAGAGGTGACATGGGCTGTGCAGTAATATAACATCGCCTGTGCATACATTTAGGTAACACTGAGAGATCATGTGGGATTACTAGAGGTGACATGGGCTGTGCAGTAATATAACATTGCCTGTGCATACATTTAGGTAACACTGAGAGATCATGTGGGATTACTAGAGGTGATATGGGCTGTGTAGTAATATAACATCGCCTGTGCATACATTTAGGTAACACTGAGAGAACATGTGGGATTACTAGAGGTGACATGGACTGTGCAGTAATATAACATCGCCTGTGCATACATTTAGGTAACACTGAGAGATCATGTGGGATTATTAGAGGTGACATGGGCTGTGCAGTAATATAACATCGCCTGTGCATACATTTAGGTAACACTGAGAGATCATGTGGAATTACTAGAGGTGACATGGGCTGTGCAGTAATATAACATTGCCTGTGCATACATTTTGGTAACACTGAGATCATGTGGGATTACTAGAGGTGACATGGGCTGTGCAGTAATATTACATCACCTGTGCATACATTTAGGTAACACTGAGAGATCATGTGGGATTACTTGAGGTGACATGGGCTGTGTAGTAATATAACATCGCCTGTGCATACATTTAGGTAACACTGAGATCATGTGGGATTACTAGAGGTGACATGGGCTGTGCAGTAATATTACATCACCTGTGCATACATTTAGGTAACACTGAGAGATCATGTGGGATTACTTGAGGTGACATGGGCTGTGCAGTAATATAACATCGCCTGTGCATACATTTAGGTAACACTGAGATCATGTGGGATTACTAGAGGTGACATGGGCTGTGCATACATTTAGGTAACACTGAGAGATCATGTGGGATTACTAGAGGTGACATGGACTGTGCAGTAATATAACATCGCCTGTGCATACATTTTGGTAACACTGAGATCATGTGGGATTACTAGAGGTGACATGGGCTGTGCAGTAATATAACATCACCTGTGCATACATTTAGGTAACACTGAGAGATCATGTGGGATTACTAGAGGTGATATGGGCTGTGCAGTAATATAACATTACCTGTGCATACATTTAGATAACACTGAGATCATGTGGGATTACTAGAGGTGACATGGGCCGTCCAGTAATATAACACCGCCTGTGCATACGTTTAGGTAACACTGAGAGATCATGTGGGATTACTAGAGGTGACATGGGCTGTGCAGTAATATAACATCGCCTGTACATACATTTAGGTAACACTGAGATCATGTGGGATTACTAGAGGTGACATGGGCTGTGCAGTAATATAACACCGCCTGTGCATACGTTTAGGTAACACTGAGAGATCATGTGGGATTACTAGAGGTGACATGGGCTGTGCAGTAATATAACATCGCCTGTGCATACATTGTTATGCACACCAGTGCCTGCAGGAAAGTACTGGTGTCAGAACTGTTATGCACTCCAGTGTCTGCAGGAATGTACTGGTGTTTGAGCTGTTATGCAAAACAAATGGACTCACAGACAAACTGGGGAAAATGACATAATGTACACAGAAGGTGATAGGGTAACAAAATACACACAAAGTGAACAGAGAAGCCCAGAGGCTAAGGAACTGGGTATCTCCCTTGTATTAGAACTGCTCAGATGGAAAAAGCAAGATGTTGTGTTTTAATACGTAGAGAACCCGAAATGCTGTTGCTAAGGGCAACAGCAAAACCCTAAAGGGTTACCAACGGGTGTGGCAGTAAACTCCTTGGTCAGAGATGGAATGATAGACACAAGGAGAGTCTCCACAATCCTAATTCTCACTTGCAGTGCACAGGTTTTAGCTAACTGCCACTAAACTGACCCCTGACACCTAGCACAGTGAGACAGGATTAGACAGGCAAGTCTTAGAATACAGCCGCAAACTTGCTAAGTTCACAGAGTAGTAACAGAACCCCAGCAAGCTAAACGACTGACTCCAGTCTTACTGCTAGGTCTGGATTGGCAGAGTGTAATACCAAATTCCCAGGCCTATTTGCAGTAAGCAACAAACAAATACAAAGCTACACAGTACTGGCTAACTTTCATGAACTGACTAACCAACAAAGATTCAGCAGCATCTGCTTACCCTGAAAAGAGGCCTTATAAAGCAGGTGCTGTCCACGCCCCACTCAGACCTCACAGACTGTGAGCACAAAAACCAGCACCGGATCCCCTGCCGTGCACAGAGCCTATAACCACTGCACAGCAAAAGACCCGAACCGGAGTATCAGCTGCGCTCAGGTTACTCCACTAGCACTTGTCTCCCGGTTGCCATGACGACGTGGCAGCACAGGGCAGGAGACCCTAACATACATTTAGGTAACACTGAGAGAACATGTGGGATTACTAGAGGTGACATGGGCTATGCAGTAAAATAACATCACCTGTGCATACATTTAGGTAACACTGAGAGAACATGTGGGATTACTAGAGGTGATATGGGCTGTGTAGTAATATAACATCTCCTGTGCATACATTTAGATAACACTGAGACCATGTGGGATTTTTAGAGGTGACATGGGCTGTGCAGTAATATAACATCGCCTGTGCATACATTTAGGTAACACTGAGAGATCATGTGGGATTACTAGAGGTGACATGGGCTGTGCAGTAATATAACATTGCCTGTGCATACATTTAGGTAACACTGAGAGATTATGTGGGATTACTAGAGGTGACATGGGCTGTGCAGTAATATAACATTGCCTGTGCATACATTTAGGTAACACTGAAAGATCATGTGGGATTACTAGAGGTGATATGGGCTGTGTAGTAATATAACATCGCCTGTGCATACATTTTGGTAACACTGAGATCATGTGGGATTACTAGAGGTGACATGGACTGTGCAGTAATATAACATCGCCTGTGCATACATTTAGGTAACACTGAGAGATCATGTGGGATTACTAGAGGTGACATGGGCTGTGCAGTAATATAACATCGCCTGTGCAAACATTTAGGTAACACTGAGATCATGTGAGGTTACTAGAGGTGACATGGGCTGTGCAGTAATATAACATCGCCTGTGCATACATTTAGGTAACACCGAGAGATCATGTGGGATTACTAGAGGTGACATGGGCTGTGCAGTAATATAACATCGCCTGTGCATACATTTAGGTAACACCGAGAGATCATGTGGGATTACTAGAGGTGACATGGGCTGTGCAGTAATAGAACATCGCCTGTGCATACATTTAGGTAACACTGAGAGAACATGTGGGATTACTAGAGATGACATGGGCTGTGCAGTAATATAACATCACCTGTGCATACATTTAGGTAACACTGAGAGATCTTGTGGTATTACTAGAGGTGACATGGGCTGTGTAGTAATATAACATCGCCTGTGCATACATTTAGGTAACACTGAGAGATCATGTGGGATTACTAGAGGTGACATGGGCTGTGCAGTAATATAACATTGCCTGTGCATATATTTAGGTAACACTGAGATCATGTGGGATTACTAGAGGTGACATGTGCTGTGCAGTAATATAACATCGCCCGTGCATACATTTAGGTAACACTGAGATCATGTGGGATTACTAGAGGTGACATGGTCTATGCAGTAATATAACATCGCCTGTGCATACATTTAGGTAACACTGAGAGAACATGTGGGATTACTAGAGGTGATATGGGCTGTGTAGTAATATAACATCTCCTGTGCATACATTTAGATAACACTGAGACCATGTGGGATTTTTAGAGGTGACATGGGCTGTGCAGTAATATAACATCGCCTGTGCATACATTTAGGTAACACTGAGAGATCATGTGGGATTACTAGAGGTGACATGGGCTGTGCAGTAATATAACATTGCCTGTGCATACATTTAGGTAACACTGAGAGATCATGTGGGATTACTAGAGGTGACATGGGCTGTGCAGTAATATAACATTGCCTGTGCATACATTTAGGTAACACTGAAAGATCATGTGGGATTACTAGAGGTGATATGGGCTGTGTAGTAATATAACATCGCCTGTGCATACATTTTAGTAACACTGAGATCATGTGGGATTACTAGAGGTGACATGGACTGTGCAGTAATAGAACATCGCCTGTGCATACATTTAGGTAACACTGAGAGAACATGTGGGATTACTAGAGATGACATGGGCTGTGCAGTAATATAACATCACCTGTGCATACATTTAGGTAACACTGAGAGATCTTGTGGTATTACTAGAGGTGACATGGGCTGTGTAGTAATATAACATCGCCTGTGCATACATTTAGGTAACACTGAGAGATCATGTGGGATTACTAGAGGTGACATGGGCTGTGCAGTAATATAACATTGCCTGTGCATATATTTAGGTAACACTGAGATCATGTGGGATTACTAGAGGTGACATGTGCTGTGCAGTAATATAACATCGCCCGTGCATACATTTAGGTAACACTGAGATCATGTGGGATTACTAGAGGTGACATGGTCTATGCAGTAATATAACATCGCCTGTGCATACATTTAGGTAACACTGAGAGAACATGTGGGATTACTAGAGGTGATATGGGATGTGTAGTAATATAACATCTCCTGTGCATACATTTAGATAACACTGAGACCATGTGGGATTTTTAGAGGTGACATGGGCTGTGCAGTAATATAACATCGCCTGTGCATACATTTAGGTAACACTGAGAGATCATGTGGGATTACTAGAGGTGACATGGGCTGTGCAGTAATATAACATTGCCTGTGCATACATTTAGGTAACACTGAGAGATCATGTGGGATTACTAGAGGTGACATGGGCTGTGCAGTAATATAACATTGCCTGTGCATACATTTAGGTAACACTGAAAGATCATGTGGGATTACTAGAGGTGATATGGGCTGTGTAGTAATATAACATCGCCTGTGCATACATTTTGGTAACACTGAGATCATGTGGGATTACTAGAGGTGACATGGACTGTGCAGTAATAGAACATCGCCTGTGCATACATTTAGGTAACACTGAGAGAACATGTGGGATTACTAGAGATGACATGGGCTGTGCAGTAATATAACATCACCTGTGCATACATTTAGGTAACACTGAGAGATCTTGTGGTATTACTAGAGGTGACATGGGCTGTGCAGTAATATAACATCGCCTGTGCATACATTTAGGTAACACTAAGAGATCATGTGAGATTACTAGAGGTGACATGGGCTGTGCAGTAATATAACATTGCCTGTGCATACATTTAGGTAACACTGAGAGAACATGTGGGATTACTAGAGGTGACATGGGCTGTGCAGTAATATAACATCGCCTGTGCAAACATTTAGGTAACACTGAGATCATGTGAGGTTACTAGAGGTGACATGGGCTGTGCAGTAATATAACATCGCCTGTGCATACATTTAGGTAACACCGAGAGATCATGTGGGATTACTAGAGGTGACATGGGCTGTGCAGTAATATAACATCGCCTGTGCATACATTTAGGTAACACCGAGAGATCATGTGGGATTACTAGAGGTGACATGGGCTGTGCAGTAATATAACATCGCCTGTGCATACATTTAGGTTACACTGTGAGAACATGTGGGATTACTAGAGGTGACATGGGCTGTGCAGTAATAGAACATCGCCTGTGCATACATTTAGGTAACACTGAGAGAACATGTGGGATTACTAGAGATGACATGGGCTGTGCAGTAATATAACATCACCTGTGCATACATTTAGGTAACACTGAGAGATCTTGTGGTATTACTAGAGGTGACATGGGCTGTGTAGTAATATAACATTGCCTGTGCATATATTTAGGTAACACTGAGATCATGTGGGATTACTAGAGGTGACATGTGCTGTGCAGTAATATAACATCGCCCGTGCATACATTTAGGTAACACTGAGATCATGTGGGATTACTAGAGGTGACATGGTCTATGCAGTAATATAACATCGCCTGTGCATACATTTAGGTAACACTGAGAGATCATGTGGTATTACTAGAGGTGACATGGGCTGTGTAGTAATATAACATCGCCTGTGCATACATTTAGGTAACACTGAGATCATGTGGGATTACTAGAGGTGACATGTGCTGTGCAGTAATATAACATCGCCTGTGCATACATTTAGGTAACACTGAGATCATGTGGGATTACTAGAGGTGACATGGTCTATGCAGTAATATAACATCGCCTGTGCATACATTTAGGTAACACTGAGAGATCATGTGATATTACTAGAGGTGACATGGGCTGTCTAGTAATATAACATCGCCTGTGCATACATTTAGGTAACACTGAGATCATGTGGGATTACTAGAGGTGACATGGGCTGTGCAGTAATATTACATCACCTGTGCATACATTTAGGTAACACTGAGAGATCATGTGGGATTACTAGAGGTGACATGGGCTGTGCAGTAATATAACATCGCCTGTGCATACATTTAGGTAACACTGAGAGATCATGTGGGATTACTAGAGGTGACATGGGCCGTGCAGTAATATAACATCACCTGTGCATACATTTAGGTAACACTGAGAGATCATGTGGTATTACTTGAGGTGACATGGGCTGTGCAGTAATATAACATCGCCTGTGCATACATTTAGGTAACACTGAGAGATCATGTGGGATTACTAGAGGTGACATGGGCTGTGCAGTAATATAACATCTCCTGTGCATACATTTAGGTAACACTGAGAACATGTGGGATTACTAGAGATGACATGGGCTGTGCAGTAATATAACATCTCCTGTGCATACATTTAGGTAACACTGAGAGAACATGTGGGATTACAAGAGGTGACATGGGCTGTGCAGTAATATAACATCACCTGTGAATACATTTAGGTAACACTGAGATCATGTGGGATTACAAGAGGTGACATGGGCTGTGCAGTAATATAACATCGCATGTGCATACATTTAGGTAACACTGAGATCATGTGGGATTACTAGAGGTGACATGGACTGTGCAGTAATATAACATCGCCTGTGCATACATTTAGGTAACACTGAGAGATCATGTGGGATTACTAGAGGTGACACGGGCTGTGCAGTAATATAACATCGCCTGTGCATACATTTAGGTAACACTGAGAGATCATGTGGGATTACTAGAGGTGATATGGGCTGTGTAGTAA
The DNA here is from genome assembly GCF_028390025.1 of Pseudophryne corroboree. Taxonomy (NCBI): domain Eukaryota; kingdom Metazoa; phylum Chordata; class Amphibia; order Anura; family Myobatrachidae; genus Pseudophryne; species Pseudophryne corroboree. The sequence continues at coordinate 435,749 of NW_026967522.1, read as the reverse complement.
TATAACATCGCCTGTGCATACATTTTGGTAACACTGAAATCATGTGGGATTACTAGAGGTGACATGGGCTGTGCAGTAATATTACATCACCTGTGCATACATTTAGGTAACACTGAGAGATCATGTGGGATTACTTGAGGTGACATGGGCTGTGCAGTAATATAACATCGCCTGTGCATACATTTAGGTAACACTGAGATCATGTGGGATTACTAGAGGTGACATGGGCTGTGCAGTAATATAACATCGCCTGTGCATACATTTAGGTAACACTGAGAGATCATGTGGGATTACTAGAGGTGACATGGGCTGTTCAGTAATATAACATCGCCTGTGCATACATTTAGGTAACACTGAGAGATCATGTGGGATTACTAGAGGTGACATGGGCTGTGCAGTAATATAACACCACCTGTGCATACATTTAGGTAACACTGAGATATCATGTGGGATTACTAGAGGTGACATGGGCTGTGCAGTAATATAACATCGCCTGTGCATACATTTAGGTAACACTGAGAGATCATGTGGGATTACTAGAGGTGACATGGGCTGTGCAGTAATATAACATCGCCTGTACATACATTTAGGTAACACTGAGAGATCATGTGGGATTACTAGAGGTGACATGGGCTGTGCAGTAATATAACATCGCCTGTACATACATTTAGGTAACACTGAGAGATCATGCGGGATTACTAGAGGTGACATGGGCTGTGCAGTAATATAACATCGCCTGTACATACATTTAGGTAACACTGAGAGAACATGTGGGATTACTAGAGGTGACATGGGCTGTGCAGTAATATAACATTACCTGTGCAAACATTTAGGTAACACTGAGATCATGTGAGGTTACTAGAGGTGACATGGGCTGTGCAGTAATATAACATTACCTGTGCAAACATTTAGGTAACACTGAGATCATGTGAGGTTACTAGAGGTGACATGGGCTGTGCAGTAATATAACATTACCTGTGCAAACATTTAGGTAACAGTGAGATCATGTGGGATTACTAGAGGTGACATGGGCTGTGTAGTAACATAACATCACCTGTGCATACATTTAGGTAACACTGAGATCATGTGAGGTTACTAGAGGTGACATGGGCTGTGCAGTAATATAACATCTCCTGTGCATACATTTAGGTAACACTGAGAGAACATGTGGGATTACTAGAGGTGACATGGGCTGTGCAGTAATATAACATTACCTGTGCAAACATTTAGGTAACACTGAGATCATTTGGTATTACTAGAGGTGACATGGGCTGTGCAATAATATAACATCGCCTGTGCATACATTTAGGTAACACTGAGTTCATGTGGGATTACTGGAGGTGACCTGGGTTGTGCAGTAATATAACATCACCTGTGCATACATTTAGGTAACACGGACAGATCATGTGGGATTACTAGAGGTGACATGGACTGTGCAGTAATATAACATCGCCTGTGCATACATTTAGGTAACACTGAGATCATGTGAGATTACTAGAGGTGACATGGGCTGTGCAGTAATATAACATCGCCTGTGCATACATTTAGGTAACACTAAGAGATCATGTGAGATTACTAGAGGTGACATGGGCTGTGCAGTAATATAACATTGCCTGTGCATACATTTAGGTAACACTGAGAGATCATGTGGGATTACTAGAGGTGACATGGGCTGTGCAGTAATATAACATCGCCTGTGCGTACATTTAGGTAACACTGAGATCATGTGGGATTACTAGAGGTGACATGGGCTGTGCAGTAATATAACATCGCCTGTGCATACATTTAGGTAACACTGAGATCATGTGAGATTACTAGAGGTGACATGGGCTGTGCAGTAATATAACATTGCCTGTGCATACATTTAGGTAACACTGAGAGATCATGTGGGATTACTAGAGGTGACATGAGCTGTGCAGTAATATAACATCTCCTGTGCATACATTTAGGTAACACTGAGATCATGTGAGATTACTAGAGGTGACATGGGCTGTGCAGTAATATTACATCGCCTGTGCATACATGTAGGTAACACTGAGATCATGTGGGATTACTAGAGGTGACATGGGCTGTGCAGTAATATAACATTGCCTGTGCATACATTTAGGTAACACTGAGATATCATGTGGGATTACAAGAGGTGACATGGGCTGTGCAGTAATATAACATCTCCTGTGCATACATTTAGGTAACACTGAGATCATGTGGGATTACTAGAGGTGACATGGGCTGTGCAGTAATATAACATCGCCTGTGCATACATTTAGGTAACACGGACAGATCATGTGGGATTACTAGAGGTGACATGGGCTGTGCAGTAATATAACATCGCCTGTGCATACATTTAGGTAACACTGAGATCATGTGAGATTACTAGAGGTGACATGGGCTGTGCAGTAATATAACATCGCCTGTGCATACATTTAGGTAACACTGAGATATCATGTGGGATTACTAGAGGTGACATGGGCTGTGCAGTAATATAACATCTCCTGTGCATACATTTAGGTAACACTGAGAGATCATGCGGGGTTACTAGAGGTGACATGGGCTGTGCAGTAATATAACATTGCCTGTGCATACATTTAGGTAACACTGAGATCATGTGAGATTACTAGAGGTGACATGGGCTGTGCAGTAATATAACATCGCCTGTGCATACATTTAGGTAACACTGAGATATCATGTGGGATTACTAGAGGTGACATGGGCTGTGCAGTAATATAACATCTCCTGTGCATACATTTAGGTAACACTGAGATATCATGTGGGATTACTAGAGGTGACATGGGCTGTGCAGTAATATAACATCGCCTGGGCATACATTTAGGTAACACTGAGATCATGTGAGATTACTAGAGGTGACATGGGCTGTGCAGTAATATAACATCGCCTGTGCATACATTTAGGTAACACTAAGAGATCATGTGAGATTACTAGAGGTGACATGGGCTGTGCAGTAATATAACATTGCCTGTGCATACATTTAGGTAACACTGAGAGATCATGTGGGATTACTAGAGGTGACATGGGCTGTGCAGTAATATAACATCGCCTGTGCATACATTTAGGTAACACTGAGATCATGTGAGATTACTAGAGGTGACATGGGCTGTGCAGTAATATAACATCGCCTGTGCATACATTTAGGTAACACTAAGAGATCATGTGAGATTACTAGAGGTGACGTGGGCTGTGCAGTAATATAACATTGCCTGTGCATACATTTAGGTAACACTGAGAGATCATGCGGGGTTACTAGAGGTGACATGGGCTGTGCAGTAATATAACATCTGTGCATACATTTAGGTAACACTGAGAGATCATGTGGTATTACTAGAGGTGACATGGGCTGTGCAGTAATATAACATCGCCTGTGCATACATTTATGTAACACTGAGATCATGTGGGATTACTAGAGATGACATGGGCTGTGCAGTAATATAACATCACCTGTGCATACATTTAGGTAACACAGAGATCATGTGGGATTACTAGAGGTGACATGGGCTGTGCAGTAATATAACATCTCCTGTGCATACATTTAGGTAACACTGAGATCATGTGGGATTACTAGAGGTGACATGGGCTGTGCAGTAATATAACAAACATCGCCTGTGCATACATTTAGGTAACACTGAGAGATCATGTGGTATTACCAGAGGTGACATGGGCTGTGCAGTAATATAACATCGCCTGTGCATACATGTAGGTAACACTGAGAGAACATGTGGGATTACTAGAGATGACATGGGATGTGCAGTAATATAACATCGCCTGTGCATACATTTAGGTAACACTGAGAGATCATGTGGGATTACTAGAGGTGACATGGGCTGTGCAGTAATATAACATCTCCTGTGCATACATTTAGGTAACACTGAGATCATGTGGGATTACTAGAGATGACATGGGCTGTGCAGTAATATAACATCACCTGTGCATACATTTAGGTAACACTGAGATCATGTGAGATTACTAGAGGTGACATGGGCTGTGCAGTAATATAACATCGCCTGTGCATACATTTAGGTAACACTGAGAGAACATGTGGGATTACTAGAGGTGACATGGGCTGTGCAGTAATATAACATCGCCTGTGCATACATTTAGGTAACACGGACAGATCATGTGGGATTACTAGAGGTGACATGGGCTGTGCAGTAATATAACATCGCCTGTGCATACATTTAGGTAACACTGAGATCATGTGAGATTACTAGAGGTGACATGGGCTGTGCAGTAATATAACATCGCCTGTGCATACATTTAGGTAACACTGAGATATCATGTGGGATTACTAGAGGTGACATGGGCTGTGCAGTAATATAACATCTCCTGTGCATACATTTAGGTAACACTGAGAGATCATGCGGGGTTACTAGAGGTGACATGGGCTGTGCAGTAATATAACATTGCCTGTGCATACATTTAGGTAACACTGAGATCATGTGAGATTACTAGAGGTGACATGGGCTGTGCAGTAATATAACATCGCCTGTGCATACATTTAGGTAACACTGAGATAATGTGGGATTACTAGAGGTGACATGGGCTGTGCAGTAATATAACATCGCCTGTGCATACATTTAGGTAACACTGAGATATCATATGGGATTACTAGAGGTGACATGGGCTGTGCAGTAATATAACATCTCCTGTGCATACATTTAGGTAACATTGAGATATCATGTGGGATTACTAGAGGTGACATGGGCTGTGCAGTAATATAACATCGCCTGGGCATACATTTAGGTAACACTGAGATCATGTGAGATTACTAGAGGTGACATGGGCTGTGCAGTAATATAACATCGCCTGTGCATACATTTAGGTAACACTAAGAGATCATGTGAGATTACTAGAGGTGACATGGGCTGTGCAGTAATATAACATTGCCTGTGCATACATTTAGGTAACACTGAGAGATCATGTGGGATTACTAGAGGTGACATGGGCTGTGCAGTAATATAACATCGCCTGTGCATACATTTAGGTAACGCTGAGATCATGTGAGATTACTAGAGGTGACATGGGCTGTGCAGTAATATAACATCGCCTGTGCATACATTTAGGTAACACTAAGAGATCATGTGAGATTACTAGAGGTGACGTGGGCTGTGCAGTAATATAACATTGCCTGTGCATACATTTAGGTAACACTGAGAGATCATGCGGGGTTACTAGAGGTGACATGGGCTGTGCAGTAATATAACATCTGTGCATACATTTAGGTAACACTGAGAGATCATGTGGTATTACTAGAGGTGACATGGGCTGTGCAGTAATATAACATCGCCTGTGCATACATTTATGTAACACTGAGATCATGTGGGATTACTAGAGATGACATGGGCTGTGCAGTAATATAACATCACCTGTGCATACATTTAGGTAACACAGAGATCATGTGGGATTACTAGAGGTGACATGGGCTGTGCAGTAATATAACATCTCCTGTGCATACATTTAGGTAACACTGAGATCATGTGGTATTACTAGAGGTGACATGGGCTGTGCAGTAATATAACATCACCTGTGCATACATTTAGGTAACACTGAGATCATGTGGGATTACTAGAGGTGACATGGGCTGTGCAGTAATATAACATCTCCTGTGCATACATTTAGGTAACACTGAGATCATGTGGGATTACTAGAGGTGACATGGGCTGTGCAGTAATATAACAAACATCGCCTGTGCATACATTTAGGTAACACTGAGAGATCATGTGGTATTACTAGAGGTGACATGGGCTGTGCAGTAATATAACATCGCCTGTGCATACATTTAGGTAACACTGAGAGATCATGTGGGATTACTAGAGGTGACATGGGCTGTGCAGTAATATAACATCGCATGTGCATACATTTAGGTAACACTGAGAGATCATGTGGGATTACTAGAGGTGACATGGGCTGTGCAGTAATATAACATCGCCTGTGCATACATTTAGGTAACACTGAGAGATCATGTGGGATTAGTAGAGGTGACATGGGCTGTGCAGTAATATAACATCGCATGTGCATACATTTAGGTAACACTGAGAGAACATGTGGGATTACTAGAGATGACATGGGCTGTGCAGTAATATAACATCGCCTGTGCATACATTTAGGTAACACTGAGAGATCATGTGGGATTACTAGAGGTGACATGGGCTGTGCAGTAATATAACATCGCCTGTGCATACATTTAGGTAACACTGAGAGATCATGTGGGATTACTAGAGGTGACATGGGCTGTGCAGTAATATAACATCTCCTGTGCATACATTTAGGTAACACTGAGATCATGTGGGATTACTAGAGATGACATGGGCTGTGTAGTAATATAACATCACCTGTGCATACATTTAGGTAACACTGAGATCATGTGAGATTACTAGAGGTGACATGGGCTGTGCAGTAATATAACATCGCCTGTGCATACATTTAGGTAACACTGAGAGATCATGTGGAATTACTAGAGGTGACATGGGCTGTGCAGTAATATAACATCACCTGTGCATACATTTAGGTAACACTGAGATCATGTGGGATTACTAGAGGTGACATGGGCTGTGCAGTAATATAACATCGCCTGTGCATACATTTAGGTAACACTGAGATCATGTGGGATTACTAGAGGTGACATGGGCTGTGCAGTAATATAACATCGCCTGTGCATACATTTAGGTAACACTGAGAGATCATGTGGGATTACTAGAGGTGACATGGGCTGTGCAGTAATATAACATCACCTGTGCATACATGTAGGTAACACTGAGATCATGTGGGATTACTAGAGATGACATGAGCTGTGCAGTAATATAACATCACCTGTGCATACATGTAGGTAACACTGAGATCATGTGGGATTACTAGAGGTGACATGGGCTGTGCAGTAATATAACATCTCCTGTGCATACATTTAGGTAACACTGAGATCATGTGGGATTACTAGAGGTGACATGGGCTGTGCAGTAATATAACAAACATCGCCTGTGCATACATTTAGGTAACACTGAGAGATCATGTGGTATTACCAGAGGTGACATGGGCTGTGCAGTAATATAACATCGCCTGTGCATACATGTAGGTAACACTGAGAGAACATGTGGGATTACTAGAGATGACATGGGCTGTGCAGTAATATAACATCGCCTGTGCATACATTTAGGTAACACTGAGAGATCATGTGGGATTACTAGAGGTGACATGGGCTGTGCAGTAATATAACATCTCATGTGCATACATTTAGGTAACACTGAGATCATGTGGGATTACTAGAGATGACATGGGCTGTGCAGTAATATAACATCACCTGTGCATACATTTAGGTAACACTGAGATCATGTGAGATTACTAGAGGTGACATGGGCTGTGCAGTAATATAACATCGCCTGTGCATACATTTAGGTAACACTGAGAGATCTTGTGGTATTACTAGAGGTGACATGGGCTGTGCAGTAATATAACATCGCCTGTGCATACATTTAGGTAACACTGAGAGAACATGTGGGATTACTAGAGGTGACATGGGCTGTGCAGTAATATAACATCGCCTGTGCATACATTTAGGTAACACGGACAGATCATGTGGGATTACTAGAGGTGACATGGGCTGTGCAGTAATATAACATCGCCTGTGCATACATTTAGGTAACACTGAGATCATGTGAGATTACTAGAGGTGACATGGGCTGTGCAGTAATATAACATCGCCTGTGCATACATTTAGGTAACACTGAGATATCATGTGGGATTACTAGAGGTGACATGTGCTGTGCAGTAATATAACATCGCCTGTGCATACATTTAGGTAACACTGAGAGATCATGCGGGGTTACTAGAGGTGACATGGGCTGTGCAGTAATATAACATTGCCTGTGCATACATTTAGGTAACACTGAGATCATGTGAGATTACTAGAGGTGACATGGGCTGTGCAGTAATATAACATCGCCTGTGCATACATTTAGGTAACACTGAGATATCATGTGGGATTACTAGAGGTGACATGGGCTGTGCAGTAATATAACATCTCCTGTGCATACATTTAGGTAACATTGAGATATCATGTGGGATTACTAGAGGTGACATGGGCTGTGCAGTAATATAACATCGCCTGGGCATACATTTAGGTAACACTGAGATCATGTGAGATTACTAGAGGTGACATGGGCTGTGCAGTAATATAACATCGCCTGCGCATACATTTAGGTAACACGGACAGATCATGTGGGATTACTAGAGGTGACATGGGCTGTGCAGTAATATAACATCGCCTGTGCATACATTTAGGTAACACTGAGATCATGTGAGATTACTAGAGGTGACATGGGCTGTGCAGTAATATAACATCGCCTGTGCATACATTTAGGTAACGCTGAGATCATGTGAGATTACTAGAGGTGACATGGGCTGTGCAGTAATATAACATCTGTGCATACATTTAGGTAACACTGAGAGATCATGTGGTATTACTAGAGGTGACATGGGCTGTGCAGTAATATAACATCGCCTGTGCATACATTTATGTAACACTGAGATCATGTGGGATTACTAGAGATGACATGGGCTGTGCAGTAATATAACATCACCTGTGCATACATTTAGGTAACACAGAGATCATGTGGGATTACTAGAGGTGACATGGGCTGTGCAGTAATATAACATCTCCTGTGCATACATTTAGGTAACACTGAGATCATGTGGGATTACTAGAGGTGACATGGGCTGTGCAGTAATATAACATCTCCTGTGCATACATTTAGGTAACACTGAGATCATGTGGGATTACTAGAGGTGACATGGGCTGTGCAGTAATATAACAAACATCGCCTGTGCATACATTTAGGTAACACTGAGAGATCATGTGGTATTACTAGAGGTGACATGGGCTGTGCAGTAATATAACATCGCCTGTGCATACATTTAGGTAACACTGAGAGATCATGTGGGATTACTAGAGGTGACATGGGCTGTGCAGTAATATAACATCGCATGTGCATACATTTAGGTAACACTGAGAGATCATGTGGGATTACTAGAGGTGACATGGGCTGTGCAGTAATATAACATCGCCTGTGCATACATTTAGGTAACACTGAGAGATCATGTGGGATTAGTAGAGGTGACATGGGCTGTGCAGTAATATAACATCGCATGTGCATACATTTAGGTAACACTGAGAGAACATGTGGGATTACTAGAGATGACATGGGCTGTGCAGTAATATAACATCGCCTGTGCATACATTTAGGTAACACTGAGAGATCATGTGGGATTACTAGAGGTGACATGGGCTGTGCAGTAATATAACATCGCCTGTGCATACATTTAGGTAACACTGAGAGATCATGTGGGATTACTAGAGGTGACATGGGCTGTGCAGTAATATAACATCGCCTGTGCGTACATTTAGGTAACACTGAGATCATGTGGGATTACTAGAGGTGACATGGGCTGTGCAGTAATATAACATCGCCTGTGCATACATTTAGGTAACACTGAGATCATGTGAGATTACTAGAGGTGACATGGGCTGTGCAGTAATATAACATTGCCTGTGCATACATTTAGGTAACACTGAGAGATCATGTGGGATTACTAGAGGTGACATGGGCTGTGCAGTAATATAACATCGCCTGTGCATACATTTAGGTAACACTGAGATCATGTGAGATTACTAGAGGTGACATGGGCTGTGCAGTAATATAACATCTCCTGTGCATACATTTAGGTAACACTGAGACCATGTGGGATTATTAGAGGTGACATGGGCTGTGCAGTAATATAACATCGCCTGTGCATACATTTAGGTAACACTGAGAGATCATGTGGGATTACTAGAGGTGACATGGGCTGTGCAGTAATATAACATCGCCTGTGCATACATTTAGGTAACGCTGAGATCATGTAAGATTACTAGAGGTGACATGGGCTGTGCAGTAATATAACATCGCCTGTGCATACATTTAAGTAACACTAAGAGATCATGTGAGATTACTAGAGGTGACGTGGGCTGTGCAGTAATATAACATTGCCTGTGCATACATTTAGGTAACACTGAGAGATCATGCGGGGTTACTAGAGGTGACATGGGCTGTGCAGTAATATAACATCTGTGCATACATTTAGGTAACACTGAGAGATCATGTGGTATTACTAGAGGTGACATGGGCTGTGCAGTAATATAACATCGCCTGTGCATACATTTATGTAACACTGAGATCATGTGGGATTACTAGAGATGACATGGGCTGTGCAGTAATATAACATCACCTGTGCATACATTTAGGTAACACAGAGATCATGTGGGATTACTAGAGGTGACATGGGCTGTGCAGTAATATAACATCTCCTGTGCATACATTTAGGTAACACTGAGATCATGTGGGATTACTAGAGGTGACATGGGCTGTGCAGTAATATAACATCTCCTGTGCATACATTTAGGTAACACTGAGATCATGTGGGATTACTAGAGGTGACATGGGCTGTGCAGTAATATAACAAACATCGCCTGTGCATACATTTAGGTAACACTGAGAGATCATGTGGTATTACTAGAGGTGACATGGGCTGTGCAGTAATATAACATCGCCTGTGCATACATTTAGGTAACACTGAGAGATCATGTGGGATTACTAGAGGTGACATGGGCTGTGTAGTAATATAACATCGCATGTGCATACATTTAGGTAACACTGAGAGATCATGTGGGATTACTAGAGGTGACATGGGCTGTGCAGTAATATAACATCGCCTGTGCATACATTTAGGTAACACTGAGAGATCATGTGGGATTAGTAGAGGTGACATGGGCTGTGCAGTAATATAACATCGCATGTGCATACATTTAGGTAACACTGAGAGAACATGTGGGATTACTAGAGATGACATGGGCTGTGCAGTAATATAACATCGCCTGTGCATACATTTAGGTAACACTGAGAGATCATGTGGGATTACTAGAGGTGACATGGGCTGTGCAGTAATATAACATCGCCTGTGCATACATTTAGGTAACACTGAGAGATCATGTGGGATTACTAGAGGTGACATGGGCTGTGCAGTAATATAACATCTCCTGTGCATACATTTAGGTAACACTGAGATCATGTGGGATTACTAGAGATGACATGGGCTGTGTAGTAATATAATATCGCCTGTGCATACATTTAGGTAACACTGAGAGACATGTGGTATTACTAGAGGTGACATGGGCTGTGCAGTAATATAACATCGCCTGTGCATACATTTAGGTAACACTGAGATCATGTGAGATTACTAGAGGTGACATGGGCTGTGCAGTAATATAACATCGCCTGTGCATACATTTAGGTAACACTGAGAGATCATGTGGAATTACTAGAGGTGACATGGGCTGTGCAGTAATATAACATCGCCTGTGCATACATTTAGGTAACACTGAGATCATGTGGGATTACTAGAGGTGACATGGGCTGTGCAGTAATATAACATCGCCTGTGCATACATTTAGGTAACACTGAGAGATCATGTGGGATTACTAGAGGTGACATGGGCTGTGCAGTAATATAACATCACCTGTGCATACATGTAGGTAACACTGAGATCATGTGGGATTACTAGAGATGACATGAGCTGTGCAGTAATAGAACATCATCTGTGCATACATGTAGGTAACACTGAGATCATGTGGGATTACTAGAGGTGACATGGGCTGTGCAGTAATATAACATCACCTGTGCATACATGTAGGTAACACTGAGATCATGTGGGATTACTAGAGGTGACATGGGCTGTGCAGTAATATAACATCGCCTGTGCATACATTTAGGTAACACTGAGAGAACATGTGGGATTACTAGAGGTGACATGGGCTGTGCAGTAATATAACATCGCCTGTGCATACATTTAGGTAACACTGAGAGATCATGTGGGATTACTAGAGATGACATGGGCTGTGCAGTAATATAACATTGCCTGTGCATACATTTAGGTAACACTGAGATCATGTGGGATTACTAGAGGTGATATGGGCTGTGCAGTAATATAACATCGCCTGTGCATACATTTAGGTAACACAGAGATCATGTGGTATTACTAGAGGTGACATGGGCTGTGCAGTAATATAACATCTCCTGTGCATACATTTAGATAACACAGAGATCATGTGGGATTACTAGAGGTGACATGGGCTGTGCAGTAATATAACATCGCCTGTGCATACATTTAGGTAACACTGAGAGATCATGTGGGATTACTAGAGGTGACATGGGCTGTGCAGTAATATAACATCGCCTGTGCATACATTTAGGTAACACTGGGAACATGTGGGATTACTAGAGGTGACATGGGCTGTGCAGTAATATAACATCGCCTGTGCATACATTTAGGTAACACTGAGAGATCATGTGGGATTACTAGAGGTGACATGGGCTGTGCAGTAATATAACATCGCCTGTGCATACATTTAGGTAACACTGAGATCATGTGAGATTACTAGAGGTGACATGGGCTGTGCAGTAATATAACATCGCCTGTGCATACATTTAGGTAACACTGAGATATCATGTGGGATTACTAGAGGTGACATGGGCTGTGCAGTAATATAACATCTCCTGTGCATACATTTAGGTAACACTGAGAGATCATGCGGGGTTACTAGAGGTGACATGGGCTGTGCAGTAATATAACATTGCCTGTGCATACATTTAGGTAACACTGAGATCATGTGAGATTACTAGAGGTGACATGGGCTGTGCAGTAATATAACATCGCCTGTGCATACATTTAGGTAACACTGAGATATCATGTGGGATTACTAGAGGTGACATGGGCTGTGCAGTAATATAACATCTCCTGTGCATACATTTAGGTAACATTGAGATATCATGTGGGATTACTAGAGGTGACATGGGCTGTGCAGTAATATAACATCGCCTGGGCATACATTTAGGTAACACTGAGATCATGTGAGATTACTAGAGGTGACATGGGCTGTGTAGTAATATAACATCGTCTGTGCATACATTTAGGTAACACTAAGAGATCATGTGAGATTACTAGAGGTGACATGGGCTGTGCAGTAATATAACATTGCCTGTGCATACATTTAGGTAACACTGAGAGATCATGTGGGATTACTAGAGGTGACATGGGCTGTGCAGTAATATAACATCGCCTGTGCATACATTTAGGTAACGCTGAGATCATGTGAGATTACTAGAGGTGACATGGGCTGTGCAGTAATATAACATCGCCTGTGCATACATTTAGGTAACACTAAGAGATCATGTGAGATTACTAGAGGTGACGTGGGCTGTGCAGTAATATAACATTGCCTGTGCATACATTTAGGTAACACTGAGAGATCATGCGGGGTTACTAGAGGTGACATGGGCTGTGCAGTAATATAACATCTGTGCATACATTTAGGTAACACTGAGAGATCATGTGGTATTACTAGAGGTGACATGGGCTGTGCAGTAATATAACATCGCCTGTGCATACATTTATGTAACACTGAGATCATGTGGGATTACTAGAGATGACATGGGCTGTGCAGTAATATAACATCACCTGTGCATACATTTAGGTAACACAGAGATCATGTGGGATTACTAGAGGTGACATGGGCTGTGCAGTAATATAACATCTCCTGTGCATACATTTAGGTAACACTGAGATCATGTGGTATTACTAGAGGTGACATGGGCTGTGCAGTAATATAACATCACCTGTGCATACATTTAGGTAACACTGAGATCATGTGGGATTACTAGAGGTGACATGGGCTGTGCAGTAATATAACATCTCCTGTGCATACATTTAGGTAACACTGAGATCATGTGGGATTACTAGAGGTGACATGGGCTGTGCAGTAATATAACAAACATCGCCTGTGCATACATTTAGGTAACACTGAGAGATCATGTGGTATTACTAGAGGTGACATGGGCTGTGCAGTAATATAACATCGCCTGTGCATACATTTAGGTAACACTGAGAGATCATGTGGGATTACTAGAGGTGACATGGGCTGTGCAGTAATATAACATCGCATGTGCATACATTTAGGTAACACTGAGAGATCATGTGGGATTACTAGAGGTGACATGGGCTGTGCAGTAATATAACATCGCCTGTGCATACATTTAGGTAACACTGAGAGATCATGTGGGATTAGTAGAGGTGACATGGGCTGTGCAGTAATATAACATCGCATGTGCATACATTTAGGTAACACTGAGAGAACATGTGGGATTACTAGAGATGACATGGGCTGTGCAGTAATATAACATCGCCTGTGCATACATTTAGGTAACACTGAGAGATCATGTGGGATTACTAGAGGTGACATGGGCTGTGCAGTAATATAACATCGCCTGTGCATACATTTAGGTAACACTGAGAGATCATGTGGGATTACTAGAGGTGACATGGGCTGTGCAGTAATATAACATCTCCTGTGCATACATTTAGGTAACACTGAGATCATGTGGGATTACTAGAGATGACATGGGCTGTGTAGTAATATAACATCGCCTGTGCATACATTTAGGTAATACTGAGAGATCATGTGGTATTACTAGAGGTGACATGGGCTGTGCAGTAATATAACATCACCTGTGCATACATTTAGGTAACACTGAGATCATGTGAGATTACTAGAGGTGACATGGGCTGTGCAGTAATATAACATCGCCTGTGCATACATTTAGGTAACACTGAGAGATCATGTGGAATTACTAGAGGTGACATGGGCTGTGCAGTAATATAACATCACCTGTGCATACATTTAGGTAACACTGAGATCATGTGGGATTACTAGAGGTGACATGGGCTGTGCAGTAATATAACATCGCCTGTGCATACATTTAGGTAACACTGAGATCATGTGGGATTACTAGAGGTGACATGGGCTGTGCAGTAATATAACATCGCCTGTGCATACATTTAGGTAACACTGAGAGATCATGTGGGATTACTAGAGGTGACATGGGCTGTGCAGTAATATAACATCACCTGTGCATACATGTAGGTAACACTGAGATCATGTGGGATTACTAGAGATGACATGAGCTGTGCAGTAATATAACATCACCTGTGCATACATGTAGGTAACACTGAGATCATGTGGGATTACTAGAGGTGACATGGGCTGTGCAGTAATATAACATCACCTGTGCATACATTTAGGTAACACTGAGATCATGTGAGATTACTAGAGGTGACATGGGCTGTGCAGTAATATAACATCGCCTGTGCATACATTTAGGTAACACTGAGAGATCATGTGGAATTACTAGAGGTGACATGGGCTGTGCAGTAATATAACATCACCTGTGCATACATTTAGGTAACACTGAGATCATGTGGGATTACTAGAGGTGACATGGGCTGTGCAGTAATATAACATCGCCTGTGCATACATTTAGGTAACACTGAGATCATGTGGGATTACTAGAGGTGACATGGGCTGTGCAGTAATATAACATCGCCTGTGCATACATTTAGGTAACACTGAGAGATCATGTGGGATTACTAGAGGTGACATGGGCTGTGCAGTAATATAACATCACCTGTGCATACATGTAGGTAACACTGAGATCATGTGGGATTACTAGAGATGACATGAGCTGTGCAGTAATATAACATCACCTGTGCATACATGTAGGTAACACTGAGATCATGTGGGATTACTAGAGGTGACATGGGCTGTGCAGTAATATAACATCGCCTGTGCATACATTTAGGTAACACTGAGAGAACATGTGGGATTACTAGAGGTGACATGGGCTGTGCAGTAATATAACATCGCCTGTGCATACATTTAGGTAACACTGAGATCATGTGGGATTACTAGAGGTGATATGGGCTGTGCAGTAATATAACATTGCCTGTGCATACATTTAGGTAACACTGAGATCATGTAGGATTACTAGAGGTGACATGGGCTGTGCAGTAATATAACATCACCTGTGTATACATTTAGGTAACACTGAGATCATGTGGGATTACTAGAGGTGACATGGGCTGTGCAGTAATATAACATCTCCTGTGCATACATTTAGGTAACACTGAGATCATGTGGGATTACTAGAGGTGACATGGGCTGTGCAGTAATATAACAAACATCGCCTGTGCATACATTTAGGTAACACTGAGAGATCATGTGATATTACTAGAGGTGACATGGGCTGTGCAGTAATATAACATCGCCTGTGCATACATTTAGGTAACACTGAGAGATCATGTGGGATTACTAGAGGTGACATGGGCTGTGCAGTAATATAACATCGCATGTGCATACATTTAAGTAACACTGAGAGATCATGTGGGATTACTAGAGGTGACATGGGCTGTGCAGTAATATAACATCGCCTGTGCATACATTTAGGTAACACTGAGAGATCATGTGGGATTAGTAGAGGTGACATGGGCTGTGCAGTAATATAACATTGCCTGTGCATTCATTTAGATAACACAGAGATCATGTGGGATTACTAGAGGTGACATGGGCTGTGCAGTAATATAACATCGCCTGTGCATACATTTAGGTAACACTGAGACCATGTGGGATTACTAGAGGTGACATGGGCTGTGCAGTAATATAACATCGCCTGTGCATACATTTAGGTAACACTGAGAGATCATGTGGGATTACTAGAGGTGACATGGGCTGTGCAGTAATATAACATCGCCTGTGCATACATTTAGGTAACACTGGGAACATGTGGGATTACTAGAGGTGACATGGGCTGTGCAGTAATATAACATCGCCTGTGCATACATTTAGGTAACACTGAGAGATCATGTGGGATTACTAGAGGTGACATGGGCTGTGCAGTAATATAACATCGCCTGTGCATACATTTAGGTAACACTGAGAGATCATGCGGGATTACTAGATGTGACATAGGCTGTGCAGTAATATAACATCACCTGTGCATACATTTAGGTAACACTGAGATCATGTGGTATTACTAGAGGTGACATGGGCTGTGCAGTAATATAACATCGCCTGTGCATACATTTAGGTAACACTGAGATCATGTGGGATTACTAGAGGTGACATGGGCTGTGCAGTAATATAACATCGCCTGTGCATACATTTAGGTAACACTGAGAGATCATGTGGGATTACTAGAGGTGACATGGGCTGTGCAGTAATATAACATCACCTGTGCATACATGTAGGTAACACTGAGATCATGTGGGATTACTAGAGATGACATGAGCTGTGCAGTAATATAACATCACCTGTGCATACATGTAGGTAACACTGAGATCATGTGGGATTACTAGAGGTGACATGGGCTGTGCAGTAATATAACATCACCTGTGCATACATGTAGGTAACACTGAGATCATGTGGGATTACTAGAGGTGACATGGGCTGTGCAGTAATATAACATCGCCTGTGCATACATTTAGGTAACACTGAGAGAACATGTGGGATTACTAGAGGTGACATGGGCTGTGCAGTAATATAACATCGCCTGTGCATACATTTAGGTAACACTGAGATCATGTGGGATTACTAGAGGTGATATGGGCTGTGCAGTAATATAACATCGCCTGTGCATACATTTAGGTAACACTGAGATCATGTAGGATTACTAGAGGTGACATGGGCTGTGCAGTAATATAACATCACCTGTGTATACATTTAGGTAACACTGAGATCATGTGGGATTACTAGAGGTGACATGGGCTGTGCAGTAATATAACATCTCCTGTGCATACATTTAGGTAACACTGAGATCATGTGGGATTACTAGAGGTGACATGGGCTGTGCAGTAATATAACAAACATCGCCTGTGCATACATTTAGGTAACACTGAGAGATCATGTGGTATTACTAGAGGTGACATGGGCTGTGCAGTAATATAACATCGCCTGTGCATACATTTAGGTAACACTGAGAGATCATGTGGGATTACTAGAGGTGACATGGGCTGT
Organism: Pseudophryne corroboree; assembly: GCF_028390025.1. NCBI lineage: Eukaryota > Metazoa > Chordata > Amphibia > Anura > Myobatrachidae > Pseudophryne > Pseudophryne corroboree. The sequence goes on along the minus strand of NW_026967522.1, from coordinate 417,808 downwards.
GCAGTAATATAACATCGCATGTGCATACATTTAGGTAACACTGAGAGATCATGTGGGATTACTAGAGGTGACATGGGCTGTGCAGTAATATAACATCGCCTGTGCATACATTTAGGTAACACTGAGAGATCATGTGGGATTAGTAGAGGTGACATGGGCTGTGCAGTAATATAACATTGCCTGTGCATTCATTTAGATAACACAGAGATCATGTGGGATTACTAGAGGTGACATGGGCTGTGCAGTAATATAACATCACCTGTGCATACATTTAGGTAACACTGAGACCATGTGGGATTACTAGAGGTGACATGGGCTGTGCAGTAATATAACATCGCCTGTGCATACATTTAGGTAACACTGAGAGATCATGTGGGATTACTAGAGGTGACATGGGCTGTGCAGTAATATAACATCGCCTGTGCATACATTTAGGTAACACTGGGAACATGTGGGATTACTAGAGGTGACATGGGCTGTGCAGTAATATAACATCGCCTGTGCATACATTTAGGTAACACTGAGAGATCATGTGGGATTACTAGAGGTGGCATGGGCTCTGCAGTAAAATAACATCGCCTGTGCATACATTTAGGTAACACTGAGAGATCATGTGGGATTACTAGATGTGACATAGGCTGTGCAGTAATATAACATCACCTGTGCATACATTTAGGTAACACTGAGATCATGTGGTATTACTAGAGGTGACATGGGCTGTGCAGTAATATAACATCTCCTGTGCATACATTTAGGTAACACTGAGATCATGTGGGATTACTAGAGGTGACATGGGCTGTGCAGTAATATAACATCACCTGTGCATACATTTAGGTAACACTGAGAGATCATGTGGGATTACTAGAGGTGACATGGGCTGTGCAGTAATATAACATCGCCTGTGCATACATTTATGTAACACTGAGATCATGTGGGATTACTAGAGATGACATGGGCTGTGCAGTAATATAACATCACCTGTGCATACATTTAGGTAACACAGAGATCATGTGGGATTACTAGAGGTGACATGGGCTGTGCAGTAATATAACATCTCCTGTGCATACATTTAGGTAACACTGAGATCATGTGGTATTACTAGAGGTGACATGGGCTGTGCAGTAATATAACATCACCTGTGCATACATTTAGGTAACACTGAGATCATGTGGGATTACTAGAGGTGACATGGGCTGTGCAGTAATATAACATCTCCTGTGCATACATTTAGGTAACACTGAGATCATGTGGGATTACTAGAGGTGACATGGGCTGTGCAGTAATATAACAAACATCGCCTGTGCATACATTTAGGTAACACTGAGAGATCATGTGGTATTACTAGAGGTGACATGGGCTGTGCAGTAATATAACATCGCCTGTGCATACATTTAGGTAACACTGAGAGATCATGTGGGATTACTAGAGGTGACATGGGCTGTGCAGTAATATAACATCGCATGTGCATACATTTAGGTAACACTGAGAGATCATGTGGGATTACTAGAGGTGACATGGGCTGTGCAGTAATATAACATCGCCTGTGCATACATTTAGGTAACACTGAGAGATCATGTGGGATTAGTAGAGGTGACATGGGCTGTGCAGTAATATAACATCGCATGTGCATACATTTAGGTAACACTGAGAGAACATGTGGGATTACTAGAGATGACATGGGCTGTGCAGTAATATAACATCGCCTGTGCATACATTTAGGTAACACTGAGAGATCATGTGGGATTAGTAGAGGTGACATGGGCTGTGCAGTAATATAACATCGCAAGTGCATACATTTAGGTAACACTGAGAGAACATGTGGGATTACTAGAGATGACATGGGCTGTGCAGTAATATAACATCGCCTGTGCATACATTTAGGTAACACTGAGAGATCATGTGGGATTACTAGAGGTGACATGGGCTGTGCAGTAATATAACATCGCCTGTGCATACATTTAGGTAACACTGAGAGATCATGTGGGATTACTAGAGGTGACATGGGCTGTGCAGTAATATAACATCTCCTGTGCATACATTTAGGTAACACTGAGATCATGTGGGATTACTAGAGATGACATGGGCTGTGTAGTAATATAACATCGCCTGTGCATACATTTAGGTAACACTGAGAGATCATGTGGTATTACTAGAGGTGACATGGGCTGTGCAGTAATATAACATCACCTGTGCATACATTTAGGTAACACTGAGATCATGTGAGATTACTAGAGGTGACATGGGCTGTGCAGTAATATAACATCGCCTGTGCATACATTTAGGTAACACTGAGAGATCATGTGGAATTACTAGAGGTGACATGGGCTGTGCAGTAATATAACATCACCTGTGCATACATTTAGGTAACACTGAGATCATGTGGGATTACTAGAGGTGACATGGGCTGTGCAGTAATATAACATCGCCTGTGCATACATTTAGGTAACACTGAGATCATGTGGGATTACTAGAGGTGACATGGGCTGTGCAGTAATATAACATCGCCTGTGCATACATTTAGGTAACACTGAGAGATCATGTGGGATTACTAGAGGTGACATGGGCTGTGCAGTAATATAACATCACCTGTGCATACATGTAGGTAACACTGAGATCATGTGGGATTACTAGAGATGACATGAGCTGTGCAGTAATATAACATCACCTGTGCATACATGTAGGTAACACTGAGATCATGTAGGATTACTAGAGGTGACATGGGCTGTGCAGTAATATAACATCACCTGTGTATACATTTAGGTAACACTGAGATCATGTGGGATTACTAGAGGTGACATGGGCTGTGCAGTAATATAACATCTCCTGTGCATACATTTAGGTAACACTGAGATCATGTGGGATTACTAGAGGTGACATGGGCTGTGCAGTAATATAACAAACATCGCCTGTGCATACATTTAGGTAACACTGAGAGATCATGTGGTATTACTAGAGGTGACATGGGCTGTGCAGTAATATAACATCGCCTGTGCATACATTTAGGTAACACTGAGAGATCATGTGGGATTACTAGAGGTGACATGGGCTGTGCAGTAATATAACATCGCATGTGCATACATTTAGGTAACACTGAGAGATCATGTGGGATTACTAGAGGTGACATGGGCTGTGCAGTAATATAACATCGCCTGTGCATACATTTAGGTAACACTGAGAGATCATGTGGGATTAGTAGAGGTGACATGGGCTGTGCAGTAATATAACATTGCCTGTGCATTCATTTAGATAACACAGAGATCATGTGGGATTACTAGAGGTGACATGGGCTGTGCAGTAATATAACATCGCCTGTGCATACATTTAGGTAACACTGAGACCATGTGGGATTACTAGAGGTGACATGGGCTGTGCAGTAATATAACATCGCCTGTGCATACATTTAGGTAACACTGAGAGATCATGTGGGATTACTAGAGGTGACATGGGCTGTGCAGTAATATAACATCGCCTGTGCATACATTTAGGTAACACTGGGAACATGTGGGATTACTAGAGGTGACATGGGCTGTGCAGTAATATAACATCGCCTGTGTATACATTTAGGTAACACTGAGAGATCATGTGGGATTACTAGAGGTGACATGGGCTGTGCAGTAATATAACATCGCCTGTGCATACATTTAGGTAACACTGAGAGATCATGTGGGATTACTAGATGTGACATAGGCTGTGCAGTAATATAACATCACCTGTGCATACATTTAGGTAACACTGAGATCATGTGGTATTACTAGAGGTGACATGGGCTGTGCAGTAATATAACATCACCTGTGCATACATTTAGGTAACACTGAGAGATCATGTGGGATTACTAGAGGTGACATGGGCTGTGCAGTAATATAACATCGCCTGTGCATACATTTATGTAACACTGAGATCATGTGGGATTACTAGAGATGACATGGGCTGTGCAGTAATATAACATCACCTGTGCATACATTTAGGTAACACAGAGATCATGTGGGATTACTAGAGGTGACATGGGCTGTGCAGTAATATAACATCTCCTGTGCATACATTTAGGTAACACTGAGATCATGTGGTATTACTAGAGGTGACATGGGCTGTGCAGTAATATAACATCACCTGTGCATACATTTAGGTAACACTGAGATCATGTGGGATTACTAGAGGTGACATGGGCTGTGCAGTAATATAACATCTCCTGTGCATACATTTAGGTAACACTGAGATCATGTGGGATTACTAGAGGTGACATGGGCTGTGCAGTAATATAACAAACATCGCCTGTGCATACATTTAGGTAACACTGAGAGATCATGTGGTATTACTAGAGGTGACATGGGCTGTGCAGTAATATAACATCGCCTGTGCATACATTTAGGTAACACTGAGAGATCATGTGGGATTACTAGAGGTGACATGGGCTGTGCAGTAATATAACATCGCATGTGCATACATTTAGGTAACACTGAGAGATCATGTGGGATTACTAGAGGTGACATGGGCTGTGCAGTAATATAACATCGCCTGTGCATACATTTAGGTAACACTGAGAGATCATGTGGGATTAGTAGAGGTGACATGGGCTGTGCAGTAATATAACATCGCATGTGCATACATTTAGGTAACACTGAGAGAACATGTGGGATTACTAGAGATGACATGGGCTGTGCAGTAATATAACATCGCCTGTGCATACATTTAGGTAACACTGAGAGATCATGTGGGATTACTAGAGGTGACATGGGCTGTGCAGTAATATAACATCGCCTGTGCATACATTTAGGTAACACTGAGAGATCATGTGGGATTACTAGAGGTGACATGGGCTGTGCAGTAATATAACATCTCCTGTGCATACATTTAGGTAACACTGAGATCATGTGGGATTACTAGAGATGACATGGGCTGTGTAGTAATATAACATCGCCTGTGCATACATTTAGGTAACACTGAGAGATCATGTGGTATTACTAGAGGTGACATGGGCTGTGCAGTAATATAACATCACCTGTGCATACATTTAGGTAACACTGAGATCATGTGAGATTACTAGAGGTGACATGGGCTGTGCAGTAATATAACATCGCCTGTGCATACATTTAGGTAACACTGAGAGATCATGTGGAATTACTAGAGGTGACATGGGCTGTGCAGTAATATAACATCACCTGTGCATACATTTAGGTAACACTGAGATCATGTGGGATTACTAGAGGTGACATGGGCTGTGCAGTAATATAACATCGCCTGTGCATACATTTAGGTAACACTGAGATCATGTGGGATTACTAGAGGTGACATGGGCTGTGCAGTAATATAACATCGCCTGTGCATACATTTAGGTAACACTGAGAGATCATGTGGGATTACTAGAGGTGACATGGGCTGTGCAGTAATATAACATCACCTGTGCATACATGTAGGTAACACTGAGATCATGTGGGATTACTAGAGATGACATGAGCTGTGCAGTAATATAACATCACCTGTGCATACATGTAGGTAACACTGAGATCATGTGGGATTACTAGAGGTGACATGGGCTGTGCAGTAATATAACATCACCTGTGCATACATGTAGGTATCACTGAGATCATGTGGGATTACTAGAGGTGACATGGGCTGTGCAGTAATATAACATCGCCTGTGCATACATTTAGGTAACACTGAGAGAACATGTGGGATTACTAGAGGTGACATGGGCTGTGCAGTAATATAACATCGCCTGTGCATACATTTAGGTAACAATGAGATCATGTGGGATTACTAGAGGTGATATGGGCTGTGCAGTAATATAACATCGCCTGTGCATACATTTAGGTAACACTGAGATCATGTAGGATTACTAGAGGTGACATGGGCTGTGCAGTAATATAACATCACCTGTGCATACATTTAGGTAACACTGAGATCATGTGGGATTACTAGAGGTGACATGGGCTGTGCAGTAATATAACATCTCCTGTGCATACATTTAGGTAACACTGAGATCATGTGGGATTACTAGAGGTGACATGGGCTGTGCAGTAATATAACAAACATCGCCTGTGCATACATTTAGGTAACACTGAGAGATCATGTGGTATTACTAGAGGTGACATGGGCTGTGCAGTAATATAACATCGCCTGTGCATACATTTAGGTAACACTGAGAGATCATGTGGGATTACTAGAGGTGACATGGGCTGTGCAGTAATATAACATCGCATGTGCATACATTTAGGTAACACTGAGAGATCATGTGGGATTACTAGAGGTGACATGGGCTGTGCAGTAATATAACATCGCCTGTGCATACATTTAGGTAACACTGAGAGATCATGTGGGATTAGTAGAGGTGACATGGGCTGTGCAGTAATATAACATTGCCTGTGCATTCATTTAGATAACACAGAGATCATGTGGGATTACTAGAGGTGACATGGGCTGTGCAGTAATATAACATCGCCTGTGCATACATTTAGGTAACACTGAGACCATGTGGGATTACTAGAGGTGACATGGGCTGTGCAGTAATATAACATCGCCTGTGCATACATTTAGGTAACACTGAGAGATCATGTGGGATTACTAGAGGTGACATGGGCTGTGCAGTAATATAACATCGCCTGTGCATACATTTAGGTAACACTGGGAACATGTGGGATTACTAGAGGTGACATGGGCTGTGCAGTAATATAACATCGCCTGTGCATACATTTAGGTAACACTGAGAGATCATGTGGGATTACTAGAGGTGACATGGGCTGTGCAGTAATATAACATCGCCTGTGCATACATTTAGGTAACACTGAGAGATCATGTGGGATTACTAGAGGTGACATGGGCTGTGTAGTAATATAACATCGCCTGTGCATACATTTAGGTAACACTGAGAGATCATGTGGGATTACTAGATGTGACATAGGCTGTGCAGTAATATAACATCACCTCTGCATACATTTAGGTAACACTGAGATCATGTGGGATTACTAGAGGTGACATGGGCTGTGCAGTAATATAACATCGCCTGTGCATACATTTAGGTAACACTGAGATCATGTGGGATTACTAGAGGTGACATGGGCTGTGCAGTAATATAACATCGCCTGTGCATACATTTAGGTAACACTGAGAGATCATGTGGGATTACTAGAGGTGACATGGGCTGTGCAGTAATATAACATCACCTGTGCATACATGTAGGTAACACTGAGATCATGTGGGATTACTAGAGATGACATGAGCTGTGCAGTAATATAACATCACCTGTGCATACATGTAGGTAACACTGAGATCATGTGGGATTACTAGAGGTGACATGGGCTGTGCAGTAATATAACATCACCTGTGCATACATGTAGGTATCACTGAGATCATGTGGGATTACTAGAGGTGACATGGGCTGTGCAGTAATATAACATCGCCTGTGCATACATTTAGGTAACACTGAGAGAACATGTGGGATTACTAGAGGTGACATGGGCTGTGCAGTAATATAACATCGCCTGTGCATACATTTAGGTAACAATGAGATCATGTGGGATTACTAGAGGTGATATGGGCTGTGCAGTAATATAACATCGCCTGTGCATACATTTAGGTAACACTGAGATCATGTAGGATTACTAGAGGTGACATGGGCTGTGCAGTAATATAACATCACCTGTGCATACATTTAGGTAACACTGAGATCATGTGGGATTACTAGAGGTGACATGGGCTGTGCAGTAATATAACATCTCCTGTGCATACATTTAGGTAACACTGAGATCATGTGGGATTACTAGAGGTGACATGGGCTGTGCAGTAATATAACAAACATCGCCTGTGCATACATTTAGGTAACACTGAGAGATCATGTGGTATTACTAGAGGTGACATGGGCTGTGCAGTAATATAACATCGCCTGTGCATACATTTAGGTAACACTGAGAGATCATGTGGGATTACTAGAGGTGACATGGGCTGTGCAGTAATATAACATCGCATGTGCATACATTTAGGTAACACTGAGAGATCATGTGGGATTACTAGAGGTGACATGGGCTGTGCAGTAATATAACATCGCCTGTGCATACATTTAGGTAACACTGAGAGATCATGTGGGATTAGTAGAGGTGACATGGGCTGTGCAGTAATATAACATTGCCTGTGCATTCATTTAGATAACACAGAGATCATGTGGGATTACTAGAGGTGACATGGGCTGTGCAGTAATATAACATCGCCTGTGCATACATTTAGGTAACACTGAGACCATGTGGGATTACTAGAGGTGACATGGGCTGTGCAGTAATATAACATCGCCTGTGCATACATTTAGGTAACACTGAGAGATCATGTGGGATTACTAGAGGTGACATGGGCTGTGCAGTAATATAACATCACCTGTGCATACATTTAGGTAACACTGGGAACATGTGGGATTACTAGAGGTGACATGGGCTGTGCAGTAATATAACATCGCCTGTGCATACATTTAGGTAACACTAAGAGATCATGTGGGATTACTAGAGGTGACATGGGCTGTGCAGTAATATAACATCGCCTGTGCATACATTTAGGTAACACTGAGAGATCATGTGGGATTACTAGAGGTGACATGGGCTGTGTAGTAATATAACATCGCCTGTGCATACATTTAGGTAACACTGAGAGATCATGTGGGATTACTAGATGTGACATAGGCTGTGCAGTAATATAACATCACCTCTGCATACATTTAGGTAAGACTGAGATCATGTGGGATTACTAGAGATGACATGGGCTGTGCAGTTATATAACATCGCCTGTGCATACATTTAGGTAACACTGAGATCATGTGGGATTACTAGAGGTGACATGGGCTGTGCAGTAATATAACATCACCTGCGCATACATTTAGGTAACACTGAGATCATGTGGTATTACTAGAGGTGACATGGGCTGTGCAGTAATATAACATCACCTGTGCATACATTTAGGTAACACTGAGAGAACATGTGGGATTACTAGAGGTGACATGGGCTGTGCAGTAATATAACATCACCTGTGCATACATTTAGGTAACACTGAGAGAACATGTGGGATTACTAGAGGTGACATGGGCTGTGCAGTAATATAACATCGCCTGTACATACATTTAGGTAACACTGAGAGATCCTGTGGGAATACTAGAGGTGACATGGGCTGTGCAGTAATATAACATCACCTGTGCATACATTTAGATAACACTGAGAGATTATGTGGGATTACTAGAGGTGACATGGGCTGTGCAGTAATATAACATCGCCTGTGCATACATTTAGGTAACACTGAGAGATCATGTGGGATTACTAGAGGTGACATGGGCTGTGCAGTAATATAACATCACCTGTGCATACATTTAGGTAACACTGAGAGAACATGTGGGATTACTAGAGGTGACATGGGCTGTGCAGTAATATAACATCACCTGTGCATACATTTAGGTAACACTGAGAACATGTGGGATTACTAGAGGTGACTTGGGCTGTGCAGTAATATAACCTCACCTGTGCATACATTTAGGTAACACTGAGAGAACATGTGGGATTACTAGAGGTGACATGGGCTGTGCAGTAATATAACATCGCCTGGGCATACATTTAGGTAACACTGAGAGAACATGTGGGATTACTAGAGGTGACATGGGCTGTGCAGTAATATAACATCGCCTGGGCATACATTTAGGTAACACTGAGAGAACATGTGGGATTACTAGAGGTGACATGGGCTGTGCAGTAATATAACATCACCTGTGCATACATTTAGGTAACACTGAGAACATGTGGGATTACTAGAGGTGACTTGGGCTGTGCAGTAATATAACATTACCTGTGCATACATTTAGGGGTCACTGAGATCATGTGGGATTACTAGAGATGACATGGACTGTGCAGTAATATAACATCGCCTGTGCATACATTTAGGTAACACTGAGAGATCATGTGGGATTACTAGAGATGACATGGACTGTGCAGTAATATAACATCGCCTGTGCATACATTTAGGTAACACTGAGAGATCATGTGGGATTACTAGAGGTGACATGGGCTGTGCAGTAATATAACATCGCCTGTGCATACATTTAGGTTACACTGAGATCATGTGGGATTACTAGAGGTGACATTGCATGTGCAGTAATATAACATCGCCTGTGCATACATTTAGGTAACACTGAGAGATCATGTGGGATTACTAGAGGTGACATGGGCTGTGCAGTAATATAACATCTCCTGTGCATACATTTAGGTAACACTGAGATCATGTGGGATTACTAGAGGTGACATGGGCTGTGCAGTAATATAACATCACCTGTGCATACATTTAGGTAACACTGAGAACATGTGAGATTACTAGAGGTGACATAGGCTGTGCAGTAATATAACATCTCCTGTGCATACATTTAGGTAACACTGTGAGATCATGTGGGATTACTAGAGGTGACATGGGCTGTGCAGTAATATAACATCGCCTGTGCATACATTTAGGTAACACTGAGAGATCATGTGGGATTACTAGAGGTGACATGGGCTGTGCAGTAATATAACATCGCCTGTGCATACATTTAGGTAACACTGTGAGATCATGTGGGATTACTAGAGGTGACATGGGCTGTGCAGTAATATAACATCGCCTGTGCATACATTTAGGTAACACTGAGAGATCATGTGGGATTACTAGAGGTGACATGGACTGTGCAGTAATATAACATCGCCTGTGCATACATTTAGGTAACACTGAGAGATCATGTGGGATTACTAGAGGTGACATGGGCTGTGCAGTAATATAACATCGCCTGTGCATACATTTAGGTAACACTGAGAGATCATGTGGGATTACTAGAGGTGACATGGGCTGTGCAGTAATATAACATCGCCTGTGCATACATTTAGGTAACACTGAGAGATCATGTCCACTGTGCGAGCACATCCAGTTGAAAAGGACGTGAGTGGAATCTTCCGAACTGAAGCGCCACCATTGTGCCTAAGAGGCGAATGCACAAATGTACCGAGACTGTGCGTGGTTTGAGCACTAATTGTTCCAGATGACGAATAATCTGTACTTTCTGTTCTGGTAGGTAAATTCTTAGATTTACCGTATCGAGAATCATACCTAGGAATTGAAGTCGTTGAGACGGAATTAGATGTGATTTCTTGAAGTTGACAATACAACCATGCTGAACTAGTACATTGTACGTTAGCAACGCATGTTGGAGGAGCATCTGTTAAGACGGAGCTTTGATGAGCAGATCGTCCAAGTACGGAACTATTATTACTCCCAGGGATCTGAGATGAGCTATCATCACAGACATCACTTTGGTGAATACCCGAAGAGCTGACGAGAAGCCAAACGGTAGAGCCTGAAACTGGTTATGGTTCTGCCGTATTGCAAAACGCAAGAACCTCTGATGAGGTGGCCAAATCGGAATGTTTCAGTACGCATCCTTGAGATCTAGCGTAATCATGAATTCCTGTGGCTCTAAACCTGCAATTACTGACTGCAGAGATTCCATCTTGAATCTGTAGTGAGTGACGTACTGATTGAGACCCTTTAAGTTCAATATTGGCCTGACGGAGCCATCCGGCTTTGGTACCACAAACAGACTGGAATAATAACCCTGACCATGTTGTTGTACAGGGACCGGAATCAAAATTGCTGAATCTAGCAGGGACTGAATGGCAATTTGCAGAACCGCCCTCTTGTCGTCCAACAGAGGCAGTCCTGTCTTGAAAAACCGCAGTGGCGGGAGACAGTCGAACTCTATTTTGTAACCTTTAACACTAAATTGCGGATCCACCCATCTGTGGATGTCTGGAACCACACCAAATGGAATGTCTGAAGGTGTGCTCCCACAATTGGAGATCTGAGATGGGCTGGGATCCCGTCATAGCACTGGCTTGTCGGTGACCTTAGCATCCTGACGACTGGTGTTGGTTTGTTGGAAACCACGTGCTCGTCTACCAGGCGTGGCTGTTCCTTTACCTCGGCCTCGAAAGGGCTGAGGTCTAAAGGATTTGAACGCCGGGCCAGAGTATTTCCGTCTAGGTACTGTTGGAGGCAATGGTAGGAAAACAGACTTTCCTCCAGTGGCCTCAGAAATCCATTTGTCCAATTCAGGACCAAACAACTTCTCACCACCATAAGGTAACACCACTATACTTCTTTTGACCTCTGCCTCTGCTTGCCAAGAACGCAGCCAGAGTGCTCGTCGTGCTGTAACTAGCGACGATGAAAGGCGAGAAGTGAGCTGACAGACGTCAGTAGAAGCTGTACATAGATACTCAGCAGCTTCACAGATTTGGTCAGCGAGAAGTATAAGGTGATCGTCATGTAAGGCAAACTCGAGTTCTGTTATCCATACCATTAGCGCCTTAGTTACCCAAATGCCAACCAACCCAGGTCTAAGCAACACTCCTGCTGCTATATACATGGATTTTAGCATAGCTTCTATTTCACGGTCTGAAGGGTCTTTAAGCGTAGTAGCAGTTGGTACTGGTATGGTTAATTTCTTCGTAACTTTTGACACAGACGAATCCACCAATGGCGAATTCTCCCATGTAGATGTCACAGACTCTGGAAACGGGTAACTGGACTTAAATCTGCGAGGTGTAGAAAACCCTGTTTAACCATCTTATTAAGAGATTCTGAAACAGGAAAACACATTGGAGATCTCTGTCGTTTAGTAAAGATGTCTTCTTCATTTGTCAGAGGCTCCTCAGTTTCTGTAAACTTCAGAGACTGACGTACCGCTCTGATGAGATTATCAATGTCTGGGCTGTCAAAATCTTCAGTATCTGACTGCTGGTCCACCTCGCCCTCCTCACCGTCATCTTGCGCAGTGAGGTCAGGCATAGAATCATCAGAATGCAACATAGCAGAAACTGGTAAATCATAAGACAAATTAAATTTTTCCCTTCTATTCAAAATGGACTTGGACCTTTGGCAAGGCTGAGACCCCTCCGGTAGTTCTGGCGGTCTCACCCTAGACTCAGATCTTGCCGCTTCCTGCACTTGTCGAGCGGCGGGCAATTCTGATTGCAACCCAGCCATGACATCTGTTAGCATAGCCCATGGAGGGTTCGGAAATGAAACCGGCTTTGAAACTGGAGCGGAAATCGTATTCGTAGCTGAAATCACAAAACATACTGTACATGTGGTAGACCCATCCGGTAACACACTCTTACAGACATTGCAGTGAAACTGCTTTTTAGTTTTTGCTGGTGCCTTACTCATTATGCAGACAATACAATATACAAAGACAGACAACTTGCACGACTCAGTAAAATAGTACTAAGGTGTGTCTATATATATATATATATATATATATATATCTGGCCAAGTGCAGTGCACGTTGCCAGTATTATATGAAACCTGATCCCAAATTCCCACTAACACCCCTGCGCCTCCGGTGGAGTAGTGTTGTAGGACAGGATCTTCCAAACTGAAAGAGAAACAGGATTGAACAGGAAGCATGGTTAAAATGGCCCCCATGCCATGCTTACACTAATAATCACAGGTCAGGTTATAACACACATTTAAAGTCTACAACCTGTAACCAACTGCATTAAAAAGCAACCCTGTTAATATAGGCTTAAAAGCCAATGTAATTATACCACAACCCCTGCAGCCTTGCCTTTCCATGTAAACATACTCTCTCCACCCCTCTGCAGCCGCGCTGTTGTGAGAAGACTCGTCCCCCCCTCCCCACTGTACTCCGAGTACCGTCGTGATCCGGAGATCTTGAAGGGAGCCACTACGCTCCCTACCCTGTTGCCGCCATCTTCACATCGGCTCCACGCTTGCCAGGGGCCGATGACTCTTCAGCTCTGCAAGGGTTTGGCGGCATGCTGCTGGGGTGAGCGTTCCCCTGCGGCTGGCAGCGATCTATCCCCTCTGGAGCTCAGTGACCAGTCAGCGGAGATAGTGGCTCAGACCCCGCAGGGCGGACACTGACCCCCCCCCCCCCCCCCCTCAGTCCCTCGATGCAGGGAGGATGTTGCCAGCAGCCTCCCTGTAATAAAACAAACTCTAAAAAAAATTTTACTACAGAAGCTCAGTAGAGCTCCCCTAGCTGTGAACGGCTCCTCCGGGCACATTTTCTAAACTGGGTCTGAAGGGGGGGTCCCGGTGTGAGGAGCCAGTCCACACTGTTGGACTCTTGGGGTGCCGGTGGCTCCTGGTGGGCCCGTCTATGCCCCATGGTACTAATATGGAACCCAGCATCCTCTAGAACGTAAGAGAAAAGTGGTTTATATACAGACCGGCGTGTGCTAATAGTGACACTCTCAAGGCATGTAATACCATAGGAAGGGGTACTGCTAGCACACAGTATGGCTGCTGGTGACACACAGTGACATGATGTGAGGGGGAGAGCAGGAGTATAATAGGGGCTGATGGATCCTGATGTATGAGATACACCAGAGCGTGTGGGGAGGAGACTAGTCAGATCTCTGGGCTGGTAACACACAGTGACATGATGTGAGGGGGAGACCAGGAGTATAATAGGGGCTGATGGCTCCTGATGTATGAGATACACCAGAGAGTGTGGGGAGGAGACTGGTCAGATCTCTGGGCTGGTAACACACAGTGACATGATGTGAGGGGGAGAGCAGGAGTATAATAGGGGCTGATGGATCCTGATGTATGAGATACACCAGAGCGTGTGGGGAGGAGACTAGTCAGATCTCTGGGCTGGTAACACACAGTGACATGATGTGAGGGGGAGACCAGGAGTATAATAGGGGCTGATGACTCCTGATGTATGAGATACACCAGAGAGTGTGGGGAAGAGACTGGTCAGATCTCTGGGCTGGTAACACACAGTGACATGATGTGAGGGGGAGAGATGGAGTATAATAGGGGCTGATTGCTCCTGATGTATGAGATATACCAGAGAGTGTGGGGAGGAGACTGGTCAGATCTCTGGGCTGGTAACACACAGTGACATGATGTGAGGGGAGAGCAGGAGTATAATAGGGGCTGATTGCTCCTGATGTATGAGATATACCAGAGAGTGTGGGGAGGAGACTGGTCAGATCTCTGGGCTGGTAACACACAGTGACATGATGTGAGGGGAGAGCAGGAGTATAATAGAAGCTGATGGCTCCTGATGTATGAGATACACCAGAGAGTGTGGGGAGGAGACTGGTCAGATCTCTGGGCTGGTAACACACAGTGACATGATGTGAGGGGGAGAGCAGGAGTATAATAGGGGCTGATGGCTCCTGATGTATGAGATACACCAGAGAGTGTGGGGAGGAGACTGGTCAGATCTCTGGGCTGGTAACACACAGTGACATGATGTGAGGAGGAGAGCAGGAGTATAATAGAGGCTGATGGCTCCTGATGTATGAGATACACCAGAGAGTGTGGGGAGGATACTGGTCAGATCTCTGGGCTGGTAACACACAGTGACATGATGTGAGGGGGAGAGCAGGAGTATAATAGGGGCTGATGGCTCCTGATGTATGAGATACACCAGAGAGTGTGGGGAAGAGACTGGTCAGATCTCTGGGCTGGTAACACACAGTGACATGATGTGAAGGGGAGAGCAGGAGTATAATAGGGGCTGATGGCTCCTGATGTATGAGATACACCAGAGAGTGTGGGGAGAAGACTGGTCAGATATCTGGGCTGGTAACACACAGTGACATGATATGAGGGGGAGAGCAGGAGTAAATAGGGGCTGATGGGTCCTGATGTATGATATACACCAGAGAGTGTGGGGAGGAGACTGGTCAGATCTCTGGGCTGGTAACACAGTGACATTATGTGAGGGGGAGAGCAGGAGTATAATAGGGGCTGATGGGTCCTGATGTATGATATACACCAGAGAGTGTGGGGAGGAGACTGGTCAGATCTCTGGGCTGGTAACACAGTGACATGATATGAGGGGGAGAGCAGGAGTATAATAGGGGCTGATGGGTCCTGATGTATGATATACAGAAGAGAGTGTGGGGAGGAGACTGGTCAGATCTCTGGGCTGGTAACACAGTGACATGATGTGAGGGGGAGAGCAGGAGTATAATAGGGGCTGATGTCTCATGATGTATGAGATACACCAGAGAGTGTGGGGAGGAGACTGGTCAGATCTCTGGGCTAGTAACACACAGTGATATGATGTGAAGTGGAGAGCAGGAGTACAATAGGGTCTGATGTCTCCTGATGTATGAGATACTCCAGAGAGTGTGGGGAGGAGACTGGTCAGATCTCTGGGCTGGTCAGTGGCATGATGTGAGAGAAGAGCAGGAGTATAATAGGGGCTGATGGCTCCTGATGTATGATATACACCAGAAAGTGTGGTGAGGAGACTGGTCAGATCCCTGGGCTGGTAACACACAGTGACATGATGTGAGGGGGAGAGCAGGAGTATAATAGGGGCTGGTGGCTCCTGACGTATGAGATACACCAGAGAGTGTGGGGAGGAGATTTGTCAGATCTCTGGGCTGGTGAGTGGCATGATGTGAGGGGAGAGCAGGAGTATAATAGGGGCTGATGGCTCCTGATGTATGAGATACACCAGAGAGTGTGGGGAGGAGACTGGTCAGATCTCTGGGCTGGTAACACACAGTGACATGATGTGAGGGGAGAGCAGGAGTATAATAGGGGCTGATGACTCCTGATGTATGAGATACACCAGAGAGTGTGGGGAGGAGACTGGTCAGATCTCTGGGCTGGTAACACACAGTGACATGAGGAGAGGAGGAGTAAAATAGGGGCTGATGTCTCCTGATGTATGAGATACACCAGAGAGTGTGGGGAGGAGACTGGTCAGATCTCTGGGCTGGTAACACACAGTGACATGATGTGAAGGGAGAGCAGGAGTACAATAGGGGCTGATGGCTCCTGATGTATGAGATACACCAGGGAGTGTGGGGAGGAGACTGGTCAGATCTCTGGGCTGGTAACACACACAGTGACATGATGTGAGGTGGAGAGCAGGAGTATAATAGGGGCTGATGGCTTCTGACTTCCCCACTGGGAAAATACATATTCCTCATTAGCTTGTACTGACAGAGGGTGTAGGATAAGAAATTTTTGTAGTGACTGAGCAAGGAGAATATGTGACTCTTTTCTGTAATAAGTGTTTATTACTCACCTGTGCTGATATCTGTAGGGATTTCCTCCTCCTTACACTGCTGATCACCCCTCACATACGTCTCTTCTTCTCCCTCTATATCTTCTGCCTTCATATCAGTCACATACGTCTCTTCTTCTCCCTCTATATCTTCTGCCTTTATATCAGTCACATACGTCTCTTCTTCTCCCTCTATATCTTCTGCCTTCATATCAGTCACATACGTCTCTTCTTCTCCCTCTATATCTTCTGCCTTTATATCAGTCACATACGTCTCTTCTTCTCCCTCTATAGCTTCTGCCTTTATATCAGTCACATACGTCTCTTCTCCCTCTATATCTTCTGCCTTTATATCAGTCACATACGTCTCTTCTCCCTCTATATCTTCTGTCTTTATATCAGTCACATACGTCTCTTCTTCTCCCTCTATATCTTCTGCCTTTATATCAGTCACATACGTCTCTTCTTCTCCCTCTATATCTTCTATTTTAATATCAGACAGACGTTCTACCTAAACAAAACAAAAAACACTATAATGACATTTGCATACAGTCAGACTAGACTGAGGTGAAACAGTATAATATCAGTGTATAAGACACACAGCTGCTCTACAGATCATATAGTGATGGTCACTTTGGTATATTTGGGAGACCCTAAATCCCACCTACCTGATCCTCCTGTGGGATCCTGTGATTCTCCTCTGTACAATCCTGGGAACACAGAGGACGGGGACATCTCTCTGGGGTATCTCTGTTACTGGGTCCATCTGTAGGAGACACACAGTGACTGAGTACAGTGTATATATGTGATTATCAGATGATGTGTGTATATAGGGGACCCCATACCTGCTCTCCCCTGTACAATACATGACAGTCTCCTCTTACCCAGTGATGTGAGGGGCCGGTGATTCTCCATCATCACGTCCTTGTACAGACCCCTGTGTTCTTCCATATACTCCCCCTCCTGCATGGAGACATAGACACCTTATAGGCACCTGACACACACAGTGATACAGTCATCATCCAGACACATCCCCTGGTGTTACTGTATAATGCCCCATTCCCAGCAGTCACCTCTCCAGTCATCACCCAGACACATCCCCTGGTGTTACTGTATAATGTCCCATTCCCAGCAGTCACCTCTCCAGTCATCACCCAGACACATCCCCTGGTGTTACTGTATAATGCCACATTACCAGCAGTCACCTCTCCAGTCATCACCCAGACACATCCCCTGGTGTTTCTGTATAATGCCCCATTCCCAGCAGTCACATCTCCAGTCATCACCCAGACACATACCCTGGTGTTACCGTATAATGTCCCATTCCCGGCAGTCACCTCTCCAGTCATCACCCAGACACGTCCCCTGGAGTTACTGTATAATGCCCCATTCCCAGCAGTCACCTCTCCAGTCATCACCCAGACACATCCCCCTGGTGTTACTGTATAATGTCCCATTCCCAGCAGTCACCTCTCCAGTCATCACTCAGACACGTCCCCTGGTGTTACTGTACAATGTCCCATTCCCAGCAGTCACCTCTCCAGTCATCACTCAGACACGTCCCCTGGTGTTACTGTATAATGCCCCATTCCCGGCAGTCTCCTCTCCAGTCATCACCCACACACATCCCCTAGTGTTACTATATAATGTCCCATTCCCAGCAGTCACCTCTCCAGTCATCACCCAGACACATCCCCTGGTGTTACTGTATAATGTCCCATTCCCAGCAGTCATCTCTCAAGCCATCACCCACACACGTCCCCTGGTGTTACTGTATAATGTCCCATTCCCGGCAGTCACCTCTCCAGTCGTAATAGACTTCGTCAGGGGGCGTGTCTATTACGACGAAACCGGTCGGGACATCTATACCAAGTACTGAACAAGCGTCCGCAAGCTCTGTGACCGAGTGCGTGGATGAAAGCACAGCCGAATGCAAACCACTTAAGTTCCCCGTCTGAATCACTGCTGGGCACGATCCGGAGACGTTTCCTGTGGGGTTTTGGAGGAGGGAGCCGGTACTTATTTACGTCGATGTATGTGAGCTTTTACTTTTTTATTAGTAAATATTTCAAACTTTGCTCATTTGTGCGCCTTCCTTTTTTCTGCTTTTTCACATGTACCTAGCCGGTGGATCCGCTTTTCAGGAATTGGCAGCACGTACACCGATAAAAAGAAAAGGACTGATTATTTGAATTTGGACTGAGAGTAATATCCCATGCGCAGTTAACAACTGTGGTATATATATATATATATATATATATATATATATATATGACGTCAGAGTGACTATCCCAGACCCTCTCACCTCCCCAGTCATGTCCCTGTCTTATTACTATAGATATAAGTGATGTCACTGTGACACTCCCAGATCTCATCACCTCCCCAGTCAAGTCCCTGTATTATTAATATAGATATAAGTGATGTCACTGTAACACTCCCAGATCCTCTCACCTCCCCAGTCATGTCCCTGTATTATTACTATAGGTATAAGTGATGTCACTGTGACACTCCCAGATCTCACCTCCCCAGTCAAGTCCCTGTATTATTAATATAGATATAAGTGATGTCACTGTAACACTCCCAGATCCTCTCACCTCCCCAGTCATGTCCCAGTATTATTACTATAGGTATAAGTGATATCACTGTGACATTCCAAGGTGTGTGATATACATTTGCTTCATACTGCTCCAATTATCATCTGTTACACATGCCTGTGATATTATGGTCTCTGCTTTAATATATCCTAGAATTTACATATAATAATAATAATAATAATAATAATAATAATAATAATAATGACACTAAAGGCTGCACCCCAGTATAAAAATAATAACATGTCTTTATTAACAGAACACCACAGATTGCTCCTCCCGTACAATAATAATAATAATAACAGGACACCACAGGCTGCTTACCCTGTATAATAATAACAACAGGAAACCACAAGCTGCTTCTCCTGTATAATAATAATAATTACAGGACACCAAATGCTGCTGCTCCCTCTGTATAATAATAATAATAATAATAATAACTGGGTTCCACAGGCTGGCCCTCCTGTATAATAATAATAATAATAATAATAATAATAATAATAACTGGATTCCACAGGCTGCTCCTCTTGTATTATAATAATAACAGGACACCACAGGCTGCTACTCATGTATTATAATAATAACAGGACACCAAAGGCTGCTCCCCCTGAATAATAATAATAATAATAATAATAATAATAATAATAATAACAGAACACCAGAGACTGTTCCCCCTGTATAATAATAATAATAATAATAATAACAACAACAACAACAACAACAAGACACCACAGGCTGCTCCCTCTGTATAAAAATAACAACAACAAGACACCACAGGCTGCTTCCCCTATATAATAATAATAACAACAAGACACCAAAGGCTGCTTCCCCTGTAAAATAATACTAATAACAATAGGACACCACAGGCTGTTTCCCTGTATAATAATAATAATAATAATAATAAAAGGACACCAAAAGCTACTCCCCCTGAATAATAATAATAACAACAACAACAGGACACTACAGGCTGCTCCCCCTGTATAATAATAACAACAACAGGACACCACAGGTTGCTCCCCCTGTATAATAATAATAATAATAATAATAATAATAACAACAACAGGACACCACTGGCTGCTCCTCTTGTATAATAATAATATCAGGACACCACAGAATGCTCCTCCTGTATTATAATAATAATAATAACAACAATAATAATAATAAAATAACAGGACACCACAGGCTGCTCCCCCTGTTTAATAACAGGACACAAAAAGAAATAAATCTGCACAGAATATAACAATTATTTTACAATGAATTAAAAGTATTATCGTTAAACCAACATGAAAGCCTACTAGAATGATACATTCAGCAAATGGTTGGTGGTGCTCCCGGAAGATAGTTATGACAACTATGAAACAACAAAATATGGTCCTTTAAAGAGAACAAAGGACAAAAAAAAAAGCAACTATAAGCCTTTTCCTGGGCACACTTGAAAACTTGAAATTTTTTTTTGGAAATTATGAAATTATTAAGACATAACTTTTATTAATGTATACTTTAAGAGAAGACGAGAGCTGGCATCAATAATTAAAGAACATAGGTGTTCACATGTACTATGTTATGATTCCTGTACTCCAGACCAGAGGAGATCTTGTGGCAGAGGTCTGAGTACAAGGAAGATATGCTGGTTGTGGGAGCAGGAAAGCCTAGTAACCCCTGGCGCCCTAACTCCGTTGTCTCGCCCGTGTTATCAGAAATCCCCTGCGAGACTATGGTTGCTTGAGCCCATGGCAGCCGCGTTCGAAGGGCGGATTATGTCTGCCCAACCCCGATGCCCCCGCAGGTCTTAATGGGAGACAAGGGGAAATCCGAGACAGGGTGATAACAAGGGGCCCTCTGACTAAGCAACCAGGCCAGGGGTTACAAGCTAACTAACTAAACCAAAGGTATGTGCGGACTAGCCGCCAGGGAAAAGGACGACCAAAGATCCCCTGATCCGTTACTCCTATCCAACACCGCTGGATACCAGAGTGGATCTGTGGGAGCGGAAACCTCCGCAAAAGCTCCAGAACACAAAAAAAACTAAATAATAAGCAGTAAGCGGACAAGCCGCAACACACGGCTGAGCCGCGACTCACGAACACCACAAGATGTTAAAGGTGCTCGGTCAGACTCCAGGAACAGATGACAAACTTCCGAGTAAGGATCTCTGAGGACAGGAACAACCGGACTGAGCAGGACTGGAAACTCTCTGTAGCAGACACAGGCAAACAGGAAGCTATCACCGGCGTCTGTAGGAAGTCCTGAGGGTGCCTTTATTCAGGAACCCTCCAATCAGGATCCAGACAGGGTAATCTACTGAAATGCCGTGCAGCTTGTATGCTGCACGGCCAGCACATAATAAGGTAATCAAGACAGACCCAGCAACGGGGAACGCGGCTGAACGTGGCGTCCCCGTTGCTAAGGTCAGAGCGGCTCAGTGCGCCCGGCGTCTAGCGTTGCCAGGGAGCCGGCGGCTGAACGCGCACGGCGTCCCTGGTTGCTAGGCGCCGGGCCGCACCGCCGAGCGGACCCCGGCGCCTAACAGTACCCCCCCCTTGAGGAGGGGTCAAGGAACCCCTAAAGCCAGGTTTCTGAGGAAATTCTCGAAAAAATGCCCTTTTGAGCCTTGGGGCATGAAGATCCTCATCCAGGACCCAAGACCTTTCCTCTGGCCCATAACCTCTCCAATGTACCAAAAAATAAAGCCGACCCCGAGACAACTTGGAATCGAGAACCTTCTCCACCAAGAACTCCTGCTGACCCTGTACATTTACAGGTGATCTCCCCTGAGATATTTTACGAGGAAATCTACTGGACGAAACATATGGTTTAAGCAATGAGCAATGGAAGGTATTTCCGATCCGTAAAGTTTTTGGTAAACGTAACCGGAAAGCAACTGGATTGACTTTTTTGATAATGAGAAATGGTCCAACAAATCTAGGACCCAATCTGGCTGAGGTTTGTCGAAGTTTAATGTTGCGAGTCGACAACCACACCTTGTCTCCTACTTTAAAAGTGCACGGCCGCCGGAGCCTGTCAGAAAAATTTTTTTCCCGGAAAGCTGCTTTTCTGAGAGCCAGGTGCACTTTTTTCCAAATAAGTTTGAGATGAGAGGTCAGGGCCAGAGAGGAGACAGAGGAATGTTGAAAAAATGAATTAGCTCTGGGGTGAAAACCAAAAACTGCAAAAAATGGAGACACATTGGTGGAGGAATGACAGGCATTATTATAAGCAAACTCCGCCAATGGAAGAAACTCAGACCAGTCATTTTGGAGTTTGCCCGAGTACAAACGCAAATATTGTTTAAGAGATTGGTTAACTCGCTCAGTCTGTCCATTGGATTGAGGATGATAGCCGGAGGTTAATGATAATTTCATCTTCAACGAAGCACAAAAAGACCTCCAAAATTGTGCAATGAATTGTGGACCCCGGTCTGAGACAATATCAGTGGGTAAGCCATGGAGTCTGAAAACATGGCGGAGGAACAAGACTGCCAATCCCTGGGCAGATGGCAATCGGGGAAGAGCAATGAAATGGGCCATTTTGCTAAAACGGTCCACTACCACCCATATGACTCGGCATCCGGCTGACAGAGGGAGGTCCACCACAAAATCCATGGAGATATGCGACCATGGCCTAAGAGGAACATTCAAGGGCATAAGTTGACCTATAGGCAAAGAACGGGGAACTTTATGCTGTGCACAGACCTGACACGAAAAAACAAACTCTTTAACGTCTTTGGAAAGACCAGGCCACCATACTGAGCGGGAGACTAATTCCAAAGTCTTAGCGATTCCCGGATGCCCGGCAACTTTGCTATCATGAAACTCCGTCAAAACAGTTGCTCTCAAAAACTCAGGGACAAAAAGACGACCAGCAGGAGTATTTCCAGGAGCTTGATGTTGAAGCAGCTTTAACTGGGTAAATACATCCTGTGTGAGGCCTGCCCGAATGACTGAAGACGGAAGTATGGGAGTAACAGGACTGCTGTCTTGAACTGGAAGAAAACTGCGTGACAGGGCATCTGCCTTGGTATTTTTGGAACCTGGCCTGAAGGTGATAATGAATTTGAAACGAGTAAAAAATAAAGCCCAACGAGCCTGCCGGGCATTCAGTCGTTTAGCTGATTCAATGTATTGAAGATTTTTGTGATCAGTCAAAACTGAAATGGTATGGGTCGCTCCGTCAAGCCAATGCCTCCACTCCTCGAAAGCCCATTTAATAGCCAGCAATTCCCGGTTACCAACATCGTAGTTGGATTCTGCAGATGAGAATTTCCTGGACATAAAGGCACAAGGATGTAATTCGAGGGAATCAGGATCCTTCTGAGAAAGGATAGCCCCTACTCCAACCTCCGAGGCATCAACCTCAACAATGAAAGGCAATTCTGGGTTGGGATGTCTAAGGACGGGGGCTGAGACAAAGGCTTGTTTCAAGGCCTGAAAAGATAACCCAGCTTCACGTGACCAATTGGTAGGGTCTGCTCCCTTCTTGGTCAGAGCCACAATGGGAGCTACTAGGTCAGAAAAAGAGTGAATAAATCTTCTATAGTAGTTCGCAAACCCTAAAAAGCGCTGAATTGCTTTTAAGTTGGTGGGTTGCGCCCAACTAAGGATGGCTTGGAGCTTCTTTGGTTCCATACGGAATCCCCGAGGGGAAATAATGTACCCTAAAAAGGATACCTCCGTGACATGAAATTCACACTTCTCCAGCTTGGCATAAAGGTGATTTTCACGTAATTTCTTTAGCACCTGACGCACCTGGGTAACATGTTGTTCTACAGAGTCAGAGTATATCAAAATATCGTCTAAATAGACTACAACGAACCTTCCCAGAAACTCACGGAGCACATCGTTAATGAGATCCTGGAAAACTGCCGGAGCGTTAGACAGGCCGAATGGCATAACCAGATACTCATAGTGGCCTGACTGAGTACTGAATGCCGTTTTCCACTCATCCCCTGACTTGATTCTGATGAGGTTATATGCTCCTCTAAGGTCAATCTTAGAAAAAATCACAGCCGAACGTAGCTGATCAAAGAGGACAGAGATCAGCGGCAGAGGGTAAGTATTCTTTACTGAGATTTTATTCAAAGCTCTAAAGTCAATGCAGGGTCTAAGAGAGCCATCCTTCTTCTCTACGAAGAAGAAACCTGCACTTAAAGGGGATTTAGATGGCCTGATAAATCCTTTCTCAAGGCTTTCTTTCACATACTCATTCATGGCCACAGTTTCAGGACCAGACAATGCATATAACCTTCCTTTAGGCAACGTGGCCCCAGGAATTAGCTCAATGGCACAATCATAAGGCCTATGGGGAGGCAGAATATCCGCATTGCCCTTGGAAAATACATCAACGAAATCCTGGTATTCCCCAGGAATAGGTGCGGGAACGGCGGCAGCTACTCGGATAGGAAGTGTAATACATTCTTTACTACAGATGGTACCCCATTGTAAGATCTCCCCTGACTGCCAATCAATGATGGGATTATGAAAGGCCAGCCAAGGGTGACCCAGAACTACAGGAACTGCTGGACAATGGGTAAGGAAAAACTCAATCTTTTCAGAATGCAGAGCTCCCACCGAGAGTAAAACAGGAGGTGTACATAGAGAAATAACCCCATTGGACAAGGGACTCCCATCTAAACCATGCATGGTGACACACCTACCCAAGGTTAACTGAGGAATACCTAAGGCCTTGGCCCATGTTAAGTCCATAAAGTTCCCTGCAGCTCCACTGTCCACAAAAACAGAGACCGAGGAACAGAGGCTGCCAAAGGAAACTTTAGCAGGAACTAACAGTGAATTATTTGAGGAGATGAGCTGCAGACCAAAGTGAACCCCCTCACAACTCACTTGGTCAGGAAGTTTCCCGACTTGTTCGGACAACTACGGGCAAAATGTCCCTTACCTCCACAGTATAAACAGAGACCAGAATTTTGCCTCCTGGTTCTTTCCTCCGGAGACAATTTGGAGAGACCTATCTGCATAGGCTCCTCCATGTCTACAGGAATGGAAAGACCACAAGGAGCAGGCCCGACAGATGCCCCTTTTTCAGCCCTCCGCTCTCTGAGCCGACGATCTATCTTAATAGAGAGCTCCATGAGTTTATCAAGAGTCTCAGGAGCGGGATACTGAAGGAGACTGTCTTTTATAGATTCAGATAAGCCGAGGCGAAACTGACTGCGCAGGGCAGGATCATTCCATCCACAGTCGTTCGACCAACGGCGAAACTCCGTACAATAATTCTCTGCGGGATTCCTACCCTGTCTAAGAGCACGCAACTGACTCTCAGCGGACGCCTCTCTATCAGGGTCATCATACAATAGCCCTAGAGATTTTAAAAAGGCGTCTACAGACGATAAGGCCGGGTCGTCTGTCTTTAAACCAAAAGCCCAGGTCTGAGGATCCCCCTGAAGCAGAGAAATAATAATTCCAACCCGCTGAGCCTCTGTACCTGAGGAGACTGGTCTTAACCGAAAATAAAGTTTACAAGACTCTTTAAAATTAAAAAACTGTTTTCTATCCCCAGAAAAACGGTCAGGCAGATGCATTTTTGGTTCAGGGATGACCCTCGGGGAAGTCCGTAACAGATCTTCCTGTGACCTCACCCGGAGGGACAGATCCTGAACCATCTGAGTAAGTTCTTGAATCTGACTAACTAGAAGCTGGCCAGGGTTTGGCCCAACACCGGCGGGATTCATAAGGCCGACAAAATTCTCCCAACTGAATAAGTGAAAAAAAAGTTAACTCCTGTTAATTAAAATTTTTTCCTTTGTCTGGCCGGTGATAATGTTATGATTCCTGTACTCCAGACCAGAGGAGATCTTGTGGCAGAGGTCTGAGTACAAGGAAGATATGCTGGTTGTGGGAGCAGGAAAGCCTAGTAACCCCTGGCGCCCTAACTCCGTTGTCTCGACCGTGTTATCAGAAATCCCCTGCGAGACTATGGTTGCTTGAGCCCATGGCAGCCGCGTTCGAAGGGCGGATTATGTCTGCCCAACCCCGATGCCCCCGCAGGTCTTAATGGGAGACAAGGGGAAATCCGAGACAGGGTGATAACAAGGGGCCCTCTGACTAAGCAACCAGGCCAGGGGTTACAAGCTAACTAACTAAACCAAAGGTATGTGCGGACTAGCCGCCAGGGAAAAGGACAACCAAAGATCCCCTGATCCGTTACTCCTATCCAACACCGCTGGATACCAGAGTGGATCTGTGGGAGCGGAATCCTCCGCAAAAGCTCCAGAACACAAAAAAACCTAAATAATAAGCAGTAAGCGGACAAGCCGCAACACACGGCTGAGCCGCGACTCACGAACACCACAAGATGTTAAAGGTGCTCGGTCAGACTCCAGGAACAGATGACAAACTTCCGAGTAAGGATCTCTGAGGACAGGAACAACCGGACTGAGCAGGACTGGAAACTCTCTGTAGCAGACACAGGCAAACAGGAAGCTATCACCGGCGTCTGTAGGAAGTCCTGAGGGTGCCTTTATTCAGGAACCCTCCAATCAGGATCCAGACAGGGTAATCTACTGAAATGCCGTGCAGCTTGTATGCTGCACGGCCAGCACATAATAAGGTAATCAAGACAGACCCAGCAACGGGGAACGCGGCTGAACGTGGCGTCCCCGTTGCTAAGGTCAGAGCGGCTCAGTGCGCCCGGCGTCTAGCGTTGCCAGGGAGCCGGCGGCTGAACGCGCACAGCGTCCCTGGTTGCTAGGCGCCGGGCCGCACCGCCGAGCGGACCCCGGCGCCTAACATACTAATGTACCTGTTATGGGCAGAATAATGATTTAAGTGAGCAAAAAATAAGAATTTACTCACCGGTAATTCTATTTCTCGTAGTCCGTAGTGGATGCTGGAAACTCCGTAAGGACCATGGGGAATAGCGGGCTCCGAAGGAGGCTGGGCATCTAGAAAGATCTTAGACTACCTGGTGTGCACTGGCTCCTCCCACTATGACCCTCCTCCAAGCCTCAGTTAGGATACTGTGCCCGGACGAGCGTACACAATAAGGAAGGATTTTGAATCCCGGGTAAGACTCATACCAGCCACACCAATCACACCGTACAACTCGTGATATGAAACCCAGTTAACAGTATGAAACAACAGAGCCTCTCAACAGATGGCTCAACAATAACCCGATTTACTTAACAATAACTATGTACAAGTATTGCAGATAAACCGCACTTGGGATGGGCGCCCAGCATCCACTACGGACTACGAGAAATAGAATTACCGGTGAGTAAATTCTTATTTTCTCTGACGTCCTAGTGGATGCTGGGAACTCCGAAAGGACCATGGGGATTATACCAAAGCTCCCAAACGGGCGGGAGAGTGCGGATGACTCTGCAACACCGAATGAGAGAACTCCAGGTCCTCCTCAGCCAGGGTATCAAATTTATAGAATTTTGCAAATGTGTTTGCCCCTGACCAAGTAGCAGCTCGGCAAAGTTGTAAAGCCGAGACCCCTCGGGCAGCCGCCCAAGATGAGCCCACCTTCCTTGTGGAATGGGCATTGACAGATTTTGGCTGTGGCAGGCCTGCCACAGAATGTGCAAGCTGAATTGTATTACAAATCCAACGAGCAATAGTCTGCTTAGAAGCAGGAGCACCCAGCTTGTTGGGTGCATATAGGATAAACAGCGAGTCAGATTTTCTGACTCTAGCCGTTCTGGAAACATATATTTTCAGTGCCCTGACAACGTCTAGCAACTTGGAGTCCTCCAAGTCCCTAGTAGCCGCAGGCACCACAATAGGCTGGTTCAGGTGAAACGCTGACACCACCTTTGGGAGAAACTGGGGACGAGTCCTCAATTCTGCCCTATCCATATGGAAAATCAAATAAGGGCTTTTACAAGACAAAGCCGCCAATTCTGATACTCGCCTGGCAGAAGCCAAGGCCAATAACATAACCACCTTCCACGTGAGATATTTCAGATCCACGGTTTTTAGTGGTTCAAACCAATGTGATTTTAAGAAACTCAACACCACGTTGAGATCCCAAGGTGCCACGGGGGGCACAAACGGGGGCTGAATATGCAGCACTCCTTTAACAAATGTCTGAACTTCAGGTACTGAAGCTAGTTCTTTTTGAAAGAAAATCGACAGAGCCGAGATCTGTACCTTAATGGAGCCCAGTTTTAGGCCCATATTTACTCCTGCTTGCAGGAAATGCATAAATCGACCTAGTTGAAATTCCTCCGTTGGGGCATTTTCGGCCTCACACCATGCAACATACCTCCGCCATATGCAGTGATAATGAGTTGCTGTGACCTCTTTCCTGGCTTTAATAAGCGTAGGAATGACTTCCTCCGGAATGACCTTCTCCTTCAGGATCCGGCGTTCAACCGCCATGCCGTCAAACGCAGCCGCGGTAAGTCTTGGAACAGACAGGGGCCCTGCTGTAGCAGGTCTTGTCTGAGCGGCAGAGACCACGGGTCCTCTGAGATCATCTCTTGAAGTTCCGGGTACCACGCTCTTCTTGGCCAATCCGGAACCACGAGAATTGTGTTTACTCCTCGCTTTCTTATTATTCTCAATACCTTTGGTATGAGAGGTAGAGGAGGGAACAAATAAACTGACCGGTACACCCACGGTGTCACTAGAGCGTCCACAGCTATCGCCTGAGGGCCTCTTGACCTGGCGCAATACCTCTCTAGTTTTTTGTTTAGGCGGGACGCCATCATGTCCACCTGTGGACGACCCCATTGATTTACAATCATTTGGAAGACTTCTGGATGAAGTCCCCACTCTCCCGGGTGGAGGTCGTGCCTGCTGAGAAAGTCTGCTTCCCAGTTGTCCACTCCCGGAATGAACACTGCTGACAGTGCTAGTACATGATTCTCCGCCCATCGGAGAATTTTTGTGGCTTCTGCCATCGCCGTCCTGCTTCTTGTGCCGCCCTGTCGATTCACATGGGCGACTGCCGTGATGTTGTCTGACTGGGTCAGCACCGGCTGGTGTAGGAGCAGGGATTTTGCTTGACTTAGGGCATTGTATATGGCCCTTAGTTCCAGAATATTTATGTGAAGGGCAGTCTCCTGACTTGACCATAGTCCTTGGAAATTTCTTCCCTTTGTGACTGCCCCCCAGCCTCGTAGGCTGGCATTCGTGGTCACCAGGACCCAGTCCTGTATGCCGAATCTGCGGCCCTCCAGAAGACGAGCACTGTGCAGCCACCACAGAAGAGACACCCTGGTTCTTGGAGACAGGGTTATTAAACGATGCATCTGAAGATGCGATCCGGACCACTTGTCCAACAGGTCCCACTGAAAAATTCTGGCATGGAACCTGCCGAATGGAACTGCTTCGTAAGAAGCTACCATCTTTCCCAGGACCCGCGTGCAGTGATGCACCGATACCTGTTTTGGTTTGAGGAGGTCTCTGACTAGAGAAGACAACTCCCTGGCTTTCTCCTCCGGGAGAAACACTATATTCTGGGCCGTGTCCAGAATCATTCCCAGGAACATTAGACGTGTCGTGGGGACCAGCTGTGACTTTGGGATATTCAGAATCCAGCCGTGCTGGCGCAGCACTTCCTGAGATAGTGCTACTCCCACTAACAACTGTTCCTTGGATCGTGCCTTTATTAGGAGATCATCCAAGTATGGGATAATTAAAACTCCCTTTTTTCAAAGGAGTATCATCATTTCCGCCATAACCTTGGTAAATACCCTCGGTGCCGTGGAGAGTCCAAACGGCAGCGTCTGGAAATGGTAATGGCAATCCTGTACCACAAATCTGAGGTACTCCTGGTGAGGATTGTAAATGGGGACATGCAGGTAAGCATCCTTGATGTCCAGGGATACCATGTAATACCCCTCGTCCAGGCTTGCAATAACCGCCCTGAGCGATTCCATCTTGAACTTGAACTTTTTTATGTATGTGTTCAAGGATTTCAAATTTAAAATGGGTCTCACCGAACCGTCCGGTTTCGGCACCACAAATAGTGTGGAATAGTAACCCCGGCCTTGTTGAAGTAGGGGTACCTTGATTATCACCTGCTGGGAATACAGCTTGTGAATCGCTGCTAGCACCGCCTCCCTGTCTGAGGGAGCAATCGGCAAGGCGGATTTTAGGAACCGGTGGGGTGGAGCCGCCTCGAATTCCAGCTTGTATCCCTGAGATACTATTTGAAGGATCCAGGGATCCACCTGTGAGCGAGCCCACTGATCGCTGAAATTCATGAGGCGGGCCCCCACCGTACCTGGCTCCGCCTGTGGAGCCCCACCGTCATGCGGCGGACTTGGAAGAGGAAGCGGGGGAGGACTTTTGTTCCTGGGAACCTGCTGTTTGCTGCAGCCTTTTTCCCCTACCTCTGCCTCTAGACAGAAAAGACCCTCCTTTTCCCCGCTTGTTTTTCTGGGTCTGAAAGGACTGAACCTGATAAAATGGCGCCTTCTTAGGCTGTGAGGGGACATGGGGTAAAAATGCTGACTTCCCAGACGTTGCTGTGGAAACTAGGTCGGAGAGACCATTTCCAAATAATTCCTCCCCTTTATAAGGCAAAACTTCCATGTGCCTTTTGGAATCTGCATCTCCAGTCCACTGGTGAGTCCATAAGCATCTCCTAGCAGAGATGGATAATGCACTTACTTTAGATGCCAGCCGGCAGATTTCCCTCTGTGCATCTCTCATGTGTAAGACTGAGTCTTTGATATGGTCAATTGTTAGCAGACTCGTGTCTCTGTCTAATGTGTCAATATTTTCTGACAGTTTATCTGACCACGCAGCGGCAGCACTGCACATCCATGCTGACGCAATAGCTGGTCTAAGTATAATGCCTGAGTGTGTATATACAGACTTCAGGATCGCCTCCTGCTTTCTATCAGCAGGTTCCTTAAGGGCGGCCGTATCCTGGGACGGTAGTGCCACCTTTTTAGACAAACGTGTGAGCGCTTTATCCACCCTAGCGGGTGTTTCCCAATGTAACCTATCCTCTGGCGGGAAAGGGAACGCCATTAGTATCTTCTTAGGAATTACCAATTTCTTATCAGGGGACGCCGACGCTTCTTCACACACTTCATTTAATTCATCTGACGGGGGAAAAACTACAGGTAGTTTTTTCTCCCCAAACATAATACCCTTTTTTGTGGTACCTGGATGTAAATCAGAAATATTTAACACCTCTTTCATTGCCTCAATCATGCAGTGAATGGCCTTAACGGGCATTAAATTTGACTCATCGTTGTCGACGTGTCGACATCTACTTGTGCCATCTGAGATAGCGGGCGTTTCAGAGCCCCTGATGACTTTTGAGACACCAGGACAGGCACGAGCTGAAGACTCGGCTGTCCCACAGTCGGCATGTCGTCAAATATTTTATGTAAGGAGTCTATACGTGCACTCATTTCCTGCCATAAACTCATCCACTCAGGTGTCTGCCCCCCAGGGGGTGACATCCCTGCTAAAGGCATCTGCTCCCCCTCCACATCATTATCCTCCTCAAACATGTCGACACAGCCGTACCGACACACTCCACACACACAGGGAATGCTCAAACAGAGGACAGGACCCACAAAAAGCCCTTTGGGGGGACAGAGTAAGAGTATGCCAGCACACACCAGAGCGCTATATATATACAGGGACTAACTAAGTTATGTCCCTAATAGCTGCTTTTCAATAAAATATAATGTATATACTGCCAAATTTAATGCCCCCCCTCTCTTTTCCCTCTTACTGGTACTGTAGATTGCAGGGAAGAGCCAGGGAGCTTCCTTCCAGCGGAGCTGTGAGGGAAAAATGGCGCCAGTGTGCTGATGAGATAGGCTCCGCCCCTTTTCCACGGCCTATTCTCCCGCTTTTTATGGAATTCTGGCAGGGGTATTTACCTCATATATAGCCCCTGGGGCTATATATTGAGGTATTTTAGCCAGCCAAGGTGTTTTTATTGCTGCCTCAGGGCGCCCCCCCCCCCCCCCCAGCGACAGTCAGTGACCGGAGTGCGAAGTGTGTGAGAGGAACAATGGCGCACAGCTGTAGTGCTGTGCGCTACCTTGGTGAAGACAGAGTCTTCATGCCGCCGATTTTCCGGACCATCTTCTTGCTTCTGGCTCTGTAAGGGGGACGGCGGCGCGGCTACGGGACCGAACATCAAGGCTGGGTCTGCGGTCGATCCCTCTGGAGCTAATGGTGTCCAGTAGCCTAAGAAGCCCAATCCGGCTGCAAGCAGGCGAGTTCGCTTCTTCTCCCCTTAGTCCCTCGCTGCAGTGAGCCTGTTGCCAGCAGGTCTCACTGAAAATAAAAAAATCTAAGACTATTACTTTCTAAGAGCTCAGGAGAGCCCCTAGTGTGCATCCAACCTCGGCCGGGCACGAAATCTAACTGAGGCTTGGAGGAGGGTCATAGTGGGAGGAGCCAGTGCACACCAGGTAGTCTAAGATCTTTCTAGAGTGCCCAGCCTCCTTCGGAGCCCGCTATTCCCTACGGAGTTCCCAGCATCCACTAGGACGTCAGAGAAATAAATAAAACCTCATTCACAAAGATAAATCATACAGATCCTCTATGATCGGATTTTTATATGAGTGAGGTCACTACCTCGAGTCCGATATACAGGTACACCACCGATTTTCCGGCAACCGATGATCCGGAACCTCTTTTAATCCGGACAATTTTGATTTTTCCAGATTAAAGGGGGTTAGAGACATCCTTTAATCTGGAACATTTTCTGTGCATGGGCGTAACACGCAATACGCGCAAGTGTCAGTGGGAACAGCTTCCACGGACACTGCAGGTGACACAGCAAGCATCAGTGGGGCTGTTATGGCGTCCACATGGGCGGAACACACAGCCTGAGCCTGATACCTGTTTTGCCTATAAACAGTTTTGCATACACTATTGTGTTTATTCATTAATTAATATACTGTAGCATATATTTTACTATTTATTGCTTTAGAAATGTTCTGAAGGTGCAAAATTAGTTTCCACCGTTAATCCGGCAAAATCGATAATCCGGCACGGCACTGGAACCGAGGATTTCCCGGAAAATCGGTAGTGTACCTGTAATCTGGTAAATGCTGTAACCTGTGACCAGGTTAAAGCACTGGGTCCCAAAGTGTTTTAACTGCTGGAGAGTAAAATACCTACGGTACCTAGTATTCCCTGGTGGTTCCCCATCCAGGTACTGACCAGGCCCTGCAGTGCTTGGCTTCCAAGATCAGACGAAAATACAAACTCCCTCTCCCACCAGCCCAGGAAGAGGTTGACGTACATCGGGGCACAAGCTGCCCCCATCGCTGTTCCTCTTACCTGGGTGTAGAAGAGGTTGTTGATAGTGAAATAGTTCTTGTTTAATACACATTGAAGAAGTTGTAACAGAAATTGGTGAAAATCATCCATTCCCCACATTCTCAGAAAGTATTCTACCGCTTGGATGCCAAGGTCATGTTTGATGCTTGTATATAACGCCTCAACATCAAGGCTCATGAGGAGATGTGTTTCTTCCAAATGTATATCACTGATCTTTTTGAGGACATCAGTTGTATCACTGGTATATGATGGGAGTTCCAAAACGTAGTCCCTAAGATGTGTGTCCAAAAATGTGCAGGCTCTTTCTAGTAGGCCGCCGTTTCCTGAGACTATGGGCCGACCAGGGGGGTCCCGGAGATCCTTGTGGACCTTTGGTAAAAGGTAAAATGTAGGTACTCGAGGATTATCTACCGTTAGATAGTCCTGCTCTGACTTGGTTATAGTGCCTTCGTGATATGCCCTGTTTATGATATTCATATAGAGTTTAGTGTACCTTTCTGTAGGGTCAAAAATACTCTTCTGGTAGCATGATTGGTCATCCAGTTGTTTCTTGGCTTGTTTGAGATATAATTCTGTTGGCCAGATCACAACATTTCCTCCTTTATCCGACGGTTTCAGAACTATGTCGGTCCAGGTTTTGATCTCCTGGAGCGCCCTCCGTTCATTCGGTGTCAGATTATCTGCACGGTGACGGTATTTCTTATTCAGATATAATCTGTCCAGATCCCGAGTAACCAAGTTCGGGAAAACTTTAACCTCTGGGCATAAGGAATCCTTGGGAAAAAAGATTGATTTTTTCTTCAGCAAGGGTCTCGTATGTTGTGTAGTGGGAATTGATTCATTAGGGTCAGCAAGTTCCTCCAATGTCGCCAGAGCTAGCCTTTCTTGTGACGATACATTTTCCAAGTCAGAGGAGGATTCAGATGTTCCTGTTCTCTCTGTAAAAATTTTTGTTAATGATAATTTCCGTGCAAAAAGTTGTAATTTCCGGTTTGCTCACTGTACTAGATCCAGGTCTTTATCTCTTACCCATCCTACATATCTAACTCTTTCCCCCCCCACACTTTTTCAGAATCCCCTAATTATCCATTTTGGTAATTAATTTTTATTATCTATCTTTTTTCCTTTTTCCCCTCCTCCTTTTCTCCCCCCTAACAACCACCTTTCCCCCCCACCTTTCCCTTTCTTTCCCCCCACCCCCTTTTTCCCAAACCCCCCCCCCTGTAGGTACATCACACCTACAATTCCTCCGGATTTAATATAAATAACCATATCTTGCGCCTAATAAATGACACCTAATCTGACATGTATTCATAACCTGCAATCACCTGTAATTGATACTTTTCACTTTATACTCACCATACAAAAACAATTTTTTATTTTATCTCATATTTCCCCCTTTTTTATTTTATTAATTTTTTCCTTTTTAAGTTGTATTTTTTATTCTTATTTCATATATATTAATTTTTAATATAGAATTTACTATCCTCATTTTCTGTTCTCCAAACTTAATCAGTTTAGCTGGATAACAATTTCATTATACTCTTAATGATATACTGCTTAATCAATTAGTTCTAACTTGTTGAAATCTATTCTCAACCTCAGGTGATGTAGCTAACTTAGATGCTTTCCCTACCTCTCCCACTAAGTGATAGGCTGCGCCCTTACATAAATACTGGCAGTGGGGAACTCCGAGAGCAGGCGATCATGTGATCAAGCTCTCGGAGCGAAACGTGCGTAACTTCCGGTTCCAGTGCCCGAACTTCCGGTCACATGGACCGCGGCCGCCGGCGCCTCACTCCTCGATTCCTGCACTGTCCACCAGTCTGAGGGTCTCCTGAACAGGTTGGGTAAGGAGACGGGTTCTCCTTGCCCAAACCACAGCTCCCCCGTGTTCTCCCATAAGGTCCACCATATGCTTCCCCGGCTAACAGGTGAAAGCTAATTATCTCCTGTTATGTAATGTATTTAGACTCTTATATTTTTTGTGCATAACATCTCTTTTTTGGTGCATGATTACTGGGTAAGGGGTGAGAAAGAGGCTGCAACTGTAATTACTATACTAAAACCAATATCAGAGAATGAATTGTACTGTAGACACTTTTTTTTTTTATTGTTTTGATTATTGTGGGCACCACAAAGCCCTCTTGTTGCTCAGGCTATTTGAGAGCATAACTGCAATGGAGTTTGAGTTTGGGAATCCTAACCCCAAGACCCCACAGTCATTATTACTGCCTCAAATCACCACTGACTAGATCCCTCAGCAACAATCTAGCAATTTATTGTATCAACTTATTGCACAAATATAACCTGGTATTTATTCTGTGATTGACATTCTGGGTCCCAATACAATCGGTCAACGGTGCGCCTAGGAGACAGACTTACCTACGGTCAGACCGCACTGAGTATGCCCAAACTCGTCTGATCTTGGAACCCAAGCACTGCAGGGCCTGGTCAGTACCTGGATGGGGAACCACCAGGGAATACTAGGTACCGTAGGTATTTTACTCTCTAGCAGTTAAAACACTTTGGGGCCCAGTGCATTAACCTAGTCACAGGTTACAGCATTTATCAGATTATATCGGACTCGAGGTAGTGACCTCACTCATATAAAAATCAGATCATAGAGGATCTGTATGATTTATCTTTGTGAATGAGGTTTTATTTATTTTCGACCACTTAAATCATTATTCTGCCCATAACAGGCACATTAGTACATGTGAACACCCATGTTCTTTAATTATTGATGCCAGCTCTCGTCTTCTCTTAAAGTATACATTAATAAAAGTTATGTCTTAATAATTTCATCATTTCCCCAAAAAAATTTCACGTTTTCAAGTGTGCCCAGGAAAAGGCTTATAGTTGCTTTTTTTTTTTGTCCTTTGTTCTCTTTGAAGGACCATACTTTGTTGTTTCATAATAACAGGACACCACAGGCTACTCCCCCTGTATAAAAATAATAACAGGACACCACAGGCTGCTCCCCCTGTATAATAACAACAACTGTACACCACAGGCTGCTGCCCCGGTAAAATAATAACAGGACACCACAGGCTGCTCCCCCTGTATAATAATAATAACAGGGCACCACAGGCTGCTCCTCTTGTATAATATTAATAACAGGTCACCACAGGCTGCACCCCCTGTATAATACTAATAACAGGGCACCACAGGCTGCTCCTCCTGTATAATAATAATAACAGGGCACCACAGGCTGCTCCTCTTGTATATTAATAATAACAGGGCACCACAGGCTGCTCCCCCTGTATATTAATAATAACAGGGCACCACAGGCTGCTCCTCCTGTATATTAATAATAACAGGGCACCACAGGCTGCTCCCCCTGTATATTAATAATAACAGGGCACCACAAGCTGCTCCCCCTGTATATTAATAATAACAGGACACCACAGGCTGCTCCCTCTGTAAAGTAAGACGCCATTACCTGATCTCCACGGACACTGGGAGGCTGCAGCAGTCGATGAAAACTCACTTCCTGTATGTGGAACGCACAGTCCGGAAGTAAGGTGGAACGCACAGGCCGAAAGTAGTGTATGATTGGCAAGGGCTGCTACCTGGTTACTGGCCCCTCCCCTCCTCTACACCACCCACAGCCCAGCCCTCTGTAATACTTCTTACCATACATGTCCTCAGTGTAGGAGGCCGGCGGCCATTTTCTTGTAGACCAGTCCGGCAGCAGCAATGGCCGTGTAGTGACGTCAGGAGCGGCGGCCATTTTCCCCTGGTCTGAGCTCCGCCTTCCTTCTATCATTCCCACAAGGCAGCAGGAGCAGAGAGCAGCCATTGCTGTGTCTGGCAGCAGGTAATGATATTATTATTATTATTCTATAGGCTGAGCAGCTCTGGTGTCAGGTTCTGTACTACAGGGGGAGCAGCCTCTGGTGCCTTGTTATAGTGCAGCTGGAGCAGCCTCTGGTGCTGCATTATCCCTGTACAGGTGGCTGACACTCTAGTGTCCTATTACTGTAATACAGGTGGCGCAGACCCCGCCGTTCCCGTAATACAGGTGGCGCAGACCCCGCTGTTACCGTAATACAGGTGGCACAGACCCCGCCATTACCGTAATACAGGTGGCACAGACCCCGCCTTTACCGTAATACAGGTGGCGCAGACCCCGCCGTTACCGTAATACAGGTGGCGCAGAGCTCGCCGTTACAGTAATACAGGTGGCGCAGACCCCGCCGCTGCCGTAATACAGGTGGCGCAGACCCCGCCGATCCCGTGATGAAGGTGGCGCAGACCGTGCCGTTACCGTAATACAGGTGGCGCAGACTCCGCCGTTACCGTAATACAGGTGGCGCAGACCCCGCCGTTACCGTAATACAGGTGGCGCACACCCCGCCGGTACCGTAATACAGGTGGCGCAGAATCCGCCGTTTTCGTAATACAGGTGGCGCAAGACCCAGCCATTACCGTATTACAGGTGGCACAGATCCCACCGTTACCGTAATTCTATATACGGGACATTACAGGTGTTGTGTCCTGTGGCATTGTGCTGTACAGGGGGAGCGGCCTGTGTTGTCATAATATACAGGGATAACATTTTGTCTTGTCATAGTATACAGGAGGAGCAGCCTGTGTTGCAATAATATACAGGGGTAGCATTCTGTGTTGTCATAATAGACAGGAGGAGCAGCCTGTGACATCCTACTCTACAGGAGGAGGAGCCTATGGTGTCCTGTTGTTGTTGTTATTATTATTATACAGGAGGAGCAGCCTGTGGTATCCTGTTATTATACGGAGGGAGCGACCTGTGGTGTACAGTTATTTATTATTATTATTATACAGGGGAAGCAGCCTGTGGTGTTCTATTATTATTATTATTATTATACAGGGAGAGCAGCATGTGGTGTCCTGTTATTATACAGGAGGAGCAGCCTGTGGTGTCCTGTTGTTATTATTATACAGGGAAAGCATTATTATTATTATTATTATTATTATTATTATTATTATAATACAGGGGGAGTAGCCTGTGGTGTGCAGTTACTGTTGTTGTTGTTGTTATTATTATTATTATTATTATTATACAGGAGGAGCAGCCTTTGTTGTCCTATTATTAATATTATAGAGAAGGAGTAGCTAATCGTGTCCACTTATTATTATACAGAGGCAGCAGCCTGTGGTGTTTTGTCATCATTATTATTATTATTATTATTATTATTATTATTATTATACAGAAGGGAGCGGCCTGTTGTGTCCTATTATTATTATTTTTTTTGCAGATGGAGCAGCCTGTGGTGTCATTTTATTATTATTTTAAAGGAAGAGTAGAATGGGGGTTCCTGTTGTTGTTATTAGTATAATACAGGGGGAGCAGGTTTTTGTGTATGGTTATTATTATACAGGGACAGCAGCTTGTGGTGTCCTGGTATTATTATTATTATTATTATTATTATACATTGGGAGTGGTGGTGATATCACAGTGACATCACTTATATCTATAGTAATAATACAGGGACATGACTGGGGAGGTGAGGGGATCTGGGAGTGTCACAGTGAAATCACATATCTATAGTAATAATACAGGGACATGACTGGGGTGATGAGGGGGATCTGGGAGCATCACAGTGACATCACTTATATCTATAGTAATAATACAGGGACATGACTGGGGAGGTGAGAGGATCTGGGAGAGTCACAGTGACATCACATATCTTTATTAATAATACATGGACATGACTGGGGAGGTGAGGGGATCTGGGAGAGTCACAGTTACATAACTTATCTGTAGTAATAATACAGGGATAGTGTTCACTCCAGAAATAGTGTTAGGCAGTGCCCTGGACTGCGGTGGCATATGTGTGCGCGCACGGCAAAGTCACGCGCGCATCCGCAAATGTTCGTTGGCATGTAAAATAGGGTTCGTGGCCATAAAACATCATTTAAGTGGGTGGTGCAGCCCACAGACGTTACTGCAGGGGATGTGGGCGGCCGGCAGCGTCACTGTTGGAAACGTTCCCAGCACCTACGATGTGCTGGGCTTTCCCCAAGCTCACTCCACTCCCCAAGCTCACTCCACTAGCATGAATGGATGCCGTGCACACGCGCAAGGCATCTTTACATGCTGAGAAGGCAGGAAGCTGACAGCAGTTTTATCAGGATGCCGCAGAAAGGGCAGGACGGATTTTGCCCTTAAAAAATCGGGCAGGGCGTGGCGCCCAGCTTAAACAGCCTATCTTGAACACTAAGGGACATGACTGGGGAGGTGAGGGGATCTCAGAGTGTCACAGTAGCATAATTTATATCTCTAGTAATAATACATAGATTTGACTGGGGAGTTTAGGGGATCTGGGAGCATCATAGTGACATACCTTATACAGGGACATGACTGGGGAGGTGAGGGGGTTTGGGAATGTGACAGTGACATCAGTTATAGATATAGTAATAATACAGGGACATGACTGAGAAGGTGAGGGCATCTGAGAATGTCACAGTGACATCACTTATATCTCTAGTAATAATACAGGGACATAACTGGGGGGTGAGGGGGATCTGGGAGCGTCACAGGGACATCACTTATATCTCTAATAATAATACAGGGACGTGACTGGAGAGGAGAGGGGATCTGGTAGCGTCACAGTGACACCACTTATATCTATAATAATAATGGGACATGACTGGGGGGTGAGGGGGTCTGGGAGTGTTACAGTTACATTACATATCTATATTAATAATACAGGGACATGACTGGGAAAGTGAGGGGATCTGGTAGTGTCACAGTGACATCACTAATATCTATAGTAATAATACAGGGACATGACTGGGGTGGTGAGGGGATCTGGGAGTGTCACAGTGACATCACTAATATCTATAGTAATAATACAGGGACATGACTGTGGAGGTGAGGGGATCTGGGAGTGTCACAGTGACATCACTAATATCTATAGTAATAATACAGGGACATGACTGGGGTGGTGAGGGGATCTGGGAGTGTCACAGTGACATCACTAATATCTATAGTAATAATACAGGGACATGACTGTGGAGGTGAGGGGATCTGGGAGTGTCACAGTGACATCACTAATATCTATAGTAATAATACAGGGACATGACTGTGGAGGTGAGGGGATCTGGGAGTGTTACAGTGACGTCACTTATATCTGTAGTAATAATACAGGGACATGACTGGGTAGGCGAGGGGGATCTGGGAGCGTCACAATGACATCACTTATATCTATAGTAATAATACAGGGACATGACTGGGTAGGCGAGGGGGATCTGGGAGCGTCACAATGACATCACTTATATCTATAGTAATAATACAGGGACATGACTGGGGAGGTTAGGGGATCTGGGAGCGTCACAGTGACATCACTTATTTATTTTTCATCCACTAGGGGGCACTGTAGTACTCTTAGGATATGGACAGTGTGTTAGCAGATATAGGCACATTTAAATATTTAAATGTGTAACCCTCTTCCCCCCTCCTCCATACTTCCAAGATGCCTCAGTGTTTTTTTTTTGCCTTCATCAGGCAAGGTCACAACCGGGAGTCATTCCAGGGTTTACTTTTACTTTTTCTAAATATTTTTTCTTGTATCAATCACACTCCCTTCCCAGCTTATTAAGAAGCGTGGGTCCGGGAGTGTGTGCTGCTGTTGTGCAGGGAAGGCTTGTTGGTGCTTAGACAGAGAAGACCCGCTATAGACCTTCATCAGCGTTAGCTGATTCAGACATGGCTGCAGGAGCTGGACGGAGCTTAGACAGAAGCCCCATCAGAACCTCCCCATTACACTGAGGTAAGGAGCGGGTGGTCAGCTTATGCCGCCGCCGCTCTGTTGGACCTGTTTGTTGCTGTGATTGTGGGGCAGTCAGCTCCTGCTGCCGCCCCTCCATGTGCGGGGAACGTGTTTTGCACGAGTTGCTTATGAAGGTATAGCTTTACTGGCTCAAACTCCCCCGCTTCCCGGCTCCCACCAGCGGTCAGACACATACTGCCACTGGGCTCCTGTGTCGCTCCACACCAGCCTGCTCCCTGGCACCAGGCAGCACAGCTCCAAACAGCGCTGCCACTGGCCTCTACAATCTGCCCCTCTAGACAACTGGGAAGCGGCTCCCAGCAGCAGTCAAATAATGCTGCCGCTGGGCACCTGTCAGGCTACACCTCGTGGCTCCAGAGAAGCGGCTCCCGGCAGCGCAGCTCCCAGCAGTGGACAGATCACACTGCTGCCACTGGACGCCCGTCACATCACACATCTACCCCGCTCTCCGGCTTCCACCAGCATACAGACCATGGTGGGTAGCTGCTGCAGGGCACCGTCACTCAGAGCCGGCACTTGGTATACAATGCGAGGGGGTGTGGGTGGAAGAAGCTAGGCGCGGCTCACTGCTTTAAGCATTGGGGGAGGTCATGGCGGTCCCTAGTTCAGCGGTTCCCCTAAATATAAGGGATGGTGGCCAGGGCTATAAGGGACATAGGCTATTAAGCCTAGGTTATTAGTGCTTTTGGAAGTACATAGGTTTTACATCTAGGGTACAGTCAGATGTCTATATGTTTATAAAAAAAAAAAGCACATGCTGGGACGCCATTTTCACACAAAGGTTACACACCTACTTCCTGCTTCTTCCTACAGCAATATGTCAGTCCTACAGCACACGGCCACTGGAGGGGGCAGGGGTGTTTAGTAGGTGGCACAGTGACCATCATAGATTTCCTCTATAACACAGTGCGGTACACGCGGTATTATAGACACTACAGTTATTTTCACTGAGTTGTGCGGACGTTGTCTCACTGTATTATTGTCTGTCTGCATGACAATATGAGAAACAGCAGCTTGTCTGTGATAACTGTGAGAATGCCTGATTTGCAGTCAGAGTTGTCCGCTGCACGAAAAGACCGTGAGGCGGCTAAGTCTGATTCACGGATAATACCGTGTGACCAGCCAATGTGGGCTCAGGATGTTTCTAGAACTTTGCTGGGTTACAAAGTCCATGTATAGTTCAATTTCTAAGAATGGTCATCGTTTGTTTCATAATTACATTCTGATGATTCAATGCCACATCTGATATCTCAGCATTGGGTCAGGAGTCAGATAGTGAGGTCACTAATAGCCCGAGCTATGATGATCTCATCAGAGCGGTACGCCAGCTGCTAGGTTGCACTGAAACATATGAGGTTTTATTGCTAGCAGACTATGGGCGACTGTGTGTTTTTCTTATTCATATCTCTTACTAAGCAGTTAATAGAAGCATGGCTAAATACAGTTAAACACTTTTCTGGGACAAAGCGATTTCTGTCTAAATATCTTTTCCCACAGGCTATGACAACTAAATCGCCATCGGTGGAGTCTTCAGTTTATAAACTTTCACTAAAATTAACTATTCCAGTCCCGGGTGCAGCTACGCTTAAAGACCCCTCGGAGAGTAAGCTGGAGGCCATGCTAAAATCCATGTATACAGCAACAGGGGTGATGCTTATACCTGTTTAAGTTGGAGTTTGGGTTAACAAGGCTGTAGTTGCATGAAACAGCTCAGGTTAGGCCTACAACAGGGTTTTTCCTCAGACCAGCTTATATTTCTTACCGATCACATTTGTGAATTGGTTGAGTATTTAGGTACGGCTTCGTTGGACGTTGGACAAGTTTGTTCTCGGCTTGCAGCCCAACAGCTGCTGTGGTTGCGTTCTTGACAGGCCGCCATGCAGAGGGATGTGATTTTCAACAAACCACTAACCATCGTCAGGACTCAAGCCAGTGGCATGACGGGCTTCCAGCCCATCTCGGCTCTTCAGTTGTGGGAGCACACCTTCAGAAGTTTCCCTTCGCGTGGTTTCAGACATCACAGATGGGTGGATCCGCAGTTTTGTTTTAAGAGGTTTCAATGAGTTTGACTGTCTATCACCGATGCAGTTTTTCAAGACAGGTCTGCCTGTGTCAGCAGACAAGTGAGCAGGTCTGCAGACCGCTGTTCAGTCTCTCGTACATTCAGCAGTTTTGGTTCAGGTTCCAGTACACCAACAAGGTCAAGGGTTTTATTCCAATCTTTTTGTAGTACCAAATCCGGATGGCTCAGTCACACAGATATGGAACCTAAAGGGGTTCAATCGGTACGTCACTTACTACACATTCAAGATGGAATCCCTACGGTCAGTGATTGCAGGTTTGGAACCGCAGCAATTCATGATTTTGCGGGATCTCAAGGATGCGT
Organism: Pseudophryne corroboree; assembly: GCF_028390025.1. Classification (NCBI taxonomy): domain Eukaryota; kingdom Metazoa; phylum Chordata; class Amphibia; order Anura; family Myobatrachidae; genus Pseudophryne; species Pseudophryne corroboree. The sequence goes on along the minus strand of NW_026967522.1, from coordinate 373,763 downwards.
ACTTACACATTCCAATTTGGCCACCGCATCCGCATCTGGCGTACTTAAGTTTGCAGTACGACAAGCGCCTCGGGTATTCACAAAGGTGATGTCTGTGATGATAGTTCATCTCAGATCCCTGGGAGTGATAATCGTTCCATACTTAAATGACCTTCTCATCAAAGCTTCGTCTCAACAAATTCTTTAACATGCCTTACTGTTGTACAGTGTACTAGTTCAGTGTGGTTGGATTGTCAAAGAATTCAGTTTTAGGAATGATTCTGATTACGGTGGATCAATGCATTTACCTGTCACAACAGAAAGTACATGCTATTCGTCATCTAGTACTGCTAGTGCTCAAACCACGGACAGTCTCGGTGCATTTGTGCATTCGACTGGTAAGACAGATGGGGGCATCTTTCATCACACTCCAGTTCGGAAGATTTCACTCAGGTCCTTTTCAACTGGATCTTCTCGCACAGTGATCCGGCTCTCATCTACAAATTCATCAGATGGTGCGCTTGTCTCCAGGACAATATCATGTGGTGATGTCCGGCCCAATTGAGGATTCAAGAAACCTCTCGCATGGCCATGTGACTTTGAGTCCATCCCCTTTTTGTTGATGTATGCAACTTCTGTTGCGTTGTCCAACTGAACCTGAACTGTAAATTGCCCTGAGTTCCAGGACACTGATTGACAGTAATCCTGTGATAATGAGCTGCTGAAACTGGCTTCCTAACACGTAACATGGTTGGTATAACCAACTGTGGAATGCCCTCTCGTCTTGAAAGTGGTCTCAACAGCCACCCCGTAAAAAGCAAGTCACGCTAAATCGGGGTAAAAGAACGACCCCTGCTGTAGTATAACTTGGAAAACAGTATTTCTCTTAGCCTTAGCTTCGGCAGGGCGTGTTGCACAATTGGGTGCCTTGTCATGCAAGCCACTGTATCTGGTATTTCTTACTGACAGAGCGGAACTTTGGACAAATCCCGCTTTTCTACCACAGGTAATATCTTCTTTCATATCAATCAACCAATCACAGTTCCTGTTTTTCAGAAGATTCGGGCACTCCAGCTACATTGGATATGGTACGTGCACTCCGCGTTTATGTAGCCCGAACATCAACTGTATGTATAACGGATACTTTGTTTGTTCTCTATGATGCAGTCAAGATAGGTTGGCCAGCTTCCAAACAGACCTTGGCCAGATAGATTAACCTGACCATTCGTCAGGTACACTTTCATGCTAGTCGATGGGAACGTCATGGGCAGCAGGCCTTAGAGCTTCTACGACGCAACCTTGCCATGCAATTACATGGCCATCAGTGCACACGTTTGTGCGCTTTTACAAGTTTGATAATTCTGCGGCATCAGCTTCTAGCTTTGGCCGTCTAGTGTTACTGGTGCCAAACAGCTCTTCCGCCCAAGAGGGAAACTTTGGTAGGTCCCAAGAGTACTCCAGTGACCCCTAGTGGATTAGAAAGAAAACAGGATTTTGATGCCAGATAAATCCTTTTCGTTGCACCCACAGGGGGCACTGGACACCCACCCAGAGCAGTTTCGCCTGGCTGGTGGTAAGTTCAATAGTTCTTATGGTAACACATTTTCACTGACTTGTTCAAATGTTAAGGTGATTGTTATCTATTGTCGTGTCAACTTTCTAATTGTCCGTTATGTTATGTGTCAACTTCATAGTTGTCTGTTATGTTATAATGTTATATGTAATTCTCCGTTGTTCATCCTCTTTGTCGCTCCTATTTGGCTCAGCAAAAAAGCACTAAGGCATCTTGGGTGTATGGAGGAGGAAGGATGGTTACACATTTAAATTTTTAAATGTGCCTATCCCTGCTATCGCACCGTCCATATCCCAAGAGTACGCTAGTGCCCCCTGTGGATTCAAAGAAAAGGATTTATCTGTTAAGTACCAAAATCGTATTATCTATAGTAATAATACAGGGACATCACTGGAGGTGAGGGGATCTGGGCGTATTTACAGTGATATTTATGTCTCCCCCATTTCACAGAGGTGTGAAGAAGACATCTGGTGAGCGTGAGACACCCAGCAGCCATCCTCGTGTGTCAGGAGGACTGAGCAGGTCCCAGAGCCCCATCACGGTGCCTCCACCTCACTCACTGATACATGAGAGACACAATGACCAGAAGATCCAGGAACTCACCAACAAGATCATTCCACTGCTGACTGGAGAGGTGACTGCTGGGAATGGGACTTTTTACAGTAACACCAGGGGAGGTGTCTGGGTGATGACAGGAGAGGTGACTGCTGGGAATGGGGCATTATACAGTAACAGCAGGGGATGTGTCTGCGTGGTGACTGGAGAGGTGACTGCTGGGAATGGAACATTGTACAGTAACACCAGGGGATGTGTCTGGGTGATGACTGGAGAGGTGACTGCTGGGAATGGGGCATTATACAGTAACACCAGGGGATGTGTCTGTATGATGATTGGAGAGGTGACTGCTGGGAATGGGTCATTATACAGTAACACCAGAGTATGTGTCTGGGTGATGACTGGAGAGGTGACTGCTGGGAATGAAGCATTATACAGTAACACCAGGGGACGTGTCTGGGTGATGACTGGAGAGGTGACTGCCGGGAATGGGACATTATACAGTAACACCAGGGGATGTGTCTGGGTGATGACTGGAGAGGTGACTGCCGGGAATGGGACATTATACAGTAACGCCAGGGGATGTGTCTGGGTGATGACTGGAGAGGTGACTGCTGGGAATGGGGCATTATACAGTAACACCAAGGGATGTGTCTGGCTGATGACTGGAGAGGTGACTGCTGGGATTTGGACATTATACAGTAACACCAGGGGATGTATCTGGGTGATGACTGGGGAGGTGACTGCTGGGAATGGGGCATTATTCAGTAACACCGGGGGATGTGTTTGGGGGATGACTGGAGAGGTGACTGCTGGGAATGGGACATTATACAGTAACACCAGGGGATGTGTCTGGGTGATGACTGGAGAGGTGACTGCTGGGAATGGGACATTATACATAGCCCCACTGGATGTGTTTGGGTGATGACTGGAGAGGTGACTGCTGGGAATGAGACATTATACAGTAACTCTTGGGGACGTGTCTGGGTGATGACTGGAGAGGTGACTGCTGGGTATTGGACATAATACAGTAACACCAGGGTACGTGTCTGGGTGATGACTGGAGCGGGGACTTCTGGGAATGGGAAATTATACAGTAACACCAGGGGATGTGTCTGGGTGATGCCTGGGGAGGTGACTGCTGGGAATGGGACATTATACAGTAACACCAGGGTACGTGTCTGGGTTATTACTGGAGAGGTGACTGCTGGGAATGGGGCATTATACTGTAACACCAGGGGATGTGTCTGGGTGATGACTGGAGAGGTGACTGCTGGGAATGGGGCATTATACAGTAACACCGGGGGATGTGTCTGGGTGATGACTGGAGAGATGACTGCTGGGAGTGGGGCATTATACAGTAGCACCAGGGGATGTGTCTGGGTGATGACTGGATAGATGACTGCTGGGAATGGGACATTATACAGTAACACCAGGGGACGTGTCTGGGTTATTACTGGAGAGGTGACTGCTGGAAATGGGGCATTATACAGTAACATCAGGGGACGTGTCTGGGTGGTGACTGGAGAGGTGACTGCTGGGAATGGGGCATTATTCAGTATCACCGAGGGATGTGTCTGGGTGATGACTGTATCACTGTGTGTGTCAGGTTCCTATAAGGTGTCAGGATGTCGCTGTCTATGTCTCCATGCAGGAGGGGGAGTATATAGAGGAACACAGGGGTCTGTACAAGGACGTGATGATGGAGAATCACCGGCCCCTCACATCACTGGGTAAGAGGAGACTGTCATGTATTGTACAGGGGAGAGCAGGTATGGGGGCCCCTATATACACACATCATCTGATAATCACATATATACACTATACTCAGTCACTGTGTGTCTCCTACAGATGGGCCCAGTAACAGAGATACCCCAGAGAGATGTCCCCGTCCTCTGTATTCCCAGGATTGTACAGAGGAGAATCACAGGATCCCACAGGAGGATCAGGTAGGTGGGATTTAGTGTCTCCCCAATATACCAAAGAGACTGTCACTATATGATCTGAAGAGGAGCTGTGTGTATTATACACTTATATTATACTGTTTCACCTCCGTTTAATCTGACTGTATGCAAATGTCATTATAGTGTTTTTTGTTTTTAGGTAGAACGTCTGTCTGATATTAAAACAGAAGATATAGAGGGAGAAGAAGAGACGTATGTGACTGATATAAAGGCAGAAGATACAGAGGGAGAAGAAGAGACGTATGTGACTGATATTAAAACAGAAGATATAGAGGGAGAAGAAGAGACGTATGTGACTGATATAAAGGCAGAAGATATAGAGGGAGAAGAAGAGACGTATGTGACTGATATAAAGGCAGAAGATACAGAGGGAGAAGAAGAGACGTATGTGACTGATATAAAGGCAGAAGATATAGAGGGAGAAGAAGAGACGTATGTGACTGATATAAAGGCAGAAGATATAGAGAGAGAAGAAGAGTCGTATGTGACTGATATAAAGGCAGAAGATATAGAGGGAGAAGAAGAGACTTATGTGAGGGGTGATCAGCAGTGTAAGGAGGAGGAGATCCCTACAGATATCAGCACAGGTGAGTAATAAACACTTATTACAGAAGTCACATATTCTCCTTGCTCAGTCACTACAGCAATCTCTTATCCTACACCCTCCTCCGCCATCAGCCCTGTTCTCAGTTGGGTGTTTCTAACACAAGGCTATCAATGACAAATATCACATGTAGAGAGTTATTACACACAACAGTATAATGTTATTAAAAATAACAAGCAGAAGTTTATTATTAGTGATTATATATAAATGTGTATATATGTATGTATATAATATAATTAGTATTGTTTTTGTGGAGTATGAATATTTCCTGCTATACAGTAGGCCTGAGCTCACCAAATACAATTTGTATAAAATGAAATTTGAATCTAGAACTTCAAGTAAAACAAAGTAAAAGCTTATCACAAGTACATATCTGTATAATCATAAGACAAGCGTTTTGCACTTGTTGTCACCCTTGCATGGGCGGGCTTATTCTTATCCACTCCAATTCACTCTAAATCCAAATTACATGTCACCAACGCGTTTCATCAATAGTCAGTTCTTCAGGGGTGTTTTCTGTTAAAGGCTTTATCCTCAAATATCAATTGTGTAGACTTGAAATAATTATGTAACCTTTAGACTGTAATTGTGGACTTGTTCATGATGAACACATTCCTAATTACTTGTGAATAATAGTTCCTGCTCTGTGCAGATCTGATGTTATGACTTTAGGGAATGTAATGGTCAGATCCAATATTGCTCAATCTAAGGTCTCCCAGTAGCCTTACTACATAAATGTGTCTTGCATTACTATTTTAACTAACAATAATAAACAGTGGAGTTTTAGTTCATGTATTGCTCAGTGCATTTAAGCCTGCAGCCCCCGACAAGGGACCCCACTATACTGCAGGTCCTACTCTATTGCCCAAAATAATTACCATACAAACAGCTATCGCATTAGTGTTAAACTTTAGGTTTGCTCTCAGCGGCGGAACAGTGGCTGAAAGGCTTGGATTGGTTTTCAGAGCACCAGTCTGACCTGCCACCACATCTCACGTGGCCCTCCAATTCACCAGATCTGGGACTGTGGGACTGTTTGGCTGGGTCTGGCATTGTACTGCTGGTGCAGTTCCTGATGCGTTTGGAACTATTGGTGGTTGCTAGGTGCCCTAAATGCCTGTGGTCCCGATTTGTCATGATCTACTTCACCCACTGTTCCGCCGCTGAGATTCTTGGTGTCCATGCTTCTTCCACTGTAGATGGATACTACTCACTGTCTACAAGGGATCACCAACAAACAAATGCCGGTCTCGGACAAAACCAATGGCTCCCTTTTGGCAGTTGCATCACGTGCAGGACCCATGGTTCCACCTGAAAAAGAAACCTAAAGAACATATTAAAGAATCAATAGCTGGTGCCCTCCAAACTAGGCTGCATCAGTTGGTGCAACGTAATGTAGAATCCATACAAGGCGGCACTCAGAATAAATAGACCAGGCAGGTTTAGTGTACCAACGTTTCAATGCTCTATTCGCGGCATTTTCATCAGGGTGCAGAACAAAAGAGACATACAACCACTCTCCTAATATATCCGGTGGAATCGTCCATGTCGCCATCCGTCGCGCACTCCAGCGCATCAAAGTGACGTCATCTAACACACGCTACGTCCGGGGACATGGTGAGAACCCCGTCCACGTGACCTATAGTAACCAATGAGGACAAAAGTATCAAGTAACCTGCCAACAAAACAGTATAACAACACCGATCAAATTCTATCCTCTTAAATATATATATCTTTCTCTGCCAGGGTCCACAGGTTATCCACAGGATAACATTGGGATATGATGACGTGACAGCAGATTTGCAAAAAACGGTCAAAGCATTCGGCCTCCCAGCATGCAACGGGCCTGTCCATATATCCCCGCCTCCTGACTCAGGCAAATCAGTTCTTTGGTGCGGCAGGAGCCGGACCATGGTCAGAGGACTGCTGTTTTTTTAACAGCCATAAGTTTTCTTATTTTATTTTATTGTATTACTATTTTTTTTTTTTTGAGTGATCTTTCTATAAAGCATCTTATACGCACCTTAGAGTCGCTCCAACAACTCCCCGCCGGGTCGCGACAACGCTTACCCACATGTACAATGAGGCAGGCACAGGTTCTGGTGAATCTTCTTGGGCTACTTTGCACAGACATTATCCAATATAGCTGAGCAGTTTATACCAGCTCCTATACCAGTGATATGTTTCCCTATTAACCTTTACATGCAACATTCATTCTGAGGTTTATACACCTAGGGAGTTGTCAGCCTCTCAAAAAAGCAGGCTGAAAGGTTGGTGGTAAGTAAATCACATAGACATGATACAACATCTTCACAGTCTACACATGTTTTAGATGAGGATTCGTTGGAGGATGAGGACTCATTGCACTTCAGAAGGTCTCAGCTCAGTGGACATATCATCTGAGCTAATTAGTGCTATGTAAGCCATTCTATCCTTAGAAGAGGCAGCAGAGCCTGTGTTAAAAACTAAGGCAACTGTGTTTAAACATCCCAAAACAGCTGATGGAAATTTTGGGTTACGCCCAGTAGGAAGTTAGAATTCCAAGAAATGGAATTCCAATTATCCTCGTCCAGCTGGGGACTGTTTAAAAAAAAAGGGAGGTGACTCCCAAAGTAGATTCTTAGGTCTTAGATTGGAGCGAAAATCTACATTACTTTTGTTTTTAACATCAATAAATGATGTCACAGGGGTGTGTGGCCTGACTGGAAAGGCAGCAGGAAGCAGGATAAAGGAATTCCTGCTTATATAGGTCCTTTCTGCCTTTTACAGCTGTCCTACAGGCTCTTTCGGGCCCTTTCTTGCCCCTGTGTGTGTTTTGACACCCTGGTGTGAAGGTTGCGGAGCCGGGGATCCTTTCATTTGGCTTTTGCAGGTTGCGGCCTACACCCGGATCTGAAGCCGCGGACTGAAGTTGTGCAGTGATCCCACCGCGGACCGGACCTCAGCGAGGTAACACTGCTACTCACCAAGGGCTGTGCGCCCTGTCCACTCTTGTGCCTAGCCGTGCTGTTGGAGTCGTGTGGAGAGTCTGACTGGGGATCAGCGGTGACCACTGCTGGAGACATGGAGTGGAGTTGCTATCCCGGCATCTGATGGGGCGCATACTACGGGGATTGGTTGTCTCAGCAGGGACGCGTCAGGTTAGTCAGCTCACTCGCCCGCAGCCTGCCTTCTCCTACTGTCCGGCCGTTGAAGCCCTGAGTCGTGGCAGCGGGGAATACATGGAGCACTTGCCTGTCATCACTCCAGCAGTGTCCCGGCATCTCCCCCTCTCCTCCTAACACATGGTGCTACGGTGGAATCTGGCAGAGCTGTGAATTATAGAGGACATACACGTGGGGTTCCTACGCAGCAAGATACGCTACCCTGTGCCACTGCATCCTAGTACCCTCTCCTGCCTTATTACTGACCTGGTTCACCCGCCATAGCCGGCCAGTTTCTTCTGATCTGGGCTTCCCTGCCTGAAGTGCCATCTTGAAAACTGGCAATATAGCCACATGCCCTCCTGAAACCAGCTGCTTCTCTGGGAGCTACAGACACTACCAGCCCATGATCAGTGCCCTTCACTACAGCCTCAGTGATTTCTGGCAGGGACTTCTGCCGCTGTGGCCCTACCTGGGCAGTAAGTGGTCGCCTGAACTGCTTTTATTATTATTATTGCTTGGCATCCACTCCTGCTCTGTCGACTCCCTCTGGTGGCAGACTGTGCTGACTACATCCTCCATACTGTTTGACTGCTGCTGGGGTTTTTTTCCCTCCTGCTCCCCTCAATCCCCGTAAGATCCAATTAGAGCTCTTGGGGCATCAGTATAGCTACAGCGTGTCCAGGACAGTAGCAGACTCCAGTTGCTGGCTCCTATCAATTACTTTACCGCTCAAGGATGGCACCTTCTTGCTATTACCCATAAACAACTGACCTCACAATGTTTCTGTAACCGATGGCCACTGGGGGTCTATGCTCACTGATGCCTCCCTATTTCCACATTTCAATACTTAGGCTATGTTGCTACTGGCCTCCTGACCTTGTTCTCTAATCTCCGTAATGTTATGCTGAAGAATGGGCAGAACTGGAAAATTATCTCATAAGAAAGCTAAACCTCGTCCTCAACAGTAAACCTCTCAAACTGACTTGAGACCTTTTCTTCTTCCCTAATCAACTAACATTGAGCCCCAGTCCTGATCATTCAGAATCTTCTCCCATTCCGTTTTCTCCTCCAAGTTCTGCCATGATGGTTTAAACCCATTGTTTAAACTCGTTGTTTAAACCCATGGCAAGCCAGGTGAGCTCTCTTCTTCTCTCGGTTCTCCTTCAAACTCTTTAACCACCCAGGAACCTTAAATTGAAGAGCAGATGCACTTTCTTGTTCTTTTCAAACGGATGATTCACTCAACTCCTCTGAGAAACAATTTATTCTGAATCTGGCTTCATTTGCTTCAACTCGTACCGTTCCTCTACCTCCTCCAGGGAGAACTTTTGTAGCACCAAAATTTTACAGGAAATTGCTTACGTGGGCTCATTCTTCATCTTTCATGGGTCATGCCGGTGGTCTTAAGACTCTCAAGTTCATTCAGCAATTCTACTGTTGGCCTCATCTTAAAACGGATGTCTTTGAATTTGTAGCAGCCCTTACCAAGTGTGTTCAACATAAAAGTCCACAAACATCTTCCTCGGGTCTTCTTCATCCACTTCCAACACCTCAAAAGCCTTGGACTCGCATCTCTATGGATTTCATAACCGATTTGCCAGTCTCCAGAAGGCACAACACCATTTGGGTCATTGTGGAATGATTTTCGAAGATGGCTCACTTCATACCCCTCACTGGTCTTCCCTCTGCTCCTCAGCTATCCAAATTGTTTTTCTCATAGATTTTTCATTTGCATGGCCTTCCACAGGAAATAGTTTCTGATCGGGGTCCTCAATTCCTCGCCAAGTTCTGGAAAGCTCTCGGCTTTGTCCTAGGAATCAAGTTGAACTTCTCTTCAGCCTACCATCCCCAGACTGACGGACAGACTGAAAGAGTCTAGAATACAGTTACAATTTGTAAAAGTGCGCACCCTCTGAGGTATTAAAAAAATATATATAGTCCACAGTCTTAGTATTCAGTTATTATCCAGATAATTTCTGGTGAATGTTCTGTGCTTCTTTCACTTTTTCCTTAGGAGCCACACGGACAACTTCTTCGTCCCTCCAAAATAAATCAGGAAAAAGGAATATAGTGAAGTACAGTTTTTTTATTTATAAATATAGCAGCTAAAATCCATAGAATAAATTCATAAAATAAACTCCACCAACATTAGTGGGGTATTTCTGCGTACCAAAATAAGTGGGGCGACCAGTGAAGGCTACCCTAAAGCGCTTAAGAGTACACGGATACCTCCCGGGAAATCAGCACCGTATTCCCTCTGGCTTCAGGCTTCCTGGATGCTTCCACAGATTCCTAGGTTGCTGCAGTCTGTCCCCCAACACCAACGCGTTTCTGCTCACACGGGAGCCTTTCTCAAGGTGTATAGTGGAGTAGGATGTTTGGGCTTTTTAAACCCCATGTTCTGATGTGATAGGCTCAGACTGTGCAAACATGAATTACATATTTTCAATCATTTAAAACATTTAAAATACAGCTGGTAACTTTCTTAGGGTTTCGCTAGGTTTCCCTGTCATAATAATAAACAAAAACGATTTAAAATACAGATTTAGAAGCATAAAACAAGTAAATTATCGATGCGTTCCACCTCCGTGGAACGCATCCCGCACTTCCGGTTCCACCTTTTACATGAGTAGTTTTGGCGGGGAATGTTACAGCGGCTGGTTCCGGAAATAGGTGCATGCGTTCCACGCTGTATGGAGCGCATCCGTACTTCCGCTTCCTGTTCTCGGTATAGCTATACAGGGCGGCTGTACGGAGCGTGTCTGAGCTTCCGGTTCTCAGACTCTAGTGTCCCTTGTCAAAGGTTCCATTTGTGCTTATTTGGTATATTTCCTAATTTATATCAAAATAGTGTGGAACGCCCATGTCCCAAATACATGTCACAAATAGTAAACTACACTATTACTAATAGATCATTTTTTTGGAGAAAAATCAAGTATCCTAAGAATATATACAGAGCTTTTTGTAGAGGGATAAACATTCGCTGACAGAAGTCAATCATGCTTAAAATGCTTGATGAAATTTTAAAACAATAATTGTATATGGGGCACAACTTTTTTAAAATTAAAAATATTTGAACCTGATATTTAAAGAAACCATTTCAATTCGAAATCTAAATTTAATCCTTTTGGCGACAAGGTGGACATATCGTAGATCCATTTCATTTCTATTTTCGCAAGGCTATCTTCTGTATTCTTATTTCGCCAATGACTTTGGACCACTTTAATGCCTATAACTGTTTTTAGAGCATTACAGTTATTATTATGTGTATTTTTGAAGTGATTTGAAACTGAATGGTTTTCAAACCCTTTTTTAATGTTTCGGGTGTGTTCGGCCCAACGTTCTTTTAGAGGTCGGGATGTGCGACCAATGTATTGTAGTCCACAGTTGCATTCTATTAGATAAATGCAATTCTTAGTATTGCACGTTATGAAATCCATAATTTTATATACTACTCCTGTGCTGTTGGATTTAAATTCCTCCATTTTACTGGGCTGTGAACTGTGATTCCTGCACATTAAACACAGCCCACACCTATGAAACCCCTTGGTTTTAATTCTACAGGATTTTTTTGGGGGTATTGCACTTTTTACTAATTTTTGTTTCAAGTTAGGCGCTCTTCTATACACAAATTTAGGATGTTGAGGTAGAATCTTCTCTAAAGCGGGATCCCTTGTTAGTAAATGCCAATGCTTCTTAACAATACGTTCTACTTCTTTATGTTGACCATTATAAGAGGTGATGAAGGGTAGAAAACATTCTTCATCATTCTTCCTTATTTTTGGTTGTAGAAGATCTTGTCTATTCATCCTTTGAACTTCAGAGATACATTCCTCTACTTTATCCTCATTGTATCCTTTACTTATAAATTTCTCTTTCATACTAACTGATTGATTTCTAAAGACTGTGACGTCTGTGCAGTTTCTCCGAATTCTTTTTATTTGCCCTTTAGGTATATTTTGCAGCCAATTCGGATGATGATTGCTTTTGACTGATATGTAAGAATTGCTATCTGTGGGTTTGAAGAAAGACTTGGTTTTTAAAATATTATCCTCTATATATAGAGTGAGGTCTAAAAAGTTCACTTCTACTTTACTTATATTAAAAACGAGAGATATATTAAAATCATTGTGATTAAGAGAATCACAAAACAGATTAAGGGATTTTTCTTCTCCCTCCCATATAAAAACAATATCATCGATAAAACGGTACCACAACTTAATATTTGCTAAAAATGGATTACTTTCTGGCCAGATGTATTGATTTTCCCAATGACTCATGAATAAATTTGCGTATGCCGGGGCAAAACGTGTCCCCATTGCAGTCCCCATTTTTTGCAAATAAAATTTACCATTGTACCAAAAAAAATTATTATTTAAAATAAAACCAATACTTTCAAGGATAAAAGGAATCTTTTCTACCCCCAAAGTGCTGTTTTGCAGATGATGGTGTACCGCATCTATTCCCTTTTCATGATTAATTATAGTATAGAGACTGCTGACATCCGCAGTTCCTAGAATAAAATTCTGTTCCCATTTAAAATCTTCCAATTTCTGTAAAATATCCATGGTGTCTTTAATATAAGATTTCACTTTCAAAACTTCTGGTTGAAGGTGATGGTCAATAAAATGGGAAAGGTTGGAAGTCACTGAATTTGTGCCCGCAACTATTGGCCTTCCGGGGGGTTCAGATAAATTTTTATGAATTTTTGGCAATACGTAAAACACAGGAAGAGTGGGATTCTTGATGTTTATATATTGCTCTTCTTTTTCCTTGATGATTCCTTCATTCCTGTATCTATTTACCATAGCCTTTAATTCACGCTCTATTCGGTCATTGGGATTACCATGTAGGATTACATAGGTTGATCTGTCATCTAGTTGTCTTCTAATTTCCGCTTCATATTTCACTGTATCCATGATTACTACTCCTCCCCCTTTATCCGAAGGTTTAATGACAATCTCCTTGTTGTTACTTAGTGTTTTCATAGCTTCTCTTTCCTTTTTTGTCATATTTGATTCCTTCTTCCAATGGGGTTGTAGTTCTTCTAGGTCCGTTGTTACCGCTTTTCCAAAACTTTCCACAAAACAACCACGTGTAAATGTGGGGTTAAATGTTGACTTTGGTTTAAAGAGGTTCCTATCATTAGTGGTTTCTCCTGGTTGGCTTAGAAAATATTTTTTCAGGGACACCTTCCTAATAAATTTTTGGACATCGAGATAGGTCTCAAACTTATTCAATTTATTATCTGGAGCGAACTTGAGACCTTTTTCTAAAACTTTGGTTTCATCAGCTGTTAACTCATGTTGACTCAAATTAAAAATCTTAGTTGGTCCAGATTCAGCATGTATATTGGGGCTGACTTCCGATGGGGTTGATTTTTTAGAATGTCCTTTCCCTCTCTTGCCCCTCTTCTTTTTCTCTCGTCTAAAAACTGGAAGTGCGGGATGCGTTCCACGGAGGTGGAACGCATCGATAATTTACTTGTTTTATGCTTCTAAATCTGTATTTTAAATCGTTTTTGTTTATTATTATGACAGGGAAACCTAGCGAAACCCTAAGAAAGTTACCAGCTGTATTTTAAATGTTTTAAATGATTGAAAATATGTAATTCATGTTTGCACAGTCTGAGCCTATCACATCAGAACATGGGGTTTAAAAAGCCCAAACATCCTACTCCACTATACACCTTGAGAAAGGCTCCCGTGTGAGCAGAAACGCGTTGGTGTTGGGGGACAGACTGCAGCAACCTAGGAATCTGTGGAAGCATCCAGGAAGCCTGAAGCCAGAGGGAATACGGTGCTGATTTCCCGGGAGGTATCCGTGTACTCTTAAGCGCTTTAGGGTAGCCTTCACTGGTCGCCCCACTTATTTTGGTACGCAGAAATACCCCACTAATGTTGGTGGAGTTTATTTTATGAATTTATTCTATGGATTTTAGCTGCTATATTTATAAATAAAAAAACTGTACTTCACTATATTCCTTTTTCCTGATTTATTTTGGAGGGACGAAGAAGTTGTCCGTGTGGCTCCTAAGGAAAAAGTGAAAGAAGCACAGCACATTCACCAGAAATTATCTGGATAATAACTGAATACTAAGAATGTGGACTATATATATTTTTTTAATACCTCAGAGGGTGCGCACTTTTACAAATTGTAACTGTATTCTAGACTGCCAAAGTGGGGGTGACCACTTATGCAAAAGTAGCGGCACTCTTGAGTTGGAGCGCTGGTTTGAAAATTTGTAGACTGAAAGAGTCGACCAAGATCTGGAAACTTTCTTACAGACGTTCATGTCCCCTGCTCAGGAAGACTGGATGGATTACCTCCCATTTGCTGAGTTTGTATACAATAACCTATATTATTCTTCTACCAATTCCACTCCTTTCTTCAATAACTATATTTTTCATCCACGAGTTCCTTCCTTCTAATCTCTCCCACCTCTTAAGGTTTCTGCTGCTGAATCCGCTCTTTGTCTGTTCACTAAGATTTGGAGACAAACTTATAAGGCGCTACGTAAGACTTCCCAGAAATAAAAGACCTACGCTGATCGGAAACATAGGGCTGTTCTTAGTCTCAAAGTGGGAGATCGTGTTTGGATAACCACCAGAGAACTCAGACTCAAAGTTCCTACCAAAAAGTTTGCTCCAAGATTTAGCGGTCCGTATCCTATTAAGAGTGTTGAATCCTGTTTCTTACAAGGTGAAACTGCCTCATTATTTGAAAATTCCCAATGCCTTTCACATTTCTCTGCTAAAGCCTCTTGTACTAAATCATTTTCGTGCAGCTTTCCCTTAACCTCTCAAGGTTCAAGCTGCTCAAAATTAGTAATTCGGGGTTCATAAGTTTCTTGACTTCCACAAGAGGTATGGTCGTCTCCAGTATCTCATAGATTGGAGAGGATATGGTCCGGAGGAAAGATCTTGGGTGGCTGCAGAGGATGTTCATGCTCTCCAAGACTGAGTTGTGCCTTTCATGCCAAGAATCCCACTAAGCAGCGTGGGTGTTCGGAGACCACCCTAAAAGGGGGGGGGGGGGTACTGTCAGTATCCGGAGTCTTACCACCGGTTCTGGTCCCTGCGGCCTTCCTCTTAGCTGGCTGGTGTCGCTGCGATGGATAGGAGCTACAGCAGCAAGGGGTCCGGGTCCTGGGGAGCGGAGCATGGCAGCCGGAGGTGTCTGTTTCCATGTGTCCTGTTGCTGGAGTGCGGAGTCTGGGAGGCTGAGGCCAGAGGTAGTGGCTGTGTGCTGGTACCACATGTGTCCTCTGTGCAGGGAGCCACCATGTTGGAGACCAATCCAAGTCAATAGTTATCCCAGTTCGCGTCCAGCCAGTCCGGTACAGGCTTCCCTTATAAAGAAGGGTTGATGCTTAGCTAAGTTGCCAGTACTTCAAGTTACTTGCTGCTGTAAGGTGCTCTGCGCTCCCAGGTTAACCTCTGGTATCCTGGGTCTGTTGTGTCCGCCTGGTGGTCAGTTCTGTTATTGCAGTCCTTTGCTCCCAGTCCACCTGCTCTTGTGGTTTAACCACTGGGCCCTCTATCTGGTAGAGGGTCTCCATTTGCTGATGGTGCTCACAGCGATCCTCTCTTCAGCATTTTTTAAAAATCACAAGTCATCTCTTCATTCAGTATTCTTCAGCATCGCTTACAAATCGCAATTCATCTCTTCATTCAGTGTTCTTCAGCATCGTTTACAAATTGCAAGTCACTTCTTCATTCAGTGTTCTTCAGCATCAAGTCATGAACCTTCCATCTTTCAGAATTCTCTCAGACTTCTCTCCTAGTCGTTGTGTATGATTGAGGTCTCATTAAAACTGAATTCCTCTTTCTTCAGTGTATCATTCTCGATCATTGTCCTCATTGCCTACCCCTCTACATCTTCGGGCCTAAGTCTTCAATCCATGAGTAAGAACTACATTCAGCCACCTCATTTCCTTCCTTTGCCGATAGCTGCTCCCTCAGTCAATTATCAGTCGTCAGATCCCCAACTCAAGCCAAGCGTGACATGGAAGAAGGGGAATTCCTGGTTTCTCTGGCTATTAAGGATGCATATCTTCACATCCCAATATGGTCGCCTCTTCAGACTTACCTCAGGTTTGCACTGCAGGACAGTCACTACCAGGTCCAGGCCTTGCCTTTTGGCCTATCAACGGCACTGAGGGTGTTATCAGGGGTGATGGCAGAGATACAACAAAAGGGAGAGAAGAAGACTCTTTTGTGGGTGCACTCTTGTATGTTTAAGAGGTCTCAGAAGAGACAATAAGTAAAAATTATAAATGAATTTTTAAATATAACTTTTATTAACAACAATTGATAAAATAGTAGAGTTTACTGTCAAAAAATTGGAGGTAGGGGTGGGGGGAAGGGTAGGGGGAGTAGGGGAAAAGAAAGGGGGGAACACAGAACGAATTAATTACAGTGTAAATACTGAATATTGTTCTGGAATGCCTGAGTGCGATAATAACAGCTGGAGACCCTGAAAATTGAAGCGTTTTTATTCTCTCATGAGCGATGATGAGGAGACAGATGGGATGATTAAAGATGGAATGAGCAAGATGAATCTGCTGTCAGTGTTAGACGCTGAGCAAAACCGTCCAGGAATTTCTACTAAACTGAGTATTCCTCGAGAGTCTCCCACTCGAGTACTGACCCAGCCCTACACTGCTTAGCTTCCAAGATCGGAAGGATTCGGGCGTTACCAGTGTGGTATGATAGTAGAAAAAATATTTGATATCGAGGGCTCGAGAATCACTGATGAGAGTTCACGAAAATGGAGAAATAAGAGAAAAGAAAAGACAAGAGAATGGGTGGAGGAGGAAAATAGGGGATCTGCTGCCACCGTTAGACCGGGATAATTACCCCTGAATCAGTGGTGAGAGTCCTGAAGATAGTATAAAGTGAGGAAAAGGAAACGATACTGATAGGTAAAAAATTTTTGAGATTGGTTGATAGACAATGGGCTGCTTGATTGCAGGATGCTGATAGTACCTATGATAAAGGTACTAGGTGTGATAAAGAGCAATTTGTACACAATTAGCAGTCAAATAAATTGATTAGACCCATACATCACCATCAATTTGCTACTATCAGATTATTACAATTATACCAAAATGGTATCAGGTGGAAAAAGAAGGAGAAAATGAACAACAATTTCTTATTTGTGTTCCGCTGTATGCAGAGCTGCAGAAATACTATATAATATGATTGCAAGATGCTGATAGTACCTATGATAAAGGTACTTGGTGTGATAAAGAGCAATTTGTACACAATTAGCAGATAATTAAGTTGATTGGAACCATGCATCACCATCAATTTGATGCTGACAGATTATTGCACATTGTACCAAAATGGTATCAGGTGAAAAGAGAAAGAGATAATGAACAACAGTTGATTATACAGAGCTGCAGCAGTGCTATATAATACGCAGTATAGAGGATAGTGATAAATTGCTCAGCCAAATGATTAGATCAATATTAATGACTGAAAATAAAGGTTTAAACAGTATCCTATGTGGTATTAAGCCGCTAAATGCCGACTATCTGTAAAACGGGTACTTGCAAAAAACAGCTTGATGAATGCTATTATCAAATATAAATATGCAAAAAGATGCTGAGATTGAGCAGATATTACCCGGAATTGTATGGAACGATCAGTCACTAATATGAGCAGGATACTTTCTGAGTACGGAATGTCCGTGTCAAAGTCCAGGCAAATTGAAGATGCAGGATACACTGGTTCTCAGGAGCTGAGCAGTTCGTTTATAGCCGCACTGCCGATCAAAGTACCTGATGTATTGTGGAGACGTGGTCAGGTTGGCTGAGGAGAAGAGAGACACAATGTTCCTGGTCCCATCGCGGCAGTATCTAGCGGCGGCGGGTTGATGCAGCGGCTGCTGGGGAAAGAGCGGCTCGTGGTTCAGGATGTCCGGAATCAGCTGTCACACCCAGGCAGTGGGGGTAGGGAACGGAAAACTAGTTTCACCCGTTCACCGGGCTTGATCACTTCAGGAACCACGAGCCGCTCTTTCCCCAGCAGCCGCTGCATCAACCCGCCGCCGCTAGATACTGCCGCGATGGGACCAGGAACATTGTGTCTCTCTTCTCCTCAGCCAACCTGACCACGTCTCCACAATACATCAGGTACTTTGATCGGCAGTGCGGCTATAAACGAACTGCTCAGCTCCTGAGAACCAGTGTATCCTGCATCTTCAATTTGCCTGGACTTTGACACGGACATTCCGTACTCAGAAAGTATCCTGCTCATATTAGTGACTGATCGTTCCATACAATTCCGGGTAATATCTGCTCAATCTCAGCATCTTTTTGCATATTTATATTTGATAATAGCATTCATCAAGCTGTTTTTTGCAAGTACCCGTTTTACAGATAGTCGGCATTTAGCGGCTTAATACCACATAGGATACTGTTTAAACCTTTATTTTCAGTCATTAATATTGATCTAATCATTTGGCTGAGCAATTTATCACTATCCTCTATACTGCGTATTATATAGCACTGCTGCAGCTCTGTATAATCAACTGTTGTTCATTATCTCTTTCTCTTTTCACCTGATACCATTTTGGTACAATGTGCAATAATCTGTCAGCATCAAATTGATGGTGATGCATGGTTCCAATCAACTTAATTATCTGCTAATTGTGTACAAATTGCTCTTTATCACACCAAGTACCTTTATCATAGGTACTATCAGCATCTTGCAATCATATTATATAGTATTTCTGCAGCTCTGCATACAGCGGAACACAAATAAGAAATTGTTGTTCATTTTCTCCTTCTTTTTCCACCTGATACCATTTTGGTATAATTGTAATAATCTGATAGTAGCAAATTGATGGTGATGTATGGGTCTAATCAATTTATTTGACTGCTAATTGTGTACAAATTGCTCTTTATCACACCTAGTACCTTTATCATAGGTACTATCAGCATCCTGCAATCAAGCAGCCCATTGTCTATCAACCAATCTCAAAATTTTTTTACCTATCAGTATCGTTTCCTTTTCCTCACTTTATACTATCTTCAGGACTCTCACCACTGATTCAGGGGTAATTATCCCGGTCTAACGGTGGCAGCAGATCCCCTATTTTCCTCCTCCACCCATTCTCTTGTCTTTTCTTTTCTCTTATTTCTCCATTTTCGTGAACTCTCATCAGTGATTCTCGAGCCCTCGATATCAAATATTTTTTCTACTATCATACCACACTGGTAACGCCCGAATCCTTCCGATCTTGGAAGCTAAGCAGTGTAGGGCTGGGTCAGTACTCGAGTGGGAGACTCTCGAGGAATACTCAGTTTAGTAGAAATTCCTGGACGGTTTTGCTCAGCGTCTAACACTGACAGCAGATTCATCTTGCTCATTCCATCTTTAATCATCCCATCTGTCTCCTCATCATCGCTCATGAGAGAATAAAAACGCTTCAATTTTCAGGGTCTCCAGCTGTTATTATCGCACCCAGGCATTCCAGAACAATATTCAGTATTTACACTGTAATTAATTCGTTCTGTGTTCCCCCCTTTCTTTTCCCCTACTCCCCCCTACCCTTCCCCCCACCCCTACCTCCAATTTTTTGACAGTAAACTCTACTATTTTATCAATTGTTGTTAATAAAAGTTATATTTAAAAATTCATTTATAATTTTTACTTATTGTCTCTTCTGAGACCTCTTAAACATACAAGAGTGCACCCACAAAAGAGTCTTCTTCTCTCCCTTTTGTTGTATGTCTTACCACTGACTCAGGGTGCACCACCAAACTCAAGATAACATTAGAAAACTCAGATTTTCTCGTTGTATTATGTATTTTGGTTCTAACAATATCTATTAGATACCTTATCATTCTCCAGTGCGGTATACCCCCAATACATTCGTGATGGCAGAGATGTTGCTACAACTCCGCAAGCAGGAAGTGAAAATCAATCCATACTTGGACGATCTCCTCATAATGGCTATATTCAGAGCCCTTGATGGAAAAGATCAGCCTTCAAACACGACTACTCACGGATTATGGGTGGATTCTCAATCTGCAGAAATTCCATCTAGGACCTACTCAGAGGCTTCAGTTCAGGTGTCTCAGAAGGTGTTCCTTCCTATGAACGAGGCAAAGATAATTCAGACGATGGTATGTTCCATTTTGAATCTGAACAAAATCTCTGTACATCTTTGCATAAGCTTACTGGGAAAGATAATGGCCTCCTACGACGCATTTCGGTAAGGAAGATTCCATGCATGACTAATCCAGCTGGATCTGCTGGACAAATGGTCTGGGTCACATCTGCACATACGCCAGATGATATGCCTTTCACCAAAGGCCAGGATTTCCCTCTTATGGTGGTTGCTGATCTCCCTCCTGGAGGGTCGACACTTCAGAATTCAGGATTGGATTCTGTTGACAACGGATGCAAGCCTCCATGGTTGGGGTGCAGTGACCCTAGGGGCTCGGTTCCAATGAAGGTGGTCTGACCAAGAGGCTTGCCTTCCGATAAAAGTTTTGAAACTCAGGGCGATTTACAATGCCCTTCTGCTGACCTCTTTTATATCCTTCAGTATCAGGCCATACAGGTATGGTTAGAAAATGCACCAACTGTGGCATACATAAACCGACAAGGAGGTCCAAACAGCAGAGCTGCAATGAGGGAGGTGTCACAGATACTCCTCTGGATGGAGCGGAATCCCAAGGCCATTTCCGCCATATTAATTCTGGGAGTAGACAATTTGGGAGCAGACTTCCTCAGTAGACACTATCTGCACCTGGGGGAATGGGGCCTCTACCCGCAAGTTTTTCAGCAGATATTTCATTGGAGGGGCTACCCGCAAATTGACTTGTTGGTTTCTCAGCTCACCAAGAGGCTACTGCGTTACTGTTCTGGGACGAGGGATCCACAGGCTGCTGCAGTGGACGCTCTGGCGACACTGTGGATTTACCGGTTGATGTACTTGTTTCCTCCAGTTCCTGTAATTCCAAGAGTTCTCAAAGGACTTAAAGGGACAGGGTTCAGGCAATTCTGATTGCCCCAGACTGGCCCCGCAGGGCCTGGTATGTAGACATTCTAACCTTATTACTCGTAGGCCCATGGCCTCTGCCAATTCAGGATGATCGTCTTACACAAGGGCCGTTCGTCTATCCAGACTTACCACGGCTACGTTTGATGCAATGGAAGTATATTGGGAGGATTTTTGCCAGGAAAGAGATTCCAGGCAAGGTTATCTCAACTATGCTCCAAGCTGGCCAGATGGTCGCATTGAAACATTACCATCGCATATGGAAGAAATGTGTCTCTTGGTGTGAGGGTCAACAGTATTCTGCTGTGGATTTTCATCTGGGACATTTCTTGCACTTCCTGCAGGCTGTTGTGGATGTGGGCCTACTTTTAGGCTCCATAAAAGTTCAAATCTCAGCCTTGTCTTTTTTTCTTCCAGGGAAGTGGATTATAGTGGTACTATATAAATAGAAGGTAGTTTCACTTCCAGGCAAATGCTTCAATTTAGTGTAGTGACCCCGGTCCAGCCGTCAGGACACTTATTTATATTAAACCTTATTGAAGGCAAAGCATGTGATGGACACGCACCAGGATGCAAACTGGCAGTCATCTCCCTCCCCAATATAACCGCTGGACTCCAGTGACTGTGGGCAGCCTGTTCTGTCCCCAGCAATAGCGGGAGCTATGCACCTGTGTTACCTGGAGAGCAAGTACTCCCGTCTGAGCCAAAAGCACCTTCAAGTCAGGTATCCGGAGCGTGCAGGAAAGACTGGGCGCACATAGCCCCAGTATACAGCCCATGGCTTCATAGGCGTCACTAGGCTGCGGCAGTGAACAGTGCCCGGAGTGAGCGGAGCGAGTGGTTTTAGGGCAGTGAGAGCTATCAGGTAGGGTAGATAAGAGGCCACTTAGTGAGGAGAGCTCCAGAAAGCACGTCTGGATGGACTACGCTCCTCTTATTTATTATTTATATACTAACAGGGGTGGAAGGTGTTGTACATTCCTGCAAAGGCAGATCCAATCTCTTTCTCATCAGACTCTGCTGTCTTCCCTGCACTCTCACTCAGATGTTCACTGCTGCCAGTAGCACACGTATGAGAAGCAGAAGTATGGCGGCAGCTGTATAGATCCTGATATGTAATTCTCTGTATCATACTTACCGTACACACATCATCCTTATTACTATTGAGAGAGAATGATGATAGGGATGTAAAAATAGGATTTGAATTACCTACCAGTATATCCTTTCTCTGACGTCCTAGTGGATGCTGGGGACTCGGTAAGGACCATGGGGAATAGCGGCTCCGCAGGAGTCTGGGCACATCTAAAGAAAGCTTTAGGACCACCTGGTGTGCACTGGCTCCTCCCCCTATGACCCCCCTCCAAGCCTCAGTTAGATCTCTGTGCCCGAACGAGAAGGGTGCACACTAGGGGCTCTCCTGAGCTTCTTGGTGAAAGTTTTAGATTAGGTTTGTTATTTTCAGTGAGACCTGCTGGCAACAGGCTCACTGCATCGAGGGACTAAGGGGAGAAGAAGCGAACTCACCTGCGTGCAGAGTGGATTGGGCTTCTTGGCTACTGGACATTAGCTCCAGAGGGACGATCACAGGTTCAGCCTGGATGGGTCCCGGAGCCGCGCCGCCGGCCCCCTTACAGAGCCAGAAGAGCGAAGAGGTCCGGAAAAATCGGCGGCAGATGACGTTCCTGTCTTCAATAAGGTAGCGCACAGCACCGCAGCTGTGCGCCATTGCTCTCAGCACACTTCATATTCCGGTCACTGAGGGTGCAGGGCGCTGGGGGGGTATATATATATATATATATATATATACCATAATACTGAGACGCAATAAAACATAAAAATACCTTACATGGCAAAAAATACATCACATATAGCTCCTGGGCTATATGGATGCATTTAACCCCTGCCAGAATATACAGAAAAACGGGAGATAAGGCCGCCGGAAAAGGGGCGGAGCCTATCTCCTCAGCACACTGGCGCCATTTTCCCTCACAGCTCAGTTGGAGGGAAGCTCCCTGGCTCTCCCCTGCAGTCACTACACTACAGAAAGGGTTAAAAAAAGAGAGGGGGGCACTAATTAGGCGCAGTATTAAAACATACAGCAGCTATAAGGGGAAAAACACTTATATAAGGTTATCCCTGTATATATATATATATATATATATATAGCGCTCTGGTGTGTGCTGGCAAACTCTCCCTCTGTCTCCCCAAAGGGCTAGTGGGGTCCTGTCCTCTATCAGAGCATTCCCTGTGTGTGTGCTGTGTCGGTACGTTTGTGTTGAGATGTATGAGGAGAAAAATGATGTGGAGACGGAGCAGATTGTCTGTAATAGTGATGTCACCCCCTAGGGGGTCGACACCTGAGTGAATGTACTGTTGAAAATTACGTGACAGTGTCAGCTCTGTATAAAAGACAGTGGTTGACATGAGACAGCCGGCTACTCAGCTTGTGCATGTCCAGACGTCTCATAGGCCGTCAGGGGCTCTAAAGCGCCCGTTACCTCAGATGGCAGATACAGACGCCGACACGGATACTGACTCCTGTGTCGACGGTGAAGAGACAACCGTGATTTCCAATAGGGCCACACGTTACATGATTGAGGCAATGGAAAATGTTTACACATTTCTGATAATATGAGTACCACCAAAAAGGGGTATTATGTTTGGTGAGGAAAAACTACCTGTAGTTTTCCTGAATCTGAGAAATAAAATGAGGTGTGTGATGATGCGTGGGTTTCCCCCCGATAACAATTGATATTTTCTAAAAAGTTATTGGCAGTATACCTTTTCCCGCCAGAGGTTAGGGTGCGTTGGGAAACACCCCCTAGGGGGGATAAGGCGCTCACACGCTTGTAAGAACAAGGGCTCTACCCTCTCCTGAGATGGCCGCCCTTAAGGATCCTGCTGATAAAAGCAGGAGGGTATCCTAAAATGTATTTACACACATAATGGTGTTATACTGCGACCGGCAATCGCCTCAGCCTGGATGTGCAGTGCTGGGTTGGCGTGGTCGGATTCCCTGACTGGAAATATTGATATCCTAGATAAGGACAGTATATTATTGCCTATAGAGCATTTAAAAGATGCATTTCTATATATGCATGATGCACAGCGGAATATTTGCCGACTGGCATCAAGTATAAGTGCGTTGTCCAATTCTACCAGTAAAGTGGTCAGGTGATGCGGATTCCAAACGGCATTTGGAAGTATTGCCTTAAAAAGGGGACATTTGGGGTCGGTCTTTCAGACCTGGTGGCCACGGCAACAGCTGGGATATCCACGTTTGTACCCCAGGTCGCCTCTCAAAATAAGACGATGTATTATCAGGCGCAGTCCTTTGTTGGCAAGCGGACAAAAGGTTCCTCTTTTCTGCTCGTGACAGAGGGAGAGGAAAAAGGCTGCAGAGATCAGCCAGTTCCCAGGAACAGAAACCCTTTCCCGCCTCTGCCAAGCCCTCAGTATGACGCTAGGGCTTTACAAGCTCAGGCACGGTGGGGGCCCGTTCTCAATGAATTTCAGTGCGCAGTGGGCTCACTCGCAGGTAGACCCCTGGATCCTTCAGGTAATATCTCAGGGGTACAAATTGGAATTCGAGACGTCTCCCCCTCGCCGTTTCCAAAAGTCGGTTTTACCGACGTCTCCCTCTGACAGGGAGGCAGTTTTGGAAGCCATTCACAAGCTGTATTCCCAGCAGGTGATAATCAAGGTACCCCTCCTGCAACAGGGAACGGGGTATTATCCCACACTATTGTGGTACCGAAGCCAGACGGCTCGGTGAGACCGATTCTAAATCTAAAATCTAAAATCTTTGAACACTTACATACAGAGGTTCAAATTCAAGATTGAGTCACTCAGAGCAGTGATTGCGAACCTGGAAGAAGGGGACTACATGATGTCTCGGGACATCAAGGATGCTTACCTTCATGTCAAAATTTACCCTTCTCACCAAGGTACCTCAGGTTATGGTACAGAACTGTAACTATCAGTTCAGACGCTGCCGTAGGGATGGTCCACGGCACCCCGGGTCTTTACCAAGGTAATGGCCGTAATGATGATATTCCTTCGAAGGAAGGGAATTTTAGTTATCCCTTACTTGGACGATTCCCTGATAAGGGTAAGATCCAGGGAACAGTTGGAGGTCGGTGTAGCACTATCTCAGGTAGTGTTGCGGCAGCACGATTGGATTCTCAATATTCCAAAATCGCAGCTGGTTCCGACGACTTGTCTTCTGTTCCTAGGGATGATCCTGGACACAGTCCAGAACAAAGGTGTTTCTCCCGGAAGAGAAAGCCAGGGAGTTATCCGAGCTAGTCAGGAACCTCCTAAAACCGAGCCAAGTCTCAGTGCATCAATGCACAAGGGTTCTGGGTAAAAATGGTGGCTTCCTACGAAGCAATCCCATTCGGCAGATTCCACGCAAGAACTTTCCAGTGGGACTTACTGGACAAAGGGTCCGGGTCGCATCTTCAGATGCATCAGCGGATAACCCTGTCATCAAGGACAAGGGTATCCCTCCTGTGGTGGTTGCAGAGTGCTCATCTTCTAGAGGGCGCAGATTCGGCATTCAGGACTGGGTCCTGGTGACCACGGATGCCAGCCTGCGAGGCTGGGGAGCAGTCACACAGGGAAGGAATATCCAGGGCTTATGGTCAAGCCTGGAGACATCTCTTCACATAAATATCCTGAAGCTAAGGGCCATTTACAATGCTCTAAGCTTAGCAAGAACCTCTGCTTCAAGGTCAGCCGGTGTTGATCCAGTTGGACAACATTACGGCAGTCACCCACGTAAACAGACAGGGTGGCACAAGAAGCAGGAGGGCAATGGCAGAAGCTGCAAGGATTCTTCGCTGGGCGGAAAATCATGTGATAGCACTGTCAGCAATATTCATTCCGGGAGTGGAAAACTGGGAAGCAGATTTCCTCAGCACAACCTCCACCCGGGAGAGTGGGGACTTCACCCAGAAGTCTTCCACATGATTATAAACAGTTGGGAAAAACTCGACAGGTATTGAGCCAGGTCAAGGGACCCTCAGGCAATAGCTGTAGACGCTCTGGTAACACCATGGGTGTACCAGTCAGTGTATGTGTTCCCTCCTCTGCCTCTCATACCCAAGGTACTGAGATTGATAAGATGGAGAGGAGTAAGCACTATATTCGTGGCTCCGGATTGGCCAAGAAGGACTTGGTAACCGGAACTTCAAGAGATGCTCACGGAGGATCCGTGGCCTCTACCTCTAAGAAGGGACCTGCTCCAGCAAGGACCCTGTCTGTTCCAAGACTTACCGCGGCTGCGTTTGACGGCGTGGCGGTTGAACGCCGGATCCTGAAGGAAAAAAGGCATTCCGGATGAAGTCATCCCTATCCTGATCAAAGCCAGGAAGGATGTAACCGCAAAACATTATCACCGCATTTGGCGAAAATATGTTGCGTGGTGCGAGGCCAGGAAGGCCCCGACGGAGGAAATTCAACCGAGTCGATTCCTACGTTTCCTGCAAACAGGAGTGTCTATGGGCCTGAAATTGGGGTCCATTAAGGTTCAAATTTCGGCTCTGTCAATTTTCTTCCAAAAAGAACTAGCTTCAGTCCCTGAAGTTCAGACATTTGTAAAAGGGGTACTGCATATACAGCCTCCTTTTGTGCCTCCAGTGGCACTTTGGGATCTCAATGTAGTTTTGGGTTCCAAAAGACACATTGGTTTGACCCACTTAAATCTGTGGAGTTAAAATATCTCACAGGGAAAGTGGTCATGCTGTTGGCCCTGGCCTGGGCCAGGCGCGTGTCAGAATTGGGGGCTTTATCCTGTAAAAGCCCTTATCTGATTTTCCATTCGGACAGGGCGGAATTGAGGACTCGTCCTCAGTTTCTCCTTAAGGTGGTTTCAGCGTTCACCTGATCCAACCTATTGTGGTGCCTGCGGCTACTAGGGACTTGGAGGACTCCAAGTTGCTAGACGTTGTCAGGGCCCTGAAAATATATGTTTCCAGGACGGCGGGAGTCAGGAAATCTGACTCGCTGTTTATCCTGTATGCACCCAACAGGCTGGGTGCTCCTGCTTCTAAGCAGACTATTGCTCGTTGGATTTGTAATACAATTCAGCTTGCACATTCTGTGGCAGGCCTGCCACAGCCAAAAATCTGTAAATGCCCACTCCACAAGGAAGGTGGGCTCATCTTGGGCGGCTGCCCGAGGGGTCTCGGCTTTACAACTTTGCCGAGCAGCTACTTGGTCAGGAGCAAATACGTTTGTAAATTCTACAAAATTGATACCCTGGCTGAGGAGGACCTGGAGTTCTCTCATTTGGTGCTGCAGAGTCATCCGCACTGTCCCGCCCGTTTGGGAGCTTTGGTATAATCCCCATGGTCCTTACGGAGTCCCCAGCATCCACTAGGACGTCAGAGAAAATAAGAATTTACTTACCGATAATTCTATTTCTCGTAGTCCGTAGTGGATGCTGGGCGCCCATCCCAAGTGCGGATTGTCTGCAATACTGGTACATAATTATTGTTACCAAAAAAAAAAAAAAAATTTCGGGTTATTGCTGTAGTGAGCCATCTTTTCTAGAGGCTCCTCTATTATCATGCTGTTAACTGGGTTCAGATCACAAGTTGTACAGTGTGATTGGTGTGGCTGGTATGAGTCTTACCCGGGATTCAAAATCCTTCCTTATTGTGTACGCTCGTCCGGGCACAGTATCCTAACTGAGGCTTGGAGGGGGGTCATAGGGGGAGGAGCCAGTGCACACCATATGGTCCTAAAGCTTTCTTTAGATGTGCCCAGACTCCTGCGGAGCCGCTATTCCCCATGGTCCTTACGGAGTCCCCAGCATCCACTACGGACTACGAGAAATAGAATTATCGGTAAGTAAATTCTTATTTTTCTCGTAGTCTGTTGGGGATGCTGTGGTCCATTTAGTACCATGGGGTCTAGATGGGTTCTTTGGGACCC
Organism: Pseudophryne corroboree; assembly: GCF_028390025.1. Taxonomy (NCBI): domain Eukaryota; kingdom Metazoa; phylum Chordata; class Amphibia; order Anura; family Myobatrachidae; genus Pseudophryne; species Pseudophryne corroboree. Next base: position 345,980 of record NW_026967522.1, on the reverse strand, counting down.
ACTGGCACTTTAAGAGTTTAACAGTGTAGGCTGGTCCCTACCTCTATGCCCCTCCTACCAGACTCAGTCTAGAAACTGTGCCCGAGGAGACGGACATACTTCGAGAGAAGGAAATACACAGATAGTGGTGAGAGACACACCAGCTCACACATAACAAAAAGCCAAACTAACCAACGGCTGAACCAACAATACTAAACCAAGTAACAATGCAGTAATACGAAGCACATGGCGGGCACCCAACATCCTCTACGGACTACGAGAATAGGATTTATCGGTAGGTAATTAAAATCCTATTTTCTCTTACATCCTAGAGGATGCTGGGATCCATTTAGTATCATGGGGATGTACCAAAGCTCCCAGTGCAGGAGTGAGAGTTCCTGCAGAACTGATTGACCAAACTTGAGGTCCTCAGAGGCCAAAGTATAGAACTTGTAAAACCTAGCAAACGTGTTCGACCCTGACCAAGTAGCTGCTCGGCAAAGCTGAATAGCCGGGACACCCTGGGCAGCTGCCCAGGAAGAACCCACTTTACGGGTAGAGTGGGCCTGAACAGATTTTGGAATTGGCAATCCTGCTGTGGAATAAGCATCCTGGATAGTAAGCCTGATCCAGCGTGAAATTGTCTGCTTAGAAGCAGGACACCCAATATTGTTAGGATCATAAAGTACAAATAGTGCGTACGACTTCCTGTGATGAGTAGTACTGTTCACATAGATTTTCAAAGCCCGCACGACATCCACGGACTTTGAGGTAATTGAGGTGTCAGTAGCCACTGGCCCCACAATAGGTTGGTTGATATGAAAAGCCGACACAACCTTAGGGAGAAATTGCTGACGCATTCTGAACTCCGCTCTATCCTCATGGAAAATCAAGTAGGGGCTCTTGTGCGAAAATGCCCCCAATTCTGACTGATGTCTGGCAGAAGCCAAGGCCAACAACGTGACCGCCTTCCAAGTAAGAAACTTTACGTCCACCTCCTGTAAAGGTTCGAACCAATCAGGAACTGCAGCACCACATTAAGATCCCGAGGTGCCTTAAGAGGCACAAAGGGTGGTTGGATGTGCAGAATTCCTTTCAAGAAAGTCTGAACCTCAGGGATAGCAGCCAATTGTTTCTGGAAGAAAATAGACAATGCCGAAATCTGGAACTTGATGGAGCCCAAACGTAGTCCAACATCCACACCCGCTTGCAGAAAGAGGAGAAAATTTCCCCGTTGAAACTCCACCGTAGGAAACTTCTTGGATTCACACCAAAACACATACTTTTTCCAAATCCGATGGTAATGCTTAGACGTTACCCCCTTCCTAGCTTGGATCAGAGTAGGAAAAACTTTATTCGGAATGCCCTTCCGAGCTAAGATCTGGCATTCAACCTCCATGCCGTCCAACGGAGCCGCGGTAAGTCGTGATAGGCAAATGGCCCCTGCAGTAGAAGGTCCTCGCGAAGAGGAAGAGGCCTCGGAAGATCCGCGTGCTAAGCCTTCCTTGGCCAGTCAAGAGCAATGAGGATCACCGGAACTGTTTATCTTTTTATTAGTTTTAGAATCCTTGGGATGAGTGGAAGTGGAGGGAACACATATACTGACTGGAACACCCACGGCGTCACCAGGGTGTCCACAGCCACTACCTGTGGGTCTCGTGACCTGGAACAGTACCTCCGAAGCATCTTGTTGAGGCGAGAGGCCATCATGTCTATCTGAGGTACACCCCATCTGCGTGTTACCTCTGTGAATACCTCTGGGTGGAGGCCCCATTCTCCTGGAAGGAGATCGTGTCTGCTGAGGAATGAATGCCTACAGTGCCAGCACGTGTCGTTCTACCCAGAGGAGGATTCTTGTACCTCTGACATTGCAGCCCTGCTCTTCGTTCCACCCTGCCTGTTTATGTAGGACACCTCTGTGATGTTGACCGACTGAACCTGCATGACTCGATATTGCAGAAGATGAGCCACTTTTAGAAGGCCATTGTATATGGCTCTTAGTTCCAGAATGTTTATTGGAAGGACCAGTTCCCGGCTTGACCATTTTCCTTGGAAGTTTTCCCCCTGGGTGACTGCTCCCCAACCTTTGAGGCTTGCATCCGTGGTTAGAAGAATCCAATTCTGAATCCTTCACCTGCGGCCCTCAATCAGGTGAGAAGTTTGCAGCCACCAGAGTAGTGAAATCCTGGCATTCGGTGACAGGCATATCCATTGGTGCATGTGAAGATACAATCCAGACAAGTTGTCCAGGAGATCCAGCTGGATGAAGCGTGCATGGAATCTTCCGTATTGTAGAGCCTCGTAGGAGGATACCATCTTCCCCAGAAGTCAAATGCACCGATGAACCGATACCCGGGGAGGTTTCAAGACATCCCGGACCATTGATTGGATCACCAAAGCTTTCTCCACCGGTAGAAACACCCTCTGCACTTCCATGTTGAGTATCATCCCCAGGAAGGTCAGTCTCCTTGTCGGTTCCAAATGTGACTTTGGAAGGTTCAGGATCCACCCATGATCCCAGAGTAGTTGAGTTGAGAGCGCAATACTCTGCAACAGCTTCTCCTTGGAAGATGCCTCTATCAGCAGATCATCCAGATATGGAATTATGTTCACTCTCTGTTTGCGTAGGAGTAGCATCACTCTGCCATGACCATGGTGAACACCCTTAGTGCTGTGAAGAGGCCAGATGGCAATGTTTGGAACGGATAGTGACAGTCCTGTAGTGCAAACCGTAGATATGCCTGGTGAGGTGGCCAGATCGGAATGTGAAGGTACGCATCCTTGATATCCAGGGGTACTAGGAATTCCCCCTTCTCCAGACCTGAGATCACCGCTTTCAGAGACTCCATCTTGAATTGGAAAACCCTTAAGTAGGGGTTTAACGCCTTCAGGTTCAATATAGGCCTTACCGAACCATTTGGTTTTGGTACCACAAACAAGTTTGAGTAACCCTTGGTTTTTGGGTGAGGTGGAACTGGAATAATAACATTTGTTCGTACCAGTTTTTTAATGGCTTCCTGTAGAATAGCACTTTCTGTCTGCAAACCCGGTAAGCCTGATTTGAAGAATCTGTGAGGTGGGAGTACCTGAAACTCCAGTCTGTACCCCTGGGTAACAATATCCATCACCCAGGGGTCAAGGCATGATGATGCCCAGACGTGACTGAAATCTTTTAGTTTCGCTCCCACCTGTCTGATCTCCAGGCTGAGAGGTCCACCATCATGCTGAATATTTGGAGGAAGCAGAACATGGATTCTGTCCCTGGGAACCTGTTGGTGCAGGTTTTTTGGATCTTCCCCGACCTCCTCTAAAGAAGGTGGGAGGGGGTTTGGATTTTTTAAATTTTGGGGTCCAAAAGGACTGCAGTGTAGGTGTAGGATAATATTTTCTACCTGGGGCTGCTGCAGAGGGAAGAAATGTTGTCTTACCCGCAGTCGCCGTGGAAATCCACAAATCCAATGCGTCCCCAAACAGTGCCTGACCTTGAATGGCAGGTTCTCCACACTTTTCTTGGATACTGCATCCGCAGTCCATTGGCGTATCCTGAGTCCTCTGCGTGCCGAGACAGCCATGGAAGTAGCAGGCCAATGTCCTTCATGGCCTCAACCATGAAACCTGCAGAATCCTGTATGTGATGAAAAAACAAGTTAATGTCACTCCTATCCATAGTATCTAAGTTCTCTAGTAAGGTGCCTGACCACTTTGCTATGGCTTTAGAAATACATGCACAAGCAATAGTGGGCCTTAAAGCCATGCTTTTAGCAGTGTATAGTGATTTGAGCGTAGTCTTAATCTTGCGGTCAGCCGGCAACTTTATGGCGGTTGAACCAGGGATAGGTAAAACCACCTTTTCAGACAGCCTAGATACAGAAGCATCTACTATAGGTGGGTTTTCCCACTTCTTCCTATTCTCTTCAGGGAAAGGCAAAGCAATGAGAATTCTTTTAGGGATCTGGAATTTTTCTCTGGGTTTTCCCAAGATTTTTCAAACAAGGAGTTTTAACTCCTTAGAAGCAGGGAAGGTAAACGAGGACTTCTTATTTACTGTAAAATAAGATTCCTCTACTTGTTCCGGAACCTTCTCAGAAATATGCAAAACATCCCTAATGGCTTCAATCATTAGCTGCATCAGCTATGTAGGTGGGGTTTTAGATGAAGTAGTGGGAGCTGAATACTTCAAACCCACTACAGATTGTCTCAAAAACTGTGTTTCTTTCTCTATGTGTGACATCCTTGTTGAAATCTGGGATATCATTTCCCTTAAAGAATCCACCCATGGGGGTTCGGATTCAGAAGGGTGAGACAGCACATTGCAGTCCTGAGTACATGGAATAGACTCCTCAGGAGAAGATAAACAGTCTGCAGCACAGGACACAGAGTCCTTAGACATGGTAATGTGGATATACACACTTACACACACACAGGTAAATGTCAGACACCGTTTCCCCCAGAGTACCTTCAGAGAGTCACAGAGTATAAGGAGCCAGCCACACAGCGCCCCTGTAGACAGTTATTATGATAAAAGCCCGGCGCTGACTGACTGACCTTAATAGGGAGGGCAGCGCTCCCTGTCAGTGTCCTAGTTCCTATGATCTGCCGGGAGAAAATGGCGCTGGTGAGTGCTGGATCCGCTGAGAGGAAGCCCCGCCCCTTGTAATGGCGCACGGTTTCCTGCACTTATTGTTTATACTGGCCTGAGGATTTTAGCGCTAACAGGTATATTAGCCCCTGTTATCTGCGTGACCAGTGTAGGGTTTATCTGCACTGGCTCAGGACGCTCCTCAAAGCTCCTACACTGTGTGTTGCTGAGCCTTCCTGGAGCGCAGCCTGTCAGAGCTGTGCTTCCACCCTCGCGCCGGCAACCCGCTAACCGGGACGCCGGCGCTGTACTCACCACTTTCTTCTGGCTTTGTTAGAGGTTGGCGGCCGTGCTGCGGGAGAGAGCAGTTGCTTCGTGGGCTTGCGATCAGCAACCTCAGGAGCTCAGTGTCCTGTCAGCGGAGTAGAGAACCATTAACTCTTCAGTAGTGATGAGCGGGTTTGGTTTCTCGGAATCTGAACCCCCCCAAACTTCACCCATTTTACACGGTTCCGAGGCAGACTCGGATCCTCCCGCCTTGCCCGGTTAACCCGAGCGTGCCCGAACGTCATCATCCCGCTGTCAGATTCGTGCGAGATTCGGATTCTATATAAGGAGCCGCGCGTCGCCGCCATTTTCACTCGTGCATTGGAGATGATAGGGAGAGGACGTGCAGCGTTCTCTCAGTTTCTGTGTTCAGTGTGCGGAAAATATCTACGTTCTCTGCCTGAAAAACGCTCCATATCTGTGCTGCATTGTAGTATTGGAGGACAGTGCAGAATTTTGCTGACCACCAGTATATAATATATAGCAGTACGGTACAGTAGTCCACTGCTCTACCTACCTCTGTGTCGTCAAGTATACTATCCATCCATACCTGTGGTGCATTTTAGTTGAGCACAGTATATATAGTAGGAGGACAGTGCTGAATTTTGCTGACCGCCAGTATATAATATATAGCAATACGGTACAGTAGTCCACTGCTCTACCTACCTCTGTGTCGTCAAGTATACTATCCATCCATACTTGTGGTGCATTTTAGTTGTGCGCAGTATTATATAGTAGGACAGTGCAGAATTTTGCTGACCACCAGTATATAATATATAGCAGTACGGTACAGTAGTCCACTGCTCTACCAACCTCTGTGTCGTCAAGTATACTATCCATCCATACCTGTGGTGCATTTTAGTTGTGCGCAGTATATATAGTAGGAGGACAGTGCAGAATTTTGCTGACCACCAGTATATAATATATAGCAGTACGGTACAGTAGTCCACTGCTCTACCTACCTCTGTGTCGTCAAGTATACTATCCATCCATACATGTGGTGCATTTTAGTTGTGCGCAGTATTATATAGTAGGAGGACAGTGCAGAATTTTGCTGACCACCAGTATATATATATAGCAGTACGGTACAGTAGTCCATTGCTCTACCTCTGTGTCGTCAAGTATACTACAAAAGTTCAGTAAAATGACCCAAAAATCTAAATCAAAAGCATCTCATGAGGAGCGTAAACTTGCCAATATGCCATTTACGACACGGAGTGTCAAGGAACGGCCTATGTTCATGGCTAGTGGTTCAGATTCACATGAGGATGGAAGCACTCATCCTCTCGCTAGAAAACTGCAGTGCCACTCTTAGGTGGGCCAGGTGTTTGTGTCGGCCACTTGAGTCGCTTAGCTTAGCCATCCAGCGACCTTGGTGCACCTCTTTTTTTCTTTGCATCATGTGCTGTTTGAGGACTATTTTTTAAATCGGCCATCCTGTCTGACACTGCAGTGCCACTCCTAGATGGGCCAGGTGTTTGTGTCGGCCACTTAGGTCGCTTAGCTTAGCCATCCAGCGACCTCGGTGCAAATTTTAGGACTAAAAATAATATTGTGAGGTGTTCAGAATAGACTTGAAATGAGTGGAAATTATGGTTATTGAGGTTAATAATACTATAGGATCAAAATAACCCCCAAATTCTATGATTTAATGTTACGTTCTTGGTGCTCTGAACAAAGAGGTATTCCATAGAAAGTCCAGACCACAAGAACGTGACGCTGAAATGATGGCAAGGTGTAATGGTAACCCCTAGCAACCTACCTCTGTTGTTTCACCCGCATGGTCAGTTTATGCCTGCGAGACTATGGTTTCTTGGGCCCACGGCAGCCGCGTTTGAAGGGCGGATTATGTCTGCCCAACTCTGATGCCCCCAGGTCTTAATGTGAGACAACGCGTAAACCGAGATGGGATGATAACAAGGGGACCTCTAAGTAAACCAAACAGAGAGCTAGGGGCTACAAAGAGACTTAAAGCTAAACGTATATGCGGCACAGCCGCCAGGATAAACAACAACAAAGGAAATGCTGTCCACACGCCGACACAATACTGTTGTGTACCGGCGGTGACAGCATATGCAGAACCCTCTGCAAAACACTAGTAACAAATATAACTAAAGAATACAGCGGCCTAGGCCGACGGACGCGGCAGAGCCGCTATTCACGGAACCGGTACGAATACTGGCAAACGGACAGGAACCTCCAATGCTGCCGGCACAGACTCTCAGAACTGGAGGACAGGCAGAATCCCAAACGACAGACCGGTGGACACCAAGAAGCCAGATACTCGACCAGGCACAGACAAAGCCACAGGACTTCTGGACAGGAGCGCTTCACGGCAGGACACTGGATCAGACACTGGAACAGACACTGGATCAAGGCTGGAAGCAGCTAGACAGAAGCTCAGAAACTCAGGAACTAGCAGGAACTATCACCGGCGTCTGTGTATTGCACTGAGCCAGAATATAACAGGGAGCCCTAATTAATTATGTTGTGCAGCTGCCCTGCTACACAACACCAAACTGACAGGTGCAATTAACAGACAGGTGAGGCCAAACACATGGAAACAGGCTGCAATTACACAGACTCGCCACCGGCAGCAAACAAGAGTCTTCTAACCCAGAGCAAAGGGAAAGCCTGGCCTGCTAGAGAACTATAACATAAAATACATAAACGGAAAACAGGAATGAACCACTACCTGTGGTTCATAACAGTACCCTCTCCTTAAGGGTGGGCTCCGAACACCCCATGACACCCACGGGGAACAGAAACAGAAGTATAACATAAAATACATAACCAAAATAATAAAACAGGAATGAGCCACTGCCGTGGCTCATAACATTTAAGCTGTTTTTGAGTTTTTTTTTGTAAAAAAACAAAAACAAATCCAAAACACACCCGAATCCGAAAAAAAAAAATTGAGGGAGGTTTTGCCAAAATGCGTCCGCAGAACCGAATCCAAAACCAAGACACAAAACCCGAAAAATTTCCGGTGCACATCACTACTCTTCAGGAAGTTAGTTTCAACCCCCCCTTCCCCCTAAGTCCCATGAAGCAGGGAGGCTGTTGCCAGCAGCCTTCCTGTAACCTATCTCTAGAAAATAAAAAGCTAAAAAAAAACTCCTAGGAGCTCCCCTAGCTGTGACCGGCTCCTCCGGGCACATTTTCTAAACTGAGTCTGGTAGGAGGGGCATCGAGGGAGGGGCCAGCCCACACTATTAAACTTTTATAGTGCCAGTGGCTCCCAAAGGACCCATCTATACCCCATGGTACTAAATGGACTCAAGCATCCTCTAGGACGTAAGAGAAAGTAGATTATAACCTAGCAGATGATGATGATTACAGGATATCATATGGTGTATTGCATGTAAAATATCTTGTTCCACACCTACTCTGCTGTAGCAATATACCTTATATAAGGGTGAGTAACACATGTACAGGCTTACCAGCGTATGAGCACACACATAAAGGAATGCTACCTTACCAATGCTTCCAGGAGTAACGTTAGGAGACATTTCTCTGATCCATCAGCTCATATGACTGATGTTATTGTTCATCTAGAATCTCCAATTCATACGATATGTTCCCCATCCATTGTTTTACATTGGTGCTGACATAGGACTTGGCGAGTGACTACATCTCCATTTATACTTCATGGTTAGTTACCAGTACAAGAGAGAGATATATCTAAGTCTTATTATAATATTACATTTGTTATTGTGATGTTCTCCGGAAGATGGACACAATGATCGTCTGAGACACAATATTATAAAGCCTTCATTAAAAGTTATGTTTTATTATACACACATTTACAATTAAGTGTCCCAGAGAGTCGTCTTCTCCTATTGTTTACAAGATTAATATTGTTACAGAAAATGACACATTTCCATAATGTATTTTATTTCCAGCAGATGGACACACAAGCAGGAATATCTCAGAAGGACATCTAATGTTATCCCCGGATTGTGACATAAAAGATAATGACAGTAGACAGGATTCTCCAGAAGCTAATCCTATTACCCCAATTATACATCCAGCTCTATCAGCTGGTCCCTCTGATCCTGGGAAATGTTCTACTGCTCACTCTGATATTAGTGCATCTGTTACAGCTCTGAGAGTAGATACAGTGTTTCCATGTTCTATAGATGCCAACTGTTTTACAAAGAACACAAATCCTATTAACCCACACACAGGCAAGGCAGGTGGAAGGCCACTGATATGTTCAGAGTGTGGGAAATGTTTTGCATACAAATCACATCTTGTTATACATCAGAGAAGTCACACAGGTGAGAAGCCATTTCCATGTTCTGAATGTGCGAAATGTTTTACAAAGAAATCAGATCTTATTACACATCAGCGAAGTCACACAGGTGAGAAGTCATATCCATGTTCTGAGTGTGGGAAATGTTTTACATGCAAATCAGTACTTGTTATACATCATAGAAGTCACACAGGTGAGAAGCCATTTCCATGTTCTGAGTGTGGGAAATGTTTTACACAAAAATCACATCTTGTTAGACATCAGAGAAGTCACACAGGTGAGAAGCCATTTTCTTGCTCTGAGTGTGGGAAATCTTATTTAACTAAATCACATCTTGTTATACATAACATAAGTCACACAGGTGAGAAGGCATTTTCATGTTCTGAGTGTGGGAAATGTTTTGCACACAAATCAGTTCTTGTTAGACATAACAGAAGTCACATAGATGCGAAGCCATTTTCTTGCTCTGAGTGTGGGAAATGTTTTACACAGAAATCATATCTTGTTCTACATCAGAGAAGTCACACAGGTGAGAAGCCATTTCCATGTTCTGAGTGTGGGAAATGTTTTGCACTTAAATCATATCTTGTTAGACATCAAAGAAAGCACACAGGTGAGAAGCCATTTTCTTGCTCTGAGTGCGGGAAAAGTTTTACCTGGAAAGCCAAACTTGTTATACATCAGAGAAGTCACACAGGTGAGAAGCCATTTTCTTGCTCTGAGTGTGGGAAATGTTTTACACAAAAATCAAAACTTGTTACCCATCAGCAAAGTCACACAGGTGAGAAGGAATTTCCATGTTCTGAGTGTGGGAAATGTTTTGCACACAAATCAGCTCTTTTTATACATCACAGAAGTCACACAGGTGAGAAGCCATTTCCATGTTCTGAGTGTGGGAAATGTTTTGTAAGTAAATCACATCTTGTTATACATCACAGAAGTCACACAGGTGAGAAGCCATTTCCATGTTCTGTGTGTGGGAAATGTTTTGTAAGTAAATCACAACTTGTTACACATCTGCGCAGTCACACAGGTGAGAAGCCATTTCCATGTTCTGAGTGTGGAAAATGTTTTGTAAGTAAATCACATCTTGTTATACATCACAGAAGTCACACAGGTGAGAAGCCTTTTCCATGTTCTAAGTGTGGGAAATGTTTTGCATGTAAATCAGATCTTGATATACATCACCGAAGTCACATAGCTGGGAAGCCATTTTCTTGCTCTGAGTGCGGGAAATGTTTTACACACAAATCACGACTTGTTGCCCATCAGCAAAGTCACACAGGTGAGAAGGCATTTCCATGTTCTGAGTGTGGGAAAGGTTTTGCACACAAATCAAATTTTGTTAGACATCAGCAAAGTCACACAGGTGAGAAGCCATTTTCTTGCGCTGAGTGCGAGAAATGTTTTACACAAAAATCACATCTTGTTAGACATCAGCGAAGTCACACAGGTGGGAGGCCATTTCTATACTCTGAGAAATAAATCATCTCTTGTTGGACATAATAGACATCACTCAGGTGAGGAACCATTTTAATCTTCTGGAGTATACTCATCATTGCCATGCGTTGTTCTTCAAGGTTCTTATCCTATCTCCTATGCTTTTTGCAATATACATGTTACCACTGAGTGAAATAATCAGATATCATGCCCTCATCTACCACTGCTATGCAGATGACCTGTCTTTTGCTCTGGGTACTGAGAACCCAGTACCAATCCTAAATGGTTGTCTAGCTGAGCTCCAGGTATGGGTGATGCCAGTAGGCTGTGACTCAGTCCTGGCGAAACAGGTCCTTATGATAGAAGCTCACCAACAAAGAGCAGGGCTACAGCTCAGCTTTGCAAACCAACTGGGCTTGGGGGTTCACAGTTACATAATGCTGATCATGTGTGGAATTTTGGTGTCCTGGATGGTGGAGTGACACTTAGATATCGGTATCTGCCACAATCAGATCCTCATCTGAGGAACATAGCCACACTCCAGCACTTATTTCCCTCAGAAGATCTACCTACAGTCATACATGCACTTGTATCATCACGCATAGACTACTGCAGTGGCCTCTACCTGGGTCTCCCAGCAAAAGAATTGCACTGGTTGTAACTTGTACAGAATGCAGCAGCCATACTGTTACCTAACCAGCCTGTTCCTGCCACATAACACCCATTCTCTGCTCCCTTCACCAGCTTCCAATAAGATGGTGACTCTATTACATAATCTTACTGACTCTCCCAGTCCTACATGACCAGGGTCCATGGTACCAGAAGCAGCTTCTGCCTCATTACTGCCCTACTTTCTTCCATCTGCAGATGAAGGACTGCGGGGAGAGATGGGGTGGTGGCAGTAGCGGGGAGAGATGGGGAGGTGGCAATAGTTGTGGAGATGGTGGTGACAGTAGTGGGAAGAGACGGGGCGGTGGCAGTAGTGGGGGGAGACAGGGTGGGTGACAATAGTGGGGGGAGACAGGGCAGGTGGCAGTAGTGGGGGGAGACAGGGCGGGTGGCAGTAGTGGGGGGAGACAGGACAGTGGCAGTAGTGGGGGAGACAGGGTGGCTAGCAGTAGTGGGGTGAGGCAGGGTGGGTGGAATTTGGTGTAGATGAGGCGGTGGCAGTGGTGGGGAGACGGCGGTGGCACTAGTGGGGGGAGACAGGGTGGATGGTAGTAATGGGGGAGATGGCTGTGGCACTAGTGGGGGGAGACAGGGCGGTGGCAGTAGTGGGGGTATACAGGGTGGGTGGCAGTAGGGGGGAGACAGGGTGGATGGCAGTAGCTGGGGAGACAGGGTGGTGGCAGTAGTATGGGGGAGACGGTGCTGGCGGTAGTGGGGTGAGACAAGACTGGCAGTAGTGGGGGGAGACAGGGTGGGTGGCAGTACTGGAGGGGAGACAGGGTGGATGGCTGCAGTACAGTACCGGGGGCTGCTGGAGGCAGTAAAGAGTTGTATGGGTCCTGCACAGAGCGAGTTGATAATTAGACTTAATGATGATTATTCTTCCTTATTTCTAATTAATCCCTTGTATGTGTTACTGTTATTTGCTGTGTCAGCCTTTATGTGTGTTCTGTGTAATAATCCTGAAAGTAGTGCTGCTACCGATCTCATATCATTTGTAGTAACTTGGAAAAGATGAGATATGAGGTGCACTCTGGAAGCTTATAGGGGGTTACTCAGAGATGAACGCAGACATGACATCACGCAGCCCCCTGGAATATGGTCCCGGCTCACCCGCATTTACCCCTCAGGGATGCGGCCAAAATGTGTGTGTCTGTGCGGCCACTGCGCACGTGCATTTTGTCACCACCTGCAAACTGCTGCTGGCCACTATTGCGGCTGGGTCTGAATGACCCCCATAGGGTTTTGGCTCTCCTGATATGTATCTGTTTTACTTACCTGCAATACTATAATGTAACTTGAATTGTTTCTGTGCTTTAAAGGATATTTTATCCATGTTGTGCAGAGTAAAGTATTTTTTAAGTTTAAAATATAGAGAAAAATCTGTGTATTAAAGATATGAAATAAAGTTGTTTAAAAACAAAAGATTTCCGTTATGTGTCTGTGTATCATCTTAATTCCAGATAATTGTCGCAAAGGTGACAGAAACCATTTCCTGTTAATGTGTCACTTGTATTGTTACTTTTGTGTCCAGCGGGTGGGCTCGGAAATGTTATCCGTTATGTGTCTGTGTATCATCTTAATTCCAGATAATTGTCGCTAAGGTGACAGAAACCATTTCCTGTTAATGTGTCACTTGTATTGTTACTTTTGTGTCCAGCGGGTGGGCTCAGAAATGATATCCTTTTCCTCGCAGCCCCAGTTGCTGGAGAAAATGAAGGAGGAGCTGCTGGCAGGTCACGCTCCGCTTGAGTTGACAATTTTCTCACCAGCAGGTCTTTCCACCTCTGCAGACTTGTGTCCGGAAAGAGAGATACAACGTAGGCTTTAAACCTAGGATCGAGCACAGTGGCCAAAATACAGTGCTCTGATTTCAACAGATTGACCACCCTTGACTCCTGGCAAAGCGAATGAAGGTCTCCATCCACAAGTATTTCCAGGGAAGACGTTAAGTCTGAGGGACTATGCACAGGCCCAAATGATAATTGTTTTATGATCCTTCTATGTATGAGCCAACCGATAGAGGTAATAATCCGAAAGTGTTAATACCAAAGATTAGCTAATCTGGTTGGAGGTGCGCCATTAAGCAAATTGCAATGACTGGTTTGGGGGGTTTAGAAGAAACAGCTAGTGGGCTTATATCTAAAGAAGCCTTAATGTGTGGTGCACTTTTTTTTTCTTTATGTTTCATGAATAAATAAAAACATAACTTTCATTATTTTTATTTAAGATAGATTTGTCAATAGGCATGACATAAGGCAATTGATTGTCAGCCTGGAGAGACAAAAAAATGAATGAAGGATATGAAATAATTTATATACCAGCACTACCTATGTATGGGTATATGGGTAGAGCAATAATTGATATAAGAAAGTGAAATATAAAACATACTTTTTTTTAAATCACATTTATGAGATCCTTTCACAATGGGATTGTGGTCTAAAAAACCCCAGTTTTAATGCAGAGCCCTGCAGAGCATTACTACTGCATACAACCTAAGTGCTTCCTGCAGAGCGTTACTACTGCATACAAACTAAGTGCTCCCTGCAGAGCGTCACTACTGCATACAAACTAAGTGCTCCCTGCAGAGCATTACTACTGCATATAACCTAAGTGCTCCCTGCAGAGCGTTACTACTGCATACAAACTAAGTGCTCCCTGCAGAGCATTACTACTGCATATAACCTAAGTGCTCCCTGCAGAGCGTTACTACTGCATACAATCTAAGTGCTCCCTGCAGAGCGTTACTACTGCATATAACCTTAGTGCTCCCTGCAGAGCGTTACTGCATACAACCTAAGTGCTTCCTGCAGAGCGTTACTACTGTATACAACCTAAGTGCTCCCTGCAGAGCCTTACTACTGCTTACAATCTAAGTGTTCCCTGCAGAGCGTTACTACTGCACACAACCTAAGTGCTCCCAGCAGAGCGTTACTGCTGCATACAACCTAAGTGGCCTTTTCTGGTAACCACTATGTCTTACAATGACCACTTTGTTACTACCCGTAGCGTATCACACGATAAGACAGTGTTACTACCTATAATGTATAACAGTGGGATCATTCTCACAGGCACAAAGAAACATATATGTACAATTCAGCACATATGTAATAATATTGGTATTGAGAGGAAATGTTTTCCTATAACAAGTATATCATTGTAAAACCCTGTACCAGATCAGAATCCCCAATCACATGTGTTACCCATTCAGTACATATATAAATTGATAACTGACCACGTCACAAAGATCTGCACATGGAATAAAACAATATTGTTGGTAATAAAAGATGTTCTCCTGTGACTGAGCATATCATGTGTAACCCTGTAACAGAGCACAGTTCTCTAAGGCATGCATATCCAATTCTACACATTTGTATCACTTCTGTGACAATATTGTTATTGATACATTATAGGTAGTTACACTGTTTTAACGTGTGATACACTACAGGTAGTGGTCATTGTAAGACATAGTGGTTACCAAAAAAGGCCACTTAAGTTGTATGCAGTAGTAACGCTCTGCAGGGAGCACTTAGGTTGTATGCAGTAGTAACGCTCTGCAGGGAGCACTTAGGTTGTATGCAGTAGTAACGCTCTGCAGGGAGCACTTAGGTTGTATGCAGTAGTAACGCTCTGCAGGGAGCACTAAGGTTGTATGCTCTGCAGGGAGCACTTAGGTTGTATGCAATAGTAACGTTCTGCAGGGATCACTTAGGTTGTATGCAGTAGTAACGCCCTGCAGGGAGCACTTAGGTTGTATGCAGTAGTAACGCTCTGCAGGGGGCACTTAGGTTGTATGCAGTAGTAATGCTCTGCAGGGAGGAATTAGGTTGTATGCAGTAGTAACGCTCTGCAGGAAGCACTTAGGTTGTATGCAGTAGTAATGCTCTGCAGGGAGCACTTAGGTTGTATGCAGTAGTAACGCTCTGCAGGGAGCACTTAGGTTGTATGCAGTAGTAACGCTCTGCAGGGAGCACTAAGGTTGTATGCTCTGCAGGGAGCACTTAGGTTGTATGCAATAGTAACGTTCTGCAGGGATCACTTAGGTTGTATGCAGTAGTAACGCCCTGCAGGGAGCACTTAGGTTGTATGCAGTAGTAACGCTCTGCAGGGGGCACTTAGGTTGTATGCAGTAGTAATGCTCTGCAGGGAGGAATTAGGTTGTATGCAGTAGTAACGCTCTGCAGGAAGCACTTAGGTTGTATGCAGTAGTAATGCTCTGCAGGGAGCACTTAGGTTGTATGCAGTAGTAACGCTCTGCAGGGAGCACTTAGGTTGTATGCAGTAGTAACGCTCTGCAGGGAGCACTTAGGTTGTATGCAGTAGTAACGCTCTGCAGGGAGCACTAAGGTTGTATGCTCTGCAGGGAGCACTTAGGTTGTATGCAATAGTAACGTTCTGCAGGGATCACTTAGGTTGTATGCAGTAGTAACGCCCTGCAGGGAGCACTTAGGTTGTATGCAGTAGTAACGCTCTGCAGGGAGAACTTAGGTTGTATTCAGTAGTAACGCTCTGCAGGGGGCACTTAGGTTGTATGCAGTAGTAATGCTCTGCAGGGAGGACTTAGGTTGTATGCAGTAGTAAAGCTCTGCAGGAAGCACTTAGGTTGTATGCAGTAGTATCGCTCTGCAGGGAGCACTTGGGTTGTATGCAGTAGTAACGCTCTGCAGGGGGCAGCTGTAAAACAGGATTTTTATGAGATCACAATCCCGTTGTGAAAGGATCTCATAAATTTGACAAATAAAACCTGTGTTTAAATTCCTTTTATATTTCACTTGCTTATATCAGTTATTGCTCTACCCATATACCCATACATAGGCAGTGCTGGTCTATAAATTATTTTATATCTTTCCTTAATCTTTTATCTTTCCCGGCTGACAATCAATTGCCTTATGTCATGCCTATTGAAAAATCTATCTTAAATAAAAATAATAAAAGTTATGTTTTCATTTACTCATGAAACATAAACATAAAAGAGTGCTCCACACATTAAGGCTTCTTCAGATATAACCCTTCATCCACAATTCCTACATACTTAATGGAATTTCTCTGTCTTCGCTTCTCCTTCAATTTCTCCAGCTGCTTCTGCAAAAGCCTGATGAGGGGAATGATCTGACTCAAGCTGGCAGTGTCTGAACTGACTTCACGTGTGGCAAGTTTGAAGGGTTTGAGAAACTTGCAAAACACGGAAATCATTCTCCATTGCGCTTGAGTCAGGTGTATTCCCCCTCCTTTGCCTGTATCGTAGATGGACATATAGGCTTCAATGGCCTTTTGCTGCTCCTCCATCCTCTGAAGCATATAGAGGGTTGAATTCCGCCTCGTTACCACCTCTTGCTTCAGGTGATGACAGGGCAGGATCAGGAGTGTTTGCTGGCGCTCCAGTCTTCAGCATGCAGTGGCTGAATGTCGAAAGTGTCCTGCAATTTTTCGGGCTACTGACAGCATCGCTTACTTGCCCCTGTTTTTTTTTTTTTTTATTCTGCACCACCAAATTAATTGTATGTGCAAAACATGGGACGTGCTGGTATTTGCCCAGATGTAATGCACGCACAATATTGGCGGCGTTGTGAGATATCACAAATCCCCAGGAGAGTCTAAGTGGGGTAAGCCATTGTGTGATGATGTCCCTCAGTTTCCGTAAGAGGTTGTCAGCTGTGTGCCTCTTATGGAAACCGGTGATACACAGCGTAGCCTGCCCAGGAACGAGTTGGCATTTGCGAGATGCTGTTACTGGTGCCGCTGCTGTTGTTGCTGCGGGAGGCAAAAAATCTACTCAGTGGGCTGTCACAGTCATGTAGTCCTTAGTCTGCCCTGCTCCACTTGTCCACATGTCTGTGGTTAAGTGGACACTGGGTACAACCACATTTTTAAGGACACGGAGGACACTTTTCTTAATGTCCCTGTACAGTCTGGGAATCGCTCGCTCAGTGAAGTGGAATCTAGACGGGATTTGGTACAGGGAACACAGAATGTCATCAGCTGTCTAAATCCCACTGCACTAATGGCGGATACTGTACGCACGTCTACCACCAGCATAGTTGTTATGGCCTCAGTTATCCGCTTTACAACAGGGTGACTGCTGTCATATTTCATTTTCCTCACAAAGGACTGTTGGACAGTCATTTGCTTAGTTGAAGTAGTACAAGTTTTCTTCTGACTTCCTTCCCCTGGGATGACGATCCACTCCCAGCAGTGGCAGCAGCAGCAGTAGGCGTACCACTGAAGGATCCTCCAGAGGAATCCCGGTTTGGAGAGGACTCGTCAGTCATGCCAGTGACATGGCCTGCTGGACTACTGAAGCTCCTGACTGAGTAGGAAATTGCCATTGAGGGAGTTGGTGGTGTGGCTTGCAGGAGCTTGGGTACAAGAGGAAGAAGGGATTTAGGTGTCAGTGGACTGCTTACGCTCTCACCCAAAGTTTCTGAACTTGACAATGACTTCTGATGAATGTGTTGCAGGTGACGTATACGGGAGGATGTTCCTAGGTGGTTAACATCCTTACCCCTACTTATTACAGATTGACAAAGGCAACACACGCCTTGACACCTGTTGTCCACATTTGTGGAGAAATAATTCCACACCGAAGAGGTGGCTTTCTTGTATTTTGCCCAGGCATGCCAATGTGCTTTCTCATCAAATGGACAACAACTGTCTCCACTGGTGCCTTATTCAAACCAACCACATCTCCAGCAGAATCCTCATCATAAACTTTCTTCTCACTACCAGCTACACCAATATCCTGCCCATCCTGGTGTACGTGTACAGTGACACCCTCAATCTCAATATCAGCAACTGGACTGGTGGCGCTCCTCCCAACACCTGTAGGGGGCGTGCAAATGGTGGTAGGAGCCTCCTCTTTCCATACAGTCTTGGGAAGGTCAGGCCTAGAAATTGCAACCGCGGACACACTTGGACTCTCCTTGGGTATTTGCGATATCTCTGTACGCACAGATGTTTTTTCCTGTGCTTTAACAAGCTTCATTTTATTCAAGAGGCTGGAGGGCTTCCATCCTCTTGAGAAGCTGAGCCACCAGTCATGAACATAGGCCAAGGCCTTAGCCTTACCTTGCCACTTCGTGCTGTGAATGGCATATTGCCAATTTTGCCAATTTTACGTTTCTCGTCAGATAATTTTTTTTTCTGATTATTTATTTTTGCTTCTTAGATTTTACATGCCCTCTATGACATTGGGCATCGGCCTTAGCAGACGAAGTTGATGCAATTAAATAGTCAATGTCATGACTGGTAGCAGCAGCAGCTTCAGCACTAGTACTAGGAACTGCCACTATTTTTTCCTCAAAATTGTTCTCCATTTCACAGGACAGCACCCCTTTATTATTACAGTGCACTGAACAGTACCCCTTTATTTTCACAGCACCCCTGTATACTTACAGCATACAGGGCCAGTGTAATGTTATTTGAACAGCAACACCCCTATAGTTTACAGCATACAGGAGTGTGCTTTTAATTTTTAACTACACCCCTGAATTTTTATGAAATACAGGACCAGTGTAATGTTTTTTGAACAGCAACACCCCTATATTTTACAGCATACAGTAGTGTGCTTTTAATTTTTAACAAATACACCTCTGAATTTTTACATCATACAGGGCCAGTGTAATGTTATTTGAACAGCAGCACCCCTATATTTTACAGCATACAGTAGTGTGCTTTTAATTTTTAACAAATACACCTCTGAATTTTTACAACATACAGGGCCAGTGTAATGTTATTTGAGCGGCAGCGCCCCTATATTTTCCAGCATACAGGAGGACAGTGCCCCTGCACTCTGTATAACACAGTGACAGCCAGGACAGCAACACCCATGTACAGCTGCAGCACATGAAACACCAGTGACAGGACAGCACCCCTAACACAGCACAGGTACACCACAGTGACTGCAGCAGCACCCCTACAGAGCACACACTAACCCCACCCAATGCCACCACCCACAGAGAGAGACAGAGGTCTGTCTCCATCACTCTCCAAGTCTGGAGTGAAAATGGTAGACATGTGGATGTTTATATGGAATCCAAATCCCGCGGGAATCTGACAGTGGGATGATGATGTTTTGCCTCATTCTGGTTTCAGAGTCTGGCTAGAAGTCCCGAGCCAGACTCAGATCAGGACTCAGAGCGTGAAGTTCTCAGGGAACCCAACCCGCTCATATCTAATAATAATGTGTAATGGGCATTGCGGTGTGTAATAATGTGTAATGGGCATAACAGTGTGTAATAATGTGTAATGGGCATTACGGTGTGTAATAATGTGTAATGGGCACTACGGTGTGTAATAATGTGTAATGGGCATTACGGTGTAATAATGTGTAATGGGCATTACGGGTGTGTAATAATGTGTAATGGGCATTAGAGTATATGATAATGTGTAATGGGCATAACAGTGTGTAATAATGTGTAATGGGCATTACGGTGTAATAATGTGTAATGGGCATTACGGGTGTGTAATAATGTGTAATGGGCATTACGGTGTAATAATGTGTAATGGGCATTACGGGTGTGTAATAATGTGTAATGGGCATTACGTGTGTAATGGGCATAACAGTGTGTAATAATGTGTAATGGGCATTAGAGTATATGATAATGTGTAATGGGCATTACGGTGTGTAATAATGTATAATGGGAATTACAGTGTGTAATAATGTATAATGGGCATTACGGATGTGTAATAATGTGTAACGGGCATTATGGTGTGTAATTATGTGTAATGTGCATAACAGTGTGTAATAATGTGTAACGGTGCTGCAGATTTGTTTTAATTTTCAGCTGGGTGCTCATAAATGAAGTTGCTGTTTGTGTGTTACTATACAGGTTGTATGACACAGGTGTGTACATTACACTTGTACTTTGTAGTTAAATTGTGTATAATATTTTTCCCACATATGTGTCAGCAGAGGAAAATCACAAATTCTGGTCTGGATTCATTGAATTGTATCACGAGAACGAGTGCCTGTGGTGTGTAATAAGTGTGGACTATGCCAACAGGACACAGAGGAATTGGGCATATGACCAGCTGATCAGATACAATAGAGCCAGGAGCAGCTAACAGTGTTTTTGTAGGAGCACAAGAAGTACATGGAATCACAACGTTCAGGAGCTGGGACAGATGAGGTTTACAAGCCAACGCTGTGGTATTATGACCTCATGAAAATAACTTTGGAACAAGAGCCAAGGATAAGGTCACAGTGTAATCTGGAACCGGATTCTCCCACTCTTGTGGACACCGGAGAGTCTGGATCTGGTAAGTACATCAACATTTGTATTGTATTGCACACACACATTTTTACATGGAGTTCATTTTTGTTTTATACTGCAGGATATTACACCGGAGCTGGAAGTGGAGCCTTCCATGAGCGAGGCAACTGAAGTGGATGACCCAACCCCACAGCCATGACCCCCGAAACAGTGGAGGTCATCCGGAAACCCACTTTGCCCATCTCACAACAGTTTTTTACTCTCACTGAGGAGGTTCTTAATAGGCCTCGGGACTTGGAGCAATCGTTTGGCAATAACTTAATCGTGGTGGAAATGTGACAGATGGAGGAGGATCAAAAGAAGATCTACAAGCGTCTGGTTCTTGATGCTACCTCATGCACATGATGACTCTCTTGTTGAGGTGCGTGAGATAACACTTGGGATAAGGTTGGATTATTATCCTCCCTGCGCTATCGCCCCTCGGTGTCTGATGCCAGTAGTCTGGCTTGTTAAAGCCTTTGTTGTGTAATGAATGACATCGGCCAATGAAATGCAATATCCTGAACCGGTTCTGGAACCTTTACTTATGATTATATGAAATGCAGTAGGCATACATATACAGTGCATTAATGCAGAAATCACTATTGTATGAATCAATTATATAAAGTACCGTGGAGCAAAATCATTCAGTTCATGTGAAAGTTCCGTGCACTCAGCATCTAATGCGGAGATGAATAAGATATCCAATGATCACTGTCGGTGGTAGAGACCAGCGTCCCGTATCTCTACAGTGGCTACAAGTCTGTGTAATCTTGAGCGCTACCATTGCGGCCGTTCATCTTAGACGGTGGGACTCGGACATTGTTCAGGATGAACACAGGGGCTCCGGGCTGACTCCGCTCTGGCTGCCGTTCCTGCATCCTCAGTTGGTCTTGTTCCAGACTTCCCCAGGAGCTTGCGTCCTGCACCTGGCTCGTTGTTGCCTGGGGAGGGAATGTGCTGGCTCGGGCTCTGCAGAACCTTTTGCTGGACACCCCTCACCTCAATGCAGAGACTCACCTTTTGTTCTCCTTTGGATGCCATCCATCTGTCCTTTCCGCTTGCAATTATCCTTGCTGTCCTGGTTCCATTTTTATGCACCCATCACTGGGGCTTCTTAGGAGTATCAGTGTCCTTAATATCTGTTCTTCTGGGTGACTTTGTGTCTGTATCTCCAACATGTTTCACTGTTCTCTGGCATAAGTGAGGTTAAGTAGCCATCTTGTGTGTGGGAGCATTTACTGTCGGTAGTTCATTCTTAGATTGTGATTGGTTTTTCTAGATGTCAATCAATAGTTCTTTAGTGGATTGGTTATTCATACTTTGATTGTGATTGTTTTTTTCTACATGTCAATCAATGGTTCTTCTGTGGATTGGTTATTCATACTTGGATTGTGATTGGGTTTTCTAGATATCAATCAATGGTTCTTCTGTGGATTGGTTATTCATACTTGGATTGTGATTGGTTTTTCTAGATGTCAATCAATGGTCCTTCTGTGGATTGATTGTTCAGTTAGTTTAGTGTTGCACATTTCTTGATAAAAGTAAAATTTCTTGATACAAGTAAATGGCTTAAACTGTTTGCTACTAGATGTCACATGTTACACATAAATTCCCGTTGTTCTTGCAGTCTGTTTTGAACATTGCATGTGACTATGTAACAGAAGACTATATTATGTTTCCCCAATAAGTGTGAATTGAATAAAATAGTCCCATGTTGTGCCTGTATTCTGTATAAATGTATTATTCCTATCAGAAAGGTGTTACCTAGTTGTTATAAATATAGTTACTTGGATACTAGTGGGCTTAGAGAGAGTGTTTGATCCCAGGATGTAAAGATATTATCTTCATATACAAATTATGGATCATACTTCATTGTCCTGGTTTAGGCCTTTGGGTGTTAGGGTCACCATGTGGATTATTATACGCAGTTCCTCCCTGTTGATGGTGTGTATGTAGTCACCTCCCTCCAGGTTTTCTTACCCTCCTTCAGCCCTGTGACCTTGAGTAGTGTGGGATCTGATTCATGATGTTCTTTGTAATGTAAGGAAAGTGGATGTTCTTCTGAACCTTTTTTTATATTACGTATGTGTTCATTTATTCTTATTTTGAGTGGCCGTATAGTCCTTCCTATGTATTGTTGCAGGCAGGGACATTCTAACATATATATGATGCTATTGCTGTGGCATGTTAAGTTGTCCTGTATTTTACATTTTGTGAAATGTGAAAAGAGGATTTTAGTACTTACCGATAAATACATTTCTCTGAATCCACTCGGGGACACTGGAACAGCTTATACAGTAGGGGTGTGAAGCTTGCAACTGTAGGTGTGGCACAATCTAAAAATTATTAGCATTGTCTGTACATCCGGCTCCTCCCCCTTCACGCTCCACAACCCTCAGTTTGGAAAATTTGACGGAGAGAATAGGACATGAGACTACAAACCAATGGCGAGGAGCCTACTGTACAACAAATCAAACAGCATCCGAAAACCCATAACAGAAACCAACGCTGTTTGCATGAACTGTTTAACAAGAACCTTGAACACAGCAGGTTGACAGCATCGAGGCGGGCGTCCAGTGTCCCCGAGTGGATTCAGAGAAATAGATTTATCGGTAAGTACCAAAATCCTCTTTTTTCTTTCATCCACTAGGGGACACTGGAATAGCATTATACAGTAGGGGAAGCCCCAAAGTTACTCCCATGGGTGGGATTGCTGTCAGTGGCCTGCAAAACTAAGCATCCAACTTAGAATCTCTGGACGCAAACGTCTCGAACTTGTAGAATCTTGTAAACGTGTGTGCTGATGACCACGTTACCTTTGTGCAAAGCTTAGTAGTAGAGTCGCCTCTGGCAGCCGCCCATGAGGCACCCACGGATCTGGTGGTATGGACACCAACCTGAACCAGAACTCATTCACCACAGGATACATAAGCCTGCCTAATGGTAAGACTAATCCATCTGGCCAGGGTCTGCTTAAATGCTGGCCAACCCTTCTTTGGACCATCATAAAGACCAAACAAATGGTTAAACTTTTGGATGGACAACGTAACCTGTACATACATCTGTAGAGCTCTTACTAAGGCCAAAGACATGTCCCCATCTGCAACTCCTTGAAAAGATAGGACTGCAATTGGCTGGTTCACATGAAAATCCTGAAACAACCTTAAGAAGGAACTCTGCCATTGTTCGGAATTCTGCCTTATATCTTCATGGAAAATTAGAAAAAGGCCTCTTACATGATAAGGCTCCCAACTCAAGGACCCTTCTGGCCAAAGCTAGGGCAAGTAATAACGTGACCCTCCAAGAGAGATATTTCATCTCTGCTCTCTCCAAAGCCTCTAATGTTGATTTTAAATATCCCAACACTGGGGCGTGGCCTGGCTGCTGAAGGAGGCAGTCACGTACTTAAAGAGCTCCTGCGACCCGGGGCTCCTTTCTCTCTAAAAACCCCCTCTCTGGGTTCCCTTAGTACCCTCAGCAGCCCCCTGTCCCTCCTGTTCCCTCTGCAGTGCTCCTGTTAGGGCCGCGGAATCGGGGAGTGGTTTACACCGCTCCTGCAGGTTGCGGCCTACAGGGCTCACACAAGCTGGGGCCTCGATTTCTTCCCCAGACCGGCGGTAGCTCCAGTGCCTTCCGAATCAGGCCGCAGACCTCTCCAAGACCTCCATTCCTCATACTGCCTATTAGACACTCCCCGCTGCTTACCTCCGCTGCCCGGGGATTTGAGACTCGCTGCATGAGACGGGGCAGAAAGACACCCAGCGGCCATCTTTCCTGCACGCCTGCTCCTTGCTGTCTTTCTCCCACTGGGATCCAGAAGTGAGTACGATCCTCAGACTTGCAATCTGTGGGGCTCCAGCGGGGGGAGGGGGGGTGATCATAGGGCTGTGCACTGTATCAGAGGTGGTGACCTTACTGCCACCCGTATGCTGCTTGCAGCCCTGGGTCATTCTCCGTTTGCTTCAGCTAGCTCCCTGCTCTTACCGGAGCTATAACAGAATTATCACATGCTGCCGTCATCCATATACAGCTTAACCCCTCTGGCCGGGGAGGGCCATGGAGCCTGGGAAGCGGTGTTACAGCCGCATACTTTCTGGCGCATGGTGTCCCATATCTACACCCAGACTGGACCGAGCCCTGATTAGCCGTATAGCTCCCTACCTATGGTCTGCCTGCCTGATGTTGCCCTAAGGCCGCATGGGAGCTTTTGCATGACGACGATCCACATGTTTTTATATTGCCGAGGTTATGTGAAAGTGTAATACTGCACTGCCTTATTTGAAGACTGATCTCATGGTGAGAGGGATAAAGAAAAAAAGGCCAAGACCAAGCCAGACTTGATCCCATCCCCTGCAACCCGACATTTGTCTGACCTACGTCAGTTCTTAACTACTCCGACCTCAAACCCTGCTGCTTCCTCTACTGTTCTGTCCTCCCCAATTCTACATGGTCTGGTAGACGACATGTCATCCCCCGGGAATCTGCAGCCTCTACAGGCCTCCTCTTTGTCTGCAGAGATTAGCGAGATCCTATCTCATGTTAAATCACTTCTCACGAAACAAGATATTTTGGCCTTGGAGACTCACTTGCTTTCCACCATCACTCAGGAAGTGGCAGCGCTTCGACAAGACATGTCTCAAATTGCAGCCCATGTAGATATACTGGATTGCCATGAGTCATCTAGCATGGATACCCTAACTAAATTTCGGGAGGTGCTTTCTCATCAGAGGGGCGATATCACTTTTCTCAAATCACGTATTGAAGTTATGGATAATCGCGCTGCCGGTGAAATAATATCAGGGTCAGGGGCCTCCCCGAGAGCGTTCAACAGGCTGACCTGACGAATGCTTTAACTACAATATTTGGAGAACTTATTGACCTGGATCCAAACAAGGACATTACATTTGATAGAGCACACCCTGCCCTCCGTCCTGGCGGCTTGTCGTCTGACAGGCCACGCAATGTGATTTGCAGGCTCCACTGTTATGTCCAAAAAGAGGAAATAATGAGGTCGGCCTGTCAGCTGGACAGTATTGACTTTCAAGGAGACAAGATTCAGTTATTTCCTGATCTCGCCTGGTTGACCTTGCAGCAGCGCCGAGCCTTGAAGCCTCTCACTGATTCCCTTAGGAAACTTGAACTGAAATACCGAAGGGGCTTCCCTTTTCCCCTTCAGGTTTCTCATAGTGGCAAAGTTGCGAGACTCTCCAGATCTTCAGACTTACAGGCCTTCTTCACGACTGTCAGGAATCTGCATTTTCCATCGCATCACTGCTGTGGAACTACAGGTTCCAGCAGTTCAGTTCTGTTCCAGTTCTCGTTTTCAGTCCTCTGCAGCCTGGAGTACATAGTGCTTCAACTAACTCACAGCTGATCTGGACACCAAATCCAGCTAGTATCTCCGCCTGCAGTTTGTGTCCAATCACTTCTGGGCAGGTGGTATAACTTCCAGTTTGTGGCTCTCTCACATCGCCTTGGACAACACGTCACATCCCGTGAACAGGCGGCTCCTGTTTGCAATCCTCTGTCTACAGAGATATCCTTGTGTATTAGACCTGTGGAACAACAGGTCCCAGCTGTTCAAGTTCCGTTCCAGTTCCCAGCTGTTCCAGTTGTTCCTGTGTTCCTGTGGAACTACAAGTTCCAGCAACCCCTCCAGCTATCCTGCGACATTCAGTGTGCAAGTTCCTGTGGAACTACAAGTTCCAGCAACCACTCCAGCTCTCCTGCTGCATTCAGTGTGTAAGTTCCTGTGTTCCAGTCTCCAGATCCCCGTGTTCCTGGTTACCTGCGTGTTACTCCGTGTTCCTGGTTATCCTACTACAGCTCCGTGGAACTACAAGCATCAGCAACCCCTGCATCTGTATTTGGCTCCACACCTATCTACAACCACAGTGTGCTTCAGCCTCAGCAGTAGAGACTCTCTCCAGGTGCATCCCTTCACCTCATCTGTGAAGCAGCTTGCTAGCTGCCTGTGCCTAACGAACTGCACTGTGAACATTCACCTGAGTCTCCTGCATCTGCTACCAGGTAGCTATACATTTATTACCATTCCTTCCATAGACTCTCAGCTTCCAAGCTGCGCCATTTCCATTGCATACTTTTTATTGTTTATTCCTGCACGTTATTCTGCTGCCTTATTGTGTGAACTTTTATGTTAATAAATAACATTGCGCACATGCGCGGGAATCCAATCCAGTCTCCTCTCTTCCTCCATCCTACCTCCACTGACCCACTAGCGCCCCCTCCGGGGACACAAACCAGACCGAACCTGACAGTTTGTCCAAGGCCCATGGACTCGGATGGTGGTCAGAATGTGGGGTCAGGGGCCTTACAAAATCTGGTCTCCCGTTTGGATGGTCAAGAGGCTGCGCAGCAGCAGATGTTCCAGTTTCTACAGGGAATGTCTATCCGTTTGGATACCTTGCAGCAATCCCTTCCAAGTTCTGTTGTTTCTCCAGTTCCTGTTCAAGTCACTCCTGCTCCAGTCATTTCAACTTTCCCTGCACAATCCGTTCCTGTGGATGGATCTTGCTCAAGTCAGTCCTATGGCAGTCCCTTCACAGCTAACTATCCAGAGAGAGCGACTTCCTCCTTTGAAAGCTTCAAGACTCCTTTGTTGTCTGCTGTGAACTCTGAGCCAATAAGCACTCTTTATCATCTATTGGAACAACTTCAAAGTCTCCTAACAAAAATCATTCCAATGATGCCAGAAATCCTGGGTGGTGCTTTAAACGCAGTGAAGAGTACTGCTCAAAGTATTGAGACTAGTGCGACCTCCGTGTCAACTTTTCTTCAAGCTAAAGTCTCTTCTCCTATGCAGAGAGAGGGCAGATTCCAGAGCTACCCGCGCTCCAAACTCACGGAAGCTGAACACCGGCATCGCAAGCAGCTTCACCTCTGCTTTTACTGTGGGAGTTCTAGTCATCTTATTAAGGACTGTTCCTTCCGTAACTCAAAAGTTGGTGACAGGTCCCAGCATCACAGTGTTTTCACCTGCAAACCTTCCAACGTATCCTCTACAGTTTCAAGTTCCTTTACCTCGGACAGGAGTGTCCAAAAAGTATACGATTGGGGTCCTGTGACAAATAGACCCAATCCCAAGTTCAGAAATCAACAGAGACTATCTATGTTACCCATAACTAAAGTAGTTTCCGTGCCTACAGCCCGAGAAGGGGCATCTGTGCCTACAGCCCGAGAAGGGGCATCTGTGCCTACAGCCCGAGAAGGGGCATCTGTGCCTACAGCCCGAGAAGGGGCATCTGTGCCTACAGCCCGAGAAGGGGCATCTGTGCCTACAGCCCGAGAAGGGGCATCTGTGCCTACAGCCCGAGAAGGGGCATCTGTGCCTACAGCCCGAGAAGGGGCATCCGTGCCTACAGCCCGAGAAGGGGCATCCGTGCCTACAGCCCGAGAAGGGGCATCCGTGTCTACAGCCCGAGAAGGGGCGTCCGTGCCTACAGCCCGAGAAGGGGCGTCTGTGTCTACAGCCCCAGGTGGGGCATCTGATGTTGTGACCCCAGTAGGGGTATCTGATGTTCAGGTTCCAGAAGTGGCATCCGGGCATGCAACTCAAAGAAGTGTGTCTGATCTATTAACCCCAGGAGGGGTCTTTAGAGTTTCAGCCTCAAGTGAGGAATCCAGGGCCAAGATCCCAGCAGGAATTCTTAAAGTCACAGATACAGACATGAACTTTTGTTTGTCAACTTCAGAGAGTGCTACCAGCTCAGTACCACTCCAAAAGGGATCATCAGAACATCCGGATTCTGTCTATACAGAGTCAAGTGTCAATGGACCTAGCCCGGTTCCAGCCGTCGGTCCAAAGTCTCCACTGGTTCCAGCCAGCCTGAGTGGCTCCAATGATGGGCTACCTCCTTCGGTTCCAGCCGATTCCAGAATCCTCGGATCAAATCCGGTCCTATCCGTCAGTCCGAGGACTCCACCGGTTCCTGTCGCTTCAAGCTCTTCCGGACCCAATCCGGTCCCATCCGTCTGTCCGGATCAGCCTCCTCTGGTTCCAGCCAGCCCGAGTAGCTCTGTTTCCAATGCTGAGCTACCTCCTTCGGTTCCAGCCGATTCCAGCATCCTCGGATCAAATCCGGTCCTATCCGTCAGTCCGAGGACTCCTTCGGTTCCAGATGATTCCAGTCTCTTTGTATCAAATCCGGTTCTATCCGTCAGTCCGAAGACTCCTGCGGTTCCAGCCAGTTCAAGCTTATCTGGACCCAATCCGGTCCCATCCGTCTGTCCAGATCAGCCTCTTACAGTTCAAGTCAATTCAAGTAGTCCTGGACAAATCCCTGTTCCATCCGTTTGTCCAAAGTTGTCGTCGGTTCCTACCAATTCCAGTTCCTCCGAACCCGGTGTGGTTCTCTCCAGTGTTTCAAGTAAGCAACTCCTGTCGCTATGTCCAGAGTCTACAGTTCTTTCAGATATTGCAGTTGCCTCAATCCAGATGGAGGCTCTACGCATATCACCCCAAGATGAAGCTTCTAGCATTCTGTCAACCTCGGCAGAGAATTCCCGTCAGTCAATCCAGGAGATGACGTCCTCTCTCCACCCTCGAGCATTTCAAGTTGATTCTACTCCTGCTTCTGAATGCTTATTCCAGTCCTCAACTCTCAAGTGTCCTACATTGTCTTCCGAGACTTCAACTGACATTCAGCCTTCCAAGTGTCCACCAGATACAAAAGCTCCAGTCTACTTTGATGGTGACTATGCTCAGTTTCGTGCAGTGGCGAGCCAATACCTCGCTTTTACTGAGTCGGAATCTTCAGTGACTATTTCTCCAGCCAATGCAATCAGATACTTCCTCCTGTTCTTCAAAGGTAGAGCACTGGACTGGGCGAATCCTCTCATTGAATCTAAAGATCCGCTACTGAGTGATCTTCCCGCTTTCTGCGAAGCCGTAAAACAGGAGTTTGCTCCAAAGTTTATGCATTCAAAGTCATCTGGGCATTCTGGCCAATTTGTCAACAGTTTGTCTACTGCTAAATCCTCTCCAACATCTCTGTCTATGCAAGATCAGGATACATTAGACCAAGCTATTAAAGATTTCCAAGCTGTAAAGTCAAGACAAGGTTCTCAGACTTCAGATTTGAAAGTTGCATATACTCCCGTGTCTCCATCCTACAGCAACACTTCTGAAAGTATTGACTCCCCGGATTCAACATCTGCTCAGTCTTCTGATCAGTCTTCCAGTTCTCAGTTTTTCGACTCAACTCTTTCCAAACACGATCAGGTTCTGTTACATCAATGTATCAGAGATTTCAAGAATTACAAGAATTGGAGAGCTCAAAAACCAGCTCAAAGTCTATCATCTGTTGATGTAAGTGTTGGCTATGCTGCCGTTACCCCTAGTCCTGGTGTCTCATATAGCTTCAAATTCACTGGTCCACAGGTTGTCTCAGATAATGTTATTCCTAAACAAAAGGCTCCCATGACCACACTAGACCTGGACTTTGACTCTGAAAGTGAGTTTGTTGATAAAGACTCAAGTTACATTATGGGAGGTTCTATCCTTCCTAGCTATGCCTTTTCCCAGGAAGTAAATTCTGTCTCAAATGACCATGAATGGTCTACTTGTTCTGACGGGGAAAATCTGTCTTCTGAAGATGAAAGTTGGGAAGACTTTTGAGGACCTCTGCTTTTGTGTATTTCTAAGTTCTTTTTCAAGGTTCCTCCAAGTTCCAGCGTGGATGTTCGGTGCCCACCCATAAAAGGGGGGGTACTGTCAGGAATCTGCATTTTCCATCGCATCACTGCTGTGGAACTACAGGTTCCAGCAGTTCAGTTCTGTTCCAGTTCTCGTTTTCAGTCCTCTGCAGCCTGGAGTACATAGTGCTTCAACTAACTCACAGCTGATCTGGACACCAAATCCAGCTAGTATCTCCGCCTGCAGTTTGTGTCCAATCACTGCTGGGCAGGTGGTATAACTTCCAGTTTGTGGCTCTCTCACATCGCCTTGGACAACACGTCACATCCCGTGAACAGGCGGCTCCTGTTTGCAATCCTCTGTCTACAGAGATATCCTTGTGTATTAGACCTGTGGAACAACAGGTCCCAGCTGTTCAAGTTCCGTTCCAGTTCCCAGCTGTTCCAGTTGTTCCTGTGTTCCTGTGGAACTACAAGTTCCAGCAACCCCTCCAGCTCTCCTGCGACATTCAGTGTGCAAGTTCCTGTGTTCCTGTGGAACTACAAGTTCCAGCAACCACTCCAGCTCTCCTGCTGCATTCAGTGTGTAAGTTCCTGTGTTCCATTCTCCAGATCCCCGTGTTCCTGGTTACCTGCGTGTTACTCCGTGTTCCTGGTTATCCTACTACAGCTCCGTGGAACTACAAGCATCAGCAACCCCTGCATCTGTATTTGGCTCCACACCTATCTACAACCACAGTGTGCTTCAGCCTCAGCAGTAGAGACTCTCTCCAGGTGCATCCCTTCACCTCATCTGTGAAGCAGCTTGCTAGCTGCCTGTGCCTAACGAACTGCACTGTGAACATTCACCTTGAGTCTCCTGCATCTGCTACCAGGTAGCTATACATTTATTACCATTCCTTCCATAGACTCTCAGCTTCCAAGCTGCACCATTTCCATTGCATACTTTTTATTGTTTATTCCTGCACGTTATTCTGCTGCCTTATTGTGTGAACTTTTATGTTAATAAATAACATTGCGCACATGCGCGGGAATCCAATCCAGTCTCCTCTCTTCCTCCGTCCTACCTCCACTGACCCACTAGCGCCCCCTCCGGGGACACAAACCAGACCGAACCTGACAACGACCTTGGGAATACCTCTGGTGCCCTGCCTGACTGGGAAGCTTTTTCACCACCTGCCGGATTTGCCTGTTGTGATTCCTCCAGATGACGCGTGGCAACAAGTGCGCTCCCCACGGAAATAGGGGACTACTCCTGCTAGTTCACGTCCCTCTGAGCCTCCATGAAGGGGAGGTTTTGTCCCGTGCTGACGTGAATTCTCCTGTTACTCTTGTCGTACACTTGATTTTTTTTTTAAATGTTGCTATGTGTTGCTCACACGTGAGATCGGTTTTTGTAATGTTGTAATGGTTTCATAGATAAGTGATGGGGTATCGTTGGTATGTTATTTGGATTTTGTTTAAGCTGCATTCTTTATTTCCGTGATGATACTCATTTACATAATTGCTCAGCTTCCATAAAATTTGCTAAAAGGTTTTTAGATGATATTTTTAGTTTTTTATATACGTTTCACTCTGTGCCTATGCGCACTCCTTGGTAATACTTCATATTTGATTAGCTTCCATATTGTGGGTGGTCGCTGTCCTTGGCCCCCCGTAAGACCCCATTATGCTGCACCCCTTGTTTCTTTGGGCTGGGAGTCGGCAGGATTCCACTCTTGTTCTTTTTGCAGTTGTCGTTTTTCTAATATTGTTAACATCTTTGTTAAATATCGTGGTACTTTGTGGCTTTCCACACTGCATCTTCTTCTCCTCCTTTCTCTGATTTCCTTCTCTTTCTATTTCCTTTCCTT
Organism: Pseudophryne corroboree; assembly: GCF_028390025.1. Classification (NCBI taxonomy): domain Eukaryota; kingdom Metazoa; phylum Chordata; class Amphibia; order Anura; family Myobatrachidae; genus Pseudophryne; species Pseudophryne corroboree. The sequence continues at coordinate 313,967 of NW_026967522.1, read as the reverse complement.
GCTGTTCTTCCTTTCCCCACTAAAGTTTCCATTGTATGGATTACCATTGTAAATCTCTTAGGTTCGCTGTAACAATGGGGGTGAATGATCTACATGTCACTACCCTTAATGTTAAAGGGTTGAATGTTCCTGAGAAAAGGTCTAAACTCTTCAAATGGCTTAGAGATGAGAGAGTTGACGTTGTTTTTATTCAGGAAACGCATTTTAAGATGAGACATGTACCATCTCTGAAATGTCACTACTATCCTCATGTTTTCCTGTCTAATAGGCCGTTAGAAACTGATAAAAAAAAAATTAAAATTGAGTATTAGTCTGTTCCTCCCTTGAGAGTAGGGATGTGTGTAACAATGACTGAACTTACTGTCAGCAATGCATTTTTGTGTGAATGGAATGACCGCTTGTGCGTTGTCAAGATCTACTTTGAATCTAGGGAAACAAACCCTGTTGATACAAAATTCTCTTTTCAAGTCTCGGACCCGGTCTCCCTAAACCATTCCAACCCTTACCCCCCATAGGAGGTCCAAGGTGAGATGTGTAGAGACCAGATTACTGGCTGTTGGGAACAGTCATTGTTATCCGAGACTCCTCCAGCATAAGACTGAGCATCAAACTAGTAGAATCATGGACCAGAGTAACTTCCACTGTTGGTATAGTTCTATGATACTTGGTAGGCAGAATATCTGATTCTTCTGAATTTCATTTGACCAAGGAAAGCTTCCCGTCCCAGGGAAATCACCTTCCAGCCCGGTAACTATAGCTTCTGTACCGAAACACAAACTACCTAGGTCCATGTAAGAAGGCCTTGCAAACAGAAGTTGGATTCCCATGTCAATTCCAACCTACATACGACAATTATTTTTCAGTGGGACTGCAATAATTTAAGAAAGTCCCGTAGACAGACTAGGCAGGGGTGAGGCCACCCCCATTATGGGATCCTTTCCCCTTCTGTGGAATCCAAAATTTGGTTAGATAATAAGATTTTACTCACCGGTAAATCTATTTCTCCGTAGTGGATGCTGGGAACCATGGGGAATAGCGGCTCCGCAGGAGACTGGGCACAACTAAAGAAAGCTTTAGGACTACCTGGTGTGCACTGGCTCCTCCCTCTATGACCCTCCTCCAGACCTCAGTTAGGATACTGTGCCCGGAAGAGCTGACACAATAAGGAAAGGATTTAGAATCCCGGGTAAGACTCATACCAGCCACACCAATCACACCGTATAACTCTTGATATTATACCCAGTTAACAGTATGAAATATAACTGAGCCTCACTACAGATGGCTCATAACAATAACCCTTTAGTTAGGCAATAACTATATACAAGTATTGCAGACAATCCGCACTTGGGTTGGGCGCCCAGCATCCACCACGGACTACGAGAAATAGATTTACCGGTTAGTAAAATCTTATTTTCTCTGACGTCCTAGTGGATGATGGGAACTCCGTAAGGACCATGGGATTATACCAAAGCTCCCAAACGGGCGGGAGAGTGCGGATGACTCTGCAGCACTGAATGAGCAAACTCAAGGTCCTCCTCAGCCAGGGTATCAAACTTGTAGACTCTTGCAAAAGTGTTTGAACCCGACCAAGTAGCAGCTCGGCAAAGTTGTAAAGCCGAGACCCCTCGGGCAGCCGCCCAAGAAGAGCCCACCTTCCTCGAGGAATGGGCTTTTACAGATTTAGGGTGCGGCAGTCCAGCCACAGAATGTGCAAGTTGAATCGTGCTACAGATCCAGCGAGCAATAGTCTGCTTAGAAGCAGGAGCACCCAGCGTGCTGGGTGCATACAGGATAAATAGCGAGTCAGTTTTCCTGACTTCCGCCGTCCTGGAAACACGTATTCTTGGGCCAAGTCCCAAGTAGCCGCAGGCACCACAATAGGTTGGTTCACATGAAAAGCTGATACCACCTTAGGAAGGAATTGGGAATGAGTCCTCAATTCCGCCCTATCCATATGAAAAATCAGATAAGGGCTTTTGCATGACAAAACCGCCAATTCTGATACACGCCTGGACACGTGAGGTATTTTAGCTCTACGGATTTAAGTGGCTCAAACCAATGCGACTTCAGGGAATCCAACACCACGTTGAGATCCCACGGTGCCACTGGAGGCACAAACGGGGGCTGAATACGCAGCACTCCCTTAACAAAAGTCTTAACTTCAGGCAGTGAAGCCAGTTCTTTTTTGGAAGAAAATGTACAGAGCCGAAATCTGGACCTTAATGGAACCCAATTTTAGGCCCATAGTCACTTCTGACTGTAGGAAGTGCAGAAATCGACCAAGTTGAAATTCCTCCGTTGGGGCCTTCCTGGCCTCACACAAAGCAACATATTTTCGCCATATGTGGTGATAATGTTTTGCGGTCACATCTTTCTTAGCCTTAATCAGCGTAGGAATGACTTCCTCCGGAATGCCTTTTTCCTTTAGGATCCGGTGTTCAACCGCCATGCCGTCAAACGCAGCCGCGGTAAGTCTTGGAACAGACAGGGTCCCTGCTGCAGCAGGTCCTGTCTGAGCGGCAGAGGCCATGGGCCCTCTTAGATCATTTCATGAAGTTCTGGGTACCAAGCTCTTCTTGGCCAATCCGGAACCACGAGTATAGTTCTTACTCGTCTCCTTCTTATTATTCTCAGTACCTTAGGTATGAGAGGCAGAGGAAGGAACACATACACCGACTGGTACACCCACGGTGTTACCAGAGCGTCCACAGCTATCGCCTGAGGGTCCCTTGACCTGGCGCAATATCTTTTTAGCTTTTTGTTGAGGCGGGACGCCATCATGTCCACCTGTGGCCTTTCCCAATGGTGTACAATCCTTTGGAAGACTTCTGGATGAAGTCCCCACTCTCCCGGGTGGAGGTCGTGCCTGCTGAGAAGATCTGCTTACCAGTTGTCCACTCCGGAAATGAACACTGCTGACAGTGCTAACACAGGATTTTCCGCCCATCGGAAAATCCTTGTGGCTTCTGCCATCGCCCTCCTGCTTCTTGTGCCGCCCTGTTGGTTTACATGGGCGACCGCCATGATGTTGTCTGACTGGATCAGCACCGGCAGGTGTTGAAGCAGGGGTCTTGCCTGACTTAGGGCATTGTAAATGGCCCTTAGTTCCAGAATATTTATGTATAGGGAAGTCTTCTGACTCGACCATAGTCCTTGGAAGTTTCTTCCCTGTGTGACTGCTCCCCAGCCTCGAAGGCTGGCATCCATGGTCACCAGGACCCAGTACTGTATGCCGAATCTGCGGCCCTCCAGAAGATGAGCACTCTGCAGCCACCACAACAGTGACACCCTGGTCCTTGGAGACAGGGTCATAAGCCGATGCATCCGAAGATGCAACCCGGACCACTTGTCCAACAGATCCCACTTAAAGATACTTGCATGGAACCTGCCGAATGGAATTTCGTCGTAAGAAGCTACCATCTTTCCCAGGACTCGCGTGCATTGATGCACCGACACCTGTATTTGTTTTAGGAGGTCTCTGACTAGAGATGACAACTCCTTGGCCCTCTCCTCCGGAGAAACACTTTTTTCTGTTCTGTGTCCAGAACCATACCCAGGAACAGTAGACGCGTCGTAGGAAACAGCTGCGACTTTGGAATATTCAGAATCCAGTCGTGCTGTTGTAGCACTTCCCGAGGTAATGCTACTCCAACCAACAACTGCTCCCTGGACCTCGCCTTTATAAGGAGATCGTCCAAGTACGCGATATTTATAACTCCCTTTTTTTGAAGGAGTATCATCATTTTGGCCATTACCTTGGTAAATACCCTCGGTGCCGGGGACAGACCAACGGCAACGTCGGGAATTGGTAATGACAGTCCTGTACCACAATTTTGAGGTACTCCTGGTGAGGAGGGTAAATGGGGACATGCAGGTAAGCATCCTTGATGTCCAGTGATACCATGTAATCCGCTTCGTCCAGGCTTGCAATAACCGCCCCCAAGTGATTCTATTTTGAACTTGAACCTTCGTATATAAGTGTTCAAGGATTTCAATTTTAGAATGGGCCACACCGAACCGTCTGGTTTCGGTACCACAAACATTGTGGAATAGTAACCCCGGCCTTGTTGAAGGAGGGGTACCTTGATTATCACCTGCTGGAAGTACAGCTTGTGAATTGCCGCCAGTACTACATCCCCTTTCTCCGAGGGCAGCAGGCAAGGCTGATGTGAGGTAACGGCGAGGGGGAGTCGCCTCGAACTCCAGCTTGTATCCTTGTGATACTACTTGTAGAACCCAGGGATCCCCCTGTGAGCGAGCCCACTGGTCGCTGAGGTTCCCAAGATGCGCCCCCACCGCACCTGGCTCCACCTGTAGAGCCCCAGCGTCATGCGGTGGACTCAGAGGAAGCGGGGGAAGATTTTTGATCCTGGGAACTGGCTGTCTGGTGCAGCTTTTTCCCTCTTCCCTTGTGTGCAGAAAGGAAGCGCCTTTGACCCGCTTGCTTTTCTGAAGCCGATGCTTTCTTAGGTTGTGAGGAAACCTGAGGTAAAAAAATTTCTTCCCAGCTGTTGCTGTGGATACGAGGTCCTAGAGACCATCCCCAAACAATTCCTCACCCTTATAAGGCAGAATCTCCATGTGCCTTTTAAAATCAGCATCACCTGTCCACTGCCGGGTCCCTAATACCCTCCTGGCAGAATGGAAATTGCCTTAATTCTGGATGCCAGCCGGCAAATATCCCCCTGTGCATCCCTCATATATAAAAGACGACGTCTTTAATATGCTCTATGGTTAGCCAAATAGTATCCCTGTCGAGGTAACAATCTGACAGAGTAACAGACCACGCTGCAGCAGCACTATCCATGCTGAGGCAATTTCAGGTCTCAGTATAGTACCTGAGTGTGTAAATACAGACTTCAGGATAGCCTCCTGCTTTTTATCAGCAGGCTCCTTCAAGGTGGCCGTATCCTAAGACGGCAGTGCCACCTTTTTTGACAAATGTGTGAGCGCCTCATCCACCCTAGGGGATATCTCCCAACGTGACCTATCCTCTGGCGGGAAAGGGTACACCATTAGTAACTTTTTAGAAATTACCAGTTTCTTATCGGGGGAACCCACGCTTCTTCACACACTTCATTCACTCATCTGATGGGGAAACAAAACACTGGCTGCTTTTTCTCCCAAAACATAAAACCCTTTTTTAGTGGTACTTGGGTTAATGTCAGAAATGTGTAACGTATTTTTCATTGCCGAGATCCTGCTACGGATGTTCCTAGTGGATTGTGTGTATGTCTCAACCTCGTCGACACTGGAGTCAGACTCCGTGTCGACATCTGTGTCTGCCATCTGAGGTAGCGGGCGTTATTGAGCTCCTGATTACCTTTGAGATGCCTGGGCAAGCGCGGGCTGAGAAGCCAGCTGTCCCACAGCTGTTACGTCATCCAGACTTTTATGTAAGGAGTTGACACTGTCGGTTAATACCTTCCACCTCTCCATCCACTCTGGTGTTGGCCCCACAGGGGCGACATCCCATTTATCGGCATCTGCTCAGCCTCCACATAACCTTCCTCCTCAAACATGTCGACACAGCTGTACCGACATACCGCACACACACAGGGAATGCTCTGACTGAGGACAGGACCCCACAAAGTCCTTTGGGGAGACAGCGAGAGAGTATGCCAGCACACACCAGAGCGCTATATAATGCAGGGATTAACACTATAACTGAGTGATTTTTCTCCAATAGTTGCTTGTATATACAATATTGAGCCTAAATTTAGTGCCCCCCTCTCTTTTTAACCCTATGAGCCTGAAAACTACAGGGGAGAGCCTGGGGAGCTGTCTTCCAGCTGCACTGTAAAGAGAAAATGGCGCCAGTCTGCTGAGGGAGATAGCCCCGCCCCTTTTTCGGCGGACTTCTCCCGCTTTTTTATGGATCTCTGGCAGGGGTATTTTACACATATATATAGCCTGTATGACTATATATTGTGTAGATTTGCCAGCCAAGGTGTTTAATATTGCTGCTCAGGGAGACCCCCCCCCCCAGCGCCCTGCACCCATCAGTGACCGGAGTGTGAGGTGTGCATGAGGAGCAATGGTGCACAGCTGCAGTGCTGTGCGCTACCTTGGTGAAGACCGAAGTCTTCTGCCGTCGATTTCCAGGACCGTCTTCTTGCTTCTGGCTCTGTAAGGGGGGCGGCGGTGCGGTTCCGGGACCAGACGATCGAGGTCGGGCCCTGTGTTCGATCCCTCTGGAGCTAATGGTGTCCAGTAGCCTAAGAAGCCCAAGCTAGCTGCAAGCAGGTAGGTTCGCTTCTTCTCCCCTTAGTCCCTCGTTGCAGTGAGTCTGTTGCCAGCAGATCTCACTGAAAATAAAAAAACTAAAATATACTTTCTTTTTCTAGGAGCTCAGGAGAGCCCCTAGTGTGCACCCAGCTCAGCCGGGCACAAGATTCTAACTGAGGTCTAGAGGAGGGTCATAGAGGGAGGAGCCAGTGCACACCAGGTAGTCCTAAAGCTTTCTTTAGTTGTGCCCAGTCTCCTGCGGAGCCGCTATTCCCCATGGTCCTTACGGAGTTCCCAGCATCCACTAGGACATCAGAGAAAACTCTGATATGCTGTGCTAGGCACAATCTGTATTTGTGGAAGCATTTACTGCCTGTATTTATTTATGCTAGTATCGGTACCCTCTTCGGTATGAGAGGCAGCCCCTTGTTCCACTCCTACTCTAGGTTAGGAAGGGGTGTTATAATAGGTTTCTGCCATTTTGTTATACCCGAGTGATGGAGTCATTTTAATTATGAATTCCTCCTTGCTTTGGATGGGCTCGCAGCCCTACTCAAATGTTGAAATACATGTCAGGTCTTGTTTTCCTAACCCTGACGGGTCACTGAACCGGTTGTGCGCCCATAGTGAACTGTCACGCTCCCCATGGCTGTTAACTTTAGTGCTTATTTGTTTAAGCAACCAAAGCAATCCTTGCGGTCTTATTTACCTTAAATAAACATATACAAACCGCTCAAGACCGCCAACTGTTGTACAGGGTGACAATATCAGATGCTCCCTTCTCCTTCGGACCTGTCATCAGTGTCCATTGGAGGAATCATACATATACACCCACATAAATACATATATATACACGTATGCAGGGACGGATTGGGAGATAAAAGTGGCCCTGGAAAAATTTCTAGAAGTGGCCTCGTGGGCGGCACCAAATCAACTGTAGGCGGGACAATTACCAAAGTAGGCGGGATTACCGCTTCAAAATGTAATGTAGGCGGAGTTGTGATTTGTGATGCGGTGTGCAGTGGTGATGGTACAGCTTCTGCTGTATTTGCTCTGCCTGACTCTGCTGCATGCTTCCTGGTTGCTGGAATGCACTGTGGAGCGCACAGTGGCTACTTCCGGTGCTCTAGGTCGCTGCAGTCTTAATTTGTGGACCATTATTAGGCGCTGCATTATTAAAACATAACTAGGCGCAGTAGTCCTGATTTTTGTGCACCTTGTTCCAGGGGCCCTTGTGACCTTCGAGGCTCGGTGTCCCTATCACCCCCAAAGTTGCCGGGCCTAAAAATAAATCATCCCCTTCCTTTAGAACTAAATAACTCCCCTCTCTTCAGACAGATCATCTCCCTTAGCGTAGAATAGTCCCCTCAGACAGATCTTCTTTCCCTAGCACAGAATAACAAGTTAGATAATCTCAGCTACAGAATATCCCTCATCATTGCCATGCTACACACACACGGGTCAGTACCAGCATACACACAAACACACACTGGTTGAAGTGGAGATTTTGAAGTGGGGGTATGATAAAATGAAGGTTGCAATTATTCATGCCCCTTCAGAAAAGGGCCATGGCCACTCAAAAGGGGGGGTGTCCTTTAGTGTAGTTTATCACAACATATATCCCTTATACACATTATGCACCACATTAGCAGGACCCCTTATACTGTCTAGTTCTGGTGCCCTTTTCACATTATGCCGCACAGTATGAGCCAAAATTCACATTATAGCACACGGTATTAGCCAAAATTCACATTATAGCACACGGTATTAGCCAAAATTCACATTATAGCACACGGTATGAGCCAAAATTCACATTATAGCACACGGTATTAGCCAAAATTCACATTATAGCACACGGTATTAGCCAAAATTCACATTATAGCACACGGTATGAGCCAAAATTCACATTATAGCACACGGTATTAGCCAAAATTCACATTATAGCACACGGTATTAGCCAAAATTCACATTATAGCACACGGTATTAGCCAAAATTCACATTATAGCACACGGTATAAGCCGAAATTCACATTATAGCACACGGTATTAGCCAAAATTCACATTATAGCACACGGTATTAGCCAAAATTCACATTATAGCACACGGTATTAGCCAAAATTCACATTATAGCACACGGTATGAGCTAAAATTCACATTATAGCACACGGTATGAGCCGAAATTGACATCACGAGGAGTGACATACAGCAACCGGCTTCCTGGCTGAGAGACTGTCAGTACGGGCCCGGCGGTGGCGGTGTTCAGGCAGGTGTATTTGAGCAGGGCTCATGGAGTTGGCGGGGGTGTAGGCGTGACTGCGCTGCTTGGTGCCGTGGAGGAGCGGGTATGGATGCCGTCGTGTCTCTATCATGTCAGTGGATGAGATAGAGATGCCGATGTATGGCTCTTCTTGGGGTTACCCCATTGATGACTATGTCGTGACGCCACTGATTCAACTTTCCACATTCAACTGGCAGCTGAAATGACTTTCAGCCAGCCAGGGAGTGACAGCAGAAGGTTGCTATTGAGGTGCGCAATCAAATTCAAGGCAGGTCCTCCCTAGGCTTCCTGAAGTAAGCACTGAGCATAGCAGCTCTGTCTTTAGCCTACTCCCACTTCTCCCTCCCAGAGTCCCAGTAGCGCAAGCGGCGGAGCAGAGGCGTGATGACGTCATGGGACCGGTGTGCATGGATTACTTACACAGACCCGGCCGCAGTGGAGTCTTCCAGCAGGGGGGGGGGGGGGGTGATGTTTGAGTCAGTAAGGGGGAGGGATGCGAACATAACTGTGCCGCGGTGGAATCTTCTTGTTGCAGGTGGGGGTATATGATTTTGAGTCGGCGGGGGGTGCAATCGTAACTGTAGTGCTTGGTGCCGGACGGCAAATAGAGCACTGCAGTTACAATCCCCCGCCTACAAGAAGATTCCATCTGCCGCGGCACAGTTACGATCACACTCAAACCATCCCCCTCCCAAGCAGGTGCGAGTGCGCCGCGGCCGGGTCCGTGATCTCTGATACACACATAGACTGTGTCAGTGACAGTTTCATGAAGGGGATGCAGCAGGTGCGAGGTGTGCGGCTCATGTTCGGTGTCACCCCATTAAAGGGTGACACCCAGGTGCGGGCCGCACCTGCCTCATGACGCCTCTGGATACGATTCTGATTTGAGGGTGAGCCAGGACAATTTAACCAGTTTGCAGTTTCCTTTCTCTGAACATCCACTGAGCAGAGGCTGACAATGAGCGAGGAATGCAACATGCGTGATAGGTCACATTCTAGGAATGCCGCTTCAACCACATTGTGGTTTACATTACTGGACACAATGCATAAATTTAATAAGACTTCCAGATATATTACACCTCACACTTCCAGACATATCACACCTCACACCTCCAAATATTATAGAACACCTCACACCCCAGACATATTACACCTCATACCCAAAGACATTTTACACCTCATACCTCCAGACATAACATTACACCCCATAGAATTCCCAGATATAATATTACACTCAAAACCTCATATCCTCAGACATAAAATTAGACCTCATACCACGAGAGATATATTACACCCCATACCCTACTCTATACCCCCAGACATAATAATGTAGCAGCAGGAGAGGTGAAGTGAGTATGACTACACTACTTCCCTAAATACATGTTCCTTTCCTGTGTTGGTGCTGTGAAATGTCCTGACTGGGATGTTGCTCCCAGTCAGGACATTTCACAGCACCAACACAGGAAAGGAACATGTATTTAGGGAAGTAGTGTAGTCATACTCACTTCACCTCTCCTGCTGCAGGACGAGCACCCACCGTGGCAGCACCTTCTCTTCCCGCGCAAGGTCTGCACCGATGGCGTCTGTGGTCAGTCAGGAGGGTGGGGGCAGGCAAGCTCTCTAGGTAACCTCCAGTGGCCGCAGCGCAATGCCGCGCTCACAATTCATAAGCAAGCAGCCTGGTGACACGGAGGGGGGTGGCGGGCCGACTCCCCTAAAAGCGGCCAGTGACCACGGCTCTCACAAGCCGCAGGGTCACGTGAGAGGGGGCTGGCCGGCTCTCCTGATAGCGGCCAATGGCTGCGGCAATAACAAGCTGCGTGATGACGCAGGGCAGGGTGGGCGGGCCGGCTCTCCTGAGAAGCGGCCAGCGGTGCTCAAAATGTATAAGCAGGTGGAGGGGGCGGGGCCGCAGAGGACAGGCGGCCCCACACTCCAATCGGCCCACCGGGAGATTCCCCGGTAAACCCAATGGCCAGTCCGGGCCTGCACGTATGTACACAAACATATAATTAGAAGGACGCCAAAGGTGACCTTGCATGTCATCTTTATAATAGGCAACGGAATACCGTAGTAGATGACGGGAACAAACGTCCAGTGGATTCATCTGGCTGGATTCCCTGAGAGATAGCAAGAAAAAGAGAAAACCAAAAACAGTTATGTTAAACAACAGCCTCATTGAAACCCCCGCACGCCCAGATGTGATTCAGATCTGAGGTCGGGGCTTATATCCAGCCGTTCCCTGTATTTTCACAGGATCTGTGTTAGAAGTCCTCTGAAAATATATAAAGCATAAACATGCTTGATTTAAAATGACATGGAATCCTCTGCATCAGACACCTATCTACAAGCAACCATAAGAGGGAGTGTATTTCTATACTGACCCCTCCCCCTATTCTAACTGGTCAAGAAATATGGCTCCACTATGGGGGGCGTAAAGCTTCCCCTGTTTTGCATCTCGGCGCCTCTTAGATTTTTTAAAAGATGGCCGCCACTGAAATATTACATACAGATCATTACATTTAACCCCCAGTCCTGGCCCCAGACTCCTTAAATAACATTAAATGTCCTGGCCCCAGACTCCTTAAATAACATTGGAGCACTGGAGACACACACCCGGGTCCATATATGCAGTCAATCGACACTTGAGCCACTGAGTATACCTGTCAGCGCTCAGGCTCTCCGCTCCCAACCGCGTATTGCCCCTCAAGCCGGGTTCCCCACCACGTCTTCCCGGACCCTCCACGTGACTGCCGGTGGAAGTAAGCAGCGCTGTGAAGAGATCCAGTCGTGCACTGTTCGAGCGGCTTAGCATGAAACTGTAGGTGCTGCAGCTGGCAGCCGCAGAATACCTATACCAGTCTGACACAGAGTCGGAGGGTGGAAAGGAGTGGGGGATGCCGCCATGCTAGCCTGTCCGGATCCGGAGGAGGGAGGGGTAGTGGTGGATGCTGCGCTGCTAGTCTGCCTGGCTATAAAAAGTTAAGAGTCATATAACGTTTCCTTCAGATATGCAAACTATCTACTCATAGTAATGATGCGTCGGATTCTCCCTGTGGAGAGATACAGATCCCATTAGCAGGGATCCTTGTCTCTCTATACTTAAGACTCTTGTCCTTCTTTTGTTAGGTGGACGCAGCCTGTCTTTCTTCTTCTGGGGAAGACTGCAACCGCCTCTGATTTAGGAGGGATTGGTCCTGTCTTCCCTCAGTAAAGCCTGCACCAGCATTCGATTTAGGAGGGATTGGGCAATTTATTTCTTTCAGAAAAACCTGCACCCTCCTTTTATGTAGGTGGGATTGGGCCAATCTTAAAAAATTTAAATCTTTATGGAGCAGTAGCTCCCTTCTCTGCTTCTTTCCTCCTAGCACAATTTTTCAACTGAGGGATGTGGGGCGTGAAGGGGGAGGAGCCGGTTGTGCAGACAATGCCAATTTTTAGATTGTGCCACACCTCCGGTTGCAAGCTTCACACCCTACTGTATAATGCTGTTCCAGTGTCCCCTAGTGGATGAAAGAGAAACAGACATTACTGTTTGGGTAGGTGTGGTGCTTTTAGCTTTTGTTGTCTTGCTCCCATGCAGTTCCCATAGTGGTAGAAGCCCCCTTTTTATGTGTTCTGTCTATAGTAGTTTGTGTTTTCTTTTTTGGTGGTACGTGGCTGTGTACCAGCTTCTTCTTAATGTCTGGTGCTTTCCGGAACACTACTTTTGGAGGTACGATATCTGCTAGTGTGTTATCTTGAAGTATCGGCAAGTGTTTATCTTTTTAATCTGATTTGCTTGTTTTATGTATTGTGTTATGAAAAGGATCTCTTCTTCTATTTTCTGTTCTGGTCTCTTTTTGTATTGTAGGAGGGGAGGTCTATCATTTTCCTTACCCATGGTATATGCTGTCTGTACCTTTTCTGTATTATACTGTTTCTCTCTAAATTTTAAACTTCGTTCTTGTCCTTGTGTCTCATAATCGCTGACTCGGGAGCAGTTCCTCCTGAGTCCTTTGAATTGGCCTACTGGGATACTGTTCAACCAGTTTGGGTGGTGGCAGCTGGAGGTTAGTATGAAGCTATTGACGTCCACTGGTTTGTTGAACGTGTTAGTATGTATTTCGTTATCTGTGATGAATATGTAAATATGTCATTAGTACCACAGCGTTGGTTTCTTGACCTCATTGTCACGGACTTCTGATCATTGTGATCTATGCACTTCTTGTGTTCCTTCTAAAAGCACTGTTCAGAAATCTGCACTTTATCTTCTCTCCCCAATGTATGGTGGCAGCGCTGATATTCTGTGGGATACGCCTGATTCCTCTACTGGTTACTGTTGGCATAGTGCTTGCTAAAAAGACTCTTGTTCTCATGATAGAGTCACTGAATCCAGACCAGAATTGGTGATTTTCTTCTATTTTTGTTATATATATAAAGTTTTTAAAAAAAAAGTGTTTTTCTTGTTTAATTAATGTTTGTTAATGCAAATGTCATTTTGTGTAACATATTTTTGTAATAATCAGAGGGTCAGCGAGACATTATGGAGCCAATGTATTATTTACTATTTGCTTCTCATTCCCCCAAAACAACCGGACCTCCCAAATGTAAGTAGAAGGAACTGCAGCAGGTATCTCCCATGCCTTCATACATGGACATTTCCCGGCGAGGGTCAGGTAAGTTTATTTTTTTCAAATACAACCCTAATTCCCCTACAAGTAAAAAAACAACATTTGAACAGACATCATTTATTTAAAACCAACAAATAATAAAACTTTCTTTACACAGAAAGAGACCCCCCCCCTTCCCTCCCGTAATATCATCTCACTATTCAAATGAGTTGTCAAAATCGGACACAGCCAAAATCACACCGGAAATCTTTTGATTTTAAACTACTTTATTTCATATCTTTAATACACATATTTTTGTCTATATTTGAAACTTAAAAAATACTTCACTCAGCAGTTGCTGGTGGTGGCAAAATGCACATGCGCAGCGGCCGCGTGGACACACATTGCGGCCGCATGCCTGAGGGGAGAAAGCGGGCGGGCTGGGACCATTTTCCAGGGGCTGCGTGATGTCACATCTGCGTTCATCTCTGATTAACCCCCTATAAGCTTCCAGAGTGCACCTCATATCTCATCTTTTCCAAGCTACTGCAAATGATATGAGATCGGTAGCAGCACTACTTTCAGGATTATTACACAGAACACACATAAAGGCTGACACAGCAAATAACAGTAACACACACAAGGGATTAATTAGAAATAAGGAAGCATAATAATCATTACGTCTAATTATCAACTGGTTCTGTGTGGGACCCATACACCTCTTTACTGCCACCAGCATCCCCTGGTACTGCACTGTGGCCATCCGCCCTGTCTCCCCCCACTACTGCCATCTGCCCTGTCTTCCCCCACTACGGCCAACGCCCTGTCTCCCCCCACTACTGCCATCTGCCCTGTCTCCCCCCACTACTGCCACCCACAATGTCTCCCCCCACTACTGCCATCTGCCCTGTCTCCCCCCCCTACTGCCACCCACCCTGTCTCCCCCCACTACTGCCATTTGCCCTGTCTTCCCCCACTACGGCCACTGCCCTGTCTCCCCACACAACTGCCACCCGCCCCATCTCCAACCACTACTGCCACCACCATCTCCCCCCCCTACTGTCATCCACCATCTCTTTGCCACTACTGCCACCCACCCTGTCTCCCTCCACTACTGCCACCAGCCCAGTCTTCCTCCACTACTGCCACCTGCCCCATCTCCCTCCATTGTTGCCACCCACCCTGTCTCCCCCCACTACTGTCACCTGCCTTGTCCCCCCCCCCCCCCACTGCTGCCACCCACCCTGTCTCCCACTACTGCCACTCGGCCTGTCTCCCCCCGCTACTGTCACACACTCTGTCTCCTCCCACTACTGCCACCGCGCTGTCACCCCCCCCCACTACTGCCACCCATCCCGTCTCCTTCCACAACCTATCCCCCCCTGCTTCCACCCACCATCTCCTTCCACTACTGCCATCCACCCTGTCTCCCCACACTACTGCCACCACCCAGTCGCATTCCACTACTGCCACCCACCATCTCTCCCCCACTATTGCCATCGCCCTGACTCTCCCCACTACCACCCACCTGTCTCCCTGACATCCAAACACTAGTTGGGGATTTATGGTACTAACAGTCGTTCATCAACAGATGGAAGTAACCAGGACAGTAAGGAAGCAGAAGCTGCTTCTGGTACATTGACCCTGGTCATGTAGGGCTGGGAGAGTCAGTAAGATTATGTAATAGGGGCCTACAGTTAGTCAGTAAGGAGGCAGAAGCTGCTTTTGGTACATGGACCCTGGTCATGTAGGGCTGGGAGAGTCAGTAAGATTATGTAATAGGGGCCTACAGTAAGTCAGTAAGGAGGCAGAAGCTGCTTCTGGTACATGGACCCTGGTCATGTAGGGCTGGGAGAGTCAGTAAGATTATGTAATAGGGGCCTACAGTAAGTCAGTAAGGAGGCAGAAGCTGCTTCTGGTACATGGACCCTGGTCATGTAGGGCTGGGAGAGTCAGTAAGATTATGTAATAGGGGCCTACAGTAAGTCAGTAAGGAGGCAGAAGCTGCTTCTGGTACATGGACCCTGGTCATGTAGGACTGGGAGAGTCAGTAAAATTATGTAATAGGTGACTACAGTAAGTCAGTAAGGAGGCAGAAGCTGCTTCTGGTACATGGACCCTGGTCATGTAGGGCTGGGAGAGTCAGTAAGATTGTGTTATGATTCCAGTACTTCTGACCAGAGGAGATCTTATGACAAAGGCCAGAGTACTGGAGGGGAATGCTGGTTACGGGAGCAGGAAAGCCTAGTAACCCCTGGCGCCCTAACTCCGTTGTCTCGCCCGTGTTATCAGAAATCCCCTGCGAGACTATGGTTGCTTGAGCCCATGGCAGCCGCGTTTGAAGGGCGGATTATGTCTGCCCAACTCCGATGCCCCCTCAGGTCTTAATGGGAGACAAAGGGAAATCCGAGACAGGGTGATAACAAGGGGCCCTCTGACTAAACAACCAGGCCAGGGGCTACAAGCTAACTAAACTCAAACCAGAAGTATGTGCGGACAAACCGCCAGGGAAAAGGACAACCAAAATCCACTAATCCGTTACTCCTACCCAGCACCGCTGGATACCAGAGTGGATTTGTGGGAGCGGAATCCTCCGCAAAAGCTCAGAGACTCAATATAACAAATAATAAATAGTAAGCGGTCAAGCCGCAACACACGGCTACGCCGCGACTCACGAACACCACAGGATGTTAAAGGTGCTCGGTCAGGACTCCAGGAACAGATGACAACTTCCGAGTACTGGACCACTGAGGACAGGAACGACCGGATAGAGCAGGACTGGAAACTCTCTGTAACTGAGACAGCAAACAGGAAGCTCAGGAACTAGCAGGAACCAAGCTCAGAACTTAAGCAGACTGAAAACCCAGAAATATCACCAGCGTCTGTGAACTGCAATCAGCCAGCATATAACAGAGAGGCCTAATTAATAATCCAGAGCAGCTGGCCTATTGCATGATTCCAACTGACAAGATGCAATTAGCAGCCAGGTGAGGCTGAACACATGGAACAAGCTGCAATTACACAGACTAACCAGCGGCAGCAGATAAGAGCATACTAAAACAGAGCAACAGGAAATCCTGGCATGCAAGACAACTTAATAAACATAAAATAGAAATGAACCACTACCTGTGGTTCATAACAGTATCCCCTCCTTAAGGGTGAGCTCCGAGCACCCCATGACACCCACGGGGAACATAAACAGAAGTATAACATGAAATACCTAACAAAAATGCAAAACAGGAATGAGCCACAGCCGTGGCTCATAACATTACCCCCCCCCCTTGAGGAGGGGTCAAAAGACCCCAATATTCAGACTATCCAGAACAAGGGATACAAAAAAAACAAAAAACCTGACACACTGGTCTAACAGACAAGAAAACAAAAAACAAGCTGTAGCAACAACTTGTAACAGTGCCCTCCCCTTGATGGTGGCCACTGGACACAAGACAAGGAAAAAAAAAATCTCTCTTTTTTTTTTATCAAGGCAAGAGTCAAAAATTATTTATTTTTCTTCTTCTTCTTTTTACAAAGCTCTTTAGGTCTGACCAAGGTAATTCCCCAAACATTGTCTGAACTGATGGTACCACCCAACAAGGCTGCGTTCAAATCAGAGACAGGTTTCTTACCCTTGGGAGCTGAACTTTCTGGCAAAGTACTATTATTAGAAGAAGAAGAAGTCAGAAAAGCACATCCTGCAGTCAAAACAACGGGCTGGGACTCTTGTGCCGAGTTTACAGTATTTGGTGGAATCTCAGCAGACAAGACGGGTGACTTAGAGGAACCTGAACCAATTTCTTTGGAACCATATCTTTTAATAATTGCATCACTGAATGCTGGGGGATCCTGAAGAATGGGATCTTCAGCTTTCATTAGGCTGGTCACCCACTCAAAAGGCTCTCCTTTAAAAGAATAAATAAGATAGAGCACAAGGTTCTCTGGAGTGATGCCCAGAAATGGTCTAGACAACATAATAATGTAATAGTGTTTGTAAAGCGCCAGAAATTGGGCTAAGTCCCCATCAAAGATTATGGATGTTGAGATATCAGAGTCAGGATCTGTTTCCTTCCCATCTGACTGACTGAAGTGCTTTGCTAGGACCTGGTCACTATTGCCCTTACTTGAGGCTGAGACTTTCTGAACCCCACCCGGGGCAGTGACTTTCTGAACCCCACCCGGGGCAGTGACTTTCTGAACCCCACCCGGGGCAGTGACTTTCTGAACCCCACCCGGGGCAGTGACTTTCTGAACCCCACACGGGGCAGTGACTTTCTGAACCCCACACGGGGCAGTGACTTTCTGAACCCCACCCGGGGCAGTGACTTTCTGAACCCCACCCGGGGCAGTGACTTTCTGAACCCCACCTGGGGCAGTGGCCTCCGGGAACCCCGCTGGGGCAGTGGCCTCCGGGAACCCCGCTGGGGCAGTGGCCTCCGGGAACCCCGCTGGGGCAGTGGCCTCCGGGAACCCCGCTGGGGCAGTGGCCTCCGGGAACCCCGCTGGGGCAGTGGCCTCCGGGAACCCCGCTGGGGTCAGCACCTCGGATTCTTTTACTGGGACCGGGCCGTTGGCCTCCCTGACTGGGATCGGGCCATCGGCCTCCCTCTCTGAGTCGATAATTATCTAAAGTTCTCCCGGGACTATGGCTTCCGGGACTTTTGCTGAAGCAATAACGTTCAGATCCTCCACTAATGCTATGCTTCTTAAGTTCTTTCCTGGGGAAGCGACTTCTAGACCCTTCTTTGGGGCTGCGTTTCTCGAGACCCCACTTGGGGATATTACTTCAAAGATCCCTTCTGGGGTTTTGCTTCTCGAGTTCCCTTCAAGAACTATGGTTTTAGATACCCTTTCTGGGATTGCGCTTTTCAAATCCCTACCTGGGGTAACAGCTTCTGAGACCCCTTCCGGTATGGACACCTGAACTATAATATTTGATGTCCCTCTATAAGCTAGGGCATCGGGTACCGCTCCAGCACTCTGGGCATCGGGTACCGCTCCAGTACTCTGGGCATCGGGCACCGCTCCAGCACTCTGGGCATCGGGCACCGCTCCAGCACTCTGGGCATCGGGCACCGCTCCAGCACTCTGGGCATCGGGCACCGCTCCAGCACTCTGGGCATCGGGCACCGCTCCAGCACTCTGGGCATCGGGCACCGCTCCAGGACCCTGGGCATCGGGCACCACTCCAGGACCCTGGGCATCGGGCACCACTCCAGGACCCTGGGCATCGGGCACCCCTCCAGGGACTTGCAACTCCGCTTCCACAGGAACCTCAAGAGAGGAGAGAAACATTCTCTTTTGATTCCTGAATCTATAATGGGGCTCCCTTGCCCAAGGACCCCAATTATAGGACAGAGAGCTTTTTTGTGTGGGTTGTGTGACAAGTACCTCTGCCACAGTAGAGACAGGAGTAGGTCTTGTATCATGACTCAACTTGGCCAGAGGGCAAGACTCGTCACCACACTTTGGCTTGCGCAACTCACAGGTCTGCAGATAATGGCCTAAACCCCCACAATATAGGCATAAGTTTAAGTTTCTGCGACGCAGACGCTCCTCTTCTGAGAGCCTGGGCCGCAGAAAACTTTTAAACCTTTTCTCTTCAATTAAACCAGAGGATTCTCTTGTCACCATACTGTGAATAAGAGTCTCTTTAGAGATAGATGTACTCTCAACGACTTCTGGCAAAATGAGCAAGATTTTAGTCAGAAGGTTTTGCAGTTGCTTTAGGGATTGCTGCCAAACTTGTAGTCGCTCTGGTCTCAAAGCACTGAATACAGAGTTCAGGGCTTCGAGAGATGCCTGCAGGGCTTGCATAGTAGACATAGGAGGATTTAAGACAAGGCAAGACAAGGCAAGACAAGACAAGACAAGACAAGGCAAGACTAAATTTTGCTAAACAAATCAAGACCTTTTTTTTTATTTTATTTTTTTTATTAATTTTTTTTTAAACACCGGACTGGATTCTAAACACCGGACTGGATTCTAAACACCGGACTGGATTCTAAACACCGGACTGGATTCTGCACACCGGACTGGAATCTGCACACCGGACTGGAATCTGCACACCGGACTGGAATCTGCACACTGAATTCTAGACAGGACTGGATTCTAAACACCGGACTGGAATCTGCACACTGAATTCTATACAGGACTGGATTCTAGACTAGACACTGGACTGGGCCAAAAAAGAAAAAAAGTTTTATTTCTTTTTTGTGGTATGGCTGGTGATAATGTTATGATTCCAGTACTTCTGACCAGAGGAGATCTTATGACAAAGGCCAGAGTACTGGAGGGGAATGCTGGTTACGGGAGCAGGAAAGCCTAGTAACCCCTGGCGCCCTAACTCCGTTGTCTCGCCCGTGTTATCAGAAATCCCCTGCGAGACTATGGTTGCTTGAGCCCATGGCAGCCGCGTTTGAAGGGCGGATTATGTCTGCCCAACTCCGATGCCCCCTCAGGTCTTAATGGGAGACAAAGGGAAATCCGAGACAGGGTGATAACAAGGGGCCCTCTGACTAAACAACCAGGCCAGGGGCTACAAGCTAACTAAACTCAAACCAGAAGTATGTGCGGACAAACCGCCAGGGAAAAAGACAACCAAAATCCACTAATCCGTTACTCCTACCCAGCACCGCTGGATACCAGAGTGGATTTGTGGGAGCGGAATCCTCCGCAAAAGCTCAGAGACTCAATATAACAAATAATAAATAGTAAGCGGTCAAGCCGCAACACACGGCTACACCGCGACTCACGAACACCACAGGATGTTAAAGGTGCTCGGTCAGGACTCCAGGAACAGATGACAACTTCCGAGTACTGGACCACTGAGGACAGGAACGACCGGATAGAGCAGGACTGGAAACACTCTCTGCAACAGATACAGCAAACAGGAAGCTCAGGAACTAGCAGGAACCAAGCTCAGAACTCAAGCAGACTGAAAACCCAGAAATATCACCAGCGTCTGTGAACTGCAATCAGCCAGCATATAACAGAGAGGCATAATTAATAATCCAGAGCAGCTGGCCTATTGCATGATTCCAACTGACAAGATGCAATTAGCAGCCAGGTGAGGCTGAACACATGGAACAAGCTGCAATTACACAGACTAACCAGCGGCAGCAGATAAGAGCATACTAAAACAGAGCAACAGGAAATCCTGGCATGCAAGACAACTTAATAAACATAAAATAGAAATGAACCACTACCTGTGGTTCATAACAGTATCCCCTCCTTAAGGGTGAGCTCCGAGCACCCCATGACACCCACGGGGAACATAAACAGAAGTATAACATGAAATACCTAACAAAAATGCAAAACAGGAATGAGCCACAGCCGTGGCTCATAACATTACCCCCCCCTTGAGGAGGGGTCAAAAGACCCCAATATTCAGACTATCCAGAACAAGGGATACAAAAAAAAAAAAAAAACCTGACACACTGGTCTAACAGACAAGAAAACAAAAAACAAGCTGTAGCAACAACTTGTAACAGTGCCCTCCCCTTGATGGTGGCCACTGGACACAAGACAAGGAAAAAAAAAATCTCTCTTTTTTTTTTATCAAGGCAAGAGTCAAAAATTATTTCTTTTTCTTCTTCTTCTTTTTACAAAGCTCTTTAGGTCTGACCAAGGTAATTCCCCAAACATTGTCTGAACTGATGGTACCACCCAACAAGGCTGCGTTCAAATCAGAGACAGGTTTCTTACCCTTGGGAGCTGAACTTTCTGGCAAAGTACTATTATTAGAAGAAGAAGAAGTCAGAAAAGCACATCCTGCAGTCAAAACAACGGGCTGGGACTCTTGTGCCGAGTTTACAGTATTTGGTGGAATCTCAGCAGACAAGACGGGTGACTTAGAGGAACCTGAACCAATTTCTTTGGAACCATATCTTTTAATAATTGCATCACTGAATGCTGGGGGATCCTGAAGAATGGGATCTTCAGCTTTCATTAGGCTGGTCACCCACTCAAAAGGCTCTCCTTTAAAAGAATAAATAAGATAGAGCACAAGGTTCTCTGGAGTGATGCCCAGAAATGGTCTAGACAACATAATAATGTAATAGTGTTTGTAAAGCGCCAGAAATTGGGCTAAGTCCCCATCAAAGATTATGGATGTTGAGATATCAGAGTCAGGATCTGTTTCCTTCCCATCTGACTGACTGAAGTGCTTTGCTAGGACCTGGTCACTATTGCCCTTACTTGAGGCTGAGACTTTCTGAACCCCACCCGGGGCAGTGACTTTCTGAACCCCACCCGGGGCAGTGACTTTCTGAACCCCACCCGGGGCAGTGACTTTCTGAACCCCACACGGGGCAGTGACTTTCTGAACCCCACACGGGGCAGTGACTTTCTGAACCCCACCCGGGGCAGTGACTTTCTGAACCCCACCCAGGGCAGTGACTTTCTGAACCCCACCTGGGGCAGTGGCCTCCGGGAACCCTGCTGGGGCAGTGGCCTCCGGGAACCCCGCTGGGGCAGTGGCCTCCGGGAACCCCGCTGGGGCAGTGGCCTCCGGGAACCCCGCTGGGGCAGTGGCCTCCGGGAACCCCGCTGGGGTCAGCACCTCGGATTCTTTTACTGGGACCGGGCCGTTGGCCTCCCTGACTGGGATCGGGCCATCGGCCTCCCTCTCTGAGTCGATAATTATCTAAAGTTCTCCCGGGACTATGGCTTCCGGGACTTTTGCTGAAGCAATAACGTTCAGATCCTCCACTAATGCTATGCTTCTTAAGTTCTTTCCTGGGGAAGCGACTTCTAGACCCTTCTTTGGGGCTGCGTTTCTCGAGACCCCACTTGGGGATATTACTTCAAAGATCCCTTCTGGGGTTTTGCTTCTCGAGTTCCCTTCAAGAACTATGGTTTTAGATACCCTTTCTGGGATTGCGCTTTTCAAATCCCTACCTGGGGTAACAGCTTCTGAGACCCCTTCCGGTATGGACACCTGAACTATAATATTTGATGTCCCTCTATAAGCTAGGGCATCGGGTACCGCTCCAGCACTCTGGGCATCGGGTACCGCTCCAGCACTCTGGGCATCGGGCACCGCTCCAGCACTCTGGGCATCGGGTACCGCTCCAGCACTCTGGGCATCGGGCACCGCTCCAGCACTCTGGGCATCGGGCACCGCTCCAGCACTCTGGGCATCGGGCACCGCTCCAGCACTCTGGGCATCGGGCACCGCTCCAGCACTCTGGGCATCGGGCACCGCTCCAGCACTCTTGGCATCGGGCACCGCTCCAGCACTCTGGGCATCGGGCACCGCTCCAGGACCCTGGGCATCGGGCACCGCTCCAGGACCCTGGGCATCGGGCACCGCTCCAGGACCCTGGGCATCGGGCACCACTCCAGGACCCTGGGCATCGGGCACCACTCCAGGACCCTGGGCATCGGGCACCACTCCAGGACCCTGGGCATCGGGCACCCCTCCAGGGACTTGCAACTCCGCTTCCACAGGAACCTCAAGAGAGGAGAGAAACATTCTCTTTTGATTCCTGAATCTATAATGGGGCTCCCTTGCCCAAGGACCCCAATTATAGGACAGAGAGCTTTTTTGTGTGGGTTGTGTGACAAGTACCTCTGCCACAGTAGAGACAGGAGTAGGTCTTGTATCATGACTCAACTTGGCCAGAGGGCAAGACTCGTCACCACACTTTGGCTTGCGCAACTCACAGGTCTGCAGATAATGGCCTAAACCCCCACAATATAGGCATAAGTTTAAGTTTCTGCGACGCAGACGCTCCTCTTCTGAGAGCCTGGGCCGCAGAAAACTTTTAAACCTTTTCTCTTCAATTAAACCAGAGGATTCTCTTGTCACCATACTGTGAATAAGAGTCTCTTTAGAGATAGATGTACTCTCAACGACTTCTGGCAAAATGAGCAAGATTTTAGTCAGAAGGTTTTGCAGTTGCTTTAGGGATTGCTGCCAAACTTGTAGTCGCTCTGGTCTCAAAGCACTGAATACAGAGTTCAGGGCTTCGAGAGATGCCTGCAGGGCTTGCATAGTAGACATAGGAGGATTTAAGACAAGGCAAGACAAGGCAAGACAAGACAAGACAAGACAAGGCAAGACTAAATTTTGCTAAACAAATCAAGACCTTTTTTTTTATTTTATTTTTTTTATTAATTTTTTTTTAAACACCGGACTGGATTCTAAACACCGGACTGGATTCTAAACACCGGACTGGATTCTGCACACCGGACTGGATTCTGCACACCGGACTGGAATCTGCACACCGGACTGGAATCTGCACACCGGACTGGAATCTGCACACTGAATTCTAGACAGGACTGGATTCTAAACACCGGACTGGAATCTGCACACTGAATTCTATACAGGACTGGATTCTAGACTAGACACTGGACTGGGCCAAAAAAGAAAAAAAGTTTTATTTCTTTTTTGTGGTATGGCTGGTGATAATGTTATGATTCCAGTACTTCTGACCAGAGGAGATCTTATGACAAAGGCCAGAGTACTGGAGGGGAATGCTGGTTACGGGAGCAGGAAAGCCTAGTAACCCCTGGCGCCCTAACTCCGTTGTCTCGCCCGTGTTATCAGAAATCCCCTGCGAGACTATGGTTGCTTGAGCCCATGGCAGCCGCGTTTGAAGGGTGGATTATGTCTGCCCAACTCCGATGCCCCCTCAGGTCTTAATGGGAGACAAAGGGAAATCCGAGACAGGGTGATAACAAGGGGCCCTCTGACTAAACAACCAGGCCAGGGGCTACAAGCTAACTAAACTCAAACCAGAAGTATGTGCGGACAAACCGCCAGGGAAAAAGACAACCAAAATCCACTAATCCGTTACTCCTACCCAGCACCGCTGGATACCAGAGTGGATTTGTGGGAGCGGAATCCTCCGCAAAAGCTCCGAGACTCAATATAACAAATAATAAATAGTAAGCGGTCAAGCCGCAACACACGGCTACGCCGCGACTCACGAACACCACAGGATGTTAAAGGTGCTCGGTCAGGACTCCAGGAACAGATGACAACTTCCGAGTACTGGACCACTGAGGACAGGAACGACCGGATAGAGCAGGACTGGAAACACTCTCTGCAACAGATACAGCAAACAGGAAGCTCAGGAACTAGCAGGAACCAAGCTCAGAACTCAAGCAGACTGAAAACCCAGAAATATCACCAGCGTCTGTGAACTGCAATCAGCCAGCATATAACAGAGAGGCATAATTAATAATCCAGAGCAGCTGGCCTATTGCATGATTCCAACTGACAAGATGCAATTAGCAGCCAGGTGAGGCTGAACACATGGAACAAGCTGCAATTACACAGACTAACCAGCGGCAGCAGATAAGAGCATACTAAAACAGAGCAACAGGAAATCCTGGCATGCAAGACAACTTAATAAACATAAAATAGAAATGAACCACTACCTGTGGTTCATAACAGATTGTGTAATAGGGAACTACAGTAAGTCAGTAAGGAGGTAGATGTTGCTTCTGGTACATGGACCCTGGTCATGTAGGGCTGGGAGAGTCAGTAAGATTATGTAATAGGGGCCTACAGTAAGTCAGTAAGGAGGCAGATGCTGCTTCTGGTACATGGATCCTGGTCATGTAGGGCTGGGAGAGTCAGTAAGATTCTGTAATAGGGGCCTACAGTAAGTCAGTAAGGAGGCAGAAGCTGCTTCTGGTACATGGACCCTGGTCATGTAGGGCTGGGAGAGTCAGTAAGATTCTGTAATAGGGGCCTACAGTAAGTCAGTAAGGAGGCAGAAGCTGCTTCTGGTACATGGACCCTGGTCATGTAGGGCTGGGAGAGTCAGTAAGATTCTGTAATAGGGGCCTACAGTAAGTCAGAAAGGATAGCAGATGCTGCTTCTTGTACATGGACCCTGGTCATGTAGGGCTGGGAGAGTCAGTAAGATTATGTAATAGGGGCCTACAGTAAGTCAGTAAGGAGGCAGAAGCTGCTTTTGGTACATAGACTCTGGTCATGTAGGGCTGGGAGAGTCAGTAAGATTATGTAATAGGGGCCTACAGTAAGTCAGTAAGGAGGCAGAAGCTGCTTCTGGTACATGGACCCTGGTCATGTAGGGCTGGGAGAGTCAGTAAGATTGTGTAATAGGGGCCTACAGTAAGTCAGTAAGGAGGCAGAAGCTGCTTATGGTACATGGACCCTGGACATGTAGGGCTAGGAGAGTCAGTAAGATTGTGTAATAGGGGCCTACAGTAAGTCAGTAAGGAGGCAGAAGCTGCTTCTGGTACATGGACCCTGGTCATGTAGGGCTGGGAGAGTCAGTAAGATTGTGTAATAGGGGCCTACAGTAAGTCAGTAAGGAGGCAGAAGCTGCTTCTGGTACATGGACCCTGGTCATGTAGGGCTGGGAGAGTCAGTAAGATTATGTAATAGGGGCCTACAGTATGTCAGTAAGGAGGC
This sequence comes from Pseudophryne corroboree, assembly GCF_028390025.1. NCBI lineage: Eukaryota > Metazoa > Chordata > Amphibia > Anura > Myobatrachidae > Pseudophryne > Pseudophryne corroboree. The sequence goes on along the minus strand of NW_026967522.1, from coordinate 288,478 downwards.
AGATGCTGCTTCTGGTACATGGACCCTGGTCATGTAGGGCTGGGAGAGTCAGTAAGATTATGTAATAGGGGCCTACAGTAAGTCAGTAAGGAGGCAGAAGCTGCTTCTGGTACATGGACCCTGGTCATGTAGGGCTGGGAGAGTCAGTAAGATTATGTAATAGGGGCCTACAGTAAGTCAGTAAGGAGGCAGACGCTGCTTCTGGTACATGGACCCTGGTCATGTAGGGCTGGGAGAGTCAGTAAGATTATGTAATAGGGGCCTACAATAAGTCAGTAAGGAGGCAGAAGCTGCTTCTGGTACATGGACCCTGGTCATGTAGGGCTGGGAGAGTCAGTAAGATTATGTAATAGGGGCCTACAGTAAGTCAGTAAGGAGGCAGAAGCTGCTTCTGGTACATGGACCCTGGTCATGTAGGGCTGGGAGAGTCAGTAAGATTATGTAATAGGTGCCTACAGTAAGTCAGTAAGGAGGCAGATGCTGCTTCTGGTACATGGACCCTGGTCATGTAGGGCTGGGAGAGTCAGTAAGATTGTGTAATAGGGGCCTATAGTAAGTCAGTAAGGAGGCAGAAGCTGCTTCTGGTACATGGACCCTGGTCATGTCGGGCTGGGAGAGTCAGTAAGATTATGTAATAGGGGCCTACAGTAAGTCAGTAAGGAGGCAGAAGCTGCTTCTGGTACATGGACCCTGGTCATGTAGGGCTGGGAGAGTCAGTAAGATTCTGTAATAGGGGACTACAGTAAGTCAGTAAGGAGGCAGAAGCTGCTTCTGGTACATGGACCCTGGTCATGTAGGGCTGGGAGAGTCAGTAAGATTGTGTAATAGGGGCCTACAGTAAGTCAGTAAGGAGGCAGAAGCTGCTTCTGGTACATGGACCCTGGTCATGTAGGGCTGGGAGAGTCAGTAAGATTCTGTAATAGGGGACTACAGTAAGTCAGTAAGGAGGCAGAAGCTGCTTCTGGTACATGGACCCTGGTCATGTAGGGCTGGGAGAGTCAGTAAGATTGTGTAATAGGGGCCTACAGTAAGTCAGTAAGGAGGCAGAAGCTGCTTCTGGTACATGGACCCTGGTCATGTAGGGCTGGGAGAGTCAGTAAGATTGTGTAATAGGGGCCTACAGTAAGTCAGTAAGGAGGCAGAAGCTGCTTCTGGTACATGGACCCTGGTCATGTAGGGCTAGGAGAGTCAGTAAGATTATGTAATAGGGGCCTACAGTAAGTCAGTAAGGAGGCAGAAGCTGCTTCTGGTACATGGACCCTGGTCATGTAGGGCTGGAAGAGTCAGTAAGATTCTGTAATAGGGGCCTACAGTAAGTCAGTAAGGAGGCAGAAGCTGCTTCTGGTACATGGACCCTGGTCATGTAGGGCTAGGAGAGTCAGTAAGATTATGTAATAGGGGCCTACAGTAAGTCAGTAAGGAGGCAGAAGCTGCTTCTGGTACATGGACCCTGGTCATGTAGGGCTGGAAGAGTCAGTAAGATTGTGTAATAGGGGCCTACAGTAAGTCAGTAAGGAGGCAGAAGCTGCTTCTGGTACATGGACCCTGGTCATGTAGGGCTAGGAGAGTCAGTAAGATTATGTAATAGGGGCCTACAGTAAGTCAGTAAGGAGGCAGAAGCTGCTTCTGGTACATGGACCCTGGTCATGTAGGGCTGGAAGAGTCAGTAAGATTCTGTAATAGGGGCCTACAGTAAGTCAGTAAGGAGGCAGAAGCTGCTTCTGGTACATTGACACTGGTCATGTAGGGCTGGGAGAGTCAGTAAGATTATGTAATAGGGGCCTACAGTAAGTCAGTAAGGAGGCAGAAGCTGCTTCTGGTACATGGACCCTGGTCATGTAGGGCTGGGAGAGTCAGTAAGATTATGTAATAGGGGCCTACAGTAAGTCAGTAAGGAGGCAGATGCTGCTAATTAGCAATCCTTTTTCTAGCGTGCTGGGGGCCGCCCATCGCAGGGCGAGGTAGCCTAGTATGCAGACCGGCGCCTCCCCCCTTTATGAAGCAGAAATTGCGATCGCTCCACAATTTCTGCTTCATCTTAGAAACTATTGAAGCATCCTGCCAGCTTTGCTGTGCCTGCAGGATCCCCACCGCGTTTTTCTAGATTGCGATGGCTGCGTGTGATGTCATGCAGCCACAGTGAACATGACCGTTTGTCCGCCTCCCTTTCTCGCAACACATCACTTGCAACGCTCCATCTTCTCACTGGAAACGGAGCTTTACCCCCCACCCCGTGACTGCCTCTGCCTGATTAACAAGAAGCAATCACATTTCCTACAGCCCCCTGTAGAGAATGCAGGTGCATACGCAGGACAAGCGCTGCGCATGCGTCCGCAACTTTTTCTCAATAATTCCGTTTGGATCACACACTGTAGTCTAACCTGAATTAGGTCCAGAGTCACCATCTTACAGGCAGCCGGTGGAGGGAGCAGAGAATGGGTGTTATGTGGCAGGAACGGGCTGGTTAGGTAATAGCCTGTTTGCTGCATTCTGTACAAGCTACAAGCAGTGTAATTCTTTTGCTGGGAGACCCAGGTAGAGGACATTGCAGTAGTATAAATGGTCAGAAGTGTGATCACAACAGGGTGCGCTTAAAACACAGTGTGCAGCCAGACTATACTATCCTAATTGAAGGATTCCCCAAAGCCTTCACCAAACATCAGAACACAAATACAAAATAGGATAAACTTATCTGGCGCTACTGGGAGATTACAGATCCATGCGAATGATCTTCAGTGTATATAAACCATGAGGATTTGTATCCACCCAAAAGGAAAGCAAAATTGCATATAGTGAAGTACAATTTTTAATATTTTAGGTTAATAACAATTAAAACAGATGACGTATCAAAACTCCACACACAACTACACAAATTAAATGAAAGCCTCAATGACTGTGATTGAATGAATTACCAGAAGCCAAGAACTGACAAATCAGTTCAGTATCAGCATGTGTGTGGTGGGTCCCGGGTTCCCACGGATGTTGTATCACCGCTGAATCAGCTGACCTGGACTTCACCTCGTCACGGTCACGTCGGCTGCCAGATATCGATGTCCCCGCTCCAACGCGTTTCCACCTCTCAAGCTGAGGTCTTTTTCAAGGAGAATCCGGGCTGTGTGTGTGGAGAAGGGCCCCTAGATATTTAAACACAGTTCTGTCCAATCCCCGTCCTATAACTCCAGCTGATAATCATATGGTAATCTACTACAAATCCCATAGTGCATTGCTCTGAGTTAATGCATATTCCCATAGAGACGTAACGTCACTTCCGGTCCGTTAAAAAAATGCGTGTGTCTACTAAGTATGTTTCTTATAATCAGTTGTCACATCTAGCAGACAATATTGTATGATCGGCATTTCAAAAATACATAATTCTATCAAAATATATACATTTGTCCCCTCAAGTTGATTAAAGATATGTGTCCATAGTAACGATCGAGGAGGCGTTGCGTCACTTCCGGCAGTGTCTGTCTCCATAGAAACCTGAAAGGCGTGTCCGTTCATTGTTCTGTGTATTCAACAATGTGCAGCACTCAAGTCCTTATTTCATGTACCCGGAATATGTAACTATGGTCCAGAGGAACAGTCGCCCAGCATCCCGCTCTGTTATGGTTTTTATGTACTCATAATGACAGGGAGCGTCAATCCGCTTCTAGTGGTGTATTTTCATTCTCAGCCATTCTAATATCCATAGCCAACCAGAGGGCATGTATTATCTGCATTGACATATGACTATTACATTCCATCACTACAACCCCCTAAACCTAATTGTACCCCGGACCCTCCCATGATCTCTATACATGAAGTCACTAAAAGTCCTTTGATCATTATGGGATGGTCTCGGGGACAATGCTGATCAGTTTAAAATAGATAGTCCAGAAGTGTTAAGACGATATCCTGCAGTTAATAAATAAAAAAATAAAAGATCAATATAAATGCCAATAAAAACACGTATAGGTGACGAATGCAATCCCCATGAATAAAACAGCCGCACACCCCCCAATCAAAGTGCAGTGATCTTCCTGCATGCAAATATCGGAAAACATGGAGTGATTACAGGTGGCATATAAGACTCAATGTGATCATAAAAACCATTTAATCTCAAAATCATTATTGAGTCCCCCAGGTTTAAGAGTCCCTAACTCAAAAATGGTACGCATTTCGGATTTCGCTAACTGACTGGCCAGATCTCTTTGTCTCCAGTGTCCCGATATCTGTTTGAGACCAAAAAATCTTTTGATATCCAATATATTACTTCCATGTTTTTGTCTGAAATGTTCCGACAATGCATGTGTCTGTAACCCGTTCTTTATGTTACGAATATGTTCCCCTATACGGATTTTCAGGGCTCTAGATGTCCGGCCTATATACACCAATCCACAGGAGCATTCAATACCGTAAACAACGTTTTTTACGTTACACGTGATGAATTCATTGATCTTGATGATCTTCCCGTTAATCTCTACCTCTGTAAGTTTTTTACTATCACCCTTTATTCCTCTGCACCCTATGCAAGTTCCGCACCTAAAGAAACCTTTTGTTTTTACTCTGGCATTTGCTGTTATAGGGGGGCACATACTTCTTACAATTTTTGAACCTATGTTTGGTGCCCTTCTGTAGATGCATTTGGGTTTTTGGGTAGTGATTTTCCTATAATTGGATCATTTCTTAAGATATTCCAATGTTTATTGAGAATCCTCTCAAGAGACTTATACTGGCTGTTAAACGTTGTTATAAATGCCAAATCATAACTGTTATCCTTAACGGAATTGATATTCTTATTGATTAATAGCTCCTCCCTCTTTACTGTGTCGATTGTATTCAAAGTTTTGTCCAATGAAGTTTTGCAGTAGCCTGAGGCTAGGAACTTGTCTTTCATCAGTGATGCTTGTTCCTTGTAGTGATCATTCATGGAACAGTTTCGTTTGATCCTTCGTAGTTGTCCCCCAGGGATTGCTCCAAGCCAGTTGGGGTGGTGGCAACTCTCGGCTCTCAAGAAAGTGCCAGAATCAGTTGGTTTCGTATAACATTTTGTGTGGAGACTGTTATTCTCTACGAATATGGTCACATCTAGAAAATTTATAGAGGAGGTACTGTCTTCAAAAGAAAATTCAATATTCAGCTCATTGTGATTCAGATAAGAATAAAAATCACCCAGGGTATCACGGCCCCCTTTCCAAATAAAAAAGACATCATCAATGTATCTTCGCCAGGACACCAGGTTCGCTCCAAAAGGGTTATGGCTCCAAATTACCTCATTCTCCCAATGGCCCATGAAGATGTTTGCGTAACTTGGAGCGAACCTGGTGCCCATGGCAGTCCCCACTTTTTGAAGATAAAAGGTGTCATTAAACAGAAAAAAGTTATTGGACAATATGAAATGAACTCCTTCCAAAATAAAATCCTGAAGTTTACTATCCAGTGAGCTATTTTCCAGAAACATTTTTACCGCTGTCTCTCCTTTATGATGGTCAATTATTGTGTACAAGGATCGAACGTCAGCGGTAACTAAAATCCAACCTTCTTCCCATATGAGAGTGTTAATAAAGTTGAGAACATCTCTTGTGTCTTTTAAATGGGAGGGGTTTGTTAGAACCAAAGGCTGTAAATAATAATCAAGAAATTCGGATAAATTAGCCGTCACAGACCCAATACCTGACACAATGGGTCTGCCCGGGGGATGGGTGGGGTTCTTGTGGATCTTTGGAAGAATATATAACACAGGAGTTGTGGGTTCATTATTGAAAAGGAATTTGTATTCCTTTTCATTTAGGACTTCCAAGTCCCTATATTTGTCCAACAAAACCTTCAAATTGGAAAGGACGCCATTTGTGAGGTCTGTACGTAGTTTTTGGTATGTTGTTCTCTCGTCCAACTGTCTAAGAACCTCCTGTTCGTACCACAATTTAGACATGATAACTATGCTGCCCCCCTTATCGGCTGGTTTGATAACTAGCTCAGTGTTTTCCTTCAAGTTTTTAAGGGCCTCTCTCTCTTTTCTGGTCCAATTTTGTTTGATGTCCTTATGACTCAAATTTTGTACATCATTGATGCAGAGATTGAGGAAAGTGTCCAAAAAGCTTCCCCTCATGTGGGTGGGGTTAAATATGGATTTAGGTCTAAAATGAGTCCCCTCATCCGATGCCTCTTCCACTTCTCCATTATGTTCTTTATTCAAAAATAACTTCTTGATGGATAATTTCCTGATGTATTTATTTAAATCCACAAATGTCAGTAGTCTATGTGTGATGATACAAGTGCATGTATGACTGTAGGTAGATCTTCTGAGGGAATAAAGTGCTGGAGTCTGGCTATGTTCCTCAGATGAGGATCTGATTGTGGCTGATACCTCCACCATCCAGGACACTAAGATTCTGCACATGACCAGCATTTTGTAAACCTGAACCCCCAAGTGTAAGTCTGGTTGGTAACAAAGCAGAGCTGTAGCCCTGTCCTTTGTTGGCGAACTAGCATAAGGACCTGTTTCACCAGGATTGAGTCACAGCCAACTGGCATCACCCACACCTGGAGCTCAGCGAGACATTTAGGATTGGTACTGGGTTCTCAGTACCCAGAGCAAAAGACAGATCATCTGCATAGCAGTGGTAGATGAGGGCATGACATCTGATTATTTCACCCAGTGGTAGCATGTATATTGCAAAAAGCACAGGACATAAGATAAGAATAAGAACCTTGAAGAACAACGCATGGCAATGATAAGTATACTCCAGAAGATTAAAATGGCTTCTCACCTGTGTGACTTCTCTGGTGTGTAACAAGATATGATTTCTGTGTAAAACATTTCCCACACTCAGAACATGGAAATGGCTTCTCACCTGTGTGACTTCTGTGATGTATAACAAGACATGATTTCTGTGTAAAACATTTCCCACACTCAGAGCAAGAAAATGGCTTCTCACCTGTGTGACTTCTCTGATGTTTAACAAGATCTGATATCTGTGTAAAACATTTCCCACACTCAGAACAGGAATATGGCTTCTCACCTGTGTGACTTCTCTGATGTTTAACAAGATCTGATTTCCGGGCAAAACATTTCCCACACTCAGAACATGGAAATGGCTTCTCACCTGTGTGACTTAGCTGATGTCTAACAAGTTGTGATTTCCGTGAAAAACATTTCTCACACTCAGAGCAAGAAAATGGCTTCTCACCTGTGTGACTTCTCTGATGTCTAACAAGCTCTATTTTGTCTGCAAAACATTTCCCACACTCAGAACATGGAAATGGCTTCTCACCTGTGTGACTTAGCTGATGTCTAACAAGTTGTGATTTCCGGGCAAAACATTTCCCACACTCAGAACATGGAAATGGCTTCTCACCTGTGTGACTTCTCTGATGTCTAACAAGATCTGGTTTGTCTGCAAAACATTTCCCACACTCCGAACATGGAAATGGCTTCTCACCTGTGTGACTTCTGTGATGTATAACAAGATATGATTTCTGTGTAAAACATTTCCCACACTCAGAGCAAGAAAATGGCTTCTCACCTGTGTGACTTCTCTGATGTTTAACAAGATCTGATTTCCGGGCAAAACATTTCCCACACTCAGAACATGGAAATGGCCTCTCACCTGTGTGACTTAGCTGATGTCTAACAAGTTGTGATTTCCGTGAAAAACATTTCTCACACTCAGAGCAAGAAAATGGCTTCTCACCTGTGTGACTTCTCTGATGTCTAACAAGCTCTATTTTGTCTGCAAAACATTTCCCACACTCAGAACATGGAAATGGCTTCTCACCTGTGTGACTTAGCTGATGTCTAACAAGTTGTGATTTCCAGATAAAACATTTCCCACACTCAGAACATGGAAATGGCCTCTCACCTGTGTGACTTCTCTGATGTCTAGCAAGTTGTGATTTATGTGCAAAATGTTTCCCACACTCAGAACATGGAAATGGTGATGTACCTGTGTGACTACTCTTATGTGCATCAAGACTTGATTTGTATGTAAAACATTTCCCACACTCAGAACAGGAATATGGTTTCTCACTTGTATGCAATCTCTTATGTATTAGAAGTGATTTGTATGTAAAACAGTTCCCGCACTCAGAACATGGAAATGGATTCTCACCTGTGTGACTTCGCTGATGTGTAACAAGTTGTGAGTTCCGGGTAAAACATTTCCCGCACGCAGAGCATGAAAATGGCCTCTCACCTGTGTGTCTTCCCTGATGTGTAACAAGAGCTGACTTGTATGTAAAACATTTTCCACACTCAGAACATGGAAATGGCCTCTCACCTGCCTTAGCTGCCTGATGGGTGATAAGCTTTGTGTTCTGTGTAATACATTTGGCATCTATAGAACATGGAAACACTGTATCTACTCTCAGAGCTGTAACAGATGCTCCAATATCAGAGTGATCAGGAGAACATTTCCCAGGATCAGAGGGATCAGCTGATAGAGCTGGATGTATAATTGGGGTAATGGGGTTATCTCCTGGGGAATCCTGTCTACTGTCATTATCTTTTATGTCACAATCCGGGGATAACATTAGATGTCCTTCTGAGATATTCCTGCTTGTGTGTCCACCTGCTGGAAATAAAATACATTATAGAAATACAAAAATGAGAACACACAATAACAAATGTAATATTATAATAAGACTTAGATATATCTCTCTCTCTCTTGTACTGGTAACTAACCATGAAGTATAAATGGAGATGTAGTCACTCGCTAAGTCCTATGTCAGCACCAATGTAAAACAATGGATGGGGAACATATCGTATGAATTGGAGATTCTAGATGAACAATAACATCAGTCATATGAGCTGATGGATCAGAGAAATGTCTCCTAACGTTACTCCTGGAAGCATTGGTAAGGTAGCATTCCTTTATGTGTGTGCTCATACGCTGGTAAGCCTGTACATGTGTTACTCACCCTTATATAAGATATATTGCTACAGCAGAGTAGGTGTGGAACAAGGTACTTTACATGCAATACACCATATGATATCCTGTAATCATCATCATCTGCTAGGTTATAATCCACTGTTACACCCCCATCATCAGTGTCTTACCTCTATATTCTCAATAGTAATAAGGATGATGTGTGTACGGTAAGTATGATATAGAGAATTACATATCAGGATCTATACAGCTGCCGCCATACTTCTGCTTCTCATACGTGTGCTACTGGCAGCAGTGAACATCTGAGTGAGAGTGCAGGGGGGGGGGGGGGGATTCCCCCGTTTTTTAACAATTGTTCTATAAAGTTTTTTATAAATAACAAGATAGGCTAAACCAGTGATATCCTCGATAAAGGGCGTGCAGCCCGAAACGTGTTGGAAGCATTCACACGGTCCGTGCACTCTCAGCCACTCTCAGCCACACAGAGCGCACATAAGAAGATATCCTCCGTCCGTCCCTACAAGCCGGGATCCCGAGCGTCTGCAGCCGCACAGCTCGGCACACAGGAGACGCGGCTAAAACAAACAGCTGTTTGCGGAGAAATAACAGCCAGGAGTGAAGATCCCGTTCCACCTCCGCCAAGTACAAGGTGGGTAGTATAGGGACAGATAGGTTTTTCTTGCCATCCTGCACAGAGACATTAACGGAGCTACGAGCCGGTAATACAGATATCCGGCAGGACCAATAAAAAATACAAAAGGGGCTGTAAACATTTACTAATCCTTTTTATTATTACAGGTATTGCACTGCAGTATTGCAACAATTATTTGTTGCAATACACTTTATACACTGTTACAAGCGCCTTGTTCTTAAACACATTACCATTTTCACTCTGCTGTAAACATCTTGCTGTATTGGTGTTGCCACTAGCAATAGGGAACAGTCTTTTTTTAAGACTGGGTGAATAAACATCTGCCTCAAGATGACCGCTGCAATACACTTTATACACTGTTACAAGCGCCTTGTTCTTAAACACATTGTCAGTATCCTTTTTTTTTGCTCAGGGCTGCTCAGACACAAAAAATCCCAGTAACAGCGCGGTTTCTCTTATTTTTAAGAGTGAAAATGGTATAATACCTCTGGAGGCTCACAGGCCTCCTCTTTTTATCTTACGCCAATACACATACCACAGGGGGTAAGTCCACCGTGCTGTTCTCAACCAATCAATGTTTATCCATGTGATGTGCATGCCTTGGCGACATGCACAGCTAACATTGTTCTCTATGGACGGTAGGGAGTAGTCACTCTCCTTTGACAGTCCCATCCTGGAGGATTGGTATCCGCCCTGGTGGCGCTCAGTCTAGGCTGGGGGAAGTTTTCCCATCTAAACTACTTCCAGGAATCTGCCCGGGTACCCAGCTCACCATCTCCAGCCTAAAATTGGGCTCCAGAAATGGTCAGCCTAAATCCCCGGTCATGCTTTCCTGCCCACCAAAGCTATGGAGCTCCAGAAAACCACTCGGCTTGTTTTAAAGCTGAGCTGCTCCTCTCTCTCCCTATGATACCTCCATGTGGGAGGCTAGAGAGGAAGGCATTCCATTTTGGGGGGAAAGTACTGGGGGAATCCACCAGCCTACACCAGGCATGTCCAAATTGCGGCCCTCCAGCTGTTGTGAAACTACATATCCCAGCAAGCCCTGACAGTTTTGCTGTCAGAGAATGCTAAAGCTGTGTCAGGGCATGCTGGGATGTATAGTTTCTCAACAGCTGGAGGGCAGCAGTTTGGACATGCCTGGCCTACACAGTAATGGATTCCCCCCTCCTGGGACACACAACCAAGTGCATTCCACCTTAAATACAATTCAAATACACTATACACATTGGCCCTCATTTCGAGTTGTTCATTCGCTAGCTGTTTTTAGCAGCCGTGCAAACGCTAAGCCGCCACTCTCTGGGAGTTTATGTTAGCTTAGCAGAAGTGCGATCGAAAGGATCGCAGCGCGGCTACAATATTTTTTTGTGCAGCTTCAGGGTAGCTTCAGACACTACTCCTAGCTTGCGATCACTTCAGACTGTTCAGTTTTTGTTTTGATGTCACAAACACGCCCTGCGTTCGGCCAGCTACACCTGCATTTTTCCTGGCACGCCTGCGTTTTTTTGAACACTCCCTGAAAATGGTCAGTTGACACCCAGTAATGCCCTCTTTCTGTCAATCACTCTGCGGCCAGCAGTGCGACTGAAAAGTGTCGCTATACCTTGTGTGAAACTACATCGATCGTTGTAAAAGAACGCCGTGCGTGCGCATTGCGCATGCGCAGAAGTGCCGTTTTTTTGCCTGATCGCTGCGCAACGAACGAAAGCTGCTTGCGAACTCGGAATGACCCACATTGTTGCTTAATATATATATATATATATATATATATATATATATATATATATATACACACACATATACATACACACACACACACACACACACACACAGTGTACGCAAATACGTGTTATAGCGTGTATTTTACCTAGATCTGAGGACGGGGACTCACTTTTCAAAAACGTGTGGGTCCCCGAGGACGCGCTCCGCTGCAGCCAATTCCTGGCTCTCAATTGACTGTGCTTCCTGCCTGTAAAAGAGGAGGTGGAGCCTTACCACTACCAGTCCTCTGGCGGTGCCTCCTCCTCCTAGTCACATGCAGCCGCGGATTCACACGGGGGCCGGGCAGAGAGTGAAGACGGCTCTACGGCTGCTCTACGCTGTGCTGCGGGCAGGAGGTGAGCGCCGGAGACAGCGTAAGTGCTGTGGGGTAGGGTAAGTAGCCTAGGAGCGGGTGGCTGAATTTGGGTGGTGGCTTTCCTTGCATGCCTTGTGTGTCTTCTGGGAGTGTCATGGGCTTGTAGCCCGACCTCAGTGGTTGTTTCAGGCATCCACTACAGTAAGTTTCCCTGATATTCCCAGCGCCATTCACAAATAGACCAAGCTAAGGATCTATGAGAATATAACATGAATCAATTGTGCAGGCACTGCTGCTACCTGTGGTGCACCCGTTACTTCTGGGATCATCCTGTCAAGCTGCCTAAAACGTCTGCTTCCGTCAAAAGTATTTATACAAGTGATCTGAGCCCGGGCTACATCATATAAGGCTAGAAATTAGAAACCACACCGGCATCCTAAATCGCAGCACTGCCTACGTCTAACCCTCCCACACACAGCCTAACCCTAACCTCCCCCCAGCAGTGCCTAAACCTAACCCCCTTACCCCCAGCCTAAGCCTAACCTCCCCCCAGCAGTGCCTAAACCTAACCCCCTTACCCACAGCCTAACCCTAACCTCCCCCCAGCAGTGCCTAAACCTAACCCCCCTTACCCACAGCCTAACCCTAACCTCCCCCCAGCAGTGCCTAAACCTAACCCCCCTTACCCACAGTCTAACCCTAACCTCCCCCCAGCAGTGCCTAAACCTAACCCCCTTACCCACAGCCTAACCCTAACCTTCCCCCAGCAGTGCCTAAACCTAACCCCCCTTACCCACAGCCTAAACCTAACCTCCCCCCAGCAGTGCCTAAACCTAACCCCCCTTACCCACAGCCTAACCCTAACCTCTCCCCAGCAGTGCCTAAACCTAACCCCCTTACCCACAGCCTAACCCTAACCTCCCCCCAGCAGTGCCTAAACCTACCCCCTTACCCACAGCCTAAACCTAACCTCCCCCCAGCAGTGCATAAACATAACCCTCCTTACCCACAGCCTAAACCTAACCTACCCCAGCAGTGCCTAAACCTAACCCTCCTTATCCACAGCCTAAACCTAACCTCCCCCCAGCAGTGACTAAACCTACCCCCCCTTACTCACAGCCTAAACATATCCTCCCCCAGCATTGCCTAAACCTAACCCCCCCTTACCCACAGCCTAACCCTAACCCCCCTTACTCACAGCCTAAACCTAACCTCCCCCCAGCAGTGCCTAAACCTAACCCTCCTTATCCACAGCCTAAACCTAACCTCGCCCCAGCAGTGACTAAACCTACCCCCCCTTACCCACAGCCTAAACCTAACCCCCCTTACTCACAGCCTAAACCTAACCTCCCCCCAGCAGTGCCTAAACCTAACCCTCCTTATCCACAGCCTAAACCTAACCTCCCCCCAGCAGTGACTAAACCTACCCCCCCTTACTCACAGCCTAAACATATCCTCCCCCAGCATTGCCTAAACCTAACCCCCCCTTACCCACAGCCTAACCCTAACTTCCCCCCCCAGCAATGCTTAAACCTAGCCCCCCCTTACCCACAGACTAACCCTAACCTCCCCCCAGCAGTGCCTAAACCTAACCCCCCTTACCCACAGCCTAAACCTAACCTCCCCCCAGCAGTGCCTAAACCTAAGCCCCCCTTACCCACAGCCTAACCCTAACCTCCACCCAACAGTGCCTAAACCTAACCACCCTTACCCACAGCCTAACCCTAACCTCCACCCAACAGTGCCTAAACCTAACCACCCTTACCCACAGCCTAACCGAACCTCTCCCCAGCAGTGCCTAAACCTAACCCCCCTTACCCACAGCCTAACCCTAACCTCCCCCCAGCAGTGCCTAAACTTAACCCCCCTTACCCACAACCTAACCCTAACCTCCATTAGAACACTGGAGTGATGGTTGCTGGAAATGGGCCTCTATACAACTCTGTAGATATTCCATTAAAAACCATACGTTTGCAGCTAGTAGTGATTTACCACATCAACAATGTATAGAGTATATTACTGATTAATTTAATGTTATCTTCATTGAAAAAAACAATGCTTTTCCTTAAAAAAAAATAAAAAAAAGGACATTTCTAAGTGACCCCAAACTTTTGAACGGTAATGTATGATCCGGGGTATCTGAAGATGTGAACCGGACCATTAGCTCAGGAGATCCAATTAAAATGTTCTGGCATGGAACCTTCCATACTGGATCGCCTCGTATGAGGCTTAGATCTTTACCAACAATCTTATGCAAAGATGGATGGAGATCCGATTCAGTCGTAGAACCGCTCGGACCACATCCTGGAGCGTCCTTGCCTTGTCCTCTAGGAGGAATACTTTCTGAGCCACTGCATTGAGAAACATTCCCAGTAATAGGAGCTGCTGAGTAGGCTCCAGGTGGGATCCACCTATGATGTGACAGAAGCTGAATAGTGCGGCCTATATTGAGCAACAGAAGCTCCCTGGATCTAGCCTTCATCAAGAGCTCGTCTAGGTAAGGGACAATACTGATCCCCTAGACTCAGAGCTGGAACATTATCTCTGCCATCACCTTTGTGAAGACCCTCAGAGCTGTGGACAGGCCGAAGGGTAGCGCCTGGAACTGGTAGTGATCGTTCAGCAGGGCAAACCGTAGGTAAGACTGGTGAGGCGGCCAAATCGGGATATGGAGATAAGCGTCCTCTATATCCATGAACTCCTGTTCTTCCAGATCCGCAATCACTGCTCACAAGGATTCCATCTTGAACTTGAAAACCTTTAGATAAGGGTTCAAGGATTTTAGATTCAAAATGGGCTTTACTGAACCATCCGGTTTTGGTACCACAAACAGGTTGGAGTAGTAACCCTTTCCCTGTTGTAGTGGCACTGGAACAATGACTTGGGACTGGGCCTACTTTAGCATGGCCTGTTGCAGCGTAACTCATGTATCTTCCTAAACTGGTAAGCTTGATTTGAAAAATCGTTGGGGAGGAGAACTGTTTAACTCCAGCTTGTAGTCCTGAGAAATGGGATCACTTTATCCAGGCATCCTGGCAGGAGCTTTCCCAGATGCGGTTGAAGTAATGCATTCGAACTCCCACCTCGAGATCCCATCAGGATGGGGGGTCACCATCATGCTGAGGCCCTAGTGGAAACTGAACTGGTGCTTTGTTCCCAAGAACCTGCGGAAGCTGTTTTTTTTTTTTGTCTTACCTCTAGTGCCTCTCGCCGCGTTTCAGGTGCATCTGGCTCTTGATCTGAACCTGGCAGTCCGAAAGGACTGGGTAGACAGCCTGGGTAGGAACGCTTAGCCGGCAGAGCCCCAGAGGGGAGAAACGTGGATTTCCCCGCAGTAACCTTTGAAATTCACGTATCCAAATCAACCCCGAATGGCCACTCCCCTGAAAAAGGAAGAGACTCCACACTGCGCTTGGTATCTACGTCTGCTATCCACTGACACAGCCACAAAGCTCTGCGCGTCGACACTGCCATGGCAGTAGTCCTAGTGTTAATAGCACCTATCTCCTTGAGAGAGTCACACAGGACGCGTGCACTGTCCTGATTGTGCTTTATGAGAGTCACTGTAGTTACCAGGGAAATATCTCCTGCAAGGACCTCTTGAATTTGACCCACCCATGTGTGAATGGCATGTGTCATCCAGCAACCCGCTTTCACAGGTCTTTGTGATACACCAGCTGCTGTGTAAAATAGGATTTTAATTACCTACCGGTAAATCCTTTTCTCGTAGTCCGTAGAGGATGCTGGGGTCCATTTCATTCCATGGGGTAAAGACGGGTCCACTAGGAGCCAAGGGCACTTAAAGAATTTAATAGTGTGGGCTGGCTCCTCCTTCTATGCCCCTCCTACCAGACTCAGTCTAGAAACTGTGCCGGGGGAGACAGACATACTTCGAGAGAAGGATATACAAGGACAGTGGTGAGATTCAAACCAGCACACACATAACAAGAGAAAAGCCATGCTAAGCAAACTTGAACAGGAACAGCAACAGCTGAACCAACAATACTTAACCTAGTAAATATGCAGGAAAACACAAAGCACTGGGCGGGCGCCCAGCATTCTCTACGGATTACGAGAAAAGGATTTACCGGTAGGTAATTAAAATCCTATTTTCTCTTGCATCCTAGAGGATACTGGGGTTCCATTTAGTACCATGGGGATGTACCAAAGCTCCCAAACCGGGTGAGAGAGTGCTGAGGTTCCTGTAGAACACACTGACCAAACTAAAGGTCCTCAGAGGCCAACGTATCGAACTTGTAGAACTTCGCAAACGTGTTTGAACCTGACCAGGTAGCCGCTCGGCAAAGTTGTAAAGTCAAGACACCCCAGGCAGCCGCCCAGGAAGAACCCACTGAACGAGTAGAGTGGGCCTGTACAGATCCTAAAACCGGCAATCCTGCCATGGAATAAGCATGCTGGATAGTAAGCCTGATCCAGCGAGCAATTGTCTGCTTAGACACCCAATCTTATTGGGATCATAAAGCACAAATAGCGCATCCGATTTCCTGTGATGAGCTGTCCGCTTTACATACACCTTCAAGGCCCTCACAACATCCAAGGCCCATGAAGTAGCCGAGGTGTCAGTAGCCACTGACAATAAGTTGGTTGATATGAAAAGCCGACACAACCTTAGGAATAAATTGCTGACGCGTTCTGAGTTTAGCTCTATCCTCATGGAATATTAAGTAGGGGCTCTTATGAGACAACGCCCCCAATTTCGACACACCACTTGCTGACACGAAGGCCAACACCACCTGTAAAGGCTCAAACCAATCTGATTGCAGGAACTGCAACACCACATTAAGATCCCAAGGTGCTGTAGGAGGCACAAAGAGCGGTTGGATGTGCAGAACCCCTTTTTAAGAACGTCTGAACGTCAGCCAATTGTTTCTGGAAGAAAATGGACGAGGCCGAAATCTGGACTTTTATAGAGCCCAGGTGAAGGCCCACATCCACACTTGCTTCCAGAAGAGAAGTAAACATCTCAGTTGAAACTCCACCGCAGGAAACTGCTTGGATTCACACCAAGACACATTTTTTCCAAATATGTTGGTAATGCTTAGACATTACTCCCTTCCTGGGTTGGAATTACCTTGTCCGGGATCCTTTTTCCGGGCTAGAATCTCACGCTCAACTTCCATGCCGTCAAAAGTAGCTGTGGTAAGTCTTGGTAGATGAACGGCCCCTGTTGCAGAAGG
The DNA here is from genome assembly GCF_028390025.1 of Pseudophryne corroboree. Lineage (NCBI taxonomy): Eukaryota > Metazoa > Chordata > Amphibia > Anura > Myobatrachidae > Pseudophryne > Pseudophryne corroboree. The sequence continues at coordinate 271,681 of NW_026967522.1, read as the reverse complement.
TCCTCGCAAAGAGGCCACGGATCCTCTAGGAGCAACTCCTGTATCCTTGTCTTTTTGATTATTTTGAGAATTTTTGGGAAGAGCAGAAGTGGAGGGAACACATACACTGTCTGGTAAACCCACTGAGTCACCAGCGCGTCCACCGACACTGCTTGTGGGTCTCTCGACCTGGAACAATACCACCTGAGCTTCTTGCTGAGATGAGAGGCCATCATGTCGATCTGAGGAATTCCCCACCGACTTGTCACATCACCGAACACCTCTGGGTGGAGGCCCCACCGTCTTTGGTGGAGGTCACTTCTGCTGAGGAAGTCTGCTTTCCAGTTATCTACTCCCAGAATGAAGATTGCCGACAATGACACAGCGTGTTTTTCTGCCCAGAGGAGAATTCTTGTTACCTCTAACATTGCAGCTCTGCTCTTTGTTCCACCCTGCTGGTTTATGTACGACACCGCCGTCAAATTCGAGGCCAGTCCGGGACAACGAGTATCGTCTGTACTCTTCTTTGCCTTATGATCCTCAACACTTTTGTGATGAGAGGAAGAGGAAACACGTAGACCGATTTGAACACCCACGGTGTTATTAGAGCGTCTACAGCCAATGCCTGACGGTCCCGAGACCTGGCACAATACCTCCGAAGTTTTTTGTTGAGGCGTGACGCCATCATGTCTATTTGAGGAGTTCCCCAAAGACGTGTTATATCTGCAAAGACTTCTTGATGAAGTCCCCACTCTCCTGGATGGAGATCGTGTCTGCTGAGGAAGTCTGCTTCCCAGTTGTCCACTCCCGGAATGAAGACAGCCGACAGAGCGCTTACATGATTTTCCGCCCAGCGAAGAATCCTGGTGGTTTCCGCCATCGCGACTCTGCTTCTTGTCCCGCCTTGGCAGTTCACATGAGCCACTGCTGTGACATTGTCTGATTGAATCAGAACCGGTAGGTTTTGAAGAAGACTCTCCGCTTGTCGATGGCCGTTGTGAAGGGCCCTGAGTTCCAACACATTGATGTGTAGACAGGACTCCTGGTCTCACCAAAGTCCCTGAAATTTTTTTCCTTGTGTGACCGCTCCCCATCCCCGGAGGCTCGCGTCCGTGGTAACCAGGATCCAATCCTGAATTCCGAACCTGCGACCCTCCAGCAGGTGAGCACTTTGCAACCACCACAGGAGAGACACTCTGGTTCCTGGGGACAGAGTTATTTTCCGATGTAAGTGCAGATGGGACGCGGACCACTTGTCCAGAAGGTCCCATTGAAAAGTCCTCGCATGGAACCTTCCGAAGGGAATGGCCTCGTAGGCCGCCACCATTTTTCCCAGAACTCGAGTGCATTGGTGAACTGACACCCTTTTTGGTTTTAGCAGCTCTCTGACCATGTTATGGATGTCCTGGGCTTTCTCTATTGGAAGGAAGACTTTCATTTGTTCCGTATCCAGTATCATACTTAGGAACGGTAGTCGAGTTGTCGGAATCAACTGTGACTTCGGTAGATTTAGAATCTGCTGGAGCACTCTCAGAGAGAGCGCCACACTGCTCAGCAATTTCTCTCTTGATCTCGCTTTTATCAGGAGATCGTCCAAGTATGGGATCATTGTGACTCCATGCTTGCGCAGGACCACCATCATCTCCGCCATTATCTTGGTGAAAATCCTCGGGGCCGTGGAAAGTCCAAACGGCAACGTCTGAAATTGGTAATGACAATCCTGTACAGCGAATCTCAGGTATCCCTGATGGGGGGCATATATGGGGACATGAAGGTACGCATCCTTTATGTCCAGAGACACCATAAACTCCCCCTCCTCCATGTTGGCTATTATCGCTCTGAGTGATTCCATTTTGAATTTGAATCTTTTTATGTACAGGTTTAGGGATTTCAGATTCAAAATAGGTCTGACTGAACCGTCCGGTTTCGGGACCACAAATAGGGTTGAGTAGTAACCTCTTCCCTGCTGGTGCAGGGGAACCTTGATTATCACTTGCTGTATACACAGCGTTTGAATTGCAGCTAACACTACATCCCTTTCCGATGTGGAAGCTGGTAGGGCCGATTTGAAAAATCGGCGCGGGGGCACCTCTTCGAATTCCAGTTTGTAACCCTGGGAAACTATTTCCAACACCCAGGGATTCAGGTCTGATCTGACCCAGGCCTGACTGAAAAGTCGAAGACGTGCCCCCACCGGTGAGGACTCCCTCAGGAGAGCCCCAGCGTCATGCTGTGGCTTTTGGAGCAGCCGGGAAGGACTTTTGTTCCTGGGCACCTGCCGAAACAGGTGCTCTTTTGCCTCTGCCCTTACCTCTGGCAAGGAAAGAGGATCCCCGACCTCTTCTGGACTTGTGCGACCGAAAGGACTGCATCTGATAGGGTTGTACTTTCTTTTACTGTTGGGGAATATATGGTAAAAAATTTGATTTACCTGCTGTAGCTGTGGAAACCAGGTCCGTCAGCCCATCCCCAGACAATACATTTCCCTTATAGGGTAGTACTTCCATATGTTTTTGGAATCTGCATCACCCGTCCATTGGCGAGTCCATAAGGATCTTCTCGCAGAGATAGACATGGTATTGGCCCTAGAAGCTAGCAATCCAATGTCCCTTTGAGCATCCCTCATAAATAAGACTGCGTCTTTTATATGGGCTAGAGTTAAGAATATAGTATCCTTATCCATATTATCAAAGTGATCTGTCAGCTCATCTGTCCAAGCTGCAATTGCGCTACACACCCATGCCGACGCAATTGTCGGTCTTGGCACAGCACCTGTATGAGAATAAATACACTTTAAGGTAGTTTCTTGCCTGCGATCTGCAGGGTCCTTAAGGGCCGCTGTGTCAGGAGACGATAGCGCCACTTTCTTGGACAAGCGCGTCAGGGCCTTGTCCACAGTGGGGGGTGATTCCCAAATCTCCCTGTCCTGTTTAGGGAAGGGGTATGCCATATAAATTCTTTTGGGGATCTGCGGTCTCTTTTCCGGAGTCTCCCAAGCTTTCCCAAAGAAATCATTTCATTCATGAGATGTGGGAAAGTTAATAATCTGTTTCTTTCCCTTAAACATGTGTACCCTTGTGTCGGGGACCGAAGGTTCATCCTCAATATGCAACACATCCCTTATGGCCACAATCATACACTGAATGGTTTTAATCACCCTAGGGTGCAATTTAACTTCGTCATAATCGACACTGGAATCAGAATCTGTGTCGGTAGTAGTGTCTTGTGTTAAGGGACGCTTTTGAGACCCCGACGGGTCCTGTGAGTCGGTCCAATCCGAGGATTGACCCCGATGTCCCCCCTAATTCAGCCTTATCAAGCCTTTTATGTAAAGATGCCACACTTGCATTCAACATATGCCACATGTCCATCCATTCCTGAGTCAGCACAACCAACGGGGGGACACCACTCATTTGCTCCACCTCCTCCTTGGAGAAGCCTTCCGCCTCAGACATGTCGACACACACGTACCGACACCCCCCACACACAGGGATTATCCTATAACGGGACAAAACCCTAACCAGGCCCTTAGGAGAGACAGAGAGAGAGAATGCCAGCACACACCCAGCTCCCAAACACTGGAATATATATACCAGATAGCGCTTTTTATATATACAGGTTGAGTATCCCATATCCAAATATTCAGAAATATGGAATATTCAGAAATACGGACTTTTTGGAGTGAGATAATGAAACCTTTGTTTTTTGATGGCTCAATGTACGCAAACTTTGTTTAATGCACAAAGTTATCAAAAATATTGGCTAAAATGACCTTCAGGCTGTGTGTATAAGGTGTATATGAAACATAAATGTATTCTGTGCTTAGATTTAGGTCCCAACACCATGATATCTCATTATGGTATGCAATTATTCCAAAATACGGAAGAATCCGATATCCAAAATACCTCTGGTCCCAAGCATTTTGGATAAGGGAGACTCAACCTGTATAACCTTAATTCCCACTCACTGCGTTGCCAATGTGCCCCCCTCTTTTTTCCAGCCTGTGAAGTTCAGCAGGGGAGAGATCAGGGAGGCAGCGTATCTCATGCAGTTTCTGTGGAGAAAATGGCGCTGGTTAGTGCTGAGGATCAAGCCCCGCCCACCCGACGGCGGGCTTCGGTCCCAGTAATTCTATATAAAAAATGGCGGGGGATTTTAGGATTTACTGTCCCACAGCCTAATCCTGCTTATATTGCCACAAAATGAGGAAACTTGCTGCCCAAGACGCCCCCCCTGCGCCCTGCACCCTTCAGTGCCTGCTTGTGTGTGTGTACTGGGAGCAATGGCGCGCCTTACCTCATGAAGATCTGATGTCTTCTGCCGCCTGATGTCTTCTGCCTTCTCATGCTCACCTGGCTTCTATATTCGGCATCTGTGAGGAGGACGGCGACGCGGCTCCGGGACGAACCCCAGGTGAGACCTGTGTTCCGACTCCCTCTGAAGCTAATGGTGCCCAGTAGCCTTAGAAATAGTGCCCAACTTGACAAGCCAGCTCTGCTTCTCTCTCCTGAGTCCCACGATGCAGAGAGCCTGTTGCCAACAGGACTCCCTGAAAATAAAAAACCTAACAAAATTCTTCAAAACAGAAAACTCAGGAGAGCTCTCTGCATTGTACCCTTTCTCCTCTGGGCACAGAATCTAACTGAGGTCTGGAGGAGGGGTATAGAGGGAGGAGCCAGTGCACACCCATAGTCAAAGTTCTTTTAGGTGCCCTATCTCCTGCGGAGCCCGTCTATACCCCATGGTCCTTACGGAGTCCCCAGCATCCTCTAGGACGTAAGAGAAATAACCCTTGTTCTGTAGCCGAGGTGGAACTGGGACAATGACCTGTGTCTGAACCAACTTTTGAATTGCCTGTTGCAGGATTGTACTTGCTTCCTGAGTAGCTGGTAAGCCTGATTTGAAGAATCTGTGAGGTGGGAGTTCTTGAAACTCCAGTCTGTATCCATGGGCAATAAGATCTTTGACCCAGGGATTTAAGCATGATGTTCCCCAGATATGACTGAAATCCTTTAAACGTTCTCCCACCTGCCTGTTCTTCAGGCAGTGTGGTCCACCGTCATGCTGAAGGCTTTCAGGAAGTAGAACCTGAGCTCTGTTCTTGAGAACCTGTAGTTGCAGGTTTTCTGGATTTTCCTCGACCACCTCTAAAGGCAGTGGAGGAACCTATGGATCGGTTTTTAAAATGTTGCTGCCCGAAAGGACTGCAACGTAGGGGCAGAATATGATTTTCTAGCTGGGGTTGCTGCGGAAGGAAGATATGTCTACTTACCCGCAGTCGCCTTGAATATCCAGGTATCCAGTCCATCCCCGAACAAGGCCTCACCTGTGAAGGGCAGGCTCTCCACGCTTCTCCTGGAATCCGCATCCGCAGTCTATTGGCGTACCCATAAGCCTCTGCGTGCTGACACTGACACGTGCGTTGAGCAGGCCAATTTCCTTCATGGCCTCCACCATAAAGTTTGCACAGTCCTGAATGTGATGCAAGAGTAATTCAATTTCACTCCTATGCAGAGAATCTAAATCATCAATTAGGTTATCTGACCATTTTGCAATGGCCCTAGATATCCACGCACAAGCAATAGTGGGTCTTTGGGCCACCCCAGCAGCTGTGTACAGAGATTTGAGTGTGGTCTCAATTCCGCGGTCAGTCGTATCCTTTAAGGAGGCTGCGTCTGGGACAGGTAAATAATTTTACGTGACAATCTAGATACAGAGGCGTCCACTATCTGTGGATTTTCCCATTTCTTCCTATCATCCTGAGGGAAAGGAAATGAGCTGAGCAATCTTTTAGGGATTTTAAACTTTTTCTCTGGATTTACCCAAGTTTCTTCAAAAAGAGAACGTAACTCTTTTGACGCAGGGAAAGTAACTGAGGATCTTTTTTACATTAAAATAAGATTCTTCCTCTTCTACTGTTACTTTTTCTGAAATCTTCAATACATCCCTAATGGCCTCTGTCAGAGCCTGCACCCCTTGAGCAAGAGCTGCACCCCCCCCCCCCCCCCAGATCCACCTCACTGTCCCCTGTATATGAGGCATCGTCATCAGTGTCAGCCTGCAATATCTGGGCCAGTGTACACTTCTGTGGATAAATGGGAGGGGTTAGCGGCGCTGGTGTGGGAGCTGAATCTTTATTCATCAGGTTCTCCACAGACTCTCTCAAATACTGCGTCTCCTTCTCAGTATGGGAGAGTTTGTTAGAAATATTAGTAATCATCCCCCTTATGGAGTCCAACCATGGTGGTTCAGACCCAGTAGCCTGAGAATGTGCACTGTCCTGAGTACACTGTAGTGATCCTCCTGCGGAGGAAAAACATTCTGCTGTACAGAAAACACACTCCTTGGGCATTGTAATGTGAGGTACACACACACACACACACACACACACACAAACACGAGAATATGCAGTAAGCACAATTCCACACAGAGCCCTTTAGAGAGTCACAGAGGAATGAGGACACCAGCCACACAGCGCCCCTTCAGCTAACAAATAACTCACCCAGGCACAGACTAAATACCCTTAGTAGGGTATTAGTAAGGATATAACTGCTGCCCCCCCTCTATAACCTCCTGGTACCTCTGAGGTAGTCTGGAGTTGATATGGAGGGGCAGCGCTTTCTGTGTGAGCTGCAGAGAGAAAATGGCGCTGGTGAGCTGCTGGATCTGCTCATAGTAAAGGCTCCGCCCCCTTAATGGCGCACGGTCTTCCCGCATTTTATACTGGCCTGAGGTACTTATTATGCTTACACGATGGGTAAGACCCCTGTAAGGCTGTATCTGCCAGCGTCCTGGGTATTGTGACTATCAGCTCACCCCGCAGCGCGATCACACCTCAGTGTGTACTGAAAGCCTGGAGCCGCCGCCTTGCAGCGCTGCGCTCCTACCCATGTGCCGCCATCTGTGCTGGTGAACCACTAGCTGGGACGCCAGTGTTATACTCACCACTCTTCTTACTTCTGGCTCTGTTAGGGGTGTCAGCATGCTGCGGGTCTGTACGCTCGCCGCGGGGATTGCGAGTAGGACCCTCAGGAGCTCAGTGTCCTGTCAGCGGAGTAACGGGACCATTAACTCTTCAGGAAGTTGGGCCGTTCTCCCCCCTAAGTGCCACGAAGCAGTCATGCTGGTGACACCCAGCCTGCCTGCAAAATAATAAACAGAAAAACTCCTCAGGAGCTCCCCTAGCTGTGATCGGCTCCTCCGGGCACATTTTCTAAACTGAGTCTGGTAGGTGGGGCATAGAGGGAAGAGCCAGCCCACACTATAAAATTCTTAAAGTTCCCTTGGCTCCCAGTGGACCCGTCTATACCCCATGGTCCTTACGGAGTCCCCAGCATCCTCTAGGACGTAAGAGAAATAGACTTTAGTGTAGTCTCTATTTTCCTTTAATGCAGAGGAGCCAGGGACTGGTAATAGCACTTTCTTTGATAGGCGAGAGACTGATACGTCTACTGCCGGGGGCTCTCCCCAGTGTTTCCTGCCTTCTGGAGTAAATGGGAAAGTGTGCAGAAACCGATTTGTCACCTGGTATTTTTTATCAGGTTTTTTCCAGGTTAACTTAAAACATGTCATCTAGTTCCTTAGAATCAGGGAAAGTGACACTAATTTCTTTTCTCTAACTTACTAGAGGATGCTGGGGACTCCATAAGGACCATGGGGAATAGAGGAGCTTCGCAGGAGACATGGGCACTTTAAGAAAGAATTTAGTTCTGGGTGTGCACTGGCTCCTCCCTCTATGCCCCTCCTCCAGACCTCAGTTTATTACAGTGCCCAGTGGAGCTGGGTGCTTTTCAGTGAGCTCTCCTGAGTTTCCTGTCAAAGTATTTTGTTAGGTTTTTAATTTTCAGGGAGCACTGCTGGCAACAGACTATCTGCATCGAGGGACTGAGGGGAGAGAAGCAGCCCTGCTCTCTGAGTGCAGGTCCTGCTTTTTAGGCTACTGGACACCATTAGCTCCAGAGGGATCGGTATGCAGGATCTTACCTAGCCGTCCGTCCCAGAGCCGCGCCGCCGTCCCCCTCGCAGAGCCGGAATATAGAAGCCGGGTGAGTATTGAGGAAAAGAATCGTCAGAGGCGGAATAAGACTCCTTGATCTTCATGAGAGGTAACGCACAGCACTGCAGCTGTGCGCCATTGCCCCCATACACCACACACACTCCGGTCACTGTAAGGGTGCAGGGCGCAGGGGGGGGGGATGGGCAGCAATATTAACCTTGTTTGGCATAAAATGAACATATATACAGCTGGGCACTGTATATATGTATGATCCCCCGCCAAGTTTACAATTTTAGCGGGACAGAAGCCTGCCGCCGAGGGGGCGGGGCTTCTCCCTCAGCACTCATCAGCGCCATTTTTTCTCCACAGCACCGCTGAGAGGAAGCTCCCCGGACTCTCCCCTGCTTACAAGACAAGTGGGTTCAAAAGAGAGGGGGGGGGGGGCACATATTTCGGCGCAATTACATACAGCGCTACTGGGTAAACATTAAATTACTTTGTGATTCCTGGGTTATATAGCGCTGGGGTGTGTGCTGGCATACTCTCTCTCTGTCTCTCCAAAGGGCCTTGTGGGGGAACTATCTCCAGAAAGAGCATTCCCTGTGTGTGTGTGGTGTGTCGGTACGCGTGTGTCGACATGTCTGAGGGAGAAGGCTATATTAGAGAGGTGCGGGAGCAAATGAATGTGGTGTGTCCACCGACAGCGCCGACACCTGACTGGATGGATATGTGGAATGTTTTAAATGCTAGTGTAAACTCATTGCAAAAAGATTACACAAAGCTGAAGCTTTGGGACAGTCAGGGTCTCAGCCCATGTCTGATCCTATGTCGCAGGGACCGGCGGAGTCCCAAAAGCGCCCACTATCCCAAATAGTTGACTCCAGTGTCGATTACGATGATGCAAAGTTACAGCCAAAATTGGCTAAATCCATTAGATATATGATTATGGCAATAAAAGATGTTTTGCACATCACAGAGGAACCCCTGTCCCTGACATGAGGGTGCATATGTATAAGGGAAAGAAACCTGAGGTAACCTTTCCCCCCCTCACACGAGCTGAATAAATAATGTGAAAAAGCTTGGGAATCTCCAGATTAAAGACTGCAGATTTCCAAAAGAATTCTTATGGCGTATCCTTTCCCGCCAATGGACAGATTACGCTGGGAATCCTCCCCTAGGGTGGACAAAGCATTAACACGTTTATCCGAGAAGGTAGCCCTGCCGTCCCAGGATACGGCCACCCTCAAAGATGCTGCTGATCGCAAGCAGGAGGTTACCCTAAAGTCCTTTTATACACATTCGGGTACCTTACTAAGACCGGCAATTGCGTCGGCCTGGGTTTGTAGCGCTGTAGCAGCATGGACGGATACCTTATCAGAGGAGCTTGATACCCTAGATAAGGATACTATTTTATTGACCCTAGGACATATAAAAGATACTGTCCTTTATATGAGAGATGCTCAAAGAGACATTAGTCTTCTGGGTTCTAGAATAAACGCTATGTCGATTTCTGCCAGAAGAGTCCTATGGACACGGCAATGGACAGGTGATGCCGACTCAAAGAGGCATATGGAGGTTTTACCTTACAGGGGTGAGGAATTGTTTGGGGAAGGTATCTCGGACCTTGTCTCCACAGCTACAGCTGGAAAGTCAATTTTTTTTACTTAAATTCCCTCACAGCCTAAGAGAGCACCACATTATCAAAGGCAGTCCTTTCGATCGCAGAAAAACAAGAAAGTCCGAGGTGTCTCCTTTCTTGCCAGAGGTAGGGGCAGAGGGAGGAAGCTGCACAACACAGCTAGTTCCCAGGAACAGAAGTCCTCCCCAGCCTCTACAAAATCCACCGCATGACGCTGGGGCTCCACTGGTGGAGTCCGCCCCAGTTGGGGCACGTCTTCTGGGTTTCAGCCACATCTGGGTTCACTCCCACGTGGATCCCTGGGCAATAGAAATTGTTTTCTCAGGGTTACAAGCTGGAATTCAAGGACGTGCCCCCTCGCCGATTCTTCAAATCGGCCCTACCAACTTCTCCCCAGGAAAGGGAGATAGTATTACAGGCAATACAAAAATTGTATCGTCAACAGGTGGTGGTCACGGTTCCCCTCCTTCAACAAGAAAGGGGATATTACTCGACCCTGTTTGCAGTCCCGAAACCGGATGGTTCGGTCAGACCCATATTAAATTTAAGATCCCTGAATCAATACTTGAAAAGGTTCAAGTTCAAGATGGAATCGCTCAGAGTGGTCATCGCAAGCCTGGAAGGGGGGGGATTTTATGGTGTCTCTGGACATAAAGGATGCATACCTTCATGTCCCCATTTATCCACCTCATCAGGCCTACCTCAGATTTGCGGTACAGGATTGTCATTACCAATTTCAGACGTTGCCGTTTGGTCTCCCCACGGCCCCGAGGGTTTTCACCAAGGTAATGGCGGAAATGATGGTGCTCCTGCGGAAGCAAGGTGTCACTATTATCACGTACTTGGACAATCTCCTCATAAAAGCGAGATCAATAGAGCAGTTGCTGAACTGTGCTAAGAAAAACGACTGCTGTATGGCAGAAGGTGAGTCCTCTGTAATAGGATCCCATTCCTCCCCCTCCTCCTGCACCTCGTCCTCAGATTCTGAGAGTAAATCAGGCAGCCTACGCTTATGTGGCCCTGAACTAGGGAGAAGGGGCTGTTTATTATCTGCCCTTGCAGCTAGGTCTGCTACAGCCTGCTGCAGTTGTTGTGTCTTTTGATTAGCTGATGAGCTGGGATGACATGTCTGCCATCATGGTTTTTATGGCACTGGGCTAGGATGGCTCCTGACCCTCCCCCCAGTCTCCTCACTAACTTGGGAGGACTGGCTGCATTGTTCACATGAGAGGGAACCATCCATAGAGGGAGAGAATCTGGTGTGACATACACTGCATAACTGGTGTTTTACCATGTTTACAGTAGACAAACACTCACACACAGACAAGTATATTGAATAGCAAGCCTGCCCAGACTGTATGTGAGAAGGAGACATAGAGAGAGGAACAGCACCCCCAGTCCCAGCAGACTCAGTGAGACTGCAGGCTGTCTGTATCACGGTATAACACCGGAGTCTTTTCCTTTTCAGGACACTATAGTGTGTATAATAGCGTCTCTCCCCCTTATTTACACCCCTGTACCAGTTTCCTGTGTATCCTGAGTGTCTGGAGGAGCTGTGTCTACTTGCTGCTGCAGCTGTAAGCAGAGGAAGGCGCCAAAACGCCGCTGGTCCCGTTCTAAGGAAGCTCCGACCCCTGTAATGGCGCCGGAGCTCTACATTCATTTATACTGGCAAATGTCTCATAACAGGTGCAGAACGTAACATAAATGCCTGTTTCCAACACCGCTGCCAGTGTACACAGGGGGGCTATAGCGGATCCCTCCATAGAGCGTCCGTATGCCGCCCCTGCGATCGCCCCCTTGCGGGTCCCCCGGTTTGTACTCACCACTCTTCTCACCTCCCGGCATTGTTAGGGGTGTGCTGCGATTGCATTTGCTAATGCGCAATGCCCTGCGGTACCAACAACCTCTTAGGACTGTGGTCCTGCAGCGGGGAAGCGGCTCTGATGCCTGAAGAGACCGGTAACCGCCTCCCCCAACTCCCTTTGTGCAGGTATACTGTTATACTGTTGCTCAAACAGCATACCGACAATAACAACGTTTAAAATAAACTGAAGAAAAATCCTCTGGTGCTCCAGAGTGGCATCCTCTCCTGAGGGCACATTTTACTAAACTGGATGTAGGAGGGGGCATAGAGGGGAGAAGCCAGCACACCCAGTGGAAGAAATTTAAAGTGCACCGGCTCCTTTGGACCCCATCTATACCCCATCATACAAAGTCCCCAGTATCCCTTATGGATATTAGCGAAAAAGGAGTGGTTTATATATAGACCGGCATGTGCTAATAGAGACACTCTCATTGAATACCTGGCATGTAATACTATAGACAGATGTACTGCTAGCACACAGTATGGCTGCTGGTGACACAGAGTGACATGATGTGATGGGTAGAGCAGGAGTATAATAGGGGCTGATGGCTCCGGATGTATGAGATACACCAGACAGTGTGGGAAGGAGACTGGTCAGATCTCTGGGCTGGTAACACACAGTGACATGATGTGAGGGGGAGAGCAGGAGTATAATAGGGGCTCCTGATGTATGAGATACACCAGAGAGTGTGGGAAGGAGACTGGTCAGATCTCTGGGCTGGTAACACACAGTGACATGATGTGAGGGGGAGAGCAGGAGTATAATAGGGGCTGATGGCTCCTGATGTATGAGATACACCAGAGAGTGTGGGGAGGAGACTGGTCAGATCTCTGGGCTGGTAACACAGTGACATGATGTGAGGAGGAGAGCAGGAGTATAATAGGGGCTGATGCCTCCTGATGTATTAGATACACCAGAGAGTGTGGGAAGGAGACTGGTCAGATCTCTGGGCTGGTAACACACAGTGACATGATGTGAGGGGGAGAGCAGGAGTATAATAGGGGCTGATAGCTCCTGATGTATGAGATACACCAGAGAGTGTGGGAAGGAGACTGGTCAGATCTCTGGGCTGGTAACACACAGTGACATGATGTGAGGGGGAGAGCAGGAGTATAATAGGGGCTGATGGCTCCTGATGTATGAGATACACCAGAGAGTGTGGGGAGGAGACTGGTCAGATCTCTGGACTGGTAACACACAGTGACATGATGTGAGGGGGAGAGCAGGAGTATAATAGGGGCTGATGCCTCCTGATGTATTAGATACACCAGAGAGTGTGGGGAGGAGACTGGTCAGATCTCTGGGCTGGTAACACACAGTGACATGATGTGAGGGGGAGAGCAGGAGTATAATAGGGGCTGATGGCTCCTGACTCCACGCTGGGAAAAATTAGATTTATGGTAAGAACTTACCGTTGTTAAATCTCTTTCTGCGAGGTACCCTGGGCTCCACAGGGAATTACATTGGGGTGTACAATAGGATCTTGATCCGAGGCACCAACAGGCTCAAAACTTTGACCTTCTTCCCAGAAAGCATAGCGCCGCCTCCTCTATAACCCCGCCTCCGTACACAGGAGCTCAGTTTTTGTTAACAAGTCCAATGCAGTAGCAGGAAAAGAGACAACAGTTAGTAGCCACATACACCACATTCTCATGACAGGAGAAAGTGTCAGTGGCTAATACCATACCAACCCAAAGAAGCTAAGTGTGTCAGGGTGGGCGCCTTGTGGAGCCCAGTGTACCTCGCAGAAAGAGATTTAACAACGGTAAGTTCTTACCATAAATCTCGTTTTCTGCTGCGGGGTACACTGGGCTCCACAGGGAATGACATTGGGGATGTCCTAAAGCAGTTCCTCATGGGAGGGGATGCACTGTAGCGGGCACAAGAACCCGGCGTCTAAAGGAAGCATCCTGGGAAGCGGCAGTATCGAAGGCATAGAACCTTATGAACGTGTTCACTGAGGACCACGTAGCCGCCTTGCACAATTGTTCAAGGATCGCACCACGGCGGGCCGCCCAAGAAGGTCCAACCGACCGAGTAGAATGGGCCTTTATGGTAGCAGGAGCTGGAAGGCCAGCCTGTACATAAGCATGTGCAATCACCATTCTAATCCATCTGGCCAGGGTCTGCTTGTGAGCAGGCCAGCCAAGTTTGTGAAAACCAAACAGAACAAAGAGAAAATCCAACTTCCTGACGGGAACTGTCCTCTTCACATAGATACGGAGAGCCCATACCACATCGAAAGACCTCTCTTTGGTAGACAAGTCAGGAGAGGCAAAGGCAGGAACCACGATCTCCTGATTCGATAAATACCCGGGACGTGTTCTAAGAACCGCCCGATCACAGTGAAAAATCAGATAAGGTAACCTACAAGACAAGGCACCCAAATCCGACACCCGTCTAGCAGAGGCTATAGCCAGCAGAAACAATACCTTAAGGGAAAGCCACTTAAGGTCTGCAGATTCAAGAGGCTCAAACAGAGACGCAACGCCTCCAGAACCACCGACAGGTCCCATAGAGCCACAGGCAGGACATAAGGAGGTTGAATCCGCAACACACCCTGAGTGAACGTATGCACATCAGGCAAGGTCGCACTTTTTTTCTGGAACTAAACCGACAAGGCAGAAATATGAACATTGATGGAGGCCAGACGAAGGCCCAAGTCCAGGCCCTGTTGTAGAGGGGCCAAAATTTTGGCCGTACTAAACTTGTAAGCATCATAATTGTTAGATGCACACCAAGCAAAGTAAGAATTCCAGACCCTATGGTAAATCCAAACAGAGGTCGGTTTCTGGGCCTTCAACATGGTTTGAATGACCGCCTCAGAAAATCCTTTGGCCTTGAAGACGGAAGCTTCAAGAACCACGCTGGCAAAGCCAATCGGGCCCTGAGCGAGGAAATCTGGGCACTGCGGAAGTAGAAGGGGACGCTCTATCAATAGACCCTGAAGGTCTGAGAACCAGTGCCATCTGGGCCACGCTGGAGCGATCAGAAGTAGTATTTCTTCTTCTTGCTTGAACTTCCGGAGGGAACACGTATAGCAGCCGAAAGTTCCATGGAATTGCCAGTGCGTCCACGAACGCTGCTTGAGGATCCCTTGTCCTTGCTCCGAAGACCAGAACCTTGTGATTGTGTCGAGATGCCATCATGTCCCCATCTGGACGGCCCCACTTGTACACGAGGAATTGAAACACTTCTGGATGGAGGCTCCACTCTCCGGCATGTACGTCCTGACGAATGAGAGAGTCCGCTTCCCAGTTTAGGACACCCGGAATGAGCACTGCCGATATGGCTGGCAGATGACGTTCCGCTCACTGAAGAATCCGTGATACTTCCCTCAATGCCATGCGGCTTTGAGTGCCGCCCTGATGACTGATGTACGCCACCATGGTGGCGTTGTCCGACTGTACTTGAACAGGTCTGTTCTGTATTAAATGCTGGGGCCAAGTTCAATGAGTTGAACACCGCCCGCAATTCCAGAATGTTTATCGGGAGGAGAGACTCCTCCTTGGTCCACCGACCCTGAAGGGAGTGTTGCTCCAAAACTGGACCCCAACCTCTCAGACTGGCATCCGTCGTCAGAAGGAACCAGTTGGAGATTCAGAAAGGACGACCCCTGCTCAATCGTTGGTCCTGAAGCCACCAGTTCAGTGACAGACGGACCTCCGGAGACAAGGAGATTATTTGAGACCTGATCCGGTGAGGCAGGCCGTCCCACTTGGCAAGAATCAGCATCTGCAGAGGGCGGGAATGGAATAGAGCATACTCCACCATGTTTAAAGCAGACACCATGAGACCTAGCACTTGCATTGCCGAATGTATCGACACTTGCGGACGAGATAGGAAGCATCGAATCCTGTCCTGATGCTTCATGACTTTCTCCTGAGACAAGAACAACTGCTGGTTGTGAGTGTCGAACAATGACAACAAGTGCACCATGCTCCAAGCTGGGACCAGGGAAGATTTCTTCCAGTTGATGAGCCACCCGTGGGCTTGCAGAAACTGGATAGTCAGATCCAGATGGCGTAAGAGAGTTTCTGGGAAATTTGCCAGGATCAACAAGTCGTCCAGGTATGGTAGGATCCTGACCCCTTGACGGCGGAGCACAGCCGTCATGACCACCATGACCTTGGTGAAGACCGGAGCCATGGTCAAACCAAAGGGTAACGCCCGAAATTGGTAATGGAGGTTGCCAACCGCAAACCTCAGGTATTGCTGATGCGACATTGCAATGGAAATATGCAGGTAAGCATCCTGTATGTCCAGGGAGACCATATAATCCCCAGGTTCCAATGCCAGAACAATAGAGCGAAGAGTTTCCATACGAAACTTGGAGACCTTCACAAATTTGTTCAAGGACTTGAGGTTGAGAGTGGGCCGGGATGACCCATTCGGTTTTGGGACTAGGATCAGCGGTGAATAGTACCCCTTGCCTCTCTGAGCCAGAGGCACCTGTACTACCACTCCTGTGTCCAGGAGGGACTGTACCACCGAATTAAGAGTTTTTGCCTTCACCTGATACAAAGGGATGTCTGTCAGGCAAAATCTGAGGGGGGTGATTTTTGAAGGATACGGCGTAACCTCAAGTGACGACTTACCGTACCCAGGCATCGGAAGTGGTCTTCAACCATTCCTAGGTATACCCTAGAAGTCGGCCCCCCACCCTGGGATCCCCCATGCAGCAGGCTTGTCAGTTTTGGAAGCAGGCTGACGGGTAGCACAGGCCCGTTTGGGCTTATTTGGTTTGGAAGTGCGAACCTGTTTCGAGTACGCCTGACCCTTTGCTTTCCCTGAAGGTTGAAAGGAGCGAAAGGGAGTACTCTTAGCCTTCGGCACCGAAGGGGCAGTACTAGGTAGACACGTTGTTTTAGCAGAAGCTAAGTCAGCCACTATCTTGTGGAGGTCTTCTCTGAAAACAATGTCTCCCTTAAACGGGAGTACCTCCAGGGTTTTCTTAGAAGACAGATCCACGGACCAGGACCGCAACCATAGAATCCGGCGAGCCAGTATGGACGTAGTAGAAACCTTGGCTGCCAGAATACCTGTATCCGAAGCCGCCTCCTTAATGTAATGACACGCTGTGACAATATATGACAAGCATTGTCTAGCATGATCAGAAGCGTTGGACGGCAACTCCGCCTCCAGCTCCTGAGCCCACGCTTCCACAGCGTCTGCAGCCCATGTCGCTGCAATGGTGGGCCTATGTGCAGCACCACTTAGAGTGTAAATTGCATTTAAACAACCCTCCACACGCTTATCCGTCGGCTCTCTCAGGGACGTGACAATAGTTACGGGCAGAGCTGAGGATACCACCAGCTGCGCCACCTGCGAATCCACTGGCGGGTGTGATTCCCAATTTTTACTTCGCTCCGCAGCGAGGGGGTAGCGAGCCAGCATCTTCTTGTGAGGCGTGAATTTCTTTAAAAAGCTTTTTCCTAGGGCTGCAGCCCCCCTGTTGTATGCCTGCTTACTGCATGGCACCAACTACAAAACTGAGCTTCTGTGCACAAAGGTGGGGTTATAGAGGAGGCGGCGCTATGCATTCTGGGAAGAAGGTCAAAGATTTGAGCCTGTTGGTGCCTCGGATCAAGAGCCTACTCTACACCCCAATGTCATTCCCTGTGGAGCCCAGTGTACCCCGCAGCAGAAATACATATTCCACATTAGTGTGTACTGACAGAGGAGGGTGTAAGATAAGAGATTGCTGTAGGGACTGAGCAAGGAGAATATGTGACTCTTTTCTGTAATAAGTGTTTATTACTCACCTGTGCTGATATCTGTAGGGATTTCCTCCTCCTTACACTGCTGATCACCCCTCACATACTTCTCCTCTTCTCCCTCTATATCTTCTGCCTTTATATCAGTCACATACGTCTCTTCTTCTCCCTCTATATCTTCTGCCTTCATATCAGTCACATACATCTCTTCTTCTCCCTCTATATCTTCTGCCTTTATATCAGCCACATACGTCTCTTCTTCTCCCTCTATATCTTCTGCCGTTATATCAGTCACATACGTCTCTTCTTCTCCCTCTATATCTTCTGCCATTATATCAGTCATATACGTCTCTTCTTCTTCCTCTATATCTTCTGCCTTTATATCAGTCACATACGTCTCTTCTTCTCCCTCTATATTTTCTGCCATTATATCAGTCATATATGTCTCTTCTTCTCCCTCTGTATCTTCTGTTTTAATATCAGACAGACGTTCTACCTAAAAAAAACTAAAAAAAACTATAATAACATTTGCATACAGTCAAATGAAACTGAGGTGAAACAGTATAATATCAGTGTATAAGACACACAGCTGCTCTACAGATCATATAGTGACAGTAACTTTGGTATATTGGGGAGACCCTAAATCCCACCTACCTGATCCTCCTGTGGGGTCCTGTGATTCTCCTCTGTACAATCATGGGAATACAGAGGATGGGGACATCTCTCTGGGGTATCTCTGTTACTGGGCCCATCTGTAGGAGACACACAGTGACTGAGTACAGTGTATATATGTGATGATCAGATGATGTGTGTATATAGGGGACCCCATACCTGCTCTCCCCAGTATAATACATGACAGTCTCCTCTTACCCAGTGATGTGAGGGGCCGGTGATTCTCCATCATCACGTCCTTGTACAGACCCCTGTGTTCCTCTACATACTCCTCCTCCTGCATGGAGACACAGACAGTGACATCCTGACACCTTATAGGAACCTGACACACACAGTGATACAGTCATCACCCAGACACATCCCCCTGTGTTACTGTATAATGCCCCATTCCCAGCAGTCACCTCTCCAGTCATCACCCAGACACATCCCCTGGTGTTACTGTATAATGTCCCCTTCCCAACATTCACCTCTCCAGTCATCACCCAGACACATCCCCTGGTGTTACTGTATAATGCCCCATTCCCAGCAGTCACCTCTCCAGTCATCACCCAGACACATCCCCTGGTGTTACTGTATAATGTCCAATTCCCAGCAGTCACTCTCCAGTCATCACCAGACACATCCCCTGGTGTTACTGTATAATGCCCCATTTCCCAGCAGTCACCTCTCCAGTCATCATCCAGAGACGTACCATGGTGTTACTGTATAATGTCCAATTCCCAGCAGTCACCTCTCCAGTCATCACCCAGAGACGTACCATGATGTTACTGTATAATGTCCAATTCCCAGCAGTCACCTCTCCAGTCATCACCCAGACACATCCCCCGGCGTTACTGTATAACACCCCATTCCCAGCAGTCAGCTCTCCAGTCATAACCCAGACACGTCCCCCGGTGTTACTGTACAATGTCCCATTCCCAACAGCCACCTCTCCAGTCATCACCCAGACACGTTCCCCGGTGTTACTGTATAATGCCCCATTCCCAGCAGTCACCTCTCCAGTCAGCAGCTGAATGATCTTGTTGGTGAGTTCCAGGATCTTCTGGTCATTGTGTCTCTTATGTGTCAGTGAGTGAGGTGGAGGCACCGTGATGGGGCTCTAGGTCCTGCTTAGTCCACCTGCAACACGAGGATGGTTGCTGGGGGTCTCATGCTCACCAGATGTCTTCTTCACTATGGTGTAGTCCTGCTAAATGGGGGAGACATCAATATCACTGTAAATACTCCCAGATCTCCTCACCTCCCCAGTCATGTCCCTGTATTATTATTATAGATAATAAGATTTTAATACCTACCGGTAATTCCTTTTCTCTTAGTCCGTAGAGGATGCTGGGGATGCTTCAAGAGCCATGGGGTATAGACGGGATCCGGAGACATGGGCACTTTAAGACTTTGAATGGGTGTGAACTGGCCACTCCCTCTATGCCCCTCCTCCAGACTCCAGTTTAAGTAACTGTGCCCAGGAAGACGGCCATTATGAGGAAATCATTTATTGTTAAACCACGGTGAGCATCTTACCAGCTCACACCTCCAGTATGCCGCAGAACGTTCCATTCAATAGAACACCAGCCGACGGCATGAAGAATATGAAGCAATATGCTGACATAAAGCATAACACAACCTGTGGGTAAACACAACCAATAACAGCATAACGCATGCCACAGCATGAATAACGTCAGCAACAGGCTGACTTAAACGCAACACACCATGTGTGTAACCATACCCAATAACTGCAGATACAGTACGCACTGGGACGGGCGCCCAGCATCCTCTACAGACTAAGAGAAAACGATTTACCGGTAGGTATTAAAATCCTATTTTCTCATACGTCCTAGAGGATGCTGGGGACACTTCAAGCACTATGGGGTATATACCAAAGCTCTAGAACGGACGGTAGAGTGCTGATGACTCTCCCATTGGCCCAACAAGAGGTCCTCATCAGCCAGGGTATCAAACTTGTAAAACTTTGCAAAGGTGTTTGAACCCGACCAAGTAGCTGCTCACCAAAGTCGTAATGCCGTTACCCCTCGGGCAGCCGCCCAGGATGCACCCACCTTTCTGGTAGAATGGGTCTTCACCGATTTCGGTAACGCCAATCCAGCCGTAGAAGGAGCCTGCTGAATCGTATCACAGATCCAGCGTGCAATAGTCTGCTTGGAAGCAGGAGCCCCAATCTTGTTGGGATCCTACAGGGCAAACAGAGCCTCCGTTGTCCTTGAGCCGTTCTGGCGACATAAATTTTCAAAGCTCTGACCACATCGAGAGACTTCTATTCCGTAAAGACTTCAGTAGCCACTGTCACAATAGGTTGGTTCATGTGAAACGATTAAACCACTTTTGGCAGAAAATTGCTGATGAGTTCTCAACTCCGCTCTATCCGTATGGAAGATTAAATAGGGGCACTTGTGGGACAAAGCCACTGATTCAGACACCCGCCTTGTGGATGCCAAGGCCAACAGCCTGACCACTTTCCAAGTGACGAATTACAACTCTACCTTACGTAAAGGTTCGAAACAATGAGACTACCGGAACTACAACACCACGTTAAGACCCCATGGAGCTCCAGGGGGGCACAAAGGGAGGTTGGATGTGAAACTCCTTTTACGAAAGTTCAAACTTTTGTAAAGGAGGCCAATTGTTTTGGGAATAAAACCGATAAGACTGAACCTTAATCGAGCCCAACTTAAGACCCGCATCCACACCACCTTGTGAAAAAAGGAGAAAACGATTCCACTGGAATCTTCCGTAGAAGCCTTTTTGGATTCGCACCAAGACACTTTCTCCAAATATGGTGATAATGTTTTTACGTTACTCCTCTACTGGTCTGACGAAAGTAGGGATGACTTCACTGGAAATATCCTCTCGGCTAGGATCCGGCATTTACCTGAAGATCCGGATACCAGGTCCTCTTAGGCCAGTCTGGAACAATGAGGATCACTTGAACCTTTGTTCTTCTTATGATCTTTAGCATTTTTTGGGGAAAAATGGAAGCGGACGGGACGCATAGACCGACTGAAACACCCACTGAGTCATCAGGGCGTCCACTGCTATTGCTTGAGGGTCCCTTGACCTGTAACAATATCTGTGAAACTTCTTATTGAGGCAAGACGTCATCTTGTCAATTTTAGGAATCCCTCAACGACTTGTCACTTCTGTGAAAACCTCTGGATGAAGACACCACTCTCCTGGATGAAGAATGTGTCTGCCGAGGAAGCCTGCTTCCCAGTTGTCCACTCCTGGAACGAACATCGCTGACAGAGAGCACATATGATTTCGTCGCCCAGCGGAAAATCTTTCTGGCTTCTGCCATTGCTCCTTCGGTTTTTGTATGTAGAAAACCGTTATAAATGGCCCTTACCTCTAGACCGTTAATCTGGTGGCAAGTATCCTAACTTGACCCTCTTCCTTGGAAGTTTTCCTCCTGTGTGACAGCTCCTCCGCTTCGAAGGCATGCATCCGTGGTCCATAGGATTCAGTCCTGGAACCCGAACCTGCGCTTATGAGAACTGCGCCGCTGCCACAGGAGTAAAATTCTGGTCTTGAAAAAACAGGATAATCCCAGGTGGGAACCGGACCACTTGTCCCGCTATAAACACTCTGGCATTTAACCTGCTCACTGAATGGCTTTGTAGGCCGGAACCATCTTTTTCATCAACGGAATGTAATGATGGATTGACCCTGTTGCAGATCTGACCCGATTGGATCCTCAGAGCTTTTTCAACTGGAAGAAAAACTTTCAACAGTTCTGTATCTAACAGTATTTCCAACGCCGACAACCGCGTCGTTGGGATCAACAGTGATTCTGGCAAGTTCAGGAGCCAACCACTTTGGAGAATGCAACGTTTTGCACCACTTGGTTACTTGACCTCGCTGTAATCAGGAGAGCGTCTCAGTACAGAAAAATAATGACTCTTTTACTATCGAAGGAAAACCATCATACCGCCATCAATCCAGTGAATTGGTAATGACAATCCTGAATAGCAAACCCAGGTAAGCCTAATGCGGAAGAAACCGTAATTAGACCCCCTTTCTCCTTTTCCAGGTTGGAGATCCCTGCCCTGAGAGATTCCAGCTTGTAGTTCAACTTCTGAAGTAGAAATTTTTGGGATTTTAGATATAGGATTGTTCTGACCGAGCCGTCCGGACTCGGGAGCACGAAAAAGCTTGAATAACAGCTTTTTTGTTTTTGTGACCGGGACAGCAGGACAATGACCTGATCCTGACACAACTCTTGTATGGCGTCGCATACTACCTCCGCATCCACAGGAGAATCGGTAAGGTCTATTTGAAATATCGGTGAGGGGAAACGTCTGGAAACTGCAGTATGTCCCCCTTGGGACTCTATTCTTAAATTCACTGGTCCATGTCCATTCCAGGACTGACTGAAGAGTATTATACGTGGTCCCACCAGTGTGGGCTCCCACAAGATAGACCCAGCGTCATGCGGTGGATGTGGCAGAAACAGAGGAGGATTTCTGCTGACCTCTGACCTTTTCACCTTCCTCTACCTGCAAGGAAAGGGAAATCCGTATCTATTCAATCGAAATGACTGCATCCTACAATAATGCGTCACCAACCGTTGTGAGGGAACATAGGGCAAGAAGGTAGACTTACCAGTGGAATCTGCCGAGATCAACTTAACAAGACCATCCCCAAACCAGGTTTTACCTTCATAGGAAAGAGACTCCAGCTCTTCTCGGAGTCAGCCTCAGCATTCCATTGGTGAATCCACAACGCCCTCCTAGCCGAGACCGCCATGGAATTGGCCTGCTAACCGAAGAGTCCTATATCCATTGTGGTCGCACGGCAGTCTGCTGCAATGTTATAGATATTACCCAACTTCAGGAGTACCCTGCATACAACTACTCCCCCATGCGCACGTAATGCAAGTATAATCAACGTACAAGCGGACACATAGAGTATCACATATGTTGCTGCATACGATCCTTTGTGACAGGGCCCCGTGCAGAACAGGGGGTGACTCTCACTTTATTCTATCCACGGCGGGAAAAGAATAAACACTCGGAATCCTCTTGAGGATTTGAAAATATCTGGTCACGGTCACTTAGCACATGAGAAGGAATAACTTTACCTCAGCATTCATTATAAAAATTGTTATATATATATATATATATATATACATATATATACCTTTAAATACAGCTATACACACAATTATATATATATATATATATATATAACTCATATATAAATATCCCTTTTGACAGGAACAGCAGGGTTCCTAGTGACGTTAATACGTTCTTAATGTGTATGAAACATGTACTGAATGCCGATTTTGTGGATCTAGTCAGGAAACATCATGGTCGACATAAGAAACAGTATTCGTGTCGATCTCCGGGAGTAGTAACTGGGCAAAGTATCGGACTTCTGGCTCTGCAAGGGGGGTGACAGCGGGCTCTGGGAACGAGCATCTAGGCGTATTTAACGATCAGACCCTCTGGAGCTAATGGTGTCCAGTAGCCAAAGAAGCAGAGCCTTGAAACTCACAAAAGTAGGTCTGCTTCTCTCCCCTAAGTCCCACGATGCAGGGAGACTGTTGCCAGCAGTGCTCCCTGAAAATAATAAACCTAACAAAAAGTATTTTCAGAGAAACTCAGTAGAGCTCCCCTGTGTGTGACCAGTCTCACTGGGCACAGAATCTAAACTGGAGTCTGGAGGAGGGGCATAGGAGGAGCCAGTTCACACCCATTCAAAGTCTTAAAGTGCCCATGTCTCCTGCGCATTCCGTCTATACACCATGGTTCTTGAAGCATCCCCAGCATCCTCTAGGACGTATGAGAATTTAGTAATGTCATGGTGACATTCCAAGATCCCCTCACCTCCCCAGTCATGTCCCTGTATTATTACTGTAGTTATACGTGATGTAAATGTGACGCTCCCAGATTCCCTCACCTCCCCAGTCATGTCCCTGTATTATTACTATATATGTGATGTCACTGTGACATTCCCAGATGCCCTCACCTTCCCAGTCATGTCCCTGTATTATTACTATAGCCATAACTGATGTCACTGTGACATTCCCAGATCCCCTCACCTCCCCAGTCATGTTCCTGTATTATTACTATAGATATAAGTGATATCAATGTGACTCTGCCAGACCTCCTTATCTCCCCAGTCATGTCCTTGTATTATTACTACTAATATAAGTGAAATCACTGTGACACCCCCAGACCTCCTTATCTCCCCAGTCATGTCCTTGTATTATTACTACTAATATAAGTGAAATCACTGTGACATCACCACCACTCCCAATGTATTATAATAATAATAATAATAATAATAATAATAATAATAATACCAGGACACCACAAGCTGCTGTCCCTGTATAATAATAACCATACACAAAAACCTGCTCCCCCTGTATTATACTAATAACAACAGGACACCCCATTCTGCTCTCCCTTTATAGTAATAATAAAATGACACCACAGGCTGCTCCCTCTGCAAAATAATAATAATAATAATAATAATAATAGGACACTACAGGCTGCTCCCTTCTGTATTATAATAATAATAACAACAACAACAACAACAGGACACCATAGCCTGCTAATAATGACAGGACACCACAGGCTGCTGACCCTGTATAATAAGTGAACACCACTAGCTACTCCTTCTTTATAATATTAATAATAGGACACAATAGGCTGCTTCTCCTGTATAATAATAATAATAATAATAATAACAAGTCACCACAGGTTGCTTCCCCTGTATAATAATAATAATAATGACAGGACACCACAGGCTGCTGCCCCTGTATAATAATAATAAGTGAACACCACTAGCTACTCCGTCTTTATAATATTAATAATAGGACAACAAAGGCTGCTTCTCCTGTATAATAATAATAATAATAATAATAACAGGACACCACAGGCTACTCCCCTGTAAAATTATAACAACAACAACAATGCACACCACAGGCTACTCCCCCTGCATAATAGTAATAATAACAACAACAAAAGGACACCACAGGCTGCTTCCCCTGTATAATAATAATAGGACAACACTGGCTGCTTCCCCTGTATAATAATAATAGGACACCACAGGCTGCTCCCCCTGTATAATAAATATAATAATAATAACAACTGTACACCACAGGCTGCTCCCTCTGTATAATAATAACAGGACACCACAGGCTGCTCCCCCTGTAGAGTAGGATGCCACAGGCTGCTCCTCCTGTATACTATGACAACACAGGCCGCTCCCCTTGTATACTATGACAGCACAGGATGCTACCCCTGTATATTATGACAACACAGGCCACTCCCCCTGTATACTATGACAACACAGGCCGCTCCACCTGTATACTATGACAGGACAGGATGCTACCCCTGTATATTATGACAACACAGGCCACTCCCCCTTTATACTATAACAACACAGGCCACCCCCCTGTATACTATGACAGCACAGGATGCTACCCCTGTATATTATGACAACACAGGCTGCTCCTCCTGTATACTATGACAACACAGGCCGCTCCCCTTGTACAGCACAATGCCACAGGAAACAACACCTGTAATGTCCCGTGTATACAATTATGGTAACGGTGGGGTCTGTGCCACCTGTATTACGGTAACGGAAGGATACGCGCCACCTGTAGTACGGTAACGGCGGGGTCCGCGCCACATGTATGACGGTAACGGCGGGGTCCGCGCCACCTGTATTATGGTAACGGCGGGGTCCGCGCCACCTGTATTATGGTAACGGCGGAGTCCGTGCCACCTGTATTATGGTAACGGCGGGGTCCGCGCCACAGTATTACGGTAACGGCGGGGTCCGTGCCCCCTGTATTACGGTAACGGCGGGGTCCGCGCCACTTGTATTACGGTAACGGCGGGGTCTGCACCACCTGTATTACGGTAAAAGGCAGGGTCTGCGCCACCTGTATTACAGTAACGGCTGGGCCAGCGCCAACTGTATTACGGTAACGGCGGGGTCTACGCCACCTGTATTACAGTAATAGGACACTAGCGTGTCAGCCACCTGTACAGGGATAATGAAGCACCAGAGGCTGCTCCAGCTGCACTATAACAAGGCACCAGAGGCTGCTCCAGCTGCACTATAACAAGGCACCAGAGGCTGCTCCCCCTGTAGTACAGAATTTGACACCAGAGCTGCTTAGCCTATAGAATAATAATAATAATATCATTACCTGCTGCCAGACACAGCAATGGCTGCTCTCTGCTCCTGCTGCCTTGTGGGAATGATAGAAGGAAGGCGGTGCTCAGACCAGGGGAAAATGGCCGCCGCTCCTGACGTCACTATACGGCCAGGGAACCTATTGCTGCTGCCTGACTGGTCTACAAGAAGATGGCCGCCGGCCTCCTGAACTGAGGACATGTGTGTTAACATTCATTACAGAGTGCTGGGCTGTGGGCGGGGTGTAGTAGGGGAGGACCCAGTAACCAGTAAGCAGCCTTTGCCAATCATGTCCTACTTCCTGCCTGTGCGTTCCACCTTACTTCCGGACTGTGCGGTCCACATGCAGGAAGTGAGTTTTCATCGACTTTTGCAGCCTCCCAGTGTCCGTGGAAATCAGGTAATGGCGTCTTACTATACAGGGGGAGCAGCCTGTGGTGTCCTGATATTATTATTATACAGGGGGAGCGGACTGTGGTGTCCTGTTATTATTATTACAAGGAGGAGCAGCCTGTGGTGTCCTGTTATTATTATTATACAGGGGGAGCAGCCTGTGGTGTCCTGTTATTATTACTCAGGAGGAGCAGCCTGTGGTGTCCTGTTATTATTATTATTATACAGGGGGAGCAGCCTGTGGTGTCCAGTTATTTTTATACAGGGGGAGCAGCCTGTGGTGTCCAGTTATTATTATTATACAGGGGAGCAGCCTGTGGTGTCCTGTTATTATTTTTATTATACAGGGGGAGCAGCCTGTGGTGTCCTGTTGTTGTTATTATACAGGGGGAGCAGCCTCTAGTGTCCTGTTGTTATTATTATTATACAGGGGGAGCAACCTGTGGTGTCCTGTAGTTGTTGTTGTTATTATTATTATTATTATTATTATTATTATACAAGGGGAGCAGCCTGTGGTGTCCTGTAATTATTATTATTATTATACAGGGGGAGCAGCCTGTAGTTTCCTGTTATTATTATTATACAGGAGGAGCAGCCAGTGGTGTCCTGTTATTATTATTATACAGGGGGAGCAACCTGTGGTGTCCTGTTATTATTATTCAGGGGGGTAGCCTGTGGTGTCCTCTTATTATTATTATTATTATTATTATTATTATTATACAGGGGAAGCAGCCTGTGGTGTCATGTTATTATTATACAGGGGTGCAGCCTGTGGTGTCTTGTTGTTATTTTTATGCAGGAGAAGCAGCCTGTGGTGTCCTGTTATCATTATTATTTTCTCATATGTCCTAGAGGATGCTGGAGACTCCGTAAGGACGATGGGGTATAGACGGGATCCGCAGGAGACATGGGTACACTATTAAGACTTTGAATGGGTGTGAACTGGCTCCTCCCTCTATGCCCCTCCTCTAGACCTTAGTTAGATTCTGTGCCCAGGAGAGACTGGACACACACTAGGGGAGCTCTACTGAGTTTCTCTGGAAAAAGACTTTATGTTAGGCTTTTTTATTTTCAGGGAGACCTGCTGGCTACAGGCTCCCTGCATCGTGGGAGTGAGGGGAGAGAAGTCAGACTTACTTATTCTTAGTTCAAGGGCTCTGCTTCTTAGGCTACTGGACACCATTAGCTCCAGAGGGTTCGATCACCTTGGTGCGCCTAGCTTAGGGTTGGGCAACATACGGCCCGCGGGCTGGATGCGGCCCGCAAACCGATCCTGCCCGGCCCGCTACCTCCCACCAGCGCGCAATCACAAGTGGCTTGACAGGCTGAGCTGTTTGTGATTGCGATGCAGCATCTCCAAAGCTGCTGCCGGCGCCGCTGAGGAAATCCTGGGCGCGGGTCTCGCGGTCGTGTCATGTGATGCCTCACGTCAGCCGGTCTGCTGACTGATGTATTTAATTTTTTTACAGAGGACGGGAGCTCAGCCAGGTTGTGTCTGCCGCGGTTGAGGCAGCTGCGTAGTCCTAACGTGAGAGTGGGAGACTGGCTGCTGGGCTGGCTGCCTGTAGCTCCTGCAGCTCCTCAGGTAGTTCTCGCATGGGGTTTTAATGGAGCCGGACGAGGTGCAAGGGTAGCGCCAAAGGAGAACAGGCTGAACCAGTGACTGGCTGTCTCCGGTGCTCTCACTGACTGCAGTATTAGTCAGTTCTGTGCCTCACAAATCGGGGAGACTCGGTCGACGGGTAGGGGAGAGGGGAGGTAATTTATAATAAATTAAGATGGCTGGGTGTGGCACATACTGCCCCTATCATGCTGCTAATATTATCAATAACAGCATAATACTGTCTTTGTTTTCAGCACTGTTTTGTTATCTTTTGGGATTTTTTTTAATACTGGCTTATAGTGGTTTTTATACATTGTATGTTTATTTGTGCCTGCGGGGAAAGGGTGGGGGGAGCGGCCCTCCGATATTAATTAGAAACTGTTCGGTGGCCCCCCAGCTTAAATAATTGCTCACCCCTGGCCTAGCTGCTTGTTCCCGGAGCCACGCCGTCACCCCCCTCACAGAAGACAGAAGCCGGGTGAGTATGAGAAGAACAGAAGACATCAGACGGCAGAAGACTTCAGTAACGGAAGTAAGTACAGCGGTAGTGCTGCGCTCCATGCTCCCACACACCAACGGCACTCACAGGGTGCAGGGCGCTGGGGGGGAGCGCCCTGGGCAGCAGTTACTGAGGGTCTTTTCACTGGCAAGAGTTGGTGCCCGGGCACCGTGTACGATACCCCCGCCAGTATAAAGCAGCGGTCGCGCTGCGCGCCATTGCTCCCACACACTAACGGCTTTACAAGGGTGCAGGGCGCAGGGGTGGCGCCCTGGGCAGCAATATACTCTCCATTAAGCCTGGTTAAACACGTATACAGTGCATAGGCTCTGTATACGGACCCCTGCCAGCATAAAAAGCTAAAATATTAGCGGGGCTGAAGTGCGACGAGAAGGGGCGGGGCTTAGCCCTCACAACATGATTCAGCGCCATTTTCTACATGTCCCCGCCAAAACAGTGTAAACGAAGGGGGGGCACAGTGATTAGTGCAATATAGTATGAAATATAGCACTATCTTATATAAGGGGCATGTAATCATTGTGTTGTGCATATGTGTCTGTGTTTTCCCTGTCAGATATACCCACTATAGCTTTTTAGTACACATGTGTCAACACGTGTGAGTGCTAGGTCGCAAACAGCTATGGGATTCTCTCTGTCGGCATCGCCGACTCCTGTTGGTACTTGATTCAGTAGGTGCAGTGTCAGCAGGTCGGTAGTATTATGCTTTTCAAAGTTAACACTGTAGGGGAGACACAGTAGTATGTGGGTGTAGGGGAGACACAGTAGTATGTGGGTGTAGGGGAGACACAGTAGTATGTGGGTGTAGAGGAGACACAGTAGTATGTGGGTGTAGGGGAGACACAGTAGTATGTGGGTGTAGGGGAGACACAGTAGTATGTGGGTGTAGGGGAGACACAGTAGTATGTGGGTGTAGGGGAGACACAGTAGTATGTGGGTGTAGGGGAGACACAGTAGTATGTGGGTGTAGGGGAGACACAGTAGTATGTGGGTGTAGGGTAGACACAGTAGTATGTGGGTGTAGGGGAGACACAGTAGTATGTGGGTGTAGGGGAGACACAGTAGTAGGTGGGTGACCCTTTCGGCACCAACTGATATTACCGGGTGAAAATTAACATGCTGTAACTAACCTGTATATATATATATTTATATATGTATATGGTACTGTTCCATGGGCCTCTACCTCGAGCACAGACATGGTAGTATTTGTGGGGAAGTGTTATTATAGTAAATTAGTAAATCGTTACCCAACCAGGTGTAAACTTGGTGTTGCGTATAATCCATCTGCACTTTTCTCAATTTCTCTTTCTTGAATTTCAAGAGATTATTTTTGTACTGGTCTACTTGTTCGTTAAGTTTGTTCATCCAGATTTTGGACTGTTCCATGGACAGAGCCGTAGCATGCTCAAGCTCAAATTTGCCAATGTTCTCTCTTGTTCGCTCCAATTCCTTGGTAGATTCCTCAATTACGAGGAGTATCAAGTCCATTGAGCATTTATTTAGGACCGCGATCCATTTTTTACAGAACTCCATACTGTATCGTCCGATGGTGGGGATATTATGGACTCTGAAGCCCCTCGGTAGTTGTTTCGCTCTGTAATAGTCAGATAGCGTCCGGCTATGGTACAGATAGTCCAGTTCGCGTTTCTTTAAGCGGAACAATTCTCGCTGGATATCATCCCCCGAGGCTGTGACATCGTACCCTTAAGATCAAGGAACATTTTAGTAAAATCCCCCCTAGTAAAGATAAAGTTATACTACCACCAAGGATCCAGGGTTTGGGACCTAAGTCGCGATTTGATCCAGTCTCACATAACTCATCGATAAAAACTTTTCACAGGATGCTGGAGACAGCAGGCAAAAACATACCCCTTCATAAACATCATAATTTATTGAAGGAGGAACGTGCTGCTCTAAAAGATCTAAGCAACCGCAAAGACATTGTCATCCGCAACGCGGACAAGGGTGGAGCCGTAGTAATACAGGACATCTTAGAGTACAAGACAGAATGTCTTCGATTGTTGAGCGACCAGGACACCTACTGCAGATTGAGTTCTGATCCTTCACAGGATTACAGAACACAATTGGGGAGTTTGTTACAGGAAGCACAGGATGAGGGGTTGATAACAGCTGATATTGGCAGGAAGCTGTGCCCGGAATATCCAGTAACACCTATATTGTATACAATCCCCAAGATACACAAGAACGCACAGAGGCCTGCGGGAAGACCGATTATATCCGCCCGGGGGTCTCTGTGCGAGCCAGCTGCAGTGTACTTGGATACTTACCTACAACCCTGCATCCAGAACACGGTCTCCCACCTAAAAGACTCTAGTATGCTGCTCAGGAAGTTCCTGTCCATCAAGGAGGTACCAACAGAGGTCGTACTAGCCACCCTAGACGTCACAAGCCTCTACACGTGCATACCCCATGCACAGGGTCTACAGGCTGTAAGACAGCTGATAACAGGGAACAGACATTATGAAGGACCCGATGTAGATTTCTTTATTTCATTGTTGGAATTCACCCTCACCCATAATTTCTTTATTTTTGATGGGATTTATTACAGGCAGCTAACGGGGTGTGCCATGGGGTCTTCGGTGGCACCCTCGTTCGCCAATTCCTACATGTGGGTAGTAGAGAGAGAGCTCTTTTTTGCAGAGAAAACGGTGGCGGACTGCTTGTTCGTCTATTACAGGTATATAGATGACCTATTGCTGTTTTGGAGAGGCACAGAGTTGGCATTACAAGAGCTGGTGGCGACACACAATGCCACAACCAGCCCCATTAAGTTTACTGTAACAAGCAGCAAGACAGAGATCTGCTTCTTGGGTATCCACATCAAAATCCAAGATAAGCAGATCATCACTAGTTTGTACAAAAAACCGACAGACAGGAACACCATGTTAAGGCATGATAGTTTCCACCCCCCAGCCACAGTTAAGGGGCTCCCTTACTCCCAGTTTCTACGTGTCTGCAGGGTGAATAGCGATAAACAACAAAGGATATCCCAATTGGACGAAATGGAGCAAAGATTTCTCCAAAGGGGATATCCCAGAAAATTATTGCAGGCAGCCAAGGTGAAGGCCTTGGGTAAAAAGAGAGAAGAGCTATTGCAACCAGCTGAGGCCAAGGATATGACCAAGGTCATTCCATGGGTGAATGAATTCTCTACCAGGAGTGCGGCCACTAAAAAGCAGGTACAGAAGTTGTGGCCTATTGTCACAACAGACCCAGATTTACAAATCTTTAAAGATAAGAGACTGATGCCTAGCCATAAAAGAGGTAAAAGCATCAGGGATATAGTGGTCAAGACGGACATGTCCAAATTCAAAGCACCCCCAGTAAAGAATTTCTTAACACGCAAAAATGGCTGCTACAAGTGCACAGGATGCACCACGTGTTCCCACATGTCACCGGGTGATAATATTGTCCATCCATACACGGGGAAGAAATTCCCCATTAGATGGCCTCTGACCTGCAGCACTAAATTTGTGATATACGCCATTATGTGCCCATGCGGGCGCTATTATATCGGCAAGACGGAGTGCCAGTTTAAGATCAGAATGGCACAGCACAGGCAGGCAATACGCAACGCCTTAGCAACTGGTAGCGCAGATCAACCTGTGGCCAGACATTTTTTGGATAACAGACATGGCATGGCCACATTTAAACACAGGATCATTGATCATGTGCCAATTCAGCCCAGAGGTGGCAATCGAGGACAACAGTTATTGCAACTAGAGTCCAGGTGGATCCACAAATTAAACACCCTGAAACCGGGCGGTTTGAATGACAGTCTGGGCTTGATTAATTTTTTGTAAAGTCAGCAATAAATATAAATTTAAATACATAACTGCCAACAAATGACGTATATAGAAGGTCACTATAAGCAGAAATTAGGAATGAAAATAGGAGAAAAATCTCCAAATTAAACAGAATAATCTACCAGCAGCCAAAATAAACATCAGCATATGTTGTTTTAAGGAACATTAATTACTGTGCACAAATAAATAATTTTGGAGTGAAGCACCCATCCTGACACCAGCCGAGTAATAATTATCCGGTGGGTGTACAGGTCTTAATTCAGCAAAAATTTAAGCACTAAAAGTACCACAAGAGACATCGTGAACACATTGAATGTTTTAATAATGATTGTAAAAATGTTGTTTTTAACTATACATATTGATGACATGACAGCGGAGCAGGTTTTCTTTCTTTTTTTTAAAAAAATAAGCTACCGTTTCTTAATTATATATATGTTGTATGATTCGATTTTAAGCACTAGGGATAAAGTGTTCACTTTTTCTTCTTCCCCCTCAGCGTCGCCATGGTCACGCGGCCCACAAGGAGACGTCACTTCCGGTAGGAAAGAAGCATTCAGAGCCGCGGACAGGAAGTGCGGCTGGCGTGTCCACGGCGGTCGCTGGCGGGGAGATCAGAAAGAGGAGGGGGGTAAGTGTGTATTTAAAGTTCACTATTGTCACTGTTTGTTTGTCCTGAAGACGGGGAGGTGGTCCCCGAAACGTTGACCGCACAAATACAGTTTTTTCACCGTTTACAACAGTCTTTGAGTGCCGCCTTTTGATTTCTACTGTCGGTATATATATATATATATATGCAGGATATGTGTGTATTACATTATGTATATTCATATTATGATTTCCAATGAATGCTGAAGTAAAAGTATTCCTTCTCATGTGCTGGTCGCTCTGTTGATAAATCTCTCGGTCGGCCGTGACGAGTTTGTCTCAGATCCTCACAAGGAGTCCGAATGTTTATTCTTTTTCCCGCTGCGGATTGAATACTGTAAAAGTCAACTCCTGGTCTGCACGGGGCCCTGTCACAAAGGATCGTATACAGGAAGCTAAGTGATATTTTATTCTATGCTTTGGAGTTATTTGCATCACCTGCACATGGGGGAGTGTTTATATTCGGAAAGACATCCAATAGAATTACCCTATAGAGAGAGGGGGTGTGTCTTATGTTGATTCTGCTCTATAACATGGCGGCAGGCTGCCGTGCGACTGCAGGAGGTGTGGCCGGGGGAATGCTGAGGCAGACTCCGAGAGATACTGGAGTGTTTCCCTGGGACGGTGTACCGCTGTTTGGGGAGGCCTCAGTCAATGTTGGCGGATACCACTGGTAAGTGTAACTTCGTGAGTTAGACTCCCTCACAACGGTTGGTGACGCATTCTGCTGTGGGATGCAGTCATTTCAACCGGTTCGATACCGTTCTTTTTTCCCTTTCGGTGCAGACAGTGGAAGGTGAAAAGTAAGAGTTCTGCAGCCTGGTCAGGTTCGCAGCAGCGGATGTCGTTTTCTGTGTCTACCACATCCACCGCATGTCGCTGGGTCTATCTGGCTGGAGCCCACTCTGGTGGGAACTCATCTACTACTCTTCAGTCAGTCCGGGAATGGACTTGGACCTGTGAGTTAATAATGGAATCCAAAGGGGGACATACTGGAGTTTACAGATGATTCCCCTCACTGATTTTTCAAATAGATCTTGCTGTTTCCCCTCTGGAAGGGGAGGTAGTATGCGACGCCATACCAGAGTTGCTTCAAGGTCAGGGCATTGTCCTGCAGTTCCTGGTTAAAAAAAAAAAAAAAAAGGGGGAAAACAGAGATTTCTCCTTACGAAGTTGAGCTACAGGATGGAATCTCTCAGGCCAGGGAGCTCCAGTACGTAAAGGTAGAAAGGGGTTTAAATGCATTGTTCTCCACATTCAGCTTACCTGGGTTGATATCCAGGACTGTCTTTGCCATTTCACCGGAGTGATGGCAGTAGGATGGTATTCTATCACCAGTGAGAGCCATTGTTATTCTGTACTGGGACACTCTCCTGATTAAGGCGAGGTCAGGACACAAGTGCAAATCGTTGTTTCTCTCTGAGTGTTCTTCAACACAGGGAATGGCTGTTTTCCCAACGACGTAGACGTCGGAGGTGGGTATCAGGGTAGATACGAAACGGTTGAAGTTCTCTGTGTTTTCCTGTGGAAAGAGGTCTGAGGATCCGGAGTCAGATCAGATTTGCAGTGACAATCCATCAATATGTTTCGTTGATGAAGAAGATGGTGCGGCCTAAGAGGCTTTTCGGTGAGCAGGTCAAATGCCAGAGTGGTTTTCACGGGGCCAGTTGGAAATGTGGTCCGAATCTCACGTGCACATGCGCCAGAATATAATCCTAATGGCCAGGATATCGCTCCTGGGGTGTCTGCTCAGTTCTCACCTCCTAGAGGGACGAAGGTTCGGAATCCAGGATGAGATCCTGGTGTCCATGCATGCAGATCTCCGATACTGGGGAGCAGTCCTTGCAAGGGAAGTATTTCCAGAGGAAAAGGTCAAGCTGGGAAGCTTGTCTGCAATAAGCTTTCTTGAATTAAGAGCTATTTTCAGTGAACATATGCTTAGTGATCTGCACGTGTTAATTCTGTTGGAAGACTTGATAGCAGTGGTGTTAGCAAGCCGCTAGGGCGGAACAAGGAGCAAAGCGGCAATGGCAGATGCCGTAAAAGTTTTCTGCTGGGTGGAAAGACTGGTAAACACTATATTAGCAGTCTTAGTTCTGGATGTGAACGACGGAGAAATAGTTTCCTCTGCAGACGCGATGTCCATCCGGGAGAAATACTGTCGTCATCGAGAAGTTTCGCTGAAGCGACAAGTCTTTGAGGAGTGCCTCACTTGGACATGTTGGCATCTCGCCTCATCGATAGACCTCAGGTATATTGTTCCAGGTCAGGGGACAATCAAGCTATAGCAGTGGACGTCCTCGGGACAGCTTGGGTCTATGTGTCCCGTCCGTTATCACTCTTCTGAAGGTGATAAACGTAATAAGAACAAAGGTTCAGGCGATCCTCATTGTTAGAGTCTAAACAAGGAGGGCTTGGTATCTTCAAGATTTACTCATAGAAGATCCCTGGCCTCTTCCTCTACGTGAGGAACTGTTACAGCAAGATCCGGGCGTGTATCAAGACTTACCGCTGCTGCGTTTGACGGCGTGGCGATTCAATGCCATATCCTTGCCAGAAAGGGTATTCCCAGTGACGTCATTGCCAATCTTCTTCAGGCTATAAAAGAAGCAAAGCCTTACCACCGTGTTTGGAGAAAATATGTGTCTTGGTGTGAATCCAAGAAAGTTACTACGGAAGCTTCAGCTGGGTCATTCTTCTCCATTCTTTGCAAGCAGGTGTGGATGCAGGCCTAGAGTTAGGCTCCATTCAAGTGCGGGTTTGACCTTATGCATTTTCTTTCAAGAAAGAATTGGCGACCTTTCTGGAAGTTCGGACCTTCGTGGAAGGAGTACTGCACATCCAACCTCCATTTGTGCCCCCATTGGCACCGTGGGACCTTGACGTGGTGTTGCATTTTCTTGTGTCACAATGATTGGAACCATTATGAAAGGTTGTGTTAAAAATGTATTTCTTGGAGAGTGGTCATGCTTTTGGCTTTGGCGTCCGCAAGGCGGGTGTCAGAAGTAGCGGCTGGGTCTCACAAGAGCCCCTGTTTGATCTTCCAGGTGGATAGAGCGGAATTGAGAACTCGGATAATAGTTATGCCAAAAGTGGTTTCGGTGTTTCATAGAAACCAGCCTATTTGATGCCTGTGGTTACTTAAGCATTGGCTGATTCAAAGTCTCTCGATGTAGCCAGGGCTTTGAATATTTATGTCGCCAATTTGGCCCAGATTGGGGAAACAGAGGCTCTGTTTGTCCGGTATGCTCCCAGCGTGATTGGGGCGCCTGCGTCTCTGCAGTCGGTTACACACTAGATCTGTGATCCGATTTGGCGTGCTCGTTCTATGGCTGGATTGCCGTTACCGAATTCGGTGGTGACCCATTCTACTAGGAAGGTGGGCTCTTCTTGGGCGGATGCCAGAGGAGTCTTGGCGGTTCAACTTTGCCGAGCGGATACTTGGTCGGGTTCAAACACTTTTGCTAAGCTCTATAAGTTTGATACCCTGGCTGATGGGGACCTCATGTTTGCTCAATCGGTGCTGCAGAGTCGTCCGCACTCTCCCGCTCGGTCTGGAGCTTTGGTATAAACCCCATGGTCCTTACAAAGTCCCCAGCATACTCCACGGACTAAGAGAAAAGGATTTACCGGTAGGTATTAAAATCCTATTATTATTATTATTATTATTATTATTATAATACAGGGGGAGCGGACTGTGGTGTCCTGTTGTTGTTATTACTATACAGAGGGAGCAGCCTGTGGTGTCCTCTTATTATTATTATTATTATTATTATTATTATTATTATACAGGGGAGCAGCCTGTAATGTCCTGTTGTTGTTGTTGTTGTTGTTGTTGTTGTTATTATTATTATACAGGAGAGCAGTCTCTGGTGTTCTATTATTATTATTATTATTATTATTATTATTATTTTTAAACGTTTATTTATTGGGAAGATGAGATACAATACATATATGGACAAAGATCGATTTAGTACATAGCTCATATGCTTTTCTTGAAACAAAATTATAGAACAAGCCTCTCCATTGGGGAGATCTATTACCATAACGAGTAGTGACCATATCGCTTATATTCACTTGTATAAACATCCTAGACTCATCAATTTTCTAATGTTATGAGATAGTATAGAGAGATAGAGAAAGGACAGCGAGAGGGAAAGGAAAGGGCAGGGTAGAGGATTGAACTGGTGGGTACCTAGATCAGGGACGGGGAGAGATACGTGGTATCGACCTTAGAAGAAAATTATTTGGTGGAGGGTTTGGGGGAAGACCCGGCCGGTCCGGTCTTGAGATTATATGGCTATTGATGGCGTATAAGACTGACGGCATAATTCGACCTTGTTAAAAGAAGGGCGGAGATGCCCCAAAAAAGGATGTCCATGGTTCCCAAGTCCTAAGAAATGTCCCAGTAGAGCCTTTCAGAATGCTGGTAATATGTTCCATAGTATAAATGTGCCATATTATCCCTGTAATTTCTCCTACGGTGGGGACCCTTGGAGATTTCCAATACGTCGCTATTGCACATCTAGACGCTAGGACCATATGGGTGAAGAGTTTAGTTTGACATCGCGATGCCCCAGGCAGTGATACCGAGAGCAGGAAATGTTTGGGAAGTAGGGGTATGGGGATCCCCAATATTGAGGAGAACAGGGAGTCCAGTTCTCTCCAAAGAGGGAGCAGTCCTGGGCATTCCCACCAGACATGCAAGAACGTCCCGTCCATCGTCTTACATCTCCAGCAAAGCGGAGAGAGATCCGGAAACATCCTGGCAAGACGGGTGGGAACATAGTACCATCTATAGAAGAGTTTATATGCGTTCTCTTTTGCCCGAACACATATAGAGCTAGACGCTAAGCTAGCGTATATGTCTGACCAGTCCTCGGAATCAAACGTCTCTCCTAGGTCCAGCTCCCATGCCCTCTCGTGTGGCTCCCTGTCTACCCCTGAGGGTGGTCCCAATAATTTATAAACAGCAGAGATAAGTCCCTTAGCCGTGTCTGTGCGCATTGCCAGAGCTTCTAGCGTAGTTAGTGGTCTATGATTAAGTTGCGCCCTTAGTGTGGAGTGGGAGTGTCGGATTTGAAGATATTGAAAGAAGATAGAGTGTGGCAACCTGAATTTAGCTTGGAGCTCTGGAAAGGCTGGGAACATGAGCTCCGTAGTTATATCGTTTAGTAGTTTGATCCCCTTCTCCCGCCACTGCGGTAGGGCATTAAAGTGTTAGCCTGGTTGAAACAGGGGGTTATCAAGTAGCGGGACTAACGGGCTAGGGAGCGGCGCCAGATGGAATTTATGATTAGCCATATCCCAAATGTCCAGTGAGTGCGAAACCACTGGGTGTGATCTGACAGACCCGGGACGAGAATGACAGGGAAGCCACAGTAGGGAGGGTATGCAATTCAGTCTCAAAGAATCAGTTTCTATTTCGACCCATACTCTTTCTGTTTTCGTGTGTTCCATTGGATACATTGGGCGAGCTTTGACGCTATGTAGTAAGCCTTAAAATCCGGTACCCCTAGGCCACCCTCCGAGGTGTGTTTCTGCAAAGTTATACGCTTCACTCTGGGGTTTTTTTTGGACCAGATAAACTGGGACGTAGAATATTGAAGGTTTTTAAAGACGTAAGGTGGCACCCGAACTGGTAGGGTCTGGAACAAATAGAGGAGTCTGGGTAAGAGGTTCATTTTAACGGCGTTAATACGGCCAATCCACGAAATATAATGTGTACCCCAGTTTTCGAGATCCTTTTGAAGGTGAGAGAGAAGCCTGGGGTAATTCGCCTGGAAAAGTTGGGAATAATTTTTTGTTATAGCAACTCCTAAATATGTAAGCTGCTTTGTGTTCCATCGAAAATTATAGGTGTTGGCCAGGCTATCTTTCGTAGTATGCGGGACATAGAAATCCAGGACCTCAGTTTTGTCTGGGTTAATTTTATAGCCCGAGTGTATACCAAACTCCTCTATCTCCCGAAAAAGGTGGGGTAATGAGTGTATGGGATCAGAGATTGTAAGCAGTACGTCATCTGCGTATAACGCAATTTTGTGTTCCGTATTCCCCACCCTTACTCCCTTAATTAATGGGTTCGCTCGGATCCTAGCAGCAAGTGGTTCTATTGAAAGTGCAAATATTAGTGGGGATAGTGGGCAGCCCTGGCGCGTGCCATTAGTGATCCTAAAAGTTGGGGACATCACCCCGTTGGCAAGTACAGTTGCTTTGGGATTCTCATATAGAGCTGATATTCCTTGAAAAAATTGTCCGGTGAGCCCTGCTCGCTGTAGCGTGTGGAACATAAAGGGCCACTGGATCCGGTCGAACGCCTTTTCAGCGTCCAGTCCTAGGACCAGCGCCGGCATCTTTTGTCTATGGATTTCGTGTATCAGGTCTACCGTTCTGCGCGTATTATCTAGGGCTTGACGACCCGGTATGAAACCGACCTGGTCTGGATGAACCAATTGGGGAAGGAGAGGTCCCAGTCTATTGGCCAATAGTTTTGCATATATTTTGATATCCACATTTAGAAGCGATATGGGTCTATAATTAGTAACCGACTCATGGTCCCGTCCAGGTTTTGGGATCACAACTATACTTGCCAATGAGGCTAAGGCGTCAAAGGAAGCACCGCGTAAGATATCGTTAAAAAAACTTGTTAGGAAGGGGGTAAGTACCGCCGCGCACTTTTTGTAATATTGGGGGGGAAATCCGTCCGGGCCCGGAGCAGCTGATGATTTCAGGTTTTTAATAGCGTTAAGAATTTCTATGTCTGTGAAATCGGCATTTAAACCCAACAGCTGTTGGTCAGAGATCCGGGGTAGCAAGTTATCAGTGAAAAAGGAAGCAAGGGAGGGGATATCTCTCGACTCTCGTTGGGGCGTGGCAGTATGGAGATTATAAAGGGTTTCATAATAGGTTTGGAATTCTCGAACAATTGCCTCTGGGTCGTACGTGACATTTCCCGTGGTTGGGGACCGTATTTTGTGGATCAAATTTAAGGCCCTTTTATTTCGAAGTTTGTTAGCTAGGACAGAGTCGGCTTTGTCGGCCTTATCATAGTATTTCTGTTGGAGCCGTCTTAGGATAAAGGCTGATCGACGCGACAAAACCGTGTTGAGCCTACCCCTAAGTGTATTAATTTGAGAGAGCAGATCAGGAGTGGGGTACACTTGGTGATCAGCTAGCAGCAATGCTATTTCAGCTTCTAAGGCCGAAATTTCCCGCTGAGTTTGTTTCCTTCGGTGCGCTGCCGCACCGATGAGCCTACCCCTAATCGTAGCTTTATATGCCTCCCAGATGATACTACTGGTAATCTCATCAGAGGCATTGATCTCAAAGTATTCTGAGATAGCCGACCGGACTTCCTGGAGGGTGGAGGGATCCAATAAAAGGCTATCGTCCAATCTCCAGGACCCGGACCTGCCACTGCATCCCCCGAGATCAAGCAAGAGGACAGTACCCGAATGGTCAGTCCACGAAATTGGTTTCACACCTGCATATGTTACTTTCGATGCTAAAGAACGCGATACCAGTATCATATCAATTCTGGCATATACTTGGTAGGGCGTAGAGTAGTGGGTATACTCTCGGGCTGAGGCGTTTTTAAGGCGCCAGGAGTCTAACAGCATCAGCTTATGTATACCCTCACCCAGGACCTGTGACGTTCGCAGTATCTCGGGGGAGTGCTTGATCCGTGTGGCAGCCTTTTTATCCAGAGTCGGGTCTAGGACCGCATTAAAGTCACCACCTATCAGAACATGACCCCGAGAAAATCTTTTGATTTGTTTAAATATACTGCGAAAGAACCGTCCCTGGCCAGTATTCGGGGCATATAGGTTAATCAGGGTTACTGTCTCTGCTCCGATGGCTCCCAGCAACATGAGAAATCTACCTTCCGGATCCGCCAAAGACTTAGTTAGAGTAAAGGGGACCTTATTGGATATCAGGACTGCAACCCCTCTTTTCTTACATGCGGCCGATGCGAAATAGGTTTGTGGAAAGCGCTTACCTCGTAATTGTGAGTGGGAAACCGTCATATGAGTCTCCTGTAACATCACGATGTCAGCCTTCTCGCGTCTACAAGTGTCTAGAACCAGAGTGCGACGTTTGGGGGAGTTGAGACCATTAACGTTCAGTGAGAAAACCTTCAACCCCATGGGACAGGCCATTCATAAGGGTCTCTTGAGTTCAGCTGAAAAAACTTAGAAAAAATGAACCGGACCAGTCGAGTCAGGGAGAGGGAGGGGGAGGGGGAGAGAGGAGGCGGGGAAGAAATTGACGAAGAGGTAAAAGAGAAAGAAATCGAAGCGAAAGAAGAAGGCCTCAATAGGCCAAAGCCCCTTGCATATTGGACCCCAGCTATGGGGCTAAACATAATAGTGAAAAGAAGAAATGCACTTGAATTAAAAGGGGGAAAAAAACATGTTAAACAAGACGTACAATAATGACCTCCGGTAGCGGAGGAAAGAAAATTTAGGGCTGGCGGTACGCCATTGGCCCCCAAACCGTTAAACAGACTTCCCTATGTGGGAAGAGTCAGGGTAGTGGTTTCGTAGCACACACAATAGAACTGTCGATCAACCATAACATCTAAAACAGGTGTATTAAGTTAACTAAGGCAGGAGACATAGAGCAGGTAACAAGTTGCATCCTTCAGGATAAATAATTAACTAGAGGTGGCATGTAGGCTGCGGTCAGGTCCCTAATGGAAAGCAGCTTAAACAACATTCGTCTATAGCAACATAACATTAAACAAATCTCGTTGCAACTCAGCGCTAAGGGGGCAGAGCACAAGGAGGCAAAACATGAAGAGTGCACACGCGGAAGAAAATAACCTGCCACGCTTCCGTCTCCATATAGCGTATTGGGTTGAGCGCTTAATAGATCCAAGTCAAGGCGGGGCCGAGTCATTTTTCGAGCCTCGGCGGACCTGTTGCCATGTCGCCTGAGGTGGGCGGGTTCGTTGCGGTCTAGGGGAGCATGGAGGAACCATACTGGAATTAGCTTCTGGCAGAATGTCCAAGTCCTCCAGCAGTTTTTGACCTTGTTCTACCGCCTTAGCTGTGCGGACAGTGTTGTCCGCAAGAACTTGGAGCTGGAAGGGAAAGTTCCATCTATATTTGATGTTATGTTGCCGTAGAATTCTAGTAATGGGTTGTAGATCCCTCCTTTTCTGTATGGTAGAAGGTGCTAAATCTTGGTACAACTGGACTTGTATGTCCCTAAATGGAATGGAAGGCATATCTCTGGTCGCCACCATGATCCTCTCTTTCGTCTGGTAATAGTGCAGGCGAGTGATGATATCTCGAGGTTGTTGGTCCGGTGGGGGCTTGGCTCTGAGTGCCCGGTGCGCCCTATCAAGAAGAATTTCATTATCCTGGAGTCCCGGAAGAATATGTCGAAAAAGATCTTTGAGGAATGCAGGTATAGACGGCGCCGAGATAGTTTCGGGAACACCCCGGATCCGCAGGTTATTCCTGCGCGATCTGTTCTCCAAATCCTCTTGTTTCTCCTTAAGGTCGGCAATTTCAGATCTGAGGAGAGAGAGCTCTTTTTCCACTGAGTTTTGGTAACGGCATATGTCGTCCGTTTTGGACTCTAAGGCATCCGTTCTTGTACCGAGAGAGGTCAGTTCAGTTTTAAAGTCGTCTACTGCCCGCTTTAGCTCCTGTTGAAAGGTCAATTTTATTCCATCAACCAGGGTGGTAAGGACAGATTGTATGGACGGGTCTATGTCCAGTTCTGGCGGGGAGTCGGGGGGAGATGATCCCGCCTGATATGTATTCTGTGGCGGAGCTTTAGATTTTGGTGTGAATATAGAAGGAGTAGTTGCAGCCGAGGCTTTCATATTCTTATTTGACATATTGGCAATCGGCCCGCGGTGACTTGGAGATACAATGTATGTACTAATCCACGAGAGACATTAAACAGAGAGGCATTGGGAGTGGGGGCCGCACATGTGCCGCATTAGACCCGCATCCGTGAGGCTAGGGTGCGGAGCCCAGGATGTGATTAGTTATGCAAGTCTGTAGTGCAGAGGGGCCGTTAGTTACCTCAGAAATCCCTTGTGGGGTTATCAGGGCCAGCAGAGGGGAACCGTACTAGTAAAATATGAGTTCTGTAGAGAAATACTTGAAAGAGGTTTTTACCCCACCAGATGGCCGCGGGCGGCAATATGATCGCCTCTTTCGTTGTCCACATACGCTTCTTGCAGTTGGAAGGGGGGGCGCCGGGCGTCACTCACTACCGGGAGCGATAATGTAAAGATCTCCTCTCTCAGTCACCAGCTGTCCGCCAACACAGAGGATCGAGGCAGCCTGCCCCAGCCAGTAGTCCTGTGGGTGTGAGGAGGGGGGGTGGAGATATCCG
Organism: Pseudophryne corroboree; assembly: GCF_028390025.1. Classification (NCBI taxonomy): domain Eukaryota; kingdom Metazoa; phylum Chordata; class Amphibia; order Anura; family Myobatrachidae; genus Pseudophryne; species Pseudophryne corroboree. The sequence continues at coordinate 228,300 of NW_026967522.1, read as the reverse complement.
GCCCCCGTGCGCAGCTCCGTCTCTGGTCCCGGGGGTTATCCAAAATCGAGGCCCCGGCTTCACATGTGGAGGAGGGCCGCAGTCCGCAAAAACAGCCAGAGCCGTCTCTCGACTCCGCAGCTCACTCCCCCAGGGTAGGAACCCAAGGTGCAGTGTCCCCACTCCCTATCAGTACCAGCAGATCTGCAGTGGGAGATCCTGAGCAGAGAAGGAAGATGGCCGCCCCGCAGGGGATCCAAGCAGGGAGAGCCTCAGATCCGGACCTGTACCCGCTGGCAGGCAGAGACAGCCCTCTCTCCGTGTCCAGGTGTTGCTGGGTGCAGGCTACAAGGCCTGTGCATATGGAGGGGAGAGGCGGGGTGCCTATGGGTCAATCGCGCCGCTTCCGCGGCTCCGTCCGGCCGGGAACCCCGCCGTGGAGCCCGAATCCCGGGCAGGAGGCAAAATCGAGGCCCCGGCTTCCCCAGCAGGAAAGGCCGCAACCTGCAGAGACCTCTAGCACAGTCTCCCGGCTCCGCGGCTCGTCTCCTCCGGGTAAACGGGGCGCAGGGGAGAAGGGGGACTAGAGGTAGGGAGGCAGCAGGCAAGGGGAAACAATGGAAGACAGCTTTAATTCCCCAAAAGGACCGGAGCTCCGAGAGAATGCTGCTGCTCCTAAACTCGGTCAGGCCACACCCCGACTATTATTATTATTATTATTATTATTATACAGGAGTAGTAGCCTGTGGTGTCCTGTAATTATTATTATTATTATTATTATTATTATTATTATACAGGGTGAGCAGCCTGTGGTGTCCTGTTGTTGTTATTATTATTATTATTATTATTATTATTATTATTATTATAATACAGGAGTAGCAGCCTGTGGTGTCTTGTTGTTATTATTATTATTATTATACAGGTTGAGCAGCCTGTGGTGTCCTGTAATTATTATTATTATTATTATTATTATTATTATTATTAAACAGGGTGAGCAGCCTGTGGTGTCCTGTAATTATTATTATTATTATTATTATTATTATACAGATGGAGCAGCCTGTGGTGTCCTGTTGTTGTTGTTGTTGTTGTTGTTATACAGAGGAGCAGTCTCTGGTATTCTATTATTATTATTATTATACAGGGGAGCAGTCTCTGGTATTCTATTATTATTATTATTATTATTATTATTATTATTATTATAATAATACAGGAGTGGCAGCCTGTGGTGTCCTGTAATTATTATTATACAGGGTGAGCAGCCTGTGGTGTCCTGTTATTAATACAGGGTGAGCAGCCTGTGGTGTCCTGTTATTATTATACAGATGGAGCAGCCTGTGGTGTCCTGTTATTATACAGATGGAGCAGCCTGTGGTGTCCTGTTATTATACAGATGGAGCAGCCTGTGGTGTCCTGTTATTATTATACAGGGTGAGCAGCCTGTGGTGTCCTGTTATTATTATTATTATTATTATTATTATTATACAGGGTGAGCAGCCTGTAGTGTCCTGTTATTATTATACAGGGTGAGCAGCCTGTGGTGTCCTGTTATTATTATACAGATGGAGCAGCCTGTGGTGTCCTGTTATTATTATACAGGGTGAGCAGCCTGTGGTGTCCTGTTATTATTATTATTATTATTATTATTATTATACAGGGTGAGCAGCCTGTGGTGTCCTGTTATTATAATACAGGGTGAGCAGCCTGTGGTGTCCAGTTATTATTATACAGGGTGAGCAGCCTGTGGTGTCCTGTTATTATTATTATTATTATACAGATGGAGCAGCCTGTGGTGTCCTGTTATTATTATACAGGGTGAGCAGCCTGTGGTGTCCTGTTATTATAATACAAGGTGAGCAGCCTGTGGTGTCCTGTTATTATTATACAGGGTGAGCAGCCTGTGGTGTCCTGTTATTATAATACAGGGTGAGCAGCCTGTGGTGTCCTGTTATTATTATACAGGGTGAGCAGCCTGTGGTGTCCTGTTATTATTATACAGGGTGAGCGGCCTGTGGTGTCCTGTTATTATTATACAGGGGGAGCAGCCTGTGGTGTCCTGTTATTATTATACAGGGGGAGCAGCCTGTGGTGTCCTGTTATTATGATACAGGGTGAGCAGCCTGTGGTGTCCTGTTATTATTATACAGGGTGAGCGGCCTGTGGTGTCCTGTTATTATTATACAGGGGGAGCAGCCTGTGGTGTCCTGTTATTATTATACAGGGTGAGCAGCCTGTGGTGTCCTGTTATTATGATACAGGGTGAGCAGCCTGTGGTGTCCTGTTATTATTATACAGGGTGAGCAGCCTGTGGTGTCCTGTTATTATAGTGTTCCTTCTAGGCTGTCTCAGCAGGGTGCGGCCCCCTGCCCTGTCTCAGTGCACCCTGCAGGAACATAAATCGCCCCCTTGTATACAGAATGCAGCAGGCAGAGTGCAGGTTACAATGTTGTCGTCTACTCCCTGCCCACCTCTGAAACTGGAACACAATTTCTATCCTTAGTGAACTGGATGGCAGAGGAGTCACTGTAACTAACACAGCACTCTGATAAAGAGGGAAAGAACAGGGTAAGCAGTGAGCATGTACTGCTTACAGTATTTCCCCAGTAGAACAGACTTATTTTTTCCCTATATATTTTAACCAATTGTATAACTTTTCTGTTTTATAACACATAGAAGACTGGACATATACAGTATGTTTCTCAGTACAGATGTTAGGGGTCTTATATGTATGTATGGGTATATGATTTACTAAAGGCAAAATGTATGTACAAAACTACAAACATATACGCTATGCTTTGTGTGCAAAGCGTCACATCAATAATGTGCCCTTCAAAACAAAAATGTGCCCTTCAAAACAAAAATGTGCCCTCTTCACTGCTCAGCACCCTGCCCTAAAAATATCCTAGAGTGAACACTATATTATAATGCAGGGGGAGTAGCCTGTGGTGTCCTATTATTATTATTATTATTATTATAATACAGGAGGAGCAACCTGTGGTGTCCTATTATTATTATTATTATTATACAGGGTGAGCAGCCTGTGGTGTCCGGTTATTATTATTATTATTATTATTATTATACAGGGTGAGCAGCCTGTGGTGTCCTGTTATTATTATTATTATTATTATTATTATACAGGGTGAGCAGCCTGTGGTGTCCTGTAATTATTATTATTATTATTATACAGGGTGAGCAGCCTGTGGTGTCCTGTTATTATTATTATTATTATTATTATTATTATTATTATTATACAGGGTGAGCAGCCAGTGGTGTCCTGTTGTTGTTATTATTATTATTATTATTATTATTATTATTATAATACAGGGTGAGCAGCCTGTGGTGTCCTGTTATTATTATACAGGGTGAGCAGCCTGTGGTGTCCTGTAATTATTATTATTATTATTATACAGGGTGAGCAGCCAGTGGTGTCCTGTTATTATTATTATTATTATTATTATTATTATTATTATTATTATACAGGGTGAGCAGCCTGTGGTGTCCTGTTATTATTATACAGGGTGAGCAGCCTGTGGTGTCCTGTTATTATTATACAGGGTGAGCAGCCTGTGGTGTCCTGTTATTATTATACAGGGTGAGCAGCCTGTGGTGTCCTGTTATTATTATACAGATGGAGCAGCCTGTGGTGTCCTGTTATTATTATACAGGGTGAGCAGCCTGTGGTGTCCTGTTATTATTATTATTATTATACAGGGTGAGCAGCCTGTAGTGTCCTGCTATTATTATACAGGGTGAGCAGCCTGTGGTGTCCTGTTATTATTATACAGGGTGAGCAGCCTGTGGTGTCCTGTTATTATTATACAGGGTGAGCAGCCTGTGGTGTCCTGTTATTATTATACAGGGTGAGCAGCCTGTGGTGTCCTGTAATTATTATTATTATTATAATACAGGGTGAGCAGCCTGTGGTGTCCTGTTATTATTATAATACAGGGTGAGCAGCCTGTGGTGTCCTGTTATTATTATTATTATTATACAGGGTGAGCAGCCTGTGGTGTCCTGTTATTATTATACAGGGTGAGCAGCCTGTGGTGTCCTGTTATTATTACACAGGGTGAGCAGCCTGTGGTGTCCTGTTATTATTATACAGGGTGAGCAGCCTGTGGTGTCCTGTTATTATTATACAGGGTGAGCAGCCTGTGGTGTCCTGTTATTATTATACAGGGTGAGCAGCCTGTGGTGTCCTGTTATTATTATACAGGGTGAGCAGCCTGTGGTGTCCTGTTATTATTATACAGGGTGAGCAGCCTGTGGTGTCCTGTTATTATTATACAGGGTGAGCAGCCTGTGGTGTCCTGTTATTATTATACAGGGGGAGCAGCCTGTGGTGTCCTGTTATTATTATACAGGGTGAGCAGCCTGTGGTGTCCTGTTATTATGATACAGGGTGAGCAGCCTGTGGTGTCCTGTTATTATTATACAGGGTGAGCAGCCTGTGGTGTCCTGTTATTATTATACAGGGTGAGCAGCCTGTGGTGTCCTGTTATTATTATACAGGGTGAGCAGCCTGTGGTGTCCTGTTATTATTATACAGATGGAGCAGCCTGTGGTGTCCTGTTGTTATTATTATACAGGGTGAGCAGCCTGTGGTGTCCTGTTATTATTATTATTATTATTATTATTATTATTATTATTATACAGGGTGAGCAGCCTGTAGTGTCCTGTTATTATTATACAGGGTGAGCAGCCTGTGGTGTCCTGTTATTATTATACAGGGTGAGCAGCCTGTGGTGTCCTGTTATTATTATACAGGGTGAGCAGCCTGTGGTGTCCTGTTATTATTATACAGATGGAGCAGCCTGTGGTGTCCTGTTATTATTATACAGGGTGAGCAGCCTGTGGTGTCCTGTTATTATTATTATTATTATTATTATTATTATTATTATTATACAGGGTGAGCAGCCTGTAGTGTCCTGTTATTATTATACAGGGTGAGCAGCCTGTGGTGTCCTGTTATTATTATACAGGGTGAGCAGCCTGTGGTGTCCTGTTGTTGTTGTTATTATTATTATTATTATTATTATACAGGGTGAGCGGCCTGTGGTGTCCTGTTATTATTATACAGGGTGAGCAGCCTGTGGTGTCCTGTTATTATTATACAGGGTGAGCAGCCTGTGGTGTCCTGTTATTATTATTATTATACAGGGTGAGCAGCCTGTGGTGTCCTGTAATTATTATTATTATACAGGGTGAGCAGCCTGTGGTGTCCTGTTATTATAGTGTTCCCTCTAGGCTGTCTCAGCAGGGTGCGGCCCCCTGCCCTGTCTCAGTGCACCCTGCAGGAACATAAATCGCCCCCTTGTATACAGAATGCAGCAGGCAGAGTGCAGGTTACAATGTTGTCGTCTACTCCCTGACCACCTCTGAAACTGGAACACAATTTCTATCCTTAGTGAACTGGATGGCAGAGGAGTCACTGTAACTAACACAGCACTCTGATAAAGAGGGAAAGAACAGGGTAAGCAGTGAGCATGTACTGCTTACAGTATTTCCCCAGTAGAACAGACTTATTTTTTTCCTATATTTTAACTCCTGTACTGAGTGACAGGCGGCACACGGCAGTGTTACAATGTAGCGCCTATGCGCTCCATTGTAACCAATGGTGGGAACTTTCTGCTCAGCGGTGAGGTCACTTTCGGTCAACCGCAGGGCAGAAAGTTCCCACCATTGGTTACAATAGAGCGCATAGGCGCTACATTGTAACACTGCCGTGTGCCGCCTGTCAATCAGTACAGGAGCACACAGCCGATCAGGAGAGTGCTACAATGTAGCGCTCCCTGATTGGCTGAAGAAACCCACTTAGACAGAAGTCAGAGTGGGTTTCTGGCAGTCGGGGAAAGGGGACCCATGTGAAAACATGGGTCCCCTTTTAGTGCGTGGCTCGGGTGTCCGTTTTTTTTTAAAATTCAAGTACGTGGATTACAAAGGAATTCTACGAGGAGCCTGGGACCCTGGATCTGGTGAATATAATTTTTTCAACAGGTACCCCTTGGATTCTACTGGAGAAGAGGACCGACCTGCGTGTGAACATAAGGTAAGTATGTATGTATGTTTGTGTGGATGTATGTAATAAAACTTTACTTTCAAGGTGTGTGTGTCTTGTGTTTTTTTGGGTATTTTTTTAGTAGTAGTACTACAGGTACCAGCGGGCCCGTTTTTCCGCCGCATGCTGGTACTTGTGGTTCTCCAAGTACCAGCATGCGGGGGAGGCTTGCTGGGACTGTAGTACTGCTACTAAAAACAATATATTTTCATTTGCAACAAAGGCTATCAGCCCCCAATCCGCAGCCCATTGGATGGGGGGGGACAGCCTCGGGCTTCACCCCTGGCCCTTGGGTGGCTGGGGGGGGGACCCCTTGATTGAAGGGGTCCCCACTCCCCCAGGGTACCCCGGCCAGGGGTGACTAGTTGGATTTTTGATGCCACGGCCGCAGGGCACTATATAAAAGTGACCCCCGGCTGTGGCATTATCTGTCCAGCTAGTGGAGCCCGGTGCTGGTTTTAAAAATACGGGGGACCCCTACTCTTTTTGTCCCCCGTATTTTTGGAACCAGGACCAGGTGCAGAGCCCGATGCTGGTTGCTTAAATATGGGGGAACCCCTGTCATTTTTCCCCCCATATTTCTGCAACCAGGATCGGCTCAAAGAGCCCGAGGCTGGTTATGCTTAGGAGGGGGGACCCCACGCAATTTTTTTTTAGAAAATAAGCACTTTCCCACCCCTTCCCACTGATATACATGCACGGATCTTATGGATCCGTGCATGCCTATTCAATCACGGCTCAAAAAAGCAGGTCTGCTTTTTTTTTTAGCACTTTTTTACGAGTTGTAATTTTTCACGGCAGTGTTTTTTTTTTTTTTTTGCTTTGCACTTCTTAGTAAATGACCGAGATTCATACTTAAACAGCCGCGTTTTGACCGATGGTGTATTCATTCGTAATTTTTTTGTTGGACTTCCAAACAAATACGAATGCCCTCATCACTGCCGTGATTTGAGTTTAGTAAATTACCGAGATGACACTTTGGAGAAAAAACGGCATCTCGGTCAAAATCGGGACCTTAGTAAATTTACCCCATTGTTTAACTTTTCTGTTTTATAACACATAGAAGACTGGACATTTACAGTATGTTTCTCAGTATAGATGTTAGGTGTCTTATATGTATGCATGTATGGGTATATGATTTACTAAAGGCAAAATGTATGTACAAAAACTATAAACATATACGCTATGCTTTGTGTGCAAAGCGTCACATCAAAAATGTGCCCTTCAAAATAAAAATGTGCCCTCTTCAATGCTCAGCACCCTGCCCTAAAAATATCCTAGAGTGAACACTATATTATAATACAGGGGGAGTAGCCTGTGGTGTCCTATTATTATTATTATTATACAGGAGGAGCAACCTGTGCTGTCCTGTTAATAAAGACATGTCATTATTTTTATACTGGGGTGCAGCCTTTAGTGTCGTTGTTGTTATTATTATTATTATTATTATTATTATAAATTTTATTATATGTAATTGTGGGGATTGAAAATATTGCTCAAATTCTAGGATATATTAAAGCAAGGACCATAATATCCCTGCAATGTGTAACAGATGATAATTGGAGCAGTATGAAGCAAATGTATATCACACTCCTGGGAGTGTTACTGTGACCTCACTTATATCTATAGTAATAATACAGGGACAGGGGAGGTGAGAAGGTCTGGGATAGTCACTCTGACGTCACTTATATATATAGAAATAAGACAGGGACATGACTGCGGAGGTGAGGGGATCTGGGAGTGTCACTTTGACATCACTTATATATATATAGTAATAATACAGGGACATGACTGGGCAGGTGAGGGAATCTGGGAGCGTCACTGTGGCATCACTTATATCTATAGTAATAATACAGGGACATGACTGGGAAGGTAAGGGGATCTGGGAATGTCACAGTGACATCATTAATATCTATAGTAATAATACAGGGACATGATTGGGGAGGTGAGGGGGACCTGGGAGTGCCACAGTGACAAGAGAATGAAAGTAGACATCTTTGTGGGCGCACTCTTGTGAAGAAATAATGAGATATTCTCAAAGAATAAAACTTTTATTACAAATGATTAAGAAATTATGCAATCTCCTGAGAACAAATAATGTCTCCTGCCGCCTTTCCCCTGCCTTTCTCCTGCCGCCTTTCCCCTGCCTTTCTCCTGCCGCCTTTCCCCTGCCTGTCTCTTGCCGCCTTTGCCCTGCCTGTCTCTTGCTGCCTTTTCCCTTGTGTGTCTCCTGCAACCTTTCCCTTGTCTGTCTCCTGCAGCCTTTCCCCTGCCTGTCTCCTGCAACCTTTCCCTGCCTGTCGCCTGCAACCTTTCCCCTGCCTGTCTCCTGCAACCTTTCCCCTGCCTGTCTCCTGCCACCTTTCCCTGCCTGTCGCCTGCAACCTTTCCCCTGCCTGTCTCCTGCAGCCTTTCCCCTGCCTGTCTCCTGCCACCTTTCCCTTGCCTGTCTCCTGCCACCTTTCCCTTGCCGGTCTCCTGCAACCTTTCGCTGCCTGTCTTCTGCCACCTTTGCTACACCATCGGCTGGATGTGTGAAACCTGAGGTCACGGAGACTGTACGCCGCAGCTCCATGAATGAGGCCATGAATTTCCCTCAGGAGACCCTGTCCCTTCACAACCAATTCTCACCCTTACACCACTTCATGGCTGCAGCCATACCCGTCTGACAACTCAGGACACATAGAGCACATGCTCCGTATGGGTCGTGCACATGAGCGGTGTACCGAACATCAGTTCATTGTGACTCCACCCACAATAGCGCTACAATCTAGATCAGGCCCACTATGCAGTACAGCCTTATGGGGCTGGGTCACAGGAACCTCGGAGACACTGACCAGGACTCTATGGCTGTAGGGGGGAAATAGGAGACTTAATGGCCACTCTGTTCCATATTAACTATGTTACATGTGCAATATGTTTTATGTGTTATATTTATTCCAAGGAACTCCAGCTGTGAGGAACGGAGTCTTTATTACACATCACATGTTCTGTATTCTCTCTGATTCACCGAGGATGGACAAGGACAGGAGTCACAGGACTGAGAGTATAATAAAAATCACCCTGGAGATCATCTACCTGCTGACTGGGGAGGTGAGTGGATCTGGGAGCGTCACAGTGACTTTATATCTATAGTAATAATACAGGGACATGACTGGGAAGGTGAGAGGATCTGGGAGCGTCACAGTGACCTTATATCTATAGTAATAATACAGGGACATGATTGGGGAGGTGAGTGGATCTGGGAGTGTCACAGTGACCTTATATCTATAGTAATAATACAGGGCTATGACTTGGGAGGTGAGGGGATCTGGGAGGATCACTGTGACTACTTATATCTATAGTAATAATACAAGGACATGACTGGGGAGGTGAGGGGATCTGGGATCATCACAGTGACATCACTTATATCTATAGTAATAATACAGTGATGTGACTGGGGAGGTGAGGGGGTCTTGGAGCCTCACAGTGACATCACTTATATCTAAAGTAATTATACAAGGACATGACTGGGGAGGTGAGGGAATCAGTGCGTCATAGTGAGGTCACTTATATCTATATTAATGATACAGTGATGTGACTGGGGAGGTGAGGGGGTCTTGGAGCCTCACAGTGACATCACTTATATCTATAGTAATAATACAGGGACACGACTGAGGAGGTTAAGGGATCTTAGAAGCTTCATAGTGACGTCACTTATATCTATAGTAATAATACAGGGACATGACTGGGGAGGTGAGGGGATCTGGGAGTGTATATATTGATATTTGATGTCTCCACCATTACAGAGGATTACACAATAGTGAAGAAGACATCCAATGGGTGTGAGATACCCAGCAGCCATCCCTGTGTATCAGGAGGACTGAGTAGAACCCAGAGCCCAATCACGGTGCCTCCACCTCACTTACTGACACATGAGAGACACAATGACAAGAAGATCCTGGAACTCGCCAACAAGATCATTCAGCTGCTGACTGGAGAGGTGACTGCTGGGAATGGGGCATTATACAGTAACAACGGGGGACGTGTCTGGGTGATGACTGGAGAGGTGACTGCTGGTCAAGGGGCATTATACAGTAACACCAGGGGATGTGTCTGGGTGATGACTGGAGAGGTGACTGCTGGGAATGTAACATTATACAGTAACACCGGGAGATGTGTCTGGGTGATGACTGGAGAGGTGACTGCCGGGACTGGGGCATTATACAGTAACACCAGGGGATGTGTCTGGGTGATGACTGGAGAGGTGACTGCTGGGAATGGGACATTATACAGTAACACCAGGGGACGTGTCTGGGTGATGACTGGAGAGGTGACTGCTGGGAATGGGGCATTATACAGTAACACCGGGGGACGTGTCTGGGTGATGACTGGAGAGCGATAGCTGGGAATGGAACATTATACAGTAACACCAGGGGATGTGTCTGGGTGATGACTGGAGAGGTGACTGCTGGGAATGGGACATTATACAGTAACACCAGGGGATGTGTCTGGTTGATGACTGGAGAGGTGACTGCGGGGAATGGGCCATTATACAGTAACACCGGGGGACGTGTCTGGGTGATGACTGGAGAGGTGACTGCTGGGAATGGGGCATTATACAGTAACACCTGGGGATGTGTCTGGGTGATGACTGGAGAGGTGACTGCTGGGAATGGGACATTATACAGTAACACCAGGGGATGTGTCTGGGTGATGACTGTATCACTGTGTATGTCAGGTTCCTATAAGGTGTCAGGATGTCACTGTCTATGTCTCCATGCAGGAGGGGGAGTATATAGAGGAACACAGGTGTCTGTACAAGGACGTGATGATGGAGAATCACCGGCCCCTCACATCACTGGGTAAGAGGAGACTGTCATGTATTGTACAGGGGAGAGCAGGTATGGGGGCCCCCTATATACACACATCACCTGATAATCATATATATACACTGTACTTAGTCACTGTGTGTCTCCTACAGATGGGTCCAGTAACAGAAATACCCCAGAGAGATGTCCCCGTCCTCTGTATTCCCAGGATTGTACAGAGGAGAATCACAGGATCCCACAGGAGGATCAGGTAGGTGGGATTTAGGGTCTCCCCAATATACCAAAGTGACTGTCACTATATGTTGTGTAGAGGAGCTGTGTGTATTATACACTGATATTATACTGTATCACCTCAATTTAATCAAACATTATGCAAATGCCATTGTATTTCTCTTTCATCCACTAGGGGACACTGGAGTCTTATACACTAGGGGTCTAAAGCTTGCAACCGGAGGTGTGGCACAATCTAAAATTAGCATTGTTTGCACAGCCGGCTCCTCCCCCTTCACATCCCTCCTCCCTCAGTTTGAAAAATTGTGCCTAGGAGGTAACATTACAGAAAACTCAGGCTGCGTCAACCTAATGAAAAGGAGGACAAAAGCCTTTGAATTAGAGAGACAATGATCCCATATAAAGGGATCTGCATCTCTCTATGGAAAATCCGGAGCACAGAGTCAGCATTTCCATGGGCAGTGAGTACTGGTGGTTAATATGGGCCTTAGATAGACAGGCAGAGGCTATTAGCAGACTCCTTCCAATTCCCACAACTTAAGGTTTAAAAAATTATTATTATTATTATTATCTGGCCAGTGTGCACGCTGCTGCCTCCAGGCTTCCTGTAACTTATGTCCTGGCAGACTAGCAGCGCAGCTCCCCCGCCGCCCCCACTTCTTTTATACACACAGCGCGGGCTCAAACACTCCCTGGCCGGCTTCTACTCCCGCTGCATGTCAGCTCCCCCCCCCCCCCCGCCCCCCCTCTACATCGGAGGGAGACGCATCGCGGCTGTCAGCGGCGGCATCCTCACATACAGCGGGGACGCGCACTGACCTCCCGCCGCACGCTGAAATGGTCTCTTGCCCTCTCCCACCGCCAGCGGAGGGAGACACAGCGCGCCTGTCAGTAGCAGCATCACACACACTACGGGCGCTTGGGAAGTGCGTCCACCGCCCGGTCAGATGATCTCTCGTCCCTTCCCGCCGCCAGCGGAGGGCTGAGTGTGACGACAAAGGGGGAAATTAATAGAAACTGATCCTCTTGCTAGTAAGTCCGGCCTGGGGCAGCCGTTAAGGAGGTAGAGTGACCCTAGGAAGGACCCAGAGAGCCTTAGTAATAAATATTTATTAAATAAATGGCGGCCATTTTTAAATGAATAGAGGCGCCAAAAGGACTCTCTCAGGCGTTATTACCTTTAGAATAGACGGGCTTCCTGGCCGGTCAGAGCAGAGGGACGGGTTATTATAATAGAGCAACTGCTCCCTCTACTGGACATTTGTATTTAGGACTCTCTCAGGCGTTATTACCTTTAGAATAGACGGGCTTCCTGGCCGGTCAGAGCAGAGGGACGGGTTATTATAATAGAGCAACTGCTCCCTCTACTGGACATTTGTATTTAGGACTCTCTCAGGCGTTATTACCTTTAGAATAGACGGGCTTCCTGGCCGGTCAGAGCAGAGGGAGGGGTTATTATAATAGAGCAACTGCTCCCTCTACTGGACATTTGTATTTAGGACTCTCTCAGGCGTTATTACCATTAGAATAGACAGGCTTCCTGGCCGGTCAGAGCAGAGGGAGGGGTTATTATAATAGAGCAACTGCTCCCTCTACTGGACATTTGTATTTAGGACTCTGCTGCAATGGATTTTCAATGGATTCTGACAGGCATTTTTATGCTTTAGATTTTCAAGGGACTTCTAAACAAAAGATCCCGATGAAATGATGGGAACGACTGGATCACAACCCCGACCTCAGAACTGAAATACAGTTGGGTGTGTGAGGGTTGCAACGAGGCTGGTGATATTATTATTATAAATTGTTATTTTTTGTTTTGTGTGTAGTGTTTAGAAAGATCCAGCTAGGGGGATCCAGTGTACCTTTACTCCCATCACCCATTACCGTCTTTCTGTTCCTATTATAAAGGGGGGAAGCACTGAGGAGCGCTCTATGGGGTACGGCTTCAAATGTCGCCAACACTAAGACTTATTATGTTTCCACAAAATGTAGTAAGATGAGCAAGGGTGAGCGGCTCCTGGGTATGCGTTGCCTGTCTAGTTAAGGGCGTCCAGCACGGGAGGAAGGCTCCGCCAAGGTCATGGGAGCAAGCCCTAACAGGTATTTCAAAGGAAATGTCAGAATCCCGCAAACAGCAGTCGGAAAGGACTGAGGGATTCTCAAAGACTATGGAGGAATTTCTGATTTAAATTAATCCCTCCTGCGCAAGCATAAAGAAATGCGAACAAGTCGATTAAGAGAACCATCCTCATCTTACACGAAGGAGGAAGAAGGTCTTATTATAGATAAAGAGGCAAGATACTTAAGTCTGCCTTAGATCAGGAGTTTAGATTCCCTTATAGAAGCGGTTATAGAGACCCTTGCAGCAGGCAAGAATTTGGAATTTATAATAATTTGGATTATAGGATTCTCATAACAAATGCCAGTCTCAGAGGTTGGGGAAGCTGTCCTAGAGTCCCACCACTTTCAGGGCAAATGGACTTTACTGGAGAGAGGGTTACCAATAACCATTCTCGAACTGAGAAACAGTTTACAAATCGCTTCTCTTAGCTGAAGATATAGTCAATGGTCAACAGTGAACCGGAAAGCAGATTATCACAGTCGCCAGGACTGCATCCAGGCGAGCGGTGCTTACACAGATCTTCGACATGATGGTGAGTAGATGGTGTCTACCTCAGGTGGACCTGATGGCATCTCGACAAAATCATTAGCTGCCCAGGTATGTGTCCAGAAGAAGAGATCCAGCAGCAGAGGAAGTGGACACGCTGACACTTCCTTGGTGTTACAGAAGGGTTTACATTTTTCCGCCTTTCACACTCATACCCCGAATTCTCCAAAAAGGGGTAATACGAGAGCGAGTATGGGCAATTCTCATAGCACCAAGTTGGCCCCGTAGAGGTTGGTACTCGGACTTACGGGGGATACTAGCGGAGGACCCTTGGCAGTTACCTCGAAGGGAGGACCGGCTATATCAGGGGCCGTTCCTCCACTCAGACCTGAACAGGCTACGTTTAATGGCGTGGCTGTTGAGACCCGGATCTTAAGAGTGAGAGGTATACCAAGAATGGCTATTCCTAAAGATGATCGCTGCTCAAAAGCCGGTGACACCCATGTACGACTGCAGACATTAGAAGAAGTACATGGACTGGTGTTAGGAACATGGGTAGAATTAGACGAACGTCCACTTACCCAGACTTCTACTTTTCACTCCAGCTGGTCTAGATGAAGGACTAAGACTAGGTTCCTTGAAGGTTCAAGTTTCGGCTCTCTCCATCCTATTTCAACAGCGGTTAGCGTCCTTACAAGAGGTTCAAACCTTTTTACAGGGGGTTCTGAGGATACAACCTCCTTTCCGTCCTCCCACTGCGCAGTGGGACTTAGATTTGTAGTTGGAATTTTTGAGATAACCATCTTTTGAGCCGTTGGAAAGAACAGACCTGCAATATCTCTCTTGGAAGGTCACGTTATTACTTGCCTTGGCTTCGGCTGGAAGGGTTTCGGTGTAAGGAGCCCTATCAGGTTAGAGTCCTTTGTTAATTTTCCAGAAGGATAAGGCCAAACTCCGTACATGAGCGGATTTCCTTCCTAAGGTTGTTTCGGGGTTTCAGGTAAACCAACCGATTGTGGTCCCATCCTTTCAGGGATTCGCAGAAGGGGACGTGTCTTTGGATGTTGTCCGAGCTTACGAATATACTACAAGTTACGTCGTCCTTTAGAAGGTCGGACCATTTTGTTTGGTCCAAAGAATGGTTGGCCAGCATCTAGGCAGTCTTTGTTTAGATGGAATAGCTTTGCCAATCGGCAAGCTAATATTTCCTGTGGTAAGCAGTTTCCGGTTCAGACTGGTGCTCATAATACCAGATCAGTGGGTGCCTCATGGGCGGCTATTCGAGGTGCTTCCACTACTCAATTTTGCAGAGCGAGAACGTGGTCTCAGCCCACACATTCGCAAACTTTTACAGGTTTGATACCTTGGGGTCCGGAAATTCTAAGTTCGGACGTTTAGTTTTGCAGGCCATCGACAGCACTCCCTCCCTTGGGGATAACTTTGGGACGTCCCCTACTGTATAAGACTCCAGTGTCCCCTAGTGGATGAAAGATAAAAGAGGATTTTGGTACTTACCGATAAATCCATTTCTCTGAATCCTCTAGGGGACACTGGATGCCCGCCTCAGTGCTGTCAACCTGCTGTGTTCAAAGTTCTTGTTCAAACAGTTCGTGCAAACAGCGTTGGTTTTTCTGTTAAGAGTTTCTTGGATGCTGTTGCTTTGTTGTACGGTTCGGTTCCTCGCCAAGTGCTATAGTATCATGTCCTATTCTCTCAGTCACGTTTTCCAAACTGAGGGAGGAGGGATGTGAAGGGGGAGGAGCCGGCTGTGCAGACAATGCTAATTTTAGATTGTGCCACACCTCCGGTTGCAAGCTTCACACACCTACTGTATAAGACTCCAGTGTCCCCTAGAGGATTCAGAGAAATGGATTTATCGGTAAGTACCAAAATCATCTTTTTTTGGGTTATTTAGGTAGAACGTCTTTCTTGTATAAAGGCAGAAGATATAAGGAGAGAAGAAGAGACATATGTGACTGATATAAAGGCAGAAGATATAGAGGAAGAAGAAGAGACATATGTGACTGATATAAAGGCAAAAGATATAGAGGGAGAAGAAGAGATGTATGTGACTGATATAAAGGCAGGAGATATAGAGGGAGAAGAGGAGACATATGCGACTGATATGAAGGCAGAAGATATAGAGGGAGAAGAAGAGACGTATGTGACTGATATAAAGGCAGAAGATATAGAGGGAGAAGAAGAGACGTATGTGACTGATATGAAGGCAGAAGATATAGAGGAAGAAGAAGACACGTATGTGACTGATATAAAGGAAGAAGATATAGAGGGAGAAGAAGAGAAGTATGTGACTGATATAAAGGCAAAAGATACAGAGGAAGAAGAAGAGACGTATGTGACTGATATAAAGGCAGAAGATACAGAGGGAGAAGAAGAGACGTATGCGACTGATATGATGACAGAAGATACAGAGGGAGAAGAAGAAACGTATGTGAGGGGTGATCAGCAGTGTAAGGAGGAGGAGATCCCTACAGATATCAGCACAGGTGAGTAATAAACACTTATTACAGAAGTAACATATTCTCATTGCTCAGTCACTACAGCAATCTCTTATTCTACACCATCCTCTGCCATCATCCCAGTTCTCAGTTGGGTGTTTATAACACAAGGTTATCCATGACAAACATCAGATGAAGAGAGTTATTACACACAACACTATAATGTTATTAAAAGTAACAAGCAGAAGTTTTTAGGGATCATATATAAGTAGTAGTGTGTAATTTGTATGGGATCTAAATTTCTCAGTTTAGCAACCATTTATTAAATAACCTTCATTTTGTTAGATGATGCAGGTATTAAATAACTCCTTGTATATAGTAGACCTATTTGGCCATTTGTGGTCATGTTTACTATATCTTTTCATTTAGTGAGGTGTAGTCGTGGTGTAAAGGACAGTTTGTGATTCCTGATTAGTTAAAAAAACAAATACCAAATACTGAACAACATCACCAAACAGGTAATTTCAACTTTAAACGTGTCATTTATTTTGTACTGTCTGGACATGGCTACTAATAACAGATGCACAGACATAATTCTTAAAGCTATGTGTGCAAATGCTAGGAGATTAGGAGACAAAATTCCAGAGCTAATTGTGATAATGACCAGGGATAACCTGGATATTGTGGCAATTACAGAGTCATAGTGCAATGAGAATCATGACTGGGACATAGCTATACCAGGATACAATTTATTTAGGAAGGATAGAATGGTCAGTGTAGGAGGAAGCGTAGCAATGTATGCGGGAAAAAAGCATAAATGCTACTTCAATTAATACAAAATATTGAAGACAAATCTGAGGCCCCTTTGGTCACCACAGAAACCGGGAAAAAGGACATTATTCATATTGGGGTGATCTCTAGACCACGTGGCCTGGGGCAGGATTTGGACAGGAATCTATTGTTGGACATCACTAAAATGGCTTTAAAGGGAGAAGTCATAATCATAGGAGACATTAATTTACCTGATGCAAGGGGTGGGGTCTTTTGCAATTTCAGCTGCAAGTGGTAAATTCCTTACAGGGAGCATCTCTCAATAAACAGCAGATATTTCCCTTCTGCATAGAAGAGCGGTCCGGAAAGAAAGAAGTAAACTTCCTTTTTGGGAGCACTCTTGTTAACTTAATTGCAATTAAAATATAACCTTTAATAACTATTCACTAAAAATTCATATATATGGATCTTACTTACTTAAAAGAAAGATTACTATTGACTGAATTGTCTTACTATCAGTATTATATCAATCAGGGTGAAAAATATTTTATTTAGAAGAAATATATTCATATGTGTAATACTTTACCATCTAGAACACTGCCAGACAGCCGTGGGCTCTCCCTATTGTTTCCTGTAAATAGAATCAGTTACATGTGCATGGTATCCACACATACACCTTATTCATTATCATTTTCAGAAGGGAGAGGCTGAGGCTTATATACACTGTCTATGTATGGTAGGTATCCCTTCCATACCTACCATACATAGACAGGAAAACTATGTATATAGGAAACTATAGGTGTGTAAGACAATACAGAAGGAAACTATAGGTCAGTAAGACAATACAGAAGAAACTATAGGTCAGTAAGACATTACAGAAGAAACTATAGGTCAGCAAGACAATAAATAAGGAAACTATAGACCAGTAAGACTACAGTAAGCCATGATACGTCAGTAAGACCATACAGTAAAAAACTATAGGTCAGTAAGACAATACAGTAGGAAACTATAGGTCAGTAAGACAATACAGTCAGAAACTGTAGGTCAGTAAGACAATACAGTCAGAAACTATAGGTCAGTAAAGGGCCCTACACACTTAAAGATTATCTGTCCAATCTGGCTGATTGGAAAGAAAATCTGGCGATGTCTGGGAGCAAATGACAATCAACCATTTGCTCCCAAAATCAAGAAAATGGACAAACACAGTTCAGATAAATTGGTTTAATGAAACAAATGTAACCAATTTGTCTGAAAGTCCATTTTTGTCTGTTTTCCAATCTTTGAGAGCAAATAGTAAATTGCCATTTGCTCCCAGACATTGCCAGATTGGACAGATAATCTTTTAGTGTGTAGGGCCCTAAGACAATACAGTAAGAAACTATAGGTCAGTAAGACAATACAGAAGAAACAATAGGTCAGTAAGACAATACAGTAGGAAACTATAGGTCAGTAAGACAATACAGAAGAAACTTTAGGTCAGTAAGACAATACAGTAGGAAACTATAGGTCAGTAAGACAATACAGTAGGAAACTATAGGTCAGTAAGACAGGAAACTATAGGTCAGTAAGACAGTGATACAGTAGGAAACTATAGGTCAGTAAGACAATGTAGAAGGCAACTAGATGAGTAAGACAATACAGAAGAAACTATAGGTCAGTAAGAATAGAGAAGGAAACTATAGGTCAGTAAAACAATGCAGAAGGAAACTATAGGTCAGTAAGACAATACAGTAGGAAACTATAGGTAAGTAAGACAATACAGAAGGAAGCTATAGGTCAGTAAGACAATACAGTAGGAAACTATAGGTCAGTAAGACAATACAGAAGCAACTATAGGTCAGTAAGACAATACAGTAGGAAACTATAGGTCAGTAAGACAATACAGAAGCAACGATAGGTCAGTAAGACAATACAGAAGGAAACTATAGGTCAGTAAGACAATACAGTAGGAAACTATAGGTCAGTAAGACAATACAGAAGCAACTATAGGTCAGTAAGACAATACAGAAGGAAACTATAGGTCAGTAAGACCATACAGAAGCAACTATAGGTCAGTAAGACAATACAGAAGGAAACTATAGGTCAGTAAGACAATACAGTAGGAAACTGTAGGTCAGTAAGACAATACAGTAGGAAACTATAGGTCAGGAAGACAATACAGTAGGAAACTATAGGCCAGTAAGACAATACAAAAGGAAACTGTAGGTCAGTAAGACAATACAGTGGGAAACTAGGTCAGTAAAACAATACAGTAAGAAACTATAGGTCAGTAAGACAATACAGTAGGAAACTATAGGTCAGTAAGACAATACAGTAGTAAACATCTACAAAGCCTTTTTCTCTTACATCCTAGAAGATGCTGGGGACTCCGTAAGGACCATGGGTTATAGACGGGCTCCGCAGGAGACATGGGCACCTAAAAAGAACTTTTCCTATGGGTGGGCACTGGCTCCTCCCTCTATGCCCCTCCTCCAGTTAGATTCTGTGCCCAGAGGAGAATGGGTGCACTGCAGAGAGCTCTCCTGAGTTTTCTGTAGAAAAAGAATTTTGTTAGGTTTTTTATTTTCAGGGAGCACTGCTGGCAACAGGCTCCCTGCATCGTGGGACTGAGGGGAGAGAAGCAGACCTACTTAACTGATAGGCTCTGCTTCTTAGGCTACTGGACACCATTAGGTCCAGAGGGAGTCGGAACACAGGTCTCGCCCTGGGGTTCGTCCCGCAGCCGCGCCGCCGTCCTCCTCACAGATGCTGGAAGATAGAAGCCGGGCGAGTATGAGAAGATAGAAGACATCTCAGGTGGCAGAAGACTTCAGATCTTCTTGAGGTAAGGCCATTGCTCCCAGACACAACACACAGAGGCAGCACTGATGGGTGCAATGGGGAGGGGGGGCGGGGGGGCGCCCTGGGCAGCAATAATCCTCAAAGTTTGATGCACAAAGAGTAGGATTAGGCTGCGGAGGCAGTAAATCACAGATCCCCCGCCATTTTATTACAATTGCACTGGGACCGAAGCCCGCCGTCGGGTGGGCGGAGCTTGATCCTCACCACTAACCAGCGCCATTTTCTCCACAGAAGCTGCATGAGGACGCTGGCTCCCCGGTCTCTCCCCTGCTGAACACTTTCACAGGCTGGAAAAAGAGGAGGGGGGCACATTGGTAACGCAGTGAGTGGGAATTGGATAGATATATATATATATATACAAACAAACACGAGGAACCACTGCACTCGCCATTCCCAGGGGTTGGGGTGCGGTGGGCTGTGACCACCAAACTCAAATATACCAAACAAAAAACCCAGCACTCTCCTAAGGTGAATGAAGCTGCTTAGGAGAGTGCTGGGTTTTTTGTTTGGTATATATATGTATATATATATATAATATATATGCGCTATCTGGTCATTTATTTTTTCCGGTGTTATTTAGGCGCTGGGTGTGTGCTGGCATACTCTCTCTCTGTCTCTCCTAAGGACCTGGTTGGGGTTTTGTCCCCTTATAGGTTTATCCCTGTGTGTGTGGGGTGTCGGTACGTGCGTGTCGACATGTCTGAGGCGGAATGATTCTCCAAGGAGGAGGTGGAGCAAATGAGTGGTGTGTCCCCGTCGGTAGTGCCGACTCAGGAATGGATGGACATGTGGCATATGTTGAATGCAAGTGTGGCATCTTTACATAAGAGGCTTGATAAGGCTGAATCCAGGGAGGCATCAAGAGGTCAATCCTCGGATTGGACCGACTCACAGGGCCCGTCGGGGTCTCAAAAACGTCCCTTAGCACAAATTGTGGACATTACTACCGACACGGACTTTGATTCCAGTGTCGACTATGATGAAGTGAAATTGCAACCTAAGGTGACAAAAAGCATTCAGTGTATGATTGTGGCAATAAGGGATGTGTTGCATATTGAGGATGAACCCTCGGTCCCCGACACAAGGGTACACATGTTTAAGGGTAAGAAACAGATTATTTATTTTCCCACATCTCATTAACTAAATAAGTTCTTTGGAAAAGCTTGGGAGTTCCGGAGAAGAGACCGCAAATCCCAAAAATTATTTATATGGCATACCCCTTCCCTAAACAGGACAGGGTACGTTGGGAATCACCTCCCACTGTGGACAAGGCCTTAACGCGCCTGTCCAAGAAAGTGGCGCTACCGTCTCCAGACACAGCGGCCCTCAAGGATCCTGCGGATCGCAGGCAGGAGACTACTTTAAAGTCTATTTATTCGCATACTGGAGCTGTGCTAAGACCGACTATTGCGTCGGCATGGGTATGTAGCGCAATTTCAGCATGGACAGATGATCTGACGGCTGAATTTGATACCATGGATAGAGATACTGTATTGTTAATTCTAGCCCATATTAAAGGTGCAGTCTTATTTATGAGAGCTGCTCAAAGGGATATTGGATTGCTGGCTTCTAGGGCCAATGCCATGTCTATCTCGGCGAGACGATTCTTATGGACTCGCCAATGGACGGGTGATGCGGATTCCAAAAAACATATGGAAGTCCTACCCTATAAGGGAGACGTATTGTTTGGGGATGGGCTGACGGACCTGGTTTCCACAGCTACCGCAGGTAAATCAAATTTTCTCTAACGTCCTAGTGGATGCTGGGGACTCCGTAAAGACCATGGGGAAGAGATGGGCTCCGCAGGAGACTGGGCACTCTAAGAAAGAATTAGTACTACTGGTGTGCACTGGCTCCTCCCTCTATGCCCCTCCTCCAGACCTCAGTTAGAATCTGTGCCCGGCCAGAGATGGGTGCATTTTAGTGAGCTCTCCTGAGCTTGCTAATAAGAAAGTATTTTAGTTAGGTTTTTTATTTTCAGAGAGCTTCTGCTGACAACAGACTCTCTGCTACGAGGGACTGAGGGAAGAGAAGCAAACCTACTCACTGAAGCTAGGTTGCGCTTCTTAGGCTACTGGACACCATTAGCTCCAGAGAGATCGAACACAGGTACGTTGGTCGTACGTTCCCGGAGCCGCGCCGCCGTCCCCCTCGCAAAGTCAGAAGCCGGCAGACGCAAGAAGACATCGAAATCGGTGGCAGAAGACTCCTGTCTTCACATGAGGTAGCGCCCACACTACCCACACACTCTGGTCACTGTAGGGTGCAGGGCGCAGGGGGGGGGGGGGGGGGGCTGGGCAGCAATTAGGATACCTCTTGGCAAAAAGACACATATATACAGCCGGGCACTGTATATATGTACGAGCCCCCGCCATTTTATTTACACAGACCCGGGACAGAAGCCCGTTGCTGAGGGGGCGGGGCCTTCTTCCTCAGCACTCACCAGCACCATTTTCTCTCCACAGCTCCGCTGAGAGGAAGCTCCCCAGGCTCTCCCCTGCAGTATCCAGGTAGAAAAAGCGTAAAAAGAGAGGGGGGGGCACATAAATTTAGGCGCAAATTGTCATAAACAGCAGCTACTGGGTAAACACTAAATTACTGTGTAATCCCTGGGGTTATATAGCGCTGGGGTGTGTGCTGGCATACTCTCTGTGTCCCCAAAAGGCCTTTGTGGGGGTCCTGTCCTAAAGTGAGCATTCCCTGGTTGTGTGCAGTGTGTCGGTACGTTTGTGTCGACATGTTTGACGAGGAAGGATACGTGGAGGCTGAACAAGTGATGATATGTGGGGTCGCCGCCGACGGCGCCGACACCTGATTGGATGGATATGTGGAAGGTGTTAAATGATAACGTAAGCTCCTTGCATAAGAGGTTGTATAAAGCTGAAGCCTTGGGACAGTCAGGGTCTCAGCCCATGTCTGATCCTACAGCGCAGAGACCGTCAGGGTCTCAAAAACGCCCACTATCCCAGATTGTTGACACAGATGTCGACACGGATTCTGACTCCAGTGTTGATGACGATGATGCTAAGTTGCAGCCTAAATTGACTGAAGCCATCCGCTACATGATTATAGCAATGAAGGATGTATTGCACATATCAGAGGAAAACCCTGTCCCTGACAAGAGGGTTTATATGTATGGGGAGAAGAAGCAAGAAGTGACTTTTCCCCCTTCACATGAATTAAATGAATTGTGTGAAAAAGCGTGGTATTCCCCTGATAGGAAAGTAGTAATTTCCAAAAGATTGCTTATGGCTTACCCTTTCCCGCCAACCGACAGGTTACGCTGGGAATCCTCCCCTAGGGTAGATAAGGCGTTGACGCGCTTATCTAAGAAGGTGGCCCTGTCGTCACAGGATACGGCCGCCCTAAAGGATCCTGCGGATAGGAAGCAGGAAGGTATCCTGAAGTCTGTTTATACACATTCTGGTACTCTACTGAGGCCAGCAACAGCTTCGGCCTGGATGTGTAGTGCGGTAGCAGCATGGACACATACTCTGTCTGAGGGGATAGATACCCTGGACAGGGAGACTATTTTACTGACCCTGGGACATATCAAAGACACTGTCTTATATATGAGGGATGCCCAGAGGGATATTTGCCTACTGGGCTCTAGAGTAAACGCAATGTCGATTTCTGCCAGAAGGGTCCTGTGGACTCGGCAGTGGACTGGTGATGCCGACTCTAAAAAACACATGGAGGTTTTACCTTACAAGGGTGAGGAATTGTTTGGGGACGGTCTCTCGGACCTGGTTTCCACAGCAACGGCTGGGAAGTCAAATTTTTTTGCCATATGTTCTCTCACAGCCAGAGCACCGTATTACCAAATGCAGTTCTTTCATTCAAAAAAAGCCTCCACTAAATCCACCGCGTGACGCTGGGGCTCCAAAGGCGGAGTCAGGAGCGGTGGGGGCACGTCTCCGAAATTTCAGCCACCAGTGGGTTCGCTCACGGGTGGATCCTTGGGCTATACAAATTGTGTCTCAGGGATACAAGCTGGAATTCGAAGTGACGCCCCCTCACCGTTACCTAAAATCGTCCCTGCCGGCTTCTCCCATGGAAAGGGAGGTAGTGTTGGCGGCAATTCACAAGTTATATCTCCAGCAGGTGGTGGTGAAGGTTCCCCTTCTTCAACAGGGATGGGGCTACTATTCCACAATGTTTGTGGTGCCGAAACCGGACGGTTCGGTCAGACTCATTTTGAATTTAAAATCCCTGAACATTTATCTGAAGAAATTCAAGTTCAAAATGGAATCGCACAGAGCGGTCATTGCAAGCCTGGAAGAGGGGGATTTTATGGTGTCGCTGGACATCATGGATGCTTACTTGCATGTCCCCATTTATCCACCTCATCAGGAGTACCTCAGGTTTGTGGTACAGGACTGTCATTACCAATTCCAGACGTTGTCGTTTGGCCTGTCCACGGCACCGAGAATATTTCCCAAGGTAATGGCGGAGATGATGGTACTCCTTCGAAAGCAAGGAGTTACAATTATTCCATACTTGGACAATCTCCTCATAAAGGCGAGGTCCAGGGAGCAGTTGCTGATCGGCCTAGCACACTCTCAGGAAGTGTTGCAACAACACCGGTGGATCCTGAATATTCCAAAGTCGCAGCTGATCCCTACGACGTGTCTGCCCTTTATGGGCATGATTCTGGACACAGGCCAGAAGAAGGTGTTTCTCCCGGCGGAGAAGGCTCAGGAGCTCGTGACTCTGGTCAGAGACCTCCTAAAACCGAAACAGGTATCGGTGCATCACTGCACGCGACTCCTGGGAAAGATGGTGGCGTCATACGAAGCCATTCCCTTCGGCAGGTTCCATGCGAGGATCTTTCAGTGGGATCTGTTGGACAAGTGGTCCGGATCGCATCTTCAGATGCATCGGCTGATCACCCTGTCCCCCAGGGCTAGGGTGTCTCTTCTGTGGTGGCTGCAAAGTGCTCACCTCCTCGAAGGCCGCAGGTTCGGCACACAGGACTGGGTCCTGGTGACCACGGATGCAAGCCTCCGAGGATGGGGGGCAGTCACTCAGGGAAGAAACTTCCAAGGGCTGTGGTCAAGTCGGGAGTCTTGTCTGCACATCAATATCCTGGAACTAAGGGCCAAATACAACGCCCTGAGTCAAGCGGAGCCTCTGCTTTGAAACCAACCAGTGCTGATTCAGTCAGACAACATCACCGCAGTGGCCCATGTAAACCGCCAGGGCGGCACAAGAAGCAGGGTGCAATGGCGGAAGCCACCAGGATTCTTCGTTAGGCGGAGAATCACGTGCAAGCACTGTCAGCAGTGTTCATTCCGGGAGTGGACAACTGGGAAGCAGACTTCCTCAGCAGGCACGACCTCCACCCGGGAGAGTGGGGACTTCATCAAGAAGTCTTCACCACCCGGGAGAGTGGGGACTTCATCAAGAAGTCTTCACGCAGATTGTAAATCGATGGGAACTGCCACAGGTGGATATGATGGCGTCCCGCCTCAACAAAAAGCTAAAAAGGTATTGCGCCAGGTCAAGGGACCCTCAGGTGATAGCTGTGGACGCACTAGTAACACCGTGGGTGTTCCAGTCGGTCTATGCGTTTCCTCCTCTTCCTCTCATACCAAAGGTGCTGAGAATTGTAAGAAAGAGGAGTGAGAACAATACTCATTGTTCCGGATTGACCAAGAAGGACTTGGTACCCGGAACTGCAAGAAATGCTCACAGAGGACCCATGGCCTCTGCCTCTCAGACAGGACCTGTTGCAACAGGGGCCCTGTCTGTTCCAAGACTTACCGCAGCTGCGTTTGACGGCATGGCGGTTGAACACCGGATCCTAGCAGAAAAAGGCATTCTGGAGAAGTTATTCCTACGCTGATAAAGGCTAGGAAGGACGTGACAGCAAAGCATTATCACCGTATATGGCGAAAATATGTTACTTGGTGTGAGGCCAGGAAGGCCCCTACAGAGGAATTCCAGCTCGGACGGTTCCTGCACTTCCTACAGTCAGGAGTGTCTTTGGGCCTAAAATTAGGGTCCATAAAGGTCCAGATTTTGGCCCTATCCATTATCTTTCAAAAAGAACTGGCTTCACTGCCTGAGGTTCAGACGTTTGTTAAGGGAGTGCTGCATATTTAGCCCCCTTTTGTGCCACCAGTGGCACCTTGGGATCTTAACGTGGTGTTGGGTTTCCTGAAATCCCACTGGTTTGAGCCACTTAAAACCGTGGAGCTAAAGTATCTCATGTGGAAAGTGGTCATGCTGTTGGCCTTAGCTTCGGCTAGGCGTGTGTCAGAATTGGCGGCTTTGTCATGTAAAAGCCCCTATCTGGTTTTCCATATGGACAGGGCAGAATTGCGGACTCGTCCGCAATTTCAGCCAAAGGTGGTGTCATCTTTTCATTTGAACCAACCTATTGTGGTGCTTGCGGCTACTCGTGTCTTGGAGGATTCCAAGTTACTTGACGTAGTCCGGGCTTTGAAGATTTATGTAACCATAACGGCTGGAGTCAGGAAGACTGACTCGCTGTTTATCCTGTATGCATCCAACAAGCTGGGTTCTCCTGCTTCAAAGCAAACTATTGCTCGCTGGATCTGTAACACGATTCAGCAGGCTCATTCTGCGGCTGGATTGCCGCATCCAAAATCAGTGAATGCCCATTCCACAAGGAAGGTGGGCTCTTCTTGGGCGGCTGCCCGAGGGGTCTCGGCATTACAGCTTTGCCGAGCTGCTACTTGGTCGGGTTCAAACACATTTGCACAATTCTACAAGTTTGATACCCTGGCTGAGGAGGACCTTGTGTTTGCCCAGTCGGTGCTGCAGAGTCATCCGCACTCTCCCGCCCGTTTGGGAGCTTTGGTATAATCCCCATGGTCCTTACGGAGTCCCCAGCATCCACTAGGACGTTAGAGAAAATTAGATTTTACTCACCGGTAAATCTATTTCTCGTAGTCCGTAGTGGATGCTGGGCGCCCGTCTCGAGTGCGGACTTTCTGCAATACGTGTATATAGTTATTGCTTACTAAAGGGTTATGTTATGTGGCATCTGTTGAGTGATGCTCGTTTGTTGTTCATGCTGTCAACTGGGTATGTTACCACAAGTTATACAGTGTGATTGGTGTGGCTGGTATGAGTCTTAACCTGGATTCCAGTACTGTCAGCTCTTCCGGGCACAGTTTCCTTAACTGAGGTCTGGAGGAGGGGCATAGAGGGAGGAGCCAGTGCACACCAGGTAGTACTAAATCTTTCTTTAGAGTGCCCAGTCTCCTGCGGAGCCCGTCTATTCCCAATGGTCGACCGGTGCCCAGGAACAAAAGTCCTCCCCGGCTACTGCAAAACCCTCAGCATGACGCTGGGGCTCCCCTGAGGGAGTCTGCACAGGTGGGGGCACGTCTTCGACTTTTCAGCCAGGCCTGGGTCATCTCAGACCTGAATCCTTGGGTGCTGGTAATAGTTTCCCAGGGTTACAAACTGGAATTCGAAGAGGTGCCCCCGCGCCGATTTTTTAAGTCGCATTACCAGCTTCTACACCAGAATGGAATGTAGTGTTAGCTGCAATTCAAACGCTGGGTCTACAGCAAGTAATTATCAGGGTTCCCTTGAACCAGCAGGGAAGAGGCTACTACTCGACCCTCTTTGTGGTCCCGAAACCGGACGGTTCGGTCAGACCTATTTTGATATACAAAAAAAGCAATTGAGGCTGCGCTAGATTATTACATAAAACAACAACAATATCTGATAATTCAATGTTTAGTTAAAAATAAATGTATTTAATATGGGAATATAAACCATCAATGGTAGTTCCAAATAATGACATTAAAAAGTACACATGGTAGAATAAATAAAACCAGGGTTACCCATAGGCCAGGAATATAGGTGGTATTGAATTAGGAAAGTCCGTTCCAGATTTGTTCCACCAATAGTTAATATGTCCAGCAACTACAGATTTAGGAGGTGTATATATCCAAAATTGTGGCTTTTACCGCTAGAGGATATGTTGCTCCAAGGTGGTAAATGGTGAGCTCCTCATGCAGTGCGGTGGACAAAGTTCAACAGTTCAGCCAAATAACAGACACCTTCCGGTATGGATCTTGTGCTGGAATGTAGTAGGGAATGGTCCGGACTTTTTAGCAAGGATGCTGGGCGCTCGTCCCAGTGCGGAAACTCTGCAAGACTTGTATATAGTTGTTGCTTCCGTAAGGGTTATGTTACAGTTGGAGTCGGTTTTGGACCGTCACTGTTGTTGTTCATACGGTTAACTGGTTATGTATGATCCAGGTTACATGGTATGATTGGTGTGGGCTGGTATGAATCTTGCCCTTGGATTTTTAAATCCTGCCTTGTAGTGTCCATCCCCTCTGGGCACAGTTCTCTAACTGAGGTCTGGAGGAGGGGCATAAATGGAGGAGCCAGTGCACACCCATAGGAAAAGTTATTTTTAGGTGCCCATGTCTCCTGCGGAGCCCGTCTATACCCCATGGTCCTTACGGAGTGCCCAGCATCCTCTACGGACTAGGACAAATAGATTTACCGGTAGGTTTAAAATCTTATTTAAATGAGTTCCTCCTAACACTGCACTGCAGACATTTGTGAGCAAAATAAAAAACCTATGGAGAATTATCACCAATAACTTTTTGCGGCTAATTGGTTAGGGAGTTTTTGCGATGAACTGAATCCCCCCCCATAAAATGTTTATACATACAGTATGATGTTACATTGAGATTACCGCTGGAGGAAACTCTGCCACAATATTATTAAATGTGTAATTTATCCCATCCTCGTATGGGTGTAATATATTAATATATTCTTACTGAACAGGATTACCAGCACTGAATCAATTATCCCCCAATATAATATACATGCCGATGTTTAACAACAAATACAATTGTCTTTTGATTACTTTATTCACCTTTATACATTTACCTTTGTGTTTAATATATCACTGATTTATCTTACATACTTTACTGTACTTAATAAAGGTTATATATTATTTATTAGTGCGCAAACAGGACAGCACTTTCTCTTCTTTGCTGTTTTATTATTGCAAAGCCCATGTCACCTCCAGTAATCCCACGTGAGCGTCCATGTCACCTTTAGTAATCCCACATGAGCGTCCGTGTCACCTCTAGTAATCCCACATGTGCGTCCGTGTCACCTCTAGTAATCCCACATGAGCGTCCGTGTCACCTCTAGTAATCCCACATGAGTGCCCATGTCACCTCTAGTAATCCCACATGAGCGCCCATGTCACCTCTCGTAATCCCACATGAGCGTCCATGTCACCTCTAGTAATCCCACATGAGCGTCTATGTCACCTCTAGTAATCCACATGAGCGTCCATGTCACCTCTACTAATCCCACATGAGCGTCCATGTCACCTCTAGTAATCCCACATGAGCGTCCATGTCACCTCTACTAATCCCACATGAGTGTCCATGTCACCTCTAGTAATCCCACATGAATGTCCATGTCACCTCTAGTAATCCCACATGAATGTCCATGTCACCTCTAGTAATCCCACGTTAGCGTCCATGTCAACTCTAGTAACCCCACATGAGCGTCCATGTCACCTCTAGTAACCCCACATGAGCGTCCATGTCACCTCTAGTGATCCCACATGAGCGTCCGTGTCACCTCTAGTGATCCCACTTGAGCGTCCGTGTCACCTCTAGTGATCCCACATGAGCGTCCGTGTCACCTCTAGTGATCCCACATGAGCGTCCGTGTCACCTCTAGTAATCCCACGTGAGCGTCCATGTCTCCTCTAGTAATCCCACGTGAGCGTCCATGTCTCCTCTAGTAATCCCACGTGAGCGTCCGTGTCACCTCTAGTAATCCCACGTGAGCGTCCATGTCTCCTCTAGTAATCCCACGTGAGCGTCCATGTCTCCTCTAGTAATCCCACGTGAGCATCCACGTCACCTCTGGTGATCCAACGTGAGCGTCCGTGTCACCTCTAGTAATCCCACGTGAGCGTCCTTGTCTCCTCTAGTAATCCCACGTGAGCGTCCTTGTCTCCTCTAGTAATCCCACGTGAGCGTCCCTGTTTCCTCTAGTAATCCCACGTGAGCGCCCGTGTAACCTCTAGTAATTCCACGTGAGCGTCCGTGTAACCTCTAGTAATTCCACGTGAGCGTCCGTGTAACCTCTAGTAATTCCACGTGAGCGTCCACGTCACCTCTAGTAATTCCACGTGAGCGTCCACGTCACCTCTAGTGATCCCACAGGAGCGTCCACGTCCCCTCTAGTAATCCCACATGAGCATTCAGTGTTGATCAAGCCCCAGTCTAAGCATCCTAGCCGTTTTTTGTTTTTTAATAAACATAAAAGCAATGATTACAGGTAAAAATGTCTGTTATAGAATTATATATTGTATCCTGTAACACCCTGAGTTTTGTCTACTCATTTTATATATTAATGTATTTTATTTCCAGGAGATGGACACACAAGCAGGAATATCTTAGAAGGACATCTAATGTTATCCCTGGATTCTGAAATAACGGATAATGACCGTAGACTGGATTCTCCAGGAGCTAACCCCATTACCCCAATTATTCATCCAGCTCTATCAGATGATCCCTCTGATTCTGGGAAATGTTCTCCTGATCACTCTGATATTGGTGCATCTGTTACAGCTCTGAGAGTAGATTCAGTGTTCCCCTGTTCTGTAGATGCCAAATGTTTTACACAGAACACAAACCTTATTACTCATCAGCCAGCTAAGGCAGGTGAGAGGCCATTTCCATGTTCTGAGTGTGGGAAATGTTTCACATATAAATCAGCTTTTGTTACACATCAGAGAAGTCACACAGGTGAGAAGCCGTATTCCTGTTCTGAGTGTGGGAAATGTTTTGCACACAAATCACATTTAGTTGTACATCAGAGAAATCACACAGGTGAGATGCCATTTTCCTGTTCTGAGTGTGGGAAATGTTTTGCATGCAAATCATATTTTGTTATACATCAGAGAAGTCACACAGGTGAGAAGCCGTATTCCTGTTCTGAGTGTGGGAAATGTTTTGCACGCAAATCACGTTTAGTTATACATCAGAGAAGTCACACAGGTGAGAAGCCGTATTCCTGTTCTGAGTGTGGGAAATGTTTTGCACACAAATCACATTTAGTTATACATCAGAGAAATCACACAGGTGAGATGCCATTTTCCTGTTCTGAGTGTGGGAAATGTTTTGCACGCAAATCATATTTTGTTATACATCAGAGAAGTCACACAGGTGAGAAGCCGTATTCCTGTTCTGAGTGTGGGAAATGTTTTGCACACAAATCACATTTAGTTATACATCAGAGAAGTCACACAGGTGAGAAGCCGTATTCCTGTTCTGAGTGTGGGAAATGTTTTGCACACCAATCACATTTAGTTATACATCAGAGAAATCACACAGGTGAGAAGCCATTTTCCTGTTCTGAGTGTGGGAAATGTTTTGCACGCAAATCACATCTTGGTATACATCAGAGAAGTCACACAGGTGAGAAGCCATTTTCCTGTTCTGAGTGTGGGAAATGTTTTTCATCGACATCACATCTTGTTATACATCAGAGAAGTCACACAGGTGAGAAGCCATTTTCCTGTTCTGAGTGTGGGAAATGTTTTGCACGCAAATCACATCTTGTTATACATCAGAGAAGTCACACAGATGAGAAGCCATTTTCCTGTTCTGAGTTTGGGAAATGTTTTGCACGGAAATCAGTTCTTGTTAAACATCAGCGATTTCACAGATGAGAAGCCATTTTCATGCTGTGAGAGAAATAAATCTGCTCTTGTTGAACATATTAGACATTACCCAAATACGGAACCATTTACATCTTCTGGAGTATAATTATCACTGTCATGCAATGTTCCTCAAGGGTCAATCCTATCTCCTATGCTTTATAAAATATACATGCTACCACTGGGTGATATAATCAGACGTCATGGCCTGGTCTACCACTGCTATGCAGATGACCTGCTTTTTGCTCCATGTACTGAGAACCTAATACCAATCCTAAATGGTTGTCTAGCTGAGCGCCAGGGGTGGATGATGCCAGTTGGCTGTGACTCAGTCTTTGTGAAACATAATAGAAGCTCACCAACAAAGGACAAGACTACAGCTTTACCAACCATCTGGATTTATGCTTTGGTGTTCAGAATTGCAAAATACTGAACATGTGCTGAATCTTTGTGATGTCCTGGTATGTGGCTGACACAGACATCAGGTATCTGCCACATACTAATCCTCATTCTTCCATGTGTGGACCATAGCCAGAATCAGGCACTTGATTCCCTCAGAAGTTCATAGACTACTGCAATGCCATCTACCTGGGTCACCCAGCAAAAGAATTACAGAGCTTGCAGCTAGTACAGAATGCAGCAGCCAAGCTGTTACCTAACCAGCCCGTTCCTGCCTCATAACACCCATTCTCTACTCCCTTCACTGGCTGCCTGTAAGATGACAAATCTATTTCATAATTGGCTAACTGACCTTCCCAGCCCAACATTACATGGTCCAAGGTACTAGAAGCAGCTTCTGCCTCCTTACTGCCCTGCTTGCTGGCTTCTACAGATGAAGGACTGTTACCAGCAGTACCAAGAATCTCCTGTCATTCATTTATGGGTTGAACTTTTAGCTTTGCAGCCCTGACCATGGAACTCACTGCCTTGCACAGTCCAAGAGGCCTCCACTCTAGAGACCTTCACAAGCAGACTGATGACTGTTACTCACGCTTTTCATTAATGTACCTCTATTTACTTCCTAAATAATACATCCCAAATGCTTAGGTCTTTTTTCTGCTGTTTATTTTGTATCTTGTGCTTTGTGTAAATGTGAATGTCTAATACCAGTTTCCACAATCTGTATTGCTGCACGACAGTATGGCGGACATTGGAACGTGTTTTCACTTCTAGTTTGCCTAACTTGTTGCAGGCACTCATCTTGATAAGGAGTGCTGAGTGTTTTCTGATACAAGATCCTATCTATATATACCCTGTACATTACCATGTGCATTAGAGTCACCCGGGTTCCATCTGCGGTGGTTTGTTGTATGTTACATCTATATGGTGCGGAGACTCCCCTGTGTTTCATAATAAAAGCTTTTGTTTGCATCTAATTATTACATTAAAGCTTTTTTCTCTAACGACCTCAGTGGATGCTGGGGACTCCGTAAGGACCATGGGGATTAGCGGCTCCGCAGGAGACTGGGCACATCTAAAGAAAGCTTTAGGACTACCTGGTGTGCACTGGCTCCTCCCCCTATGACCCTCCTCCAAGCCTCAGTTAGATCTCTGTGCCCGAACGAGAAGGGTGCACACTAGGGGCTCTCCTGAGCTTCTTAGTGAAAGTTTTAGTTTAGGTTTGTTATTTTCAGTGAGACCTGCTGGCAACAGGCTCACTGCATCGAGGGACTAAGGGGAGAAGAAGCGAACTCACCTGCGTGCAGAGTGGATTGGGCTTCTTAGGCTACTGGACATTAGCTCCAGAGGGACGATCACAGGCCCAGCCTGGATGGGTCCCAGAGCCGCGCCGCCGGCCCCCTTACAGAGCCAGAAGCAAGAAGAGGTCCAGAAAATCGGCGGCAGATGACATCCTGTCTTCACCAAGGTAGCGCACAGCACTGCAGCTGTGCGCCATTGCTCCTCAGCACACTTCACACTTCGGTCACTGAGGGTGCAGGGCGCTAGGGGGGGGCGCCCTGAGCAGCAATAAAAACACCTTGGCTGGCGAAAATACATCACATATAGCCCCCAGGGCTATATGGATGAATTTTAACCCCTGCCAGAATCCATAAAAAAAGCAGGAGAAAAGTCTGCGAAAAAGGGGTGGAGCCTATCTCCTCAGCACACTGGCGCCATTTTCCCTCACAGCTCAGTTGGAGGGAAGCTCCCCTGGCTCTCCCCTGCAGTCACTACACTACAGAAAGGGTTAAAAAAGAGAGGGGGGCACTAATTAGGCGCAGTATTAACAATACAGCAGCTATAAGGGGAAAAACACTTATATAAGGTTATCCCTGTATATATATAGCGCTCTGGTGTGTGCTGGCAAACTCTCCCTCTGTCTCCCCAAAGGGCTAGTGGGGTCCTGTCCTCTATCAGAGCATTCCCTGTGTGTCGGTACGTTTGTGTCGACAGGTATGAGGATAAAAATGATGTGGAGACGGAGCAGATTGCCTGTAATAGTGATGTCACCCCCTAGGGGGTCGACACCTGAGTGGATGAACTGTTGGAAGGAATACGTGACAGTGTCAGCTCTGTATAAAAGACAGTGGTTGACATGAGACAGCCGGCTACTCAGCTTGTGCCTGTCCAGACGTCTCATAGGCCGTCAGGGGCTCTAAAGCGCCCGTTACCTCAGATGGCAGATATAGACGCTGACACGGATACTGACTCCAGTGTCGACGGTGAAGAGACAAATGTGACTTCCAGTAGGGCCACACGTTACATGATTGAGGCAATGAAAAATGTTTTACACATTTCTGATAATACGAGTACCACCAAAAAGGGGTATTATGTTCGGTGAGGAAAAACTACCTGTAGTTTTCCTGAATCTGAGAAATTAAATGAGGTGTGTGAATGCGTGGTTTTCCCCCGATAACAACTGATAATTTCTAAAATGTTATTGGCATTATATCCTTTCCCGCCAGAGGTTAGGGTGCGTTGGGAAACACCCCCTAGGGGGGATAAAGCGCTCACACGCTTGTAAGGGCTCTACCCTCTCCTGAGATGGCCGCCCTTAAGGATCCTGCTGATAGAAAGCAGGAGGGTATCCTAAAATGTATTTACACACATACTGGTGTTATACTGCGACCAGCAATAGCCTCAGCCTGGATGTGCAGTGCTGGGTTGGCGTGGTCGGATTCCCTGACTGAAAATATTGATACCCTAGATAGGGACAGTATATTTTTGCCTATAGAGCATTTAAAAGATGCATTTCTATATATGCGTGATGCACAGCGGAATATTTGCCGACTGGCATCAAGTCTAAGTGCGTTGTCCATTTCTACCAGTAGAGGGTTATGGACACGTCAGTGGTCAGGTGATGCGTATTCCAAATGGCATTTGGAAGTATTGCCTTATTAAGGGGAGGAGTTAGTTGGGGTCGGTCTTTCAGACCTGGTGGCCACGGCAACAGCTGGGAAATCCACGTTTGTACCCCAGGTCGCCTCTCAACATGAGAGGACGCCGTATTATCAGGCACAGTCTTTTCGTGGACAAGGGGCAAAAGGTTCCTTTTCTTCCCCGTGACAGAGGGAGAGGAAAAAGGCTGCAGAAATCAGCCAGTTCCCAGGAACAG
This sequence comes from Pseudophryne corroboree, assembly GCF_028390025.1. Lineage (NCBI taxonomy): Eukaryota > Metazoa > Chordata > Amphibia > Anura > Myobatrachidae > Pseudophryne > Pseudophryne corroboree. The sequence continues at coordinate 193,294 of NW_026967522.1, read as the reverse complement.
AAACCCTCTCCCGCCTCTGCCAAGCCCTCAGTATGACGCTGGGGCTTTACAAGCAGAATCAGGCACGGTGGGGGGCCCGTCTCAATGAATTTCAGCGCGCAGTGGGCTCACTCGCAAGTAGACCCCTGGATCCTTCAGGTGATATCTCGGGGGTACAAATTACAATTCGAGACGTCTCCCCCTCGCCGTTTCCTAAAGTCTGCTTTACCGATGTCTCCTTCTGACACGGAGACAGTTTTGGAAGCCATTCACAAGCTGTATTCCCAGCAGGTGATAATCAAGGTACCCCTCCTGCAACAGGGAACGGGGTATTATTCCACACTGTTGTGGTACCGAAGCCAGACGGCTCGGTGAGACCGATTCTAAATCTAAAATCTTTGAACACTTACATACAGAGGTTCAAATTCAAGATTGAGCAGTGATTGCGAACCTGGAAGAAGGGGACTACATGATGTCTCGGGACATCAAGGATGCTTACCTTCATGTCAAAATGTACCCTTCTCACCAAGGGTACCTCAGGTTGATGGTACAGAACTGTCACTATCAGTTCAGACGCTGCCGTATGGATGGTCCACGGCACCCCGGGTCTTTACCAAGGTAATGGCCGAAATGTTGATATTCCTTCGAAGGAAGGGAATTTTAGTTATCCCTTACTTGGACGATTCCCTGATAAGGGTAAGATCCAGGGAACAGTTGGAGGTCGTTGTAGCACTATCTCCGGTAGTGTTGCGGCAGCACGATTGGATTCTCAATATTCCAAAATCGCAGCTGGTTCCGACGACTTGTCTTCTGTTCTTAGGGATGATCCTGGACACAGTCCAGAAAAAAAGGTGTTTTCTCCCGGAAGAGAAAGCCAGGGAGTTATCCGAGCTAGTCAGGAACCTCCTAAAACCGAGCCAAGTCTCAGTGCATCAATGCACAAGGGTTCTGGGTAAAAATGGTGGCTTCCTACGAAGCAATCCCATTCGGCAGATTCCACGCAAGAACTTTCCAGTGGGACCTATTGGACAAATGGTCCGGGTCGCATCTTCAGATGCATCAGCGGATAACCCTGTCACCAAGGACAAGGGTATCCCTCCTGTGGTGGTTGCAGAGTGCTCATCTTCTAGAGGGCCGCAGATTCGGCATTCAGGACTGGGTCCTGGTGACCACGGATGCCAGCCTGCGAGGCTGGGGAGCAGTCACACAGGGAAGGAATATCCAGGGCTTATGGTCAAGCCTGGAGACATCACTTCACATAAATATCCTGAAGCTAAGGGCCATTTACAATGCTCTAAGCTTAGCTGTTAGGCGCCGAGGGTCCGCTCGTCAGTGCGGCCCGGCGCCTAGCAACCAGGGACGCCGTATGCGGACAGCCGCCGGCTCCCTGGCAACGCTAGACGCCGGGCGCACGGAGCCACACGGACCTTAGCAACGGGGACGCCACTTGCGGACTGCGTTCTCCGTTGCTAGGTTCTATTGTAATTAATCACTGATCTGTTTCCCTGGCCATGCAGCTTGGCAGCTGCATGGTATTTAATCCAATCAACCTCCAAACAGCTGATTGGAGGACTCTCTGTTAAGAACACTTCCTGGGCTTCTCACAGACGCCGGTAATAGCTTCCTGTTTGCTGTATCTGTTGCAGAGAGTGTTCCAGTCCTGCTCTATCCGGTCGTTCCTGTCCTCAGTGGTCCAAGTACTCGGAAGTTGTCATCTGTTCCTGGAGTCCTGACCGAGCACCTTTTAACATCCTGTGGTGTTCGTGAGTCGCGGCGTAGCCGTGTGTTGCGGCTTGACCGCTTACCATTTATTATTTGTTATATTGTGTTTCGGAGCTTTTGCGGAGGATTCCGCTCCCACAAATCCACTCTGGTATCCAGCGGTGCTGGGTAGGAGTAACGGACTAGTGGATTTTGGTTGTCCTTTTCCCTGGTGGTTTGTCCGCACATACTTCTGGTTTAAGTTTAGTTAGCTTGTAGCCCCTGGCCTGGTTGTTTAGTCAGAGGGTCCCTTGTTATCACCCTGTCTCGGATTTCCCTTTGTCTCCCATTAAGACCTGAGGGGGCATCGGAGTTGGGCAGACATAATCCGCCCTTCAAACGCGGCTGCCATGGGCTCAAGCAACCATAGTCTCGCAGGGGATTTCTGATAACACGGGCGAGACAACGGAGTTAGGGCGCCAGGGGTTACTAGGCTTTCCTGCTCCCGTAACCAGCATTCCCTTCCAGTACTCTGGCCTTTGTCATAAGATCTCCTCTGGTCAGAAGTACTGGAATCATAACATTAGCAAGACCTCTGCTTCAAGGTCAGCCGGTGTTGATCCAGTCGGACAACATCACGGCAGTCACCCACGTAAACAGACAGGGTGGCACAAGAAGCAGGAGGGCAATGGCAGAAGCTGCAAGGATTCTTCGCTGGGCGGAAAATCATGTGATAGCACTGTCAGCAGTATTCATTCCGGGAGTGGACAACTGGGAAGCAGATTTCCTCAGCACGACCTCCACCCGGGAGAGTGGGGACTTCACCCAGAAGTCTTCCACATGATTATAAACCGTTGGGAAAAACTCGACAGGTATTGCGCCAGGTCAAGGGACCCTCAGGCAATAGCTGTAGACGCTCTGGTAACACCGTGGGTGTACCAGTCAGTGTATGTGTTCCCTCCTCTGCCTCTCATACCCAAGGTACTGAGATTGATAAGATGGAGAGGAGTAAGCACTATATTCGTGGCGCCGGATTGGCCAAGAAGGACTTGGTAACCGGAACTTCAAGAGATGCTCACGGAGGATCCGTGGCCTCTACCTCTTAGAAGGGACCTGCTCCAGCAAGGACCCTGTCTGTTCCAAGACTTACCGCGGCTGCGTTTGACGGCATGGCGGTTGAACGCCGGATCCTGAAGGAAAAAAGGCATTCCGGATGAAGTCATCCCTATCCTGATCAAAGCCAGGAAGGATGTAACCGCAAATTATCACCGCATTTGGCGAAAATATGTTGCGTGGTGCGAGGCCAGTAAGGCCCGATGGAGGAAATTCAACTGGGTCGATTCCTACATTTCCTGCAAACAGGAGTGTCTATGGGCCTGAAATTGGGGTCCATTAAGGTTCAAATTTCGGCTCTGTCAATTTTCTTCCAAAAAGAACTAGCTTCAGTCCCTGAAGTTCAGACGTTTGTAAAAGGGGGTACTGCATATACAGCCTCCCTTTGTGCCTCCAGTGGCACTTTAACATCTCAATGTAGTTTTTGGGTTCCAAAAGTCACATTGGTTTGACCAACTTAAATCTGTGGAGTTAAAATATCTCACAGGAAAAGTGGTCATGCTGTTGGCCCTGGCCTGGGCCGGGCGCGTGTCAGAATGGGCGGCTTTATCCTGTAAAAGCCCTTATCTGTTTTTCCATTCGGACAGGGCGGAATTGAGGACTCGTCCTCAGTTTCTCCCTAAGGTGGTTTCAGTGTTCACCTGAACCAACCTATTGTGGTGCCTGCGGCTACTAGGGACTTGGAGGACTCCAAGTTGCTAGACGTTGTCAGGGCCCTGAAAATATATGTTTCCAGGATGGCTGGAGTCAGGAAATCTGACTCGCTGTTTATCCTGTATGCACCCAACAAGCTGGGTGCTCCTGCTTCTAAGCAGACTATTGCTCGTTGGATTTGTAGTACAAGTCAGCTTGCACATTCTGTGGCAGGCCTGCCACAGCCAAAAATCTGTAAATGCCCACTCCACAAGGAAGGTGGGCTCATCTTGGGCGGCTGCCCGAGGGGTCTCGGCTTTACAACTTTGCCGAGCAGCTACTTGGTCAGGAGCAAATACGTTTGTAAATTCTACAAAATTGATACCCTGGCTGAGGAGGACCTGGAGTTCTCTCATTTGGTGCTGCAGAGTCATCTGCACTCTCCCGCCCGTTTGGGAGCTTTGGTATAATCCCCATGGTCCTTACGGAGTCCCCAGCATCCACTTAGGACGTTAGAGAAAATAAGAATTTACTTACCGATAATTCTATTTCTCGTAGTCCGTAGTGGATGCTGGGCGCCCATCCCAAGTGCGGATTGTCTGCAATACTGGTACATAGTTATTGTTACCAAAAAATGTGGGTTATTGCTGTAGTGAGCTATCTTTTCTAGAGGCTCCTCTGTTATCATGCTGTTAACTGGGTTCAGATCACAGGTTGTACAGTGTGATTGGTGTGGCTGGTATGAGTCTTACCCGGGATTCAAAATCCTTCCTTATTGTGTACGCTCGTCCGGGCACAGTATCCTATCTGAGGCTTGGAGGAGGGTCATAGGGGGAGGAGCCAGTGCACACCAGGTAGTCCTAAAGCTTTCTTTAGATGTGCCCAGTCTCCTGCGGAGCCGCTAATCCCCATGGTCCTTACGGAGTCCCCAGCATCCACTACGGACTACGAGAAATAGAATTATCGGTAAGTAAAGTCTTATTATTTTTTATTCTGTTTTATATTCCCGTCTGAGTAATAACGCCATAATGTCTAATCTCGGAGTGGACCCCAGAAGATGTAAAGAAACCGTGTAAATTTTCCATCATTCTGTTTCGTGTAAGCATACAGGTAAGTGATGGCACGGTGGACACTGCAGAAATAAAAAACTCAGCCTTTATTCTACTTAAAAAAATTACAAAGCCCATAAATCAAGCTTGGTCGGACAAGACAGAATCCAGATTAATGGTGGCACATCATATAGGCTGAGGACCCATGTTTCTGGGATATATGGCATAACTCCCTCTTTTCCCACAAAAACCTTCCCTTCACCATTCACAATGTCCACCATTGCCCCTTCAGAAGGGTCACAACTTTCCTTTGCTTGTTCCACCTACTCCACAGAGCCCAGGACCATCTCCATGACCATTTCATGTTTATCTGGAGGCCTGGCATCTGGGAGGTTTGTGGCCTGAGATAGCCACAGAACTGCCAGGTAGTGGGCAAAAAGGATCCACAGCCCCCTGAGGAACTGGAGAGTCCAAAGATCGACCCTGCATGAGGTAAAGAAGGGTCAAACACAGGGTCTGTCTTACCTATTTCCTTCCTAAAAGCTGCTCTTTACCCACTTTGGTACCTGTGGGATCCCACTCCAATTTTCCTTGAGAGTCCTTACCTTCACTAATCCCTTCTACACCTACCAGTTCCTTCCCCTTCCAACCACTCCTTTTTAAGCTTTTGACCACCTGCTGTGTGAGTCCCATCCAACTACTCCATTCCTTGACTCATTGGTGTAGCAACCCCCTTCTCCCCCCCACACCCACCACACTGCTACACTGCAGTTAAGCTGTGAGACTTGCTGCTAGCAGTACTCACTAAGCATACACACTCGCATCATGATTACACAGCTGTGCCATGTCACAACTGAGGGCCTGAGCTGACGGGAGGAAGCCTCAGTTGTAGGGGCTGAGATGTAGTGGAACCTGGGAGGTTGAATCAGACCCCTGGACATGTAAGTTACACGTAGGAAGATTGCCCGAAGGCGTGACCACGACAACCAAAGTAAAAGTCAATAATCATTTATTAAACAAGCTCCATGTGTCACAGCAGTGGTAAAATAAATACTATAATCAACAGTAAGTATATCACAGTTCCTGGGTACTACGGGTTGGCAATGGCCACAGGGCTCTGGTAGAATTAGGTACAGTTCTTATTGTCCTTGAGATGGAAAGTCCTTACCAGGCCCGACTGTAGTAGTGAGAATAGCCCAGGAACACACCAGCTGATGTTCCTTGGAAAGCTGGTCCGCTGTTGATGAAGTAGCTGCTGTGGGTACTGGTTGGAACCAGTCAGGTGTTAACACGGAGTGGATGCTGGATGGTACCAGCCAAATGATCGTATGAAGCTTGGGAGCGATGAAATACTGGTACCGGTGGTTTGTGGAAATCTGCAGGAAAAGCACCGGCACTTTAAGAGAAGCTGATCTCTGCTGGAAGCAGATGGATCTGTAGCTGGAAACTGGAGTAGTCACGGAGGACTGCAGAGTCAGGCTGCACCGCAGGTGGTAGGCTGGTGCGGGTCTCTTAGTGGAGGCTGGAGACAGGAGCTGGAAACCTGGAAAAACAACCACAGGAGAGAGAGACTGGAAACAAGGTTTGACAACCAAAGCACTGACGATTTCCTGGTTCAGGCACAGGATATTTATACCTGCAGCAAGGCAGGCATTGGCTGAACAATTATGCAGATTCCAGTAGAGCAGCGGATTGGTGGAAACTGAGGCATATGATAGGAACCAACATGGCTGCGCCCATGTTAGCACTTGGAGGGAAAGCTAGTTTGAGAAACCATGTGGAGATTCAGTAGTAATGGCGGCGCAGGCCGAGGAGGGCAGGAGACGCCACACTGACAACTTGCATACTGGAACCACATGGATGACAGCGGAGGCCGCGGCAGGCATGAGACGCCACACTGATGAATCTGTATACTGGAAACAGGAACGGCGGCAGAGGCCACGGAGGGCTGGAGACGCCATTCTAAGACTTAACATGAAGCCGCTTGTGACATCGCTTTAGAGTGACAGGAGGGAGATGTACAGTATGGACATCAGCAACGCAGGCGAGATCTGGCCCTGGAACGCTGAGCCAGCCTCAGGAGACATCTGAATGGTAAGTAATGGCGTCCAGATACCCGGATTGTGACATGCCAGAGACACTGTCTCACTGACAACCAGGATGAGACACTCCCAGAAAGGCATGTATGTATGAGTACGGAGAGAGTGGGTGCAGTGGGGCTTCATGACTGACAGCTGAGCCTGTCACGTCAGTGAGGTGGATGGGGCATCCCATTCCCAGCTGGAACAGCACACTATATGTAAGAGCCGGAGCGGTGCAGGGCTACTGGCTGACAGCCTATCATCTCGGTGCAGCGACAGAAGTCTGTAAATGATGGGAAATAACATCTGGCCCATGGCTACAGTGAGGAAATGAGAGGTCTGTGACAATATAGCTATGCTTCATTTCTCATGTCAGATATGTACTTTTTATCCCCATATCCCTATACATTCATCTGTTTCCTCATTCTCCATAACATGTCCATTACTGCTCACCCAATATTGTGTTTAATCAACCTTAATATTAATATATGCAATTGTGTTACGTTATCTGTTACAACTTTAGATAATGTATTCATGTTAGACCTGGTTTTCTATTGTTTACTACCACCACAGTGGACACTCAAAGGGTGAGTCATATAAGGTACCATTGTCCCTTTTTGTTTACTCCCTATTGTCCAACAGTGAGCTGACCAGACATGGTTGCTCTCTGGCTGATGTAATCACCTTGATTAGAATATGTATTGTATTCCAATGCTGTAAGATCCTTAGACAAATATGTCACACACACCCCTGCTATATGAAGCTACTGGTAGAAATAACCAGAGAGTTGAAAGGAGAGATTCTTTGCTCTCTGACTAAGAAGTGATGTTCTGTCAGGAGTTTGTGGTGGGAATTGTCATGTGGAATTGGATTACAGAGGTGTGCTGAGCTGTTTATAGCCCATTCTGTTCAATAAACCACCGTTGTTTTTTCATCTACCACTGTGCCTGAGTGATTTGGAACTCTGTATCGTCACAGCTACTATCAATGGCGGGTAACTTCCTTGATGGTAAAACTAGGTATCATCAGGTAGACCATCAATGGTTCCTGATCTTCAATGGTTGATGGCCAATCCTAGACCGGACCCTGAGAGACCACAGCCATCACCGGATCCACAATGTGTACCTGGAAGCTGCCACATCTGGCACTTTGTCACCTGCCAGCAGATCTACCCTCAACAGCTTTCCACATCTAGGCTGGAACTCTGCAGGTTTCCTTCACCACCTGCTTGGATCTCCTTTTGCATCAGCATCCCGGCCAGCCTCAGACAGGTCAATGAAAGCAGCATTATGATAACTTTTGACTCTATTTGCTGCAGCTGCTGTATAGTTCCTGTGATTTCCTCCAGCTTATTAACCAGCTCCTCATTTCATGTAACTCTATCCCAACTGCTGCAAGTTTTTTCTCCTGCAGGGTCCACAGGTCATCCACAGGATAACATTGGGATATGATGACGCAACAGTGGATTTGCACCAAACGGTCAAAGCTTTTGGCCTCCCAGCATGCAGTGGGCCCGTCCATATGTCCCCACCTCCTGGCTCAGGCAAATCAGTTTTTTGTTTGGTGTAGCAGGAGCCAGACCATGGTCAAGAGGGCTTCTGGTTTTTAGCAGCCATAAGCTTTCTTATTTTATTTCTATAGTCTATTTTTCTTGAGTGATCTTTCTAAAAAGCATCTTATACGTACCTTAGAAAGAGTCGCTCCAACAATTCCCCGCCGGGTCGTGACAACGCTTACCCATGAGTACAGTGCTGTTTTGGCGGGAGTCTGCATCGGATATACTAGCAAGTCCAGCAGAAGTTATCAGGCTGTGGCTGGAGCATGGGAAGAAGGTAAGGCATCAGTTCTGCTTAGAGGGGGAACACGGACACAGCCGCACTGTTTTGGAGGAGACTACCAAACAGTCACTGATGCTGCTGCCACCTAGGGTGCACCAGCGCTAGGCCTTCAGGATCATAGGCTCCTGAGGTAGTATGGGATTGATGTCACCAGTGGGGAGTCAGATGCTCCCCTGTTCACCCCTCCCCCCGGTTCATGACCAGTTCCATCCGAGTCTCCCGCCATGAACCATTTTCCCGCTTTCGCCTGAGACGCTGTGTATCTAAAAAGACCCAGTCGTAACATAGGCGGCTGTGTAACTGGTGCGGCAGTGTTCTCTTGGGCGTCTGTGTTCACTGTAGGTTCTTGGGGTGAGTGTGTACACTATTAGAGTCTGGATCCACTCAGCGTTTGCTAATGTATTGTTCAGTCCTGGAAGCGGGATGAGTCTCCCTGTATCACATTCTACTGAGCACGGGTAACACAGCACTAAGTCTCTATCTACCTTTTGAGTATGAATAGTTGGATAAGTGCCGGATGCATAGGAGTCTAATAATTATTACTGTTGTTTCTTTTGCTATGCGTCTGAATACGGTTAAACTCCTATATAAGGTAATAGTTACATAATTAGTGAGATTGAAAAGAGGCAAAATGCCCATCGGGTTCAACCTGTATTCTGTGATCAGCTGATCATATTATAATGTACCTGCTGATGTAATGGCTTAGTACCAGTTGACAACAATGATTCTTACCACTCCCAGTTTAATGTCACTGTGGTAAATGCTATAACCCTGGATACTCTTTCCAGTTAGAAATTTGTCTAATCGGTTTTTAAATGCATTTACAGAGTCTGCCATTACTATCTTCTCCGGCAGGAAGTTCCAAATTTTTATTGCCCTTACCGTGAAGAACCCTTTCCTACTTTGTATACGCAATTTTCTCTCCTCTAGCCTCAGCAAGTGCCCACGTGTCCTATACAAAGTTCTTTTAATAAACAAATCCGCTGCTAGCTCCTTGTGCTGACCCTTTACATATTTGTAGATATTAATGTCTCCTCTTAGTTGCCGCTTTTCTAGTGTTTACATATTTTTCTTATGTCCTAGAGGATTCTGGGGTCCATTTTAGTACTATGAGGTATAGACGGGTCCGCAGGTGCCTTCACACTGTTAAAAAGTCTTAAAGTGCCTAACTGGCTCCTCCCTCTATGCCCCTCCTCCAGACCTCAGTTTAGAAAATGTGCCCGGGAGACTGGATGCACACTAGTGGAGCTCTACAGAGTTCTGCTAGAAAAAGACATTGTTAGGTTTATTATTTTCAGGGAAGCTGCTGGCAACAGCTTCCCTGCTTCGTGGGACTTAGGGGAGGAAGTAGGAACCAACTTCTCATTTAGTTCAATGGCTCTGCTTCCGCGGACAGGACACCATTAGCTCCTGAAGGCTACTGAACACAGCCCAAGCCTGGCCAGCGCTCACTCCCACAGCACTGCCGCCACCCCCTAACAGCCAGAAGTCAGAAGACTGGTGAGTATATTACCGGAGTCCTACCACAGAGGAGTCCTCCAGTCATCGTTGGAGGCTCACAGGTACAAGCGCAGTGGCGGGACGCTGCGCAGCCATGTCTCTCGGTGTGCAGAGCGCACAGAGAGGGTGCGCTCTGGGCGACATGAAAAATCCTTACTCTCACTGGCCACATCGCAAATACATGTTAGCCGCTGGTTTGCATACCTCGGCCAGTATAAAAATATTCCATATTGTTGAGGCAAAATCGCGCCATTACAGGGGGCGGGACTTCTCAGCTTGCCAGGATACTCACTAGGCGCCATTTTCTCCTGCCACAGTGATGCTGCTGAACGCTGTCTTCTCCTCATAACAACGCTGACACAAGTACCAGGTTGTTATAGAGGGGGGGAGGGAGTGTTTTATTACATTAGGTCAGTGTACCTAATATTGGAAAAAGCGCTGTAGTTTTGTGTAGTTATTATACATATTCTACTTATTAGGCGCAGTGTGTGGACTGGCAAATCCCTCTGTGTTTCTCTGACAGACCTTAGTGTGAGTCTGTCTCCGATAGCTCCCCTGTGTGATAGAGGTGTGTGTGTACACGTGTGTAACATGTCAGACAATAGAGAGAGCTCTTCCCCAGAGGAACCCATTCTAGATACACAGGAGGGTAGTGTAGTGGCCCTTCCTTCTCAGAAGGAGCCGATGTGGATGAGAAAATTGCAAAGTAATATGTCAAAGCTTGCTAAAAAATTCTCTGAGTCTGAACAACAAAGTATTGGAGAGTCTGTGGAGGACGTACTTTTTCCTGACCCATCCACGTCATCCACTTGGGACCCTTCCCAAGGAGGTCTCTGGCGCAGGTTATACAAGGGGACACAGACACAGATTCTGACACTGAAGTCGACACTGGGGAATTGAGGGGGGTAGACCCCAAATTAGCCAAAAGCATACAATGTATGATAATCGCTATTAAAGAGGTGTTAGAGATTACAGATGCAACACCTGAACCTGAGGAAAAGACTTATTTTAATTTAAAAAAAAAAAAAAAGTGGTGACTTTTCCTCCTTCAAAGGAATTGAATACATTCTTTGAAGATTCCTGGTCTAACACAGAAAATAAATTTAATTTCACTAACGTCCTAGAGGATGCTGGGGACTCCGTAAGGACCATGGGGATAGACAGGCTCCGCAGGAGACATGGGAACTAAGAAAGACTTTAGACTATGGGTGTGCACTGGCTCCTCCCTCTATGCCCCTCCTCCAGACCTCAGTTTATTACTGTGCCCAGAGGAGATGGGTGCAATTACAGGAGCTCTCCTGAGTTTCTGTTAAGAAAGTATTTGTTAGGTTTTTTATGTTCAGGGAGCTCTGCTGGCAACAGACTCCCTGCAGCGAGGGACTGAGGAGAGAGAAACAGACCTACTTTAAGTAGCCTCTGTTTCTTAGGCTACTGGACACCATTAGCTCCAGAGGGATCGGTACGCAGGTCTCACCCTCGCCGTCCGTCCCGGAGCCGCGCCGCCATTCCTCCTCGCAGAGCCGGAAGATAGAAGCCGTGTGAGTATGAGAAGAAAAGAAGACATCAGAGGCGACAGAAGATTTCATGTTCTTTACTGAGGTAATGCACAGCAGTGCAGCTGTGCGCCATTGCTCCCATACACCTCACACAGAGCAGTCACTGTAAGGGCGCAGGGGGGGCGTCCTGGGCAGCAATAAAACACCTTTCTGGCAAAATAATCTTATATACAGCTAGGCACTGTATATAAGAAGAGCCCCCACCAGTTTTTATTAATTTTGAGCGGGACAGAAGCCCGCAGCTGAGGGGGCGGGGCTTCTCCCTCAGCACTCACCAGCACCATTTTCTCAACAGCACAGCACTGAGAAGAAGCTCCCCGGACTCTCCCCTGCTTATCCACGGTCAGAAGGTTTAAAGGAGGGAGGGGGGCACATAATTGGCGTTTTCCATATATGTAAACAGCGCTATCTGGGTAAACATTTTATTAGGTGTTTTTTCCTGGGTCTTATAGCGCTGGGTGTGTGCTGGCATACTCTCTCTCTCTGTCTCTCCTAAGGGCCTTGTGGGGGAACTGTCTTCAGATAAGAGGATTCCCTGAGTGTGTGGTGTGTCTGTACACGTGTGTCGGCATGTCTGAGGTTGAAGGCTCTCCTAGGGAGGAGGTGGAGCAAATGATTGTGGTGTCTCCGTCGACAACGCCGACACCTGACTGGGTGGATATGTGGAATGTTTTAAGTGCTAGTGTAAATTTATTGCACAAAAGGTTGGACAAAACTGAGGCAAGGGTGCATACAGGGTATCAACCCCAGCCTGCCCCTATGTCACAGGGACCTTCGGGGTCTCAGAAGCGCCCACTATCACAACTAGTTGACACAAATACCGACACGGACTCTGATTCTAGTGTGGATTATGATGATGCAAAGTTACAGCCAAAATTGGCTAAAAGTATTCAATATATGATTATTGCCGTAAAAGATGTTTTGCATATGACAGAGGATCCCCCTGTCCCAGACACGAGGGTACACATGTATAAGGGAAAGAAGCCTGAGGTAACCTTTCCCCCTTCTGTCGAGCTGAACGAGTTATTTGAAAAGGCTTGGGAATCTCCAGACAAGAAACTGCAGATTCCCAAGAGGATTCTTATGGCGCATCCTTTCCCAGCTAAGGACAGGATACGGTGGGAATCTTCCCCACGCGTAGACAAAGCATTGACGCGCTTATCCAAAAAGATAGCGCTGCCATCCCAGGATATGGCTACCCTCAGGGATCCTGCTGAACGCAAGCTGGAGGCTACTTTAAAGTCCATTTACACACATTCTGGTACCTTACTCAGACCGGCGATAGCGTCGGCTTGGGTTTGTAGCACGGTAGCAGCGTGGACTGATACCTTGTCAATGGGTATTGATACCCTAGATAGGGATACAGTTGTATTGACCCTAGGACATATTAAAGATGCTGTCTTATATATGAGAGATGCTCAAAGGGACATTGGCCTACTGGGTTCTAGATTCAACGCTATGTCGATCTCTGCTAGACGTGTCCTGTGGACCCGGCAATGGACTGGTGATGCCGACTCGAAGCGGCACATAGAGGTTTTACCCTACAAGGGTGAGTAATTATTTGGGGGGGGTCTCTCGGACCTAGTCTCCACAGCTACGGCGGGTAAATCAAATTTCTTGCCTTTTATTCCTTCACAGCCTAAGAAAGCACCACATTATCAGATGCAGTCCTTTTGGCTACCGAGAAACAAGAGAGTACGAGGTGCGTCCATTCTTGCAGAGGGAAAAAGCTGCCGACCACAGCTAGTTCCCAGGAACAGAAGTCCTCCCCGAGGTGCGTCCTTTCTTGCCAGAGGTAAGGGCAGAGGGAAAAAGCTGCCGGCCACAGCTAGTTCCCAGGAACAGAAGTCCTCCCCGGCCTCTACTAAATCCACCGCATGATGCTGGGGCTCCACTACGGGAATCCGCCCCAGTGGGGGCACGTCTTCGTCTTTTCAGCCACATCTGGGTTCACACACAGGTGGATCCCTGGGCAATAGAAATTGTTTCCAAGGGTTACAAGCTGGAATTCGAAGAGATGCCTCCTCTCCGGTTTTTCAAATCAGCTCTACCGTCTTCCCTCCCGGAAAGGGAGATGGTCTTAAATGCAATTCAAAAATTGTGTCTTCAACAGGTGGTGGTCAAGGTTCCACTACTCCAACAAGGGAAAGGTTATTATTCAACCCTGTTTGTAGTCCCGAAGCCGGACAGCTCGGTCAGACCCATTTTAAATTTAAAATCCCTGAACCTATACCTGCAAAGGTTCAAATTCAAGATGTAATCGCTCAGAGCGGTCATCGCCAGCCTAGAAGGGGGATTTTATGGTATCCCTGGACATAAAGGATGCATACCTTCATGTTCCCATATATCCGCCTCATCAGGCATTCCTAAGATTTGCGGTACAGGATTGTCATTTCCAATTTCAGACGTTGCTGTTTGGGCTTTCCATGGCCCCAAGGATTTTCACCAAGGTAATGGCGGAAATGATGGTGCTCCTGCGAAAGCAAGGTGTCACAATTATCCCGTACTTGGACGATCTCATAAAAGCGAGATCGCAAGAACAGTTGTTGAACAGCGTGTCGCTTTCACTGAAGATGGTACAGCAACACGGTTGGATTCTCAATCTCCCGAAGTCGCAGTTAGTTCCTACGACTCCTGATGAAGCCTGCGCAGACAGGCGAAACTAGTTGATCTGAGAGCACCTACATGTCTGCCGGCAGACACAGAATGCTTTGGTTCCCTCTGACTTTTGGACCAACAAACAGTAAGTTGTGAAAAATTATTAAACTTGCCAAAAGTGACTTTCTTAACCCTCGATTTTTGGGATAATAAGGACTCGGAATAAATCATTGGATACCTCCAAAAAGAATCTTTTTGGATTTAATAAGATAAAAACAAGATCTGAGGATGATATCCTACATTTATAAGAGACATTTTTTATTTTAAACAAATTGCTGCTGTTTCTTATATAGGTGGATAATTTGCCAAGGCGTCCCACCAATAGATATATGTTTTATGTTGTTTTGTCTACATGTTTTATACCGGTATTAGGACTCGCTGTGTTCCATAATTTTAATGTATGAATTGTTTCCCCCTTTTTTTTTTCCAAAAAATAAAAAAATAAACTGACTATTTATGAATTATATGTATTTAATGTAAGAATTTGTTTTCTTTTAAATAAATCATAATTTTATATATTAATCATTGCAAGTGCAATATTTGAGCTTTTAGTGCTTGGAAGTTATTTTGTTCAGTACATTGCCATTGGGAAACGTGGATTTCCTTCCTCTTTACCCCCATAGCAGCTTTGATATCAAATAGCGTTAAGCGCAGTCCTTTCCTTTGTTTTAGTTCCTACGACTCGTCTACCCTTCTTGGGTATGATTCTGGATACAGACCAGAAAAAGGTATATCTTCCGACAGAAAAGGCCCAGGAACTCATGACTCTGGTCAGGAATCTCTTAAAGCCGAAACAGGTGTCAGTTCATCACTGCACTAGGGTCCTAGGGAAGATGGTGGTGTCTTACGAGGCCATTCCCTTCGGCAGGTTCCATGCAAGGACCTTCCAATGGGACCTACTAGACAAGTGGTCCAGGTCGCATCTACAGATGCGTCAGTTGATCACGCTGTCACCCAGGACCAGGGTATCTCTACTGTGGTGGCTGAAAAGTGCTCATCTTCTAGAGGGTCGCAGGTTCGGCATCCAGGACTGGATTCTGGTGACCACGGACGCGAACCTCCGAGGTTGGGGAGCAGTCACACAGGGAAAAAACTTCCAGGGTCTTTGGTCAAGTCAAGAGTAAGTACGATACCATCCTGGCATGTAATAGTTACTGTTTTGTGTACTGTGTGTGTATATTTACAATAAAGGGCATTTGCCACTTTACTAAACTGTTTACCTGAGTGATCTGAGAATCCGTATCTTCACAATTGGTGGCAGCGGTGGGGTCACTCAGTCCCAGTTTACCCTGGGTAAGGCTGCGAGAGGTATCAGCGGAGGGCACCTAAGAGCCTTGTAAACAGTTTGGCACACAGTAGCCAGGTATCTTGCTAAAAAGTTGGTGGCACATTTGGAAAGTCAGTAGCATGGAGGCAGAAACAGAGGTGTACAAAAACCTCAACAAGAGATTCCTGCATATGGTCTGTCGAGCGCGCAGTATTAAGGTGACCGCAACAGATGTAAAGGAATCATTAATTGCGAAATTGCTGAAATGGGATCAAGAACACCCTTGTGATGAGGAGGAGGACTCTGAGGAGTCAGATGAGGAGAAACAAGTGACGGCGTGGTTGAGACCTACAGCCTGGACATTCGATGCCAGTAACCGCAGGGAGAGCGGAGGATCGGAGGTGGGATCCCGAGGGTTAGTACAACACCGTCTGAAAGCCCTTGGAGAGGGGAAGGTTGGAGAAACATTTGAAAGGACACCAGAGGTATTACAGGCCCGTCTAGAAGCGCTGGGAGATGGCGCGACACCCGAGGATCGGATGCGGGTAATAAAGGAGGTGCTGGGATTACCAGGCAACAGTCCTACAGTGTCCAATACTCTACAGACTTCCCTGTCCCATCAGGATGTGCCCCAGGAAATGGGCCAGCAACGCAACCTGGTGTCTGAAGTTTCGCATGGAGGAGATTTGCCAAGCCAGCGACTGGGTCAGAGGATGGAGAGCTTGAGCAGTCGGCTGATGGAATCCACTCTAAGGTGGAGTGAACAGACCAGGGAGCAAGGTGTGTTGGAGCACTCCAGGAGCCAGTTATCCCCAGAAAGGCGTACATGGAGTCTGGACCATACAGTGTGGGTAAGTGCAGTGAATGCTACCCTATGCAAGGAATATATCAGGAACAGCTGAGTTATAGCATTCCTATACAAAGGACTAACCAGTCAGCTAAGGTGCCTGTGGTGGGAGGGCTCAATGCACCACACACAGAGGACAAGACCCAGAGTCGTGATCTGCTTGATACAGCAATAGACCTTGGAGAAGTGCAGTTTCCAAGCTTTCCATTTTCAGAGATGGAAGATGAGGATCTGGTGAATGAATGCCAGTACCAAGATGATGTTGGTGTCAAGGGTACCAAGGAGCTGATAAGGGCCGAGGACTCACCGCTGCAGGTGAGGTCTAGTCTGTCAGTGGCACCTGAACCAGCTGCCCAGTTTACTATGCTAGTGGAGGCCCAGAAATTATCAATTGAGGGCGTAGAAGACATTTCAGACCCAAGGGAGGGGGGTAGAGGCTTTTGAGGGGGGAGCATGTGGAGAAGAATTACAGATACTCACTGCTCCCCTGCAGCCAAATTCATCCCAGTGGCTAAGTGCAGAAGAAGGGCCCCAGCTACTGACTATCCCTGCCAGGTTTCCTGATGCAAGCCTGGTGATGCAGATTGTGCTACCCTGTGATATCTCAGAAGTAGAGGGAGTAATGTCACTCAAAATGGGGGAGGGGGAGGTAAGCCACTGTCCAGATGCACCAGAGGTGATGGAGGTGGAGTTCCCAGGGAATATAGTGTTGGAGAGGGAGAGTGAGGACCCCAGAGACCAGATTTTGTTGATGCAGCTCACTCCCCACTCTTATGCGCCAAATATAAAGGGAGTGTTGTCACCTAAATAGGAGGGTGGTGAGGGAAGTACCTCTAATGATAGGGGTTACCCACCACCAATCAGGCTGTTTAAACACAGTGCCTGGGATACTGGAGGGGGTCTTAAAAACTGTGAACTGCTGAGCCCAGACCCTCCACCGCCAGATGGAAACGTAAGCCCACACTTGTTTGACCCAGGTGGTCCAGATGTGATGTCTGCCCATCCCAAATGGGTTACTCTTGTCACTGAATCGCAACGGTTGGAAAAAGTAGGGGAGGTTTGTAACAGACGCAGCCCCAGCTGGCTCATGAGGAGTACTTTATGCCAGCCTGTTTCTGGATTCAGTGCGTTAGTGTAAAGAGACAGGACAGAACTTGGTTATCACCTATACAGCATGCTGCCTGGATTCCCAATAGAACTGGACATCACATATTATTGTAAAACATCATCCCTCTGTTATATGTGTTTGTGTTTATCAGGAAATAATATGTCTAGCCTGATGTTTTGTACAGAATGCATATGAAGATGTATATATATGAATGTACTGGTTATTGTATTATAGTTTGTAAAATAATGTGTCCCCCCCATGTGACTGCTTTGATGACCTGTTTGTTTGCTGTTGGAGATACAGCCAGTCTCAGATGTCAGTCCATACACCCCCCTCATTCTTCCCCACACAATGGATTCCAGGCCACACAATCAGATTAAGTAAGGTTAATTTAGTTAACATCTATTGTGTGCTAGAGGACATGCCTGGACATGTGAAAGTAGGTCTATCTGCAAGTGTTCTGTAGTCAGCCCCTTTAATGTAACCAACTCAATACAGAGCCAGAAGGTGTCGCCTTATGGTAGGACAGACAAAGGTTTGAGGATAACAGAGGCTATTGAAACAGAGAGTGCACGGAAGTTCCTGGCCTGAGAGGAGTGATGTGTTTGGCTTCTGAAAGCTACTGGTAAGATAGCACTGCCAGTGTGCTGAGGCCTAGAAGCATTGTTGGGATCTGCTGATTTCAAGAGGCTACTGGACGTGCTCTGAGGGAGAGATCTACACAGAAGGTCAGAGAGAGTGGATGTACCTCTGGAGTGGAGACACTGACTAGGCATTGCGGTGCTGTCAGTGGCAAAGGGCACTGTGTGAGCTGGTATCCCAGACCAGGGGACACAGAACTACTGCTGGCATGTGACAGCAGGAGACTGTAATTTTAAACTACTGTGGGGACTTAGTAAGTAGGATACCATCCTGGCATGTAATAGTTACTGTTTTGTGTACTGTGTGTGTATATTTACAATAAAGGGCATTTGCCACTTTACTAACCTGTTTACCTGAGTGATCTGAGAATCCGTATCTCCACAGAAGCTATGAAGGATATTAGTTTGCTGGGTTCCAAATCCTCAGCTATGGCAATTTTGGCTCGTAGAGCACTGTAGATTCGCCAATGGAATGCAGATGCGGAATCAAAGAGAAATATTGAGGCGCTCCCCTACAAGGGTGAGGTCCTCTTTGGCGACAAGCTGGATGCCATGATTTCAACAACTACCTCAGGCAAATCAGCATTTCTCCCTTCTGCAGCAGCAACCGCTAAGAAAGCGTATCATTCTCATACGATGCAGTCCTTTCGTCCGAACAGATACAAAAAGGCCAAAAATGCCCACTTCTCCGCAGGAAGATGGCGGAGAAGAGGTAGGAAGCCTACCACACCATCAGGCTTGCAGGAGCAGAAATCAACCGCTGCTTCTGCAAAAATCACAGCATGATGCTGGGACTCCCCTGCTGTATGATCAGGTGGCGGCGCATCTAAAGATCTTCAATCAGGTCTGGGTGCACTCAGATCTGGATCCTTGGATAATACAAATATTATCTCAAGGTTACAAGTAAGAGTTTCAAGAGCTCCCCATGCCGATTTTTCAAATCAGCCTTACCAGTTTCTGTTCAAGACAGAGGAGAGGTCCTGGACGCATTACACAAATTATGTCATGACAAAGTAATTTCCTTGGTTCCTGTACTACACCAGGAACAGGGATTTTATTCAAGCCTGTTTGTGGTACCAAAGCCGGACGGCTCGGTCAGACCGATTCTAAACCTAAAATCTCTGAACCTTTTATTTAAGAAGATTCAAATTCAAGATGGAATCCCTGAGAGCGGTGGTCTCCAGTTTGGAGGAGAAGGAATTTATGGTGTCAGTGGACATCAAGGATGCTTATTTGCATGTTCCAATTTACCCTCCACACCAAGCATACCTGAGGTTTGCAGTTCAGGACTGCCACTACCAGTTCCAGATGTTACCTTTCAGGCTCTCCACGGCGCTGAGAATATTCACGATCTTCAGGAGTTACTGGTAGAAGATCCTTGGCCTCTTCCTCTTCGAGAGGACCTGCTTCAGCAAGGGCCATTGGTTTATCAAGACTAACCGTGGCTGCGTTTGATGGCATGGCTGTTGAGTGCCAGATCCTAGCCCAAAAGGGTATTCCCAATGAAGTAATTCCCACACTTATTCAGGCCAGGAAAGGAGTAATGTCTAGACATTATCATTGCATTTGAAGAAAATGTCTCCTGGTGTGAATCCAATGAGTTTCAATTAGGGCATCTTATCCTATTTCTACAGGCTGGTGTGGATGCAGGTTTAAGATTGAGATCTATCAAGGTCCAGATTTCGGCCTTGTCCATTTTCTTTCAGAGGCAATTAGCTTCATTTCCTGAGGTTCAGACGTTCATAAAGGGGGTTCTGCTCATCCAACTACCATTTGTGCCTCCTGCTGCACCATGGGATCTTAACGTGGTGTTGCAGTTCCTTAAATCTGATTGGTTTGAGCCTCTACAGGGGGTGGAGTTAAAGTTTCTCACTTGGAAAATGGTCATGCTGTTGGCCTGGGCATCAGGCAGAAGGGTGTCTGAGTTAGCGGCTTTGTCTTACAAGAGCCCTTATTTGAACTTTCATTAAGATAGGGCTGAACTGCGGACGCGTCAGCAATTTCATCCTAAGGTTATATCTTCCTTCTATGTGAACCAATCTATTGTGGTGCCAGTGGCTTCTGACACCTCAGCTGTTTCTAAGTCCTTGGATGCCGTCAAAGCTCTGAGGACTTATGTCACGAGAACAGCTCGTGTAAGGAAAACAGAAGCATTGTTTATCCTCTATGATCCCCACAAGATTGGGTGTCCTGCTTCTAAGCAGACTATTGCGCGCTGGATTAGAAGTACAATTCAGCATGCTCAGTCCACGGCAGGTTTGTGGTTACAGAGTGCCCAGGGGGTCTCGGCTTTACAGATTTGCTGAGCAGCTACTTGATCAGGGGCAAACACGTTTGCTAAGTTTTACAAGTTTGACACCTTGGCTGCTGACGACCTTCAATTTGTCAGTCAGTTCTGCAATAACTAACGCACCTTCCAGCCCATACTGGGAGCTTTGGAACATCCCCATGGTACTAAAATGGACCCCAGCATCCTCTAGGACGTAAGAGAAAATAGGATTTTAATATACCTACCAGTAAATCCTTTTCTCGTAGTCTGTAGAGGATGCTGGGCGTCCGCCCAGTGCTCCTTTTTCTTGCATTATGTTAACATGTGTTGAGTTGTTCTTCAGCAGTTGCTGTAATGTTATTCATGCTCGCTGGCATGTTTTCTGTTGTATGCCATGTTGTGCAGCATGGCTGAATGGTGTGAGCTGGTGTTAATCTCGCCACTCACTTAAATATATCCTTCTCTCAAAGTTGTCTGTCTCCTCGGGCACAGTTCCTATACTGAGGTCTGGAGGAGGGGCAAAGAGGGAGGTGCCAGTTCACACTGTTAAAAAGTCTTAAAGTGCCGAAGGCTCCTACGGACCCGTCTATACCCCATGGTACTAAAATGGACCCCAGCATCCTCTACGGACTACGAGAAAAGGATTTTCCGGTAGGTATATTAAAATCCTGTTTTAACTTAGCAAGCCTTTCCTTGTACTCGTGTCTCTAGCCCTTTAATCAATTTAGTATCCCGCCTTTGAACCCTTTCTAGTTCTCCTATATCTGTTTTATAATATGGTGCCCAGAACTGAACACAATATGCCAGGTACAGACGTACCAATGATTTGTACAGTGGCAGGATTACATCCTCGTCCATTGTCTCAATGCCCCGTTTTATGCATGTGAGCACTTTACTTGCCTTTTTGCAGCATTTTGACATTGTGTACTGGAGAACATTCCGTTGACCACTACTCGTTGTACTCTGTTATCCAGCCAATTACCTATCCATGTACAAATAGTATATCCTAGACCAAGTACCCTTAATTTGATGATCAGTCTCCTGTGAGGCACTGTATCGAAGGCTTTTGAAAAATCTAAATACACCACATCCACTGCTTTTCCCTGATCAAGATTCTTGCTCCCTTCCTCGTAGAAGCTAATTAAGTTAATCTGACATGATCTGTCCCTTACAAACCCATGCTGACTTTTGCTAATAATCTTATTAACCTGCAGATAATCCTCTATGCTATCCCTCAAGATACCTTCCAATATTTTGCCCACTGTAGAGGTTAAGCTAACTGGTTTATAGTTACCAGGATTATTTTTGGTTCCCTCTTTAAATAAAGGCACTACCTCTGCTATGCGCCAATCCTTAGGTACCTTGCCTGATCTGATTGAACTGTGGAAAATCAAGTATAGGGGTTTTGCTAGCTATGAGCTAAACTCCATAATAACCCTCGGATGAAAATCATCTGGGCCTGGTGATTTATTAATCTTTATTTTGCTTAGTCTCTCCAGGACAACAAGTATCCAGCCAAGAGTCATTACCTTCACTATATTTATGCACTACTTTCTCCGACTGATCCTCCCTGGTGAATACTGAGGAAAAAAATTGTTCAGTATTTCTGCTTTTATTTTATCATCATTTATCAAACCTCCCAATTCATCTTTTAATGGACCTAAGTTCTCCTTCTTTAACCTTTTACTGTTTATGTATTTATATAACTTTTTAGGATTGCTTTTACTCTCTATAGCGATTTGCTTTTCGTTTACAATTTTTTTCTGCGATCATTACTTTTTTGCATTTTTATTGCATTCCTTGTAATGCTGGAATGACTCCTCCCCTCCATTAGATTTAAATGTTTTGAATGCACGCCTCTTTTTAACCATTGCTTCTTTGACCTTCTTATTAAGCCATATTGGTTTGTTTTTAGTACTCCTGCATTTACTGCTCATGGGAATGAATTTGTGAATATTGCTATCAAGCAACCCTTTCAAAGCATGCCACATTTCCGTTGTGTCTTTACCATGAAACAAAACTTCCCAATCAATCTCGTTTATTGCCTGTCTCAGCATATTGAAATTAGTTTTTCTAACATTAAATGTTTTAGTTGTTCCCTTTATAGCTATGTTTCTTGAAACTGATGTCGAATGTGATCATATAGTGGTCACTGTTTCCCAAGGTCTCCCCAAATTTAGTGTTTGATATAATGTCCACATTTTTGGAAATAACTAGGTCTAGAATAGTTTTACCTCTAGTTGGGTCCTCGACTAATTGAGTCAAGTATTGATCCTTTAATGTATTTAAGAACCTGCTGCTTCTAGTTTTTACACATGAAACGTTACTCCAATTTATATCAGGATAGTTAAAATCCCCTAACACTAGGATGTCCCCCATTCCCGCTGCTTTTTCAATTTGGTGTAAGAGTTGTTCCTCATCATGTACACTAATATCTGGTTACTTGTAGCACATGCCAATGACTAGTTTCTTTGCCTCTGTGCCCCCACTTGTGATCTCACCCCGTAGCGACTCAATGTTATCTCCAGCCTCCCTGAAAATACCCTCTATTAAGTTTGGTTTTAGAGATGGTTTAACAAAGAGACATACCCCTCCTCACCTTTTGGTAGCCCTATCCCTCCTGAAAAGAGATTATCCCTCCAAATTCGCAACCCAGTCGTGAGAGTCGTCCCACCATGTTTCCGTAATACCTATAATATCATACTGAGACTTTGATACAAGCCATTCCAATTCCCCCATTTTACCCGATAGGCTTCCTGCGTTCACAAGCATACATCTTAGCTTAGCCTCTCCATTGCCCGTTTGTTTTAGTGGTATCTTATCTATATTTACAAGTGTCTTTCTAGACTTACCCTTACTGACTGTTATTCTCCTCCCTCCCTTTCCACCCCCATCGTGCTTAATACAGCCTTCCTCTCTACTATCTCTATCTGACCTATTAAGACTTTCTAACCCCCCTCCCTGATGTTAGTATCCTCCCTTATGCTATACATATTATTTTCTATATATCGTATTGCTGAGCCATATTTGTTATTAGGTAATAAATTGGGAATATCTTGGGCAATACCTGTGTCAGTATTTCCGGTGTCAATACCCATGCAAATACCCTTGCCATCTGATCTTACACTCCCCCCTTCTCCACCCCCAAATTGTTCACTACCCCCATCCTTACTGCTCTCCCTAATTAACCCGCAGCTTCTAACTAAACCCTCCCCCCAGGCTCCTAGTTTAAAAGCTCCTCCAACCTTCTAACCATCCAGCAACGCTGCCCCCTCCTCATTCATGTGCAATCCATAGCGACAAAGATGGCGCCTGACTGAGAAGTCCGCCCAGTGTTCCAGGAACACAAACACCTCCTTCCTACACCAGTCTCTAAGACACACATTTACCTCTCTAATCTCCCTCTGCCTCCCTGGGCTAGCGCGTGGCACTGGTAATATTTTGGAGATTACCCTAGATGTCCTTGCCTTAAGTTTCTTGCCTAAGTCCCTATAGTCTTTCTTAAGGACATCCCACCTACCACTAACTTTGTCATTGGTGCCAACATGCACCAAGACCGCCGGGTCTTTACCAGACCATTCCAACAATCTATCTACCCTGTCTGCGATGTGCCGTACCCAAGCACCCGGAAGACAACAGACTGTATAACGGTCCTGGTAGTAGATTGCCCTGTTTTCCTGATAATAGAATCCCCTACCACCACAATCTGACTAGGTACCTCACTATCTTTTTTCCCATCTGCATCGGAGGGACCGCTCCTCTGGTTGCTAGAGGAAACGTTCTCATCCGGTTCCATCATTTCCTCATGGCCATCCTCAGAATCTTCGTCCAATCGGGCAAATTTATTGGGGTTTGGCAGATCGGAGATGTCCTGTCTTCCCCTCCCTCTCTTTCTTCCTTCTAACTGTGACCCAGCTGTCTACCTGATCTTCCTCATCTACCAGTGATCCCCCTGCAACTCCTCCACCATTCTAAACTTTGCTCGAGATTGTGAATGCTCCTTAGTCGCATAACAGTCCACTCTAGATCAGTTACCTGGGCTTCCAGGGCGGCCGTACGCTCATATTTCGCACAGATGTACCCACACTCGGACTGTTGTGCCAGGTGCGCATACATCATGCACGACATGCATTAAGTGAGATTACCAATTAGTGATAACTCCCTGTTACCTTCAGAAAATCAAAAAGAAGGGGAAAATCACTACATAAGGAATATATACGGAACAATAACTAAAATAAAGGAATAAGGGACAATAAATAAAAATATAAATAAATGGATAGGATAAGGATAAATTTGGTACAAATACAGGGACTCAACAATAAAATGCAGTAATGGACAAATGAAGACAATCAGTTATACAACACAGTGAGAAAAGCTAATAGGGAAAGTTAATACCTATCTGCTCCCTGCTCCATTGATCTGTGCACAGAAGTTTTTCTCTCTGGCTGCAGGCTCCCTTCCCCACTGGCTGCTGGCTCTCCCCGGCCGCTGGCTTCCCCCTTGCTGCTTCATCCTCGTGTGCGCCCTTGTGTGTGCGCGCCCAATGTCACTTCCGGTTCCAGTCGCTCGATGCTCTATCAGTAATATGTATATGTTTCTCCTACTTACTTGAAATGTATTTGTAGTTGATTACGTGCTCATATTGCCTATTATACTAATGTATAACCGGTGACTGCTGAATTTACTATAATTCTGTCAGTTTTTCTGTCTATTCCGATCTTCAATGATTGTACAAAGCAGGGTAGGGTCGGATTTTATGTCACTCTAACAAAATTTAAAGTGATTACAGTCACAATTTGTGTAGTACACTGTGCAAGTGTGTGATTATTTATCATGTCTAAGAGTGGCAAGGGTGAGGAAAATATACTCACAGCAGCACCAATACTCATATCATGTTTGTCAAAGCTGGGTTAACCTCTCAGGATCTGGTTCAGAAAAATAGTTTTAGCTTTCACCAAAGTCTCTTTAAAAATCCAAGGAGAACACAGGTGCAAGTTGAACCACCATGGGCTACCTTTGTACAGACATTATCCAGTATAGCTGAGTGGATAATTCCAACTTCTGTACCAGGGATAGGTTACACTATTAACCCTTACATGCAGCATTCCACCTGGGGTTTATCACATCCAGCAGGGGAAGCAGCAGCCTCTCAACAAAAACAGGCTGAAAGGACAGTGGTAAGTAAAGCACATAGACATTAAATAATATCTTCACAGTCTACACATGCTTCAGATGAGGATTCGTTGGAGAATGAAGACTCATTACACTCCGTTTCTGCATACAAAGCTGAGGAGGAAGGTCTCAGTTTAGGGGACATATCTGAGTTAATTAAGGCAATGAAAGCCATTCTATCCTTAGAAGAATCAGCAGAGCCTGTGTTAAAATCCAAGTCACCTGTGTTTAAATGTCATAATACAGTCAGGACTGAGATTCCTGGGTCAGAACAGCAGAAGGAAATTATGGAAGAGGTTTGGGCTACTCCCAGTAAGAAATTTAGAATTCCAATTATCCTCTTCCCCTACAACCACTTTCTGCAACATCACAATGGGATCCCAAAGGGCCTTCAAGCCTTTGATATGAGACACTTTGAGACGAATATTCGAGGTTTGAGAGCCAAATGATATTCCTAATGGGATGTCAACATCCAAGAGGTCTGAATGAAAACAACAGTTACTTACCATTTTTGTGAGATTGAACGTACATCAGGAGAAAACATGATCCTGTTGTATACCATTATGAGATCCAGTGTGTATCCAGGAGTTTCCCTTTTGAGTAAATGATTACCTGTCGGATACGTCCACCTACTCACAAGTTCAAGTGATAATCCCCTGGGATTTGAGAGATCAAATGTAAATGACAGCTACCTATCTATTTTATAATTGGGGAACTATGATTCTGATATATACCATCATATGACTTAATGTTTTTTTGTCTTTCTAGGATTCTCTCTCTTGAGAAATTGATTACTTACTTGTTGTGTCCATATATATACATGGACTCAGTTGAGGGTATTTTGAGATCACATTCATTATTATATATTAATAGACATATGTCTATTTCATATATATTTAGGGGATGATTTGTACTTATAAATCCATTGTAGGGGCTAGATTCCTGTACATGTGTCCCACATTTTATGCATATTATCAATACCTGTATTGCTAACTTCAGATCTGATCCATAAAGGAGGAGTATATAGTACATATTAATTATTAGATGTGGTGTTTTAAGGAAGAGCCCTGGATATACTTTAACATAGAATTTATTCACCTATGCAGGGAATACATGAGTATGTAACCTATTTGAGGCTAGCATTTAAAGTCCACACAGACAATTAGGGACCCCTTTCAGTGCGTGGTCCGGGTAAATGTGGTTTGTTTTTTTGCCAAGTACGTGAATTACAAAAAAGAAGATGAGAGATGCTACACTGGATTTTGGTGAGTATAATTTTATTTTCAGGTACACCATGGATTCTACTTGGAGAAATGGACCGAGCCTCGTGTGAACATAGGTAAGTATGTGTGTGTTGGCATGTATGTAATAAAGTTTTACTTTCACGGTGTGCGTGTACTGTTTTTATTTGGGTATTTTTTTGTAGTAGAACTACAGGTACCAGCGGGCCCGTTTCCCCCCTGCATGCTGGTACCAGCTTGCGGAGGAGGCTTGCTGGGACTTGTAGTTCTGCTACAAAAATAATATTCTTTCTTTGTGTCAGTTGGCCATCAGCCTCCCATCCACAGCCCATGGATGGGGGGGGACAGCCTCGGGCTTCACCCCTGGCCTTTGGGTGGCTGGAGGGGGGACCCCCTGATTTAAGGGGTCCCCACTCCTCCAGGGTACCCCGGCCAGGGGTGACTAGTTGGGGATTTTATGCCACGGCCGCAGGGACCTATATAAAAGTGTCCCCCGGCTGTGGAATTATCTCTCCAGCTAGTGAAGCCCGGTGTTGGTGTTAAAAATACGGGGGACCCCTCCTTTCTTTGTCCCCCATATTTTTTGCACCAGGACCGGACGCAGAGCCAGGTTCTGGTTCTAAAAATACGGGGGATCCCCTGTCAATTTCCCCCCTGTATTTTTACAACCAGGACCATCTGAAAGAGCCGAAGCTGGTTATTCTTAGGTGGGGGGACCCCACACATTTTTTTCTTGATTTTAACCCATTCCCACCCCTTCCCACTGAAAACCATGCACTCTCTATTTTAGTCAGTTAAAAAATATATAAATAATACTTGTGGCTCCTAATAGACAAACCATGTACATAATCCCTTCTAACATAAATAGATATACTATTAGCAATAAAAAAACACCAGCAAAGTGAGGCGGAATGAAATTGACAAAATTACTGTTGAAAAGCACTGTTGTCGAATCGACATTCTTCAATTGAATATACTTTTGTCGATAAGCCGCATTTTTACCACTGCAGACATGTCGAATTTGACAACTGTCGAATTTCAAAAAGTCGAATCTGAAACGTCCGTTTTTTTGTCAAAGTACTGTATTGCAATGTCGAATTTAAAATACCCCGTTTTTCGACATTTGCGGCAATTTGACCACAATTACATATACCCCATCATTACAGTACTGCCAGCAGGAGAACTGCATAGCAACACTGTAACAAATGTGTTACACCGCAGCCTGATCTCCCTCTGTGAAGGGAAGGATTTAAGCCGTATCAGCTACAATCAATGTCACAGTATGTAGCAATTGGATAAGCAACAATGTATAAATAAATCTGCTAGAGTGAGGTTCTTTTCAATCCACCTTTCAATAACAGGCTTTTACATGATATGTGCTTCTACTACTTCATTTATGTTTAAACTATCTCACGATTTGAGTCATCCACAAATGAAATGATATATTAAGAATGACTTATGAGCTGTTTATTTAAACAGTTCAGACAATCAATTAGGTTGAGAACCCCATAATGAGAAATGGTAATATACCCCAATATTAGGAGACTATAGATAACTCCTTGGCTGGATTAATCACTCAATACTGTAAAACACCATACATGAATGTGACTGTCACCCCTTGGTATATATAAAAAAATGACCACAGGTATACCACAAGAGACTAATGATATATTATAATCCAATCCTAAGGGAAGAGATAGAACAGTAAATGTAATATTGTGACACATCCCACAATATTCTATTGAACATAGAACTGCATAGGTGGTACTACTTGTGTCAATTCATATATTAAGTGTGGGATTGTGGGATCATTACTCAACTATAGCTTATATAACAATGATTACAGACATACTGTAAGGGATTTAGGACATATTGTGGGATCCGAATAACTTGCTCAATATTGTGATCTATCCCACAGTAATGTGTTGGACCTAGAATTGTATAGGTGGTATTACCTGAGATAGTTGATATACTACGATTGGGGATGATTAACATTAAAAGTTATATTTTATACAAATTAATAATTTTCTCTCTATCTTAGTGCGCCAACAAAGAGACAATCTTCTCTTTCTTACCTTTCCCTACACCATGAGCCATAATGGCTTAAGGAAAAGAACATAAACATATAGTATGTTCCCCACACTGACCATGGCATATGAATATATAATGACACTAGGAATATGTACAAAATGATGTTTTGATAAGATACTGATGAATATGTACTTGAGCAGAAGAAGAAATATTTCACTTATCAATGGAGACACGCTTACCAAAGTATCTATTCATATCTCGTGGTTATAGAGCTAAAATACTATGATTTACAATTAATTTACTATAAAAAATACCCTTATTGATATGCTTTTTGGCTTGCTATATAGACTTGTGATAGACCTAGGAAGTTTTACTTTTATGGACTAGCTAAAAATATAAAGGCTACAAGCACCTCTATAGGACTCATTAATGAAGAAATGAGAGACATTAGAGAAGGTATGATTCAATATCCAGTAGCCATCCATTAGTTACTGCTCAGAGAAGGTAGCGGAGGGGAACAATTTAAATGAATGTGTTTTAATATCTCAGATAATTACAATCCCATTGAACAGAAGGTTAAATTACTACAAGATTTACAGGAACACATGAACCAATCGGCTGATTGGGATCTTTTTGGATGGATGGGAGCTAGTATTCCTAAGTGGCTATCTCAAGTGTTACATTATGTCATGATGATAATTCTTATAATTCTCATACTCTATGTAAGCATCAAATGTCTGCCGGCCCTTGGTCGACAGTGTGGCAAAATACTAACACCCCAAAGAAAGCCAAAAACTAATCTTATGGTGATGACCCCGGTTACCTACACTGCGGTAGCCCACACATGATCACACTGACAGAAATATACACTTAATAGGTGCGTACATGCTTTTGCTTCATACACACACATAGCAAGAAGAACCTCAACCTATAGCCAGGGTAAAGAAACAACATGTTCTGTCGCTACCTCTTCCATTTCTCTTATCTACACAAGTTTTCGGAGGGTTGAGGCTTTTTGCATCGATACTCAGTGGACTAGTGCCAGCGATTGTATCCAGAGAACGGGTTTTCCTTATTCTATCTCACATCTCACACTACTCCACTCATCACCAGACAAATAATTTACACATGGTGAGTATTTGATTTATTATATGATTGTTGTTTAGAGATTAAACAAAACAGTGGAATGTTGAAGTAACATCAAATATCCTGTATTGTCTCATTAATTGTGCTATGATTCTTGATATTCTAATGTTCCCTTAAACAGTGTCTTCTTTTAGTATAGAGTTACTATGCACAGAGTAATATTCTCCCACAACCCTTGAGCATCATTTGATTAGGTGTTTATGTGGCTAGTAGCAAGGCCTGTGTGTAGATAACGAGAGCTCAATGATATTGTATGAGACTTTGTGACAGAACAAGAAGGACATATCATGGAATATCTGATGGACCTTCACTTTGGACAACAACACGTTATTATGAACAAGAATGACCTTTATGACAACAAAGCCTATTAGAGAACCTAATTGTTATATATAGGAGATTCAAGATTCATGGACAAGTCTGCCATCTTATGGATAAAACCACTCTCTTTAATTAGCTAATCTGACCATATTTGGCATTTCCCCTTATTGTTCATAACCAATGTATCTCCATGATTTAATCTATATGTACGCCTTGTTTGTAAATAAGCTCTGAATAATTGTATAATGTTATGGTATAAATAATGTAAAATCAGTGTTCTAAAGACACAGATTCATTGATGAATTCTGTCTTGGTCCAGGCTCCTCTGCACAGAATATTGGGAGCGGTTCCCTCTTTGATAATAAATTCTATATGCTGAATATCATCACAATGGAGGACTCTCTATTATTATTATTTATTATAATTAGGCTTTTACACCAGACTTCTTGTATTGGGACTGTTTGCCATCTCCTTTTCCTTTTGTTTTTGCTTGAGATGGAAAGGGCTGAAAATCCAGAACTTTAGGCTTGAATTGTATTTGGAAGGAAACTTCACTTTTTTGGAGTCTGCTTCTGACTCCAAGATACTGATTCATTCTTTACCAAAAAGAATATCTCCAGTAAAAGGTAAAGACTCCAAAACCTTTTTTGGATTCTGAATCAGGTTTCCATGTATGTAGCCAAACCACTCTGCGAGCGGCTACTGCTGAAGCTGATGCCTGAGAGGCAATTGTGACCATATTCAAGGCTGCTTCTTCCAAAAACATAGCCGCCTGTTTAATATGTGCTACATGAGAGTTTTGCTCTCTAGATGCAATTGAAAGATCCCCTTCCAATGCATCAGCCCAGGCAGCCACTGCTTTTGACAGCCAGGCTGAAGCCATAACTGGTCTTATGATTGCCCCAGACAGGGAAAAAATGTTTTTTTAGAAAAACATCAACTCTCCTATCCATGACATTTAATGATGTTGAAGGCAGAGGTAATATAGATATTCCCACTAATAGAATGACATGCGTATCTACTTTAGGAGACACCTCCCTCTTTAAACAGTCCTCAGCTTGAAGAGGATAATGGGAATTCCATTTTGCTGGAATTCTACATTTCTTACTGGGAGTAGCCCAAGCCACTTCTATAATTTCCTTCAGCTGTTCTGACCCAGAAAACACAGTCCTGTTTTGAGACATTTAAACACAGATGTCTTGGATTTTAACACAGGCACTGCTGATTCTTCTAAGGATAGAATGGCTTTCATCACAAATTAACTCAGATATGTCCACTTAGCTGAGACCTCCTTCCTCATCTTTATATGCAGAACCGGAGTGTAATGAGTCTTCATTCTCCAACGAATCCTCATCTGAAACATGTGTAGACTGTGAAGATGTTGTTTCATGTCTATGTCTTTTACTTACCACTGGCCTTTCAGCCTGTTTTTGTTGAGAAGCTGCTGCTTCCCCCTGCTGGATGTGATAAACCCCAGGTGGAATGCTGCATGTAAGTGTAACCTATCCCTGGTACAGGAGTTGGAATTATCCACTCAGCTATACTGGATAATGCCTGTACAAAGGTAGCCCATGGTGATTCAACCTGCACCTGTGTCCTCCTTGGATTTTTCAAGATACTTAGGTGAAAGCTAAAAAATTTACACACAAACTATTCTGAACTAGATCCTGAGAGTTCAACCCAGTTTTGCATGACAGACATGATATGTGTTGGTGCTGCTGTGAGTGTATTTTCCTCACCCTTGCTGCTCTTAGACATGATAAATAATCACACACTTGCACAGTGTACTACACAAATTGTGCTGTAATCACTTTAAATGTTGTCAAAGTGACATAAAATCCGACCCTACCCTGCTTTGTACAAGCATTAAAGATCGGAATAGACAGAAAAAACTGACAGAATTATAGTAAATGCAGCAGTCACAGGTTATATATTAGTATAATAATCAATATGAGCACATAATCAACTACAAATACATTTCAAGTATGTAGGAGAAACCTATTACTGAGATAGAGCATCGAGCGTCTGGAACCGGAAGTGACGTTGGGTGCGTGCACATGAGGATGGAGCGGCAAGGTGCTAGAGCCGCGAGCCGGGGGAGCCAGAAGCCGGCAGCAAGGTGGAAGCCAGCAGCCAGGAAGAGCCAGCAGCCAGGAGGAAGCAGTGGCCGGAGGGAGCCAGCAGCTGGTGGGGAAGGGAGCCTGCAGCCGGGGAGAACAACTTCTGTGCAGAGATCAGTGGAGCAGGGAGCAGATAAGTATTAACTTTCCCTATTGGCTTTTCCCGCTGTGTTGTATAACTGATTGTCTTCCTTTGTCCATTACTGCATTTTATTGTTGAGTCCCTGTATTTGTACTAAATGTATCCTTATCCTATCCATTTATTTATTTACATATATTTTTATTTTATTATTGTCCGTTATTCCTTTATTATATTTATTTATTTATTGTTCCTTATATATTCCTTATATATTGATTGTCCCCCTCTTTTTGATTTTCTGAAGGTAACAGGGAGTTAGCACTAATAAAAAAATTGGGGGTGGCCGAGATTGGGAATCTCACTCAATGCATGTCGTGCATGATGTATGAGCACCTGACGCAACAGTCCAAGTGCGGGTACATCTGTGCGAGATGTGAGCGTACGGCCGCCCTGGAAGCCCAGGTAACTGATCTAGAGCGGACCGTTACGCGACTAAGGAGCATTCACAATCTCAAGCAAAGTTTAGATAGAACGGTGGAGGAGTTGCAGGGGGATCACTGGTAGATGAGGAAGATCAGGTAGACAGCTGGGTCACGGTTAGAAGGAAGAAGAGGGGGAGGGGAAGACAGGACACCTCAGATATGCCAAACCCCAATAAATTCGCCCGATTGGACGAAGATCCTGAGGATTACAGCGTGGAAATAATGGAACCAAAGGAGACCATTTCCTCTGGCAACCAGAGGAGCAGTCCCTCCGGTGCAGATGGGAAAAAAGATAGTAAGGTAACTAGTCAGATTGTGGTGGTAGGGGATTCTATTATCAGGAAGACAGGGCAATCTGCTACCGGGACCATGATAGCCGTAGTCTGTTGTCTTCCAGGTGCTCAGGTACGGCACATAGCGGACAGGGTAGATAGATTGTTGGGAGGGGCTGATAAAGACCCGGTGGTCTTGGTGCATGTTGGCTCCAATGACAAAGTTAGTGGTAGGTGGGATGTCCATAAGAAAGACTATAGGGACTTAGGCAAGAAACTTAAGGCAAGGACATCTAGGGTAATATTCTCTGAAATATTACAAGTGCCACACGCTAGTCCAGGGAGATTAGGGAGGTAAATGTGTTGCTAAGAGACTGGTGTAGGAAGGAAAGGTTTGTGTTCCTGGAACACTGGGTGGGCTTCTCAGTCAGGCGCCATCTTTTTTGTTGCAATGGATTGCACCTGAATGAAGAGGGGGCTGCGGTGCTGGGGAGTAGGATAGTTAGAAGGTTGGAGGAGTTTTTAAACTAGGAGCCTGGGGGGAGGGTTTAGCTAGAAGCTGCAAGTTAATTAGGGAGAGCAGTAAGGATGGGGGTAGTGAACAATTTGGGGATGGAGAAGGGGGGAACGTAAAAGCAGATGGCATGGGTATTTGCATGGGTATTGACACCGGAAATACTGACACAGGTATTGCCCAAGATATTCCCAATGTATTACCTAATGACGGATATGGCTCAGCAATACGATATATAGAAAATAATGTGCTTAGCATAAGGGAGGATACTAACATCAGGGAGGGGGGTATAGAAAGTCTTATAGGTCAGATAGAGATAGTAGTGAGGAAAGCTGTATTAAGCATGATGGGGTGGAAAGGGAGGGAGGAGAATAACAGTCAGTAAGAGTAAGTCTAGAAAGACACTTGTAAATATAGATAAGATACCACTAAAACAAACGGGCAATGGAGAGGCTAAGCTAAGATGTATGCTTGTGAATGCAAGAAGCCTATCGGGTAAAATGGAGGAATTACTTGGTCTAGGATAGACTATTTGTACATGGATAGGTAATTGGCTGGATAACAGAGTACAACGAGTAGTGGTCAATGGGATGTTCTCCAGCTGGGCACCAGTAGTTAGTGGAATACCACAATGGTCCGTACTTGGCGCACAACTGTTCAATATATTTATCAACAATCTAGGAATAGTCCTGGAAAGCACAGTGTCAATCTTTGTGGATGATACTAAGCTGTGTAAGGTAATTCAGATAGTGATGTGGAGTCTCTACAAAATGACTTATTTAAACTAGAAGCCTGGGCGTCTAAATGGGGAATGAGGTTCAATATAGAAAAATGCAAAATGATGCATTTTGGGACAAAAAAAACACACAAGCAGCGTACACTCTAAATGGGGAAATTATAGGGGTAACTGTGGTGGAAAAAGATTTGGGGGTGCTCATGG
Source organism: Pseudophryne corroboree (assembly GCF_028390025.1). Lineage (NCBI taxonomy): Eukaryota > Metazoa > Chordata > Amphibia > Anura > Myobatrachidae > Pseudophryne > Pseudophryne corroboree. The sequence goes on along the minus strand of NW_026967522.1, from coordinate 158,739 downwards.
ATAATAGGCTTACAGTACACAATGTCAAAATGCTGCAAAAAAAGGCAAGTAAAGTACTCACATGCATAAAACGGGGCATTGAGACAAGGACGAGGATGTAATCCTGTCACTGTACAAATCATTGGTACGTCCGCACCTGGAATATTGTGTTCAGTTCTGGGCACCATATTATAAAACAGATATAGGAGAACTAGAAAGGGTTCAAAGGCGGGCTACTAAATTGATTAAAGGGCTAGAGACACGAGTACAAGGAAAGGCTTGCTAAGTTAAAACAGGATTTTAATATACCTACCGGAAAATCCTTTTCTCGTAGTCCGTAGAGGATGCTGGGGTCCATTTTAGTACCATGGGGTATAGACAGGTCCGTAGGATCCTTCGGCACTTTAAGACTTTTTAACAGTGTGAACTGGCACCTCCCTCTTTGCCCCTCCTCCAGACCTCAGTATAGGAACTGTGCCCAAGGAGACGGACAACTTCGAGAGAAGGATATATTTAAGTGAGTGGCGAGATTAACACCAGCTCACATCGTTCAGCCATGCCGCACAACATGGCATACAACAGAAAACATGCCAGCGAGCATGAATAACATACACACACATGTTAACATAATGCAAGAAAAAGGAGCACTGGGCGGGCGCCCAGCATCCTCTACGGACTACGAGAAAAGGATTTACTGGTAGGTATATTAAAATCCTATTTTCTCTTACGTCCTAGAGGATGCTGGGGTCCACTTTAGTACCATGGGGATGTTACAAAGCTCCCAGATGGGTGGGAAGGTGCGTTAGTTATTGCAGAACTGACTGACAAATTGAAGGTCGTCAGCAGCCAAGGTGTCAAACTTGCAAAACTTAGCAAACGTGTTTGCCCCTGATCAAGTAGCTGCTCGGCACATCTGTAAAGCCGAGACCCCCTGGGCACTCGGTAACCACAAACCTGCCGTGGACTGAGCATGCTGAATCCTACATCTGATCCTGCGTGCAATAGTCTGCTTAGAAGCAGGACACCCAATCTTGTGGGGATCATAGAGGATAAACAATGCTTCTGTTTTCCTTACACGAGCTGTTCTCGTGACATAAGTCCTCAGAGCTTTGACGGCATCCAAGGACTTAGAAACAGATGAGGTGTCAGAAGCCACTGGCACCACAATAGATTGGTTCACATAGAAGGAAGATACAACCTTAGGATGAAATTGCTGACGCGTCCTCAGTTCAGCCCTATCTTCACGAAAGATCAAATAAGGGCTCTTTTGAGAAAAAGCCGCTAACGCAGACACCCTTCTGCCTGATGCCAAGGCCAACAGCATGACCATTTTCCAAGTGAGAAACTTTAACTCCACCTCCTGTAGAGGCTCAAACCAATCAGATTTAAGGAACTGCAACACCACGTTAAGGAGGCACAAATGGTAGTTGGATGAGCAGAACCCCCTTTATGAACGTCTGAACCTCAGGAAGTGAAGCCAATTGCCTCTGAAAGATAATGGACACGGCCGAAATCTGGACCTTGATAGATCTCAATCTTAAACCTGCATCCACACCAGCCTGTAGAAATAGGAGAAGACGCCCTAATTGAAACTCCTTGGATTCACACCAGGAGACATTTTCTTCAAATGCGATGATAATGTCTAGACATTACTCCTTTCCTGGCCTGAATAAGTGTGGGAATTACTTCCTTGGGAATACCCTTTTGGGCTAGGATCTGGCACTCAACAGCCATGCCATCAAACGCAGCCTCGGTAAGTCTTGATAAACCAATGGCCCTTGCTGAAGCAGGTCCTCTTGAAGAGGAAGAGGCCAAGGATCTTCTACCAGTAACTCCTGAAGATCGGAAATATTCTCAGCGCCGTGGAGAGCCTGAAAGGTAACATCTGGAACTGGTAGTGGCAGTCCTGAACCGCAAACCTCAGGTATGCATGGTGTGGAGGGCAAATTGGAACATGCAAATAAGCATCCTTGATGTCCACTGACACCATAAATTCCTTCTCCTCCAAACTGGAGACCACCGCTCTCAGGGATTCCATCTTGAATTTGAATCTTCTTAAATAAAAGGGTTCAGAGATTTTAGGTTTAGAATCGGTCTGACCGAGCCGTCCGGCTTTGGTACCACAAACAGGCTTGTATAAAATCCCTGTTCCTGGTGTAGTACAGGAACCAAGGAAATTACTTTATCATGACATAATTTGTGTAATGCGTCCAGGACCTTTCCTCTGTCTTGAACAGAAACTGGTAAGGCTGATTTGAAAAATTGGCATGGGGGAGCTCTTGAAACTCTTACTTGTAACCTTGAGATATTATTTGTATTATCCAAGGATCCAGATCTGAGTGCACCCAGACCTGATTGAAGATCTTTAGATGCGCCCCCACCTGATCGTAGTCCCGCAGGGGAGTCCCAGCATCATGCTGTGATTTTTGCAGAAGCAGCGGTTGATTTCTGATCCTGCGAGCCTGATGGTGTGGTAGGCTTCCTACCTCTTCCCCGCCCTCTTCCTGCGGAGAAGCGGGCATTTTTGGCCTTTTTGTATCTGTTGGGCCGAAAGGACTGCATCGTATGAGAATGAGACGCTTTCTTAGCGGTTGCTGCTGCAGAAGGGAGAAATGCTGATTTGCCTGAGGTAGTTGTTGAAATCATGGCATCCAGCTTGTCGCCAAAGAGGACCTCACCCTTGTAGGGGAGCGCCTCAATATTTCTATTTGATTCCGCATCTGCATTCCATTGGCGAATCCACAGTGCTCTCTACGAGCCAAAATTGCCATAGCTGAGGATTTGGAACCCAGCAAACTAATATTCTTCATAGCTTCTGTTAAGATACGGATTCTCAGATCACTCAGGTAAACAGTTTAGTAAAGTGGCAAATGCCCTTTATTGTAAATATACACACACAGTACACAAAACAGTAACTATTACATGCCAGGATGGTATCCTACTTACTAAGTCCCCACAGTAGTTTAGAATTACAGTCTCCTGATGTCACATGCCAGTAGTAGTTATGTGTCCCCTGGTCTGGGATACCAGCTCACACAGTGCCCTTTGCCACTGACAGCACCACAATGCCTAGTCAGTGTCTCCACTCCAGAGGTACAGCCACTCTCTCTGTCCTTCTGTGTAGATCTCTCCCTCAGAGCATGTCCAGTAGCCTCTTGAAATCAGCAGATCCCAACAATGCTTCTAGGCCTCAGCATACTGGCAGCACTATCTTACCAGTAGCTTTCAGAAGCCAAACACATCACTCCTCTCAGGCCAGGAACTTCCGTGCACTCTCTGTTTCAATAGCCTCTGTTATCCTCAAACCTTTGTCTGTCCTACCATAAGGCGACACCTTCTGGCTCTGTATTGGGTTGGTTACATTAAAGGGGCTGACTACAGAACACTTTCAGATAGACCTACTTTCACATGTCCAGGCATGTCCTCTAGCACACAATAGATGTTAACTAAATTAACCTTACTTAATCTCATTGTGTGGCCTGGAATCCATTATGTGGGGAAAAATGAGTGGGGTGTATGGACTGACATCTGATACTGGCTGTATCTCCAACACCAAACAAACAGGTTATCAAAGCAGTCACATGGGGGGGACACACATTATTTTACAAACTATAATACGATAACCAGTACATTCATATATATATATATATATATATATATATATATACATACATATATATATATATATATATATACATCTTCATATGCATTCTGTACAAAACATCAGGCTAGACATATTATTCCCTGATAAACACAAACACATATAACAGAGGGATGATGTTTTACAATAATATGTGATGTCCAGTTCTATTGGGAATCCAGGCAGCATGCTGTATAGGTGATAACCAAGTTCTGTCCTGTCTCTTTACACTAACGCACTGAATCCAGAAACAGGCTGGCAAAAAGTACTCCTCATGAGCCAGCTGGGGCTGTGTCCGTTACATACCTCCCCTACTTTTTCCAGCCGCTGCGATTCAGTGACAAGAGTAACCCATTTGGGATGGGCAGACATCACATCTGGACCGCCTGGGTCAAACAAGTGTGGGCTTACGTTTCCATCTGGCGGTGGAGGGTCTGGGCTCAGCAGTTCACAGTTTTTAAGACCCCCTCCAGTATCCCAGGCACTGTGTTTAAACAGCCTGATTGGTGGTGGGTAACCCCTATCATCAGAGGTGCTTCCCTCACCACCCTCATTTTTAGGTGACAACACTCCCTTTATATTTGGCGCATAAGAGTGGGGAGTGAGCTGCATCAACAAAATCTGGTCTCTGGGGTCCTCACTCTCCATCCCCAACACTATATTCCCTGGGAACTTTACCTCCATCACCTCTGGTGCATCTGGACAGTGGTTTGCCTCCCCCTCCCCCATTTTGAGTGACATTACTCCCTCTACTTATGAGATATCACAGGGTAGCACAATCTGCATCACCAGGCTTGCATCAGGAAACCTGGCAGGGATAGTCAGTGGCTGGGGCCCTTCTTCTGCACTTAACCACTGGGATGAATTTGGCTGCAGGGGAGCAGCGAGTATCTATAATTCTTCTCCACGTGCTCCCCCCTCAAAATCCTCTACCCCCTCCCTTGGGTCTGAAATGTCTTCTACGCCCTCAATTGATAATTTCTGGGCCTCCCCTAGCATAGCAAACTGGACAGCTGGTTCAGGTGCCACTGACAGACTAGACCTCACCTGCAGCAGTGAATCCTTGGCCCTTATCAGCTCCTTGGTACCCTTGACACCAACATCTTCTTGGTACTGGCATTCGTTCACCAGTTCCTCATCTTCCATCTCTGAAAATGAAAAGCTTGGAAGCTGCATTTCTCCCAGGTCTATTGCTGTATCAAGCAGATCATGACTCTGGGTCTTGTCCTCTGTGTGTGGTGCATTGAGCCCTCCCACCACAGGTACCTTAGCTGACTGGTTAGTCCTTTGTAAAGGAATGCTGTAACTCAGCTGTTCCTGATATATTTCTTGCATAGGGTAGCACAGGGTAGCATTCACTGCACTTACCCACACTGTATGGTCCAGACTCCATGTACGCCTTTCTGGGGATAACTGCCTCCTGAAGTGATCCAACACACTTTGCTCCCTGGTCTGTTCACTCCACCTTAGAGTGGATTCCATCAGCCGACTGCTCGAGCTATCCATCCTCTAACCCAGTCGCTGGCTTGGCAAATCTCCTCCATGCAAAACTTCAGACACCAGGTTGGGTTGCTGGCCCATTTCCTGGAGCACATCCTGATTAGACAGGGGAGTCTGTAGAGTATTGAACACTGTAGGACTGTTGTCTAGTAATCCCAGGACTCCTTTATTACCCGCATCCGATCCTCGGGTGTCGCGCCATCTCCCAGCGCTTCTAGACGGGCCTGTAATACCTCCGGTGTCCTTTCAAAAGTTTCTCCAACCTTCCCTCCTCCAAGGGCTTTCAGACGGGGTTGTACTAACCCTCGGGATCCCACCTCCGATCCTCCGCTCTCCCTGCGGTTACTGGCATCGAATGTCCCAGCTGTAGGTCTCTACCACTCCGTCACTTGTTCCTCCTCATCTGACTCCTCAGAGTCCTCCTCCTCATCACAAGGGTGTTCTTGATCCCATTTCAGCAATTTCACAATTAATGATTCCTTTACATCTGTTGCGGTCACCTTAATACCGCGTGCTCGACAGACCATATGCAGGAATCTCTTGTTGAGGTTTTTGTACACCTCTATTTCTGCCTCCATACTGCTGACTTTCCAAACGTACTGTGACATTTCTCGCAACAACTTTTCAGCAAGACACCTGGCTACTGTGTGCCAAACTGTTTACAAGGCTCTTAGGTGCCCTCCGCTGATACCTCTCGCAGCCTTACCCAGGGTAAACTAAGACTGAGTGACCCCACTGCTTGCCACCAATTGTGAAGATACGGATTCTCAGATCACTCAGGTAAACAGTTTAGTAAAGTGGCAAATGCCCTTTATTGTAAATATACACACACAGTACACAAAACAGTAACTATTACATGCCAGGGTGGTATCCTACTTACTAAGTCCCCACAGTAGTTTAGAATTACAGTCTCCTGATGTCACATGCCAGCAGTAGTTCTGCGTCCCCTGGTCTGGGATACCAGCTCACACAGTGCCCTTTGCCACTGACAGCACCGCAATGTCTAGTCAGTGTCTCCACTCCAGAGGTACATCCACTCTCTCTGACCTTCTGTGTATATCTCTCCCTCAGTGCACGTCCAGTAGCCTCTTGAATCCAGCAGATTCTATCAATGCTTCTAGGCCTCAGCACACTGGCAGCACTCTCTTACCAGTAGCTTTCAGAAGCCAAACACATCACTCCTCTCAGGCCAGGAACTTCCGTGCACTCTCTGTTTCAATAGCCTCTGTTATCCTCAAACCTTTGTCTGTCCTACCATAAGGCGACACCTTCTGGCTCTGTATTGAGTTGGTTACATTAAAGGGGCTGACTACAGAACACTTGCAGATAGACCTACTTTCACATGTCCAGGCATGTCCTCTAGCACACAATAGATGTTAACTAAATGAACCTTACTTAATCTGATTGTGTAGCCTGGAATCCATTGTGTGGGGAAGAATGAGGGGGGTGTATGGACTGACATCTGAGACTGGCTGTATCTCCAACACCAAACAAACAGGTTATCATAGCAGTCACATGGGACGGGGACGGGGACATTATTTTACAAACTATAACACAATAACCAATACATTCATATATATACATCTTCATATGAATTCTGTACATAACATCAGGCTAGACATATTATTCCCTGATAAACACAAACACATATAACAGAGGGATGATGTTTCACAATAATATGTGATGTCAATTTATACAGTTCTATTGGGAATCTAGGCAGCATGCTGTATAGGTGATAACCAAGTTCTGTCCTGTCTCTTTACACTAACTCACTGAATCCAGAAACAGGCTGGCAAAAAGTACTCCTCATGAGCCAGCTGGGGCTGAGTCCGTTACAGCTTCCACCAAGTAACCTGCAGAATCTTTTATGTGACCTAGAGTTAAGACCATTTCATCTTTATCAACTGTGTCTATATTTGCAAGCACGTTGTCTGACCATTTTTCCACAGTGTTACCGACCCATGCACAAGCAATCGTGGGTCTAAGTAACGTTCTGGTAGTCATATAAAGGGACTTTAACGCTGTTTCTAATTTACGGTCAGCAGGTTCTTTTAACGAAGCTGACCCTGGGGCAGGTAAAATAATTTTCTTAAACAGCCTAGAAATTGAAGTGTCTACCATGGGGGGTGATTCCCATCTGTTCCTGTCCTCTTCAGGGAAGGGATACGATAAACGTATCCTTCTAGGAATAATAAGATTTTAAACCTACCGGTAAATCTTTTTCACGTAGTCCGTAGAGGATGCTGGGGACTCCGTAAGGACCAAGGGGATAGACGGGCTCCGCAGGAAACATGGGCACTAAGAAAGACTTTAGACTATGGGTGTGCACTGGCTCCTCCCTCTATGCCCCTTCTCCAGACCTCAGTTAGAGAAACTGTGCCCAGAGGAGATGGACAGTACGAGGAAAGGATTTTAGCAATCCAAGTGCAAGATTCATACCAGCACACACCAAACACACCGTATAACTAGGAACACAAGAACCAGTCAACAGTATGAAACAACATAGCATCGGCACAAAACCGATGAAACCATAACATTACCCTTATGTAAGCAAAACTATATACAAGTCTCGCAGAAGTAGTCCGCACTTTGGACGGGCGCCCAGCATCCTCTACGGACTACATGAAAAAGATTTACCGGTAGGTTTAAAATCTTATTTTCACTAACATCCTAGAGGATGCTGGGGACTCCGTAAGGACCATGGGGATTATACTTAAGCTCCCAAACGAGCGGGAGAGTGCGGATGACTCTGCAGCACCGATTGAGCAAACAATAGGTCCTCCTCAGCCAGGGTATCAAACTTGTAGAACTTTGCAAAAAGTGTTTGAACCTGACCAAGTAGCAGCTCGGCACAGCTGTAATGCCGAGACCCCTCAGGCAGCCGCCCAAGAAGAGCCCACCTTCCTAGTGGAATGGGCCTTAACCGATTTAGGCAACGGCAATCCAGTCGTAGAATGAGCCTGCTGAATGGTGTTACAAATCCAGCGGGCAATAGTCTGCTTTGAAACAGGAGCGCCAACCTTGTTGGCATCATACAGGACAAACAGTGATTCTGTTTTTCTGACTCTAGCCGTTCTGGCCACGTAAATCTTCAAAGCCTTGACCACATCAAGGGACTTGGAATCTTCCAAGTCACGCGTAGCCACAGGCACCACAATAGGCTGGTTCATATGAAAGGATGATACCACCTTAGGCAGGAATTGAGGACGGGTCCACAACTCCGCTCTATCGACATGGAAAACCAGATAGGGTCTTTTATGAGACAAAGCCGCCAATTCCGATACTGGCCTAGCCGAAGCCAAGGCTAACAACATGACCACCTTCCAGGTGAGATATTTTAACTCCACCGATTCCAGCGGTTCAAACCAGTGCGACTTAAGAAAACTCAACACCATGTTAAAGGTCCCAAGGTGTCACCGGAGGTACAAAAGGAGGCTGAGTATGCAGCACTCCCTTCACAAAAGTCTGTACTTCTGGGAGAGAAGCCAATTCTTTTTGAAAGAAAATGGATAGGGCCGAAATCTGAACCTTAATGGAGCCTAACTTTAGGCCCAAATTCCTTCCTGTCTGTAGAAAGTGCAGGAAACGGCCCAGATGGAATTCTTCCGTAGGAGCATTCCTGGCCTCACACCAAGAAACATACTTTTACAATATACGGTGATAATGTTTAGCTGTGACATCCTTCCTAGCCTTAATTAGAAAAGGAATGACAACATCCGGAATGCCTTTTTCAACTAGGATCTGGCATTCAACCGCCATGCCGTCAAACGCAGCCGCAGTAAGTCTTGGAACAGACAGGGCCCCTGTAGTAACAGGTCCTGTCTTAGAGGAAGAGGCCACGGATCTTCTGTGAGCATTTCCTGCAGATCCGGATACCAGGCCCTTCGTGGCCAATCTGGAACAATGAGAATTGTCCGCATTCCTCTTCTTCTTCTTATCCTCAACACCTTGGGAATGAGAAGAGGAGGAAACACATAGACTGACTGGAACACCCACGGTATCACTAGGGCGTCCACAGCCACCGCCTGAGGGTCTCTTGACTTGGCGCAATACCTGTGTAGCTTTTTGTTGAGGCGGGACGCCATCATGTCTATCTGTGGCAGTCCCCACTGACTTGCAATCTGTGCGAAGACTTCCTGATGAAGTCCCCACTCTCCTGGATGCAGGTCGGGTCTGCTGAGGAAGTCTGCTTCCCAGCTGTCCACTCCTGGGATGAAGTCTGCTGACAGAGCGCTTACGTGATTTTCCACCCAGCGAAGAATCCTGGTGGCTTCTGCCATTGCTGCTCGGCTCTTTGTCCCGCCCTGGCGGTTTTGTTGTCTGACTGGATCAGAACCGGTAGATCGCGAAGCAAGGACTCCGCTTGACGAAGAGCGTTGTATATGGCCCTCAGCTCCAGAATGTTGATGTGAAGACAAGTCTCTTGACTTGACCAAAGACTCTGGAAGTTTTTTCCCTGTGTGACTGCTCCCCAACCTCGGAGGCTTGCGTCCATGGTCACCAGAATCCAGTCCTGGATGCCGAACCTGCAACCTTCCAGAAGATGAGCACTTTGCAGCCACCACAGTAGAGATACCCTGGTCCTGGGTGACAGCGAGATCAACTGACGCATCTGTAGATGCGACCTGGACCACTTGTCTAGTAGGTCCCATTGGTAGGTTCTTGCATGGAACCTGCCGAAGGGAATGGCCTCGTAAGACGCCACCATCTTCCCTAGGACCCGAGTGCAGTGATGAACTGACACCTGTTTCGGCTTTAAGAGATTCCTGACCAGAGTCATGAGTTCCTGGGCCTTTTCTGTCGGAAGATAGACCTTTTTCTGGTCTGTATCCAGAATCATACCCAAGAAGGATAGACATGTCGTAGTAACTAACTGCGACTTCGGGAGATTGAGAATCCAGCCGTGTTGCTGTACCATCTTCAGTGAAAGCGACACGCTGTTCAACAACTGTTCTTGTGATCTTGCTTTTATGAGGAGATCGTCCAAGTACGGGATAATTGTGACACCTTGCTTCCGCAGGAGCACCATCATTTCTGCCATTACCTTGGTGAAAATCCTTCGGGCCGTGGAAAACCCAAACGGCAACGTCTGAAATTGGAAATGACAATCCTGTACCGCAAATCTTAGGAATGCCTGATGAGGCGGATATATGGGGACATGAAGGTATGCATCCTTTATGTCCATGGATACCGTAAAATTTCCCCCTTCCAGGCTGGCGATGACCGCTCTGAGCGATTACATCTTGAATTTGAACCTTTGCAGGTATAGGTTCAGGGATTTTAAATTTAAAATGGGTCTGACCGAGCTGTCCGGCTTCGGGACTACAAACAGGGTTGAGTAATAACCTTTCCCTTGTTGGAGTAGTGGAACCTTGACCACCACCTGTTGAAGACACAATTTTTGAATTGTATTTAAGACTATCTCCCTTTCCGGGAGGGAAGATGGTAAAGCCGATTTGAAAAAACGGAGAGGAGGCATCTCTTCGAATTCCAGCTTGTAACCCTGGGAAACAATTTCTATTGCCCAGGGATCCACCTGTGTGTGAACCCAGATGTTGCTGAAAAGATGAAGACGTGGGGCACTGGGGCGGATTCCCGTAGTGGAGCCCCAGCGTCATGCAGTGGATTTAGTAGAGGCCGGGGAGGACTTCTGTTCCTGGGAACTAGCTGTGGTTGGCAGCTTTTTCCCTCTGCCATTACCTCTGGCAAGAAAGGACGCACCTCGTACTCTCTTGTTTCTCGGTGGCCGAAAGGACTGCATCTGATAATGTGGTGCTTTCTTAGGCTGTGAAGGAATAAAAGGCAAGAAATTTGATTTACCCGCCGTAGCTGTGGAGACCAGGTCCGAGAGACCCTCCCCAAATAATTCCTCACCCTTGTAGGGTAAAACCTCCATGTGCCACTTTGAGTCGGCATCACCAGTCCATTGTCGGGTCCACAGGACACGTCTAGCAGAGATCGACATAGCGTTGACTCTAGAACCCAGTAGGCCAATGTCCCTTTGAGCATCTCTCATATATAAGACAGCATCTTTAATATGTCCTAGGGTCAATACAACTGTATCCCTATCTAGGGTATCAATACACGTTGACAAGGTATCAGTCCAAGCTGACGCTATCGCCGGTCTGAGTAAGGTACCAGAATGTATGTAAATGGACTTTAAAGTAGCCTCCAGCTTGCGTTCAGCAGGATCCCTGAGGGTAGCCATATCCTGGGATGGCAGAGCTATCTTTTTGGATAAGCGCGTCAATGCTTTGTCTACGCGTGGGGAAGATTCCCACCGTATCCTGTCCTTAGCTGGGAAAGGATGCGCCATAAGAATCCTCTTGGGAATCTGCATTTTTTTTGTCTGGTGACTCCCAAGCCTTTTCAAATAACTCGTTCAGCTCGACAGAAGGGGGAAAGGTTACCTCAGGCTTCTTTCCCTTATACATAAGTACCCTCGTGTCTGGGACAGGGGAATCCTCTGTGATATGCAGTACATCTTTTACGGCAATAATCATATATTGAATACTTTTAGCCAATTTTGGCTGTAACTTTGCATCATCATAATCGACACTAGAATCAGAGTCCGTGTCGGTATTTGTGTCAACTAGTTGTGATAGTGGGCGCTTCTGAGACCCCGAAGGTCCCTGTGACATAGGGGCAGGCTGGGGTTGATACCCTGCATGCACCCTTGCCTCAGTTTTGTCTAACCTTTTGTGTAATAAATTTACATTAGCGCTTAAAACATTCCACATATCCACCCAGTCAGGTGTCGGCGTTGTCGACGGAGACACCACAATAATTTGTTCCACCTCCTCCCTAGGAGAGCCTTCAACCTCAGACATGCCGACACACGTGTACCGACACACCACACACTCAGGGAATCCTCTTATCTGAAGATAGTTCTCCCCTTTGGAGAGACAGAGAGAGAGAGTATGCCAGCACACACCCAGCGCTATAAGACCCAGGAAAAAACACCTAATAAAATGTTTACCCAGATAGCGCTGTTTACATATATGGAAAATGCCAATTATGTGCCCCCCTCTCTCCTTTAAACCTTATGACCGTGGATAAGCAGCGGAGAGTCCGGGGAGCTTCCTCTCAGCGCTGTGCTGTTGAGAAAATGGCGCTGGTGAGTGCTGAGGGAGAAGCCCCGCCCCCTCGACGGCAGGCCTCTGTCCCGCTCAAAATTAATAAAAACTGGCGGGGGCTCTTCTTATATACAGTGCCTAGCTGTATATAAGATTATTTTGCCAAAAAGGTGTTTTATTGCTGCCCAGGACGCCCCCCCTGCGCCCTGCACCCTTACAGTGACTGCTCTGTGTGAGGTGTATGGGAGCAATGGCGCACAGCTGCGCTGCTGTGCGTTACCTCAGTGAAGAACATGAAGTCTTCTGCCGCCTCTAATGTCTTTTCTTCTCATACTCACCCGGCTTCTATCTTCCGGCTCTGTGAGGAGGAATGGCGGCGCGGCTCCGGGACGGACGGCGAGGGTGAGACCTGCGTACCGATCCCTCTGGAGCTAATGGTGTCCAGTAGCCTAAGAAACAGAGGCTACTTACAGTAGGTCTGTTTCTCTCTCCTCAGTCCCTCGCTGCAGGGAGTCTGTTGCCAGCAGAGCTTCCTGAACATAAAAAACCTAACAAAATACTCAGGGGAGCTCCTGTAATTACACCCATCTCCTCTGGGCACAGTAATAAACTGAGGTCTGGAGGAGGGGCATAGAGGGAGGAGCCAGTGCACACCCATAGTCTAAAGTCTTTCTTAGTGCCCATGTCTCCTGCGGAGCCCGTCTATCCCCATGGTCCTTACGGAGTCCCCAGCATCCTCTAGGACGTTAGTGAAATTAAATTTCTTATCTGTGTTAGACCAGGAATCTTCAAAGAATGTATTCAATGCATTTGAAGGAGGAAAAGTCACCACCTATTTTTTATTTCAAATGAAAATAAGTCTTTTCCTCAGGTTCAGGTGTTGCATCTGTAATCTCTAACACCTCTTTAATAGCGATTATCATACATTGAATGCTTTTGGCTAATTTGTGGTCTACCCCTCTCAATTCCCCAGTGTCGAGTTCAGTGTCAGAATCTGTGTCTGTGTCCCCTTGTATAACCTGCGCCAGAGACCTCCTTGGGAAGGGTCCCAAGTGGATGATGTGGATGGGTCAGGAAAAAGTACGTCCTCCACAGACTCTCCAATACTTTGTTGTTCAGACTCAGAGAATTTTTTTAGCAAGCTTTGACATATTACTTTGCAATTTTCTCATCCACATCGGCTCCTTCTGAGAAGGAAGGGCCACTACATTACCCTCCTGTGTATCTAGAATGGGTTCCTCTGGGGAAGAGCTCTCTCCATTGTCTGACATGTTACACACGTGTACACACACACCACTATCACACAGGAGAGCTATCGGAGACAGACTCACACTAAGGTCTGTCAGAGAAACAGAGGGATTTGCCAGTCCACACACTGCGCCTAATAAGTAGAATATGTATAATAACTACACAAAACTACAGCGCTTTTTCCAATATTAGGTACACTGACCTAATGTAATAAAACACTCCCTCCCCCCCTCTATAACAACCTGGTACTTGTGTCAGCGTTGTTATGAGGAGAAGACAGCGTTCAGCAGCATCACTGTGGCAGGAGAAAATGGCGCCTAGTGAGTATCCTGGCAAGCTGAGAAGTCCCGCCCCCTGTAATGGCGCGATTTTGCCTCAACAATATGGAATATTTTTATACTGGCCGAGGTAGGCAAACCAGCGGCTAACATGTATTTGCGATGTGGCCAGTGAGAGTAAGGATTTTTCATGTCGCCCAGAGCGCACCCTCTCTGTGCGCTCTGCACACCGAGAGACATGGCTGCGCAGCGTCCAGCCACTGCGCTTGTACCTGTGAGCCTCCAACGATGACCGGAGGACTCCTCTCTGGTAGGACTCCGGTAATATACTCACCAGTCTTCTGACTTCTGGCTGTTAGGGGGTGGCGGCAGTGCTGTGGGAGTGAACGCTGGCCAGGCTTGGGCTGTGTTCAGTACCCTTCAGGAGCTAATGGTGTCCTGTGCGCGGAAGCAGAGCCATTGAACTAAATGAGAAGTTGGTTCCTACTTCCTCCCCTAAGTCCCACGAAGCAGGGAAGCTGTTGCCAGCAGCTTCCATGAAAATAATAAACCTAACAATGTCTTTTTCTAGCAGAACTCTGTAGAGCTCCACTAGTGTGCATCCAGTCTACTGGGCACATTTTCTAAACTGAGGTCTGGAGGAGGGGCATAGAGGGAGGAGCCGGTTAGGCACTTTAAGACTTTTTAACAGTGTGAAGGCTCCTGCGGACCCGTCTATACCTCATAGTACTAAAATGGACCCCAGAATCCTCTAGGACGTAAGAAAAATATGTATACACTAGAAAAGCGGCAACTAAGAGGAGACATTAATATCTACAAATATGTAAAGGGTCAGCACAAGGAGCTAGCAGCGGATTTGTTTATTAAAAGAACTTTGTATAGGACACGTGGGCACTTGCTGAGGCTAGAGTGGAGAAAATTGCGTATACAAAGTAGGAAAGGGTTCTTCACGGTAAGGGCAATAAAAATGTGGAACTTCCTGCCGGAGAAGATAGTAATGGCAGACTCTGTAAATGCATTTAAAAACCGATTAGACAAATTTCTAACTGGAAAGAGTATCCAGGGTTATAGCATTTACCACAGTGACATTAAACTGGGAGTGGTAAGAGTCATTGTTGTCAACTGGTACTAAACCATTACATCAGCAGGTACATTATAATATGATCAGCTGATCACAGAATACAGGTTGAACCCGATGGGCATTTTGCCTCTTTTCAATCTCGCTAATTATGTAACTATGTAACTATTACCTTATATAGGAGTTTAACCGTATTCAGACGCATAGCAAAAGAAACAACAGTAATAATTATTAGACTCCTATGCATCCGGCACTTATCCAACTATTCATACTCAAAAGGTAGATAGAGACTTAGTACTGTGTTACCCGTGCTCAGTAGAATGTGATACAGGGAGACTCATCCCGCTTCCAGGACTGAACAATACATTAGCAAACGCTGAGTGGATCCAGACGCTAATAGTGTACACACTCACCTCGTGAACCTACAGTGAACACAGACGCCTATGTTACGACTGGGTCTTTTTAGATACACAGCGTCTCAGGCGAAAGCGGGAAAATGGTTCATGGCGGGAGACTCGGATGGAACTGGTCATGAACCGGGGGGAGAGGGGTGAACAGGGGAGCATCTGACTCCCCACTGCTGACATCAATCCCATACTACCTCAGGAGCCTATGATCCTGAAGGCCTAGCACGGTGCACCCTAGGTGGCAGCAGCATCAGTGACTGTTTGGTAGTCTCCTCCAAAACAGTGCGGCTGTGTCCGTGTTCCCCCTCTAAGCAGAACCGATGCCTTACCTTCTCCCCATGCTCCAGCCACAGCCTGGTAACTTCTGCTGGACTTGCTAGTATATCCGATGCAGACTCCCGCCAAAACAGCACTGTACTCATGGGTAAGCGTTGTCACGACCCGGCGGGGAATTGTTGGAGCGACTCTTTCTAAGGTACGTATAAGATGCTTTTTAGAAAGATCACTCAAGAAAAATAGACTATAGAAATAAAATAAGAAAGCTTATGGCTGCTAAAAACCAGAAGCCCTCTTGACCATGGTCTGGCTCCTGCTACACCAAACAAAAAACTGATTTGCCTGAGCCAGGAGGTGGGGACATATGGACGGGCCCACTGCATGCTGGGAGGCCAAAAGCTTTGACCGTTTGGTGCAAATCCACTGTTGCGTCATCATATCCCAATGTTATCCTGTGGATGACCTGTGGACCCTGCAGGAGAAAAAACTTGCAGCAGCTGGGATAGAGTTACATGAAATGAGGAGCTGGTTAATAAGCTGGAGGAAATCACAGGAACTATACAGCAGCTGCAGCAAATAGAGTCAAAAGTTATCATAATGCTGCTTTCATTGACCTGTCTGAGGCTGGCCGGGATGCTGATGCAAAAGGAGATCCAAGCAGGTGGTGAAGGAAACCTGCAGAGTTCCACCCTAGATGTGGAAAGCTGTTGAGGGTAGATCTGCTGGCAGGTGACAAAGTGCCAGATGTGGCAGCTTCCAGGTACACATTGTGGATCCGGTGATGGCTGTGGTCTCTCAGGGTCCGGTCTAGGATTGGCCATCAACCATTGAAGATCAGGAACCATTGATGGTCTACCTGATGATACCTAGTTTTACCATCAAGGAAGTTACCCGCCATTGATAGTAGCTGTGACGATACAGAGTTCCAAATCACTCAGGCACAGTGGTAGATGAAAAAACAACGGTGGTTTATTGAACAGAATGGGCTATAAACAGCTCAGCACACCTCTGTAATCCAATTCCACATGACAATTCCCACCACAAACTCCTGACAGAACATCACTTCTTAGTCAGAGAGCAAAGAATCTCTCCTTTCAACTCTCTGGTTATTTCTACCAGTAGCTTCATATAGCAGGGGTGTGTGTGTGTGACATATTTGTCTAAGGATCTTACAGCATTGGAATACAATACATATTCTAATCAACGTGATTACATCAGCCAGACAGCAACCATGTCTGGTCAGCTCACTGTTGGACAATAGGGAGTAAACAAAAAGGGACAATGGTACCTTATATGACTCACCCTTTGAGTGTCCACTGTGGTGGTAGTAAACAATAGAAAACCAGGTCTAACATGAATACATTATCCAAAGGGTAACAGATAACGTAGCACAATTGCATATATTAATATTAAGGTTGATTTAAACACAATATTGGGTGAGCAGTAATGGACATGTTATGGAGAATGAGGAAACAGATGAATGTATAGGGATATGGGGATAAAAAGTACATATTTGACATGAGAAATGAGACATAGCTATATTGTCACAGACCTCTCATTTCCTCACAGTAGCCATGGGCCAGATGTTATTTCCCATCATTTACAGACTTCTGTCGCTGCACCGAGATGATAGGCTGTCAGCCAGTAGCCCTGCACCGCTCCGGCTCTTACATATAGTGTGCTGTTCCAGCTGGGAATGGGATGCCCCATCCACCTCACTGACGTGACAGGCTCAGCTGTCAGTCATGAAGCCCCACTGCACCCACTCTCTCCGTACTCATACATACATGCCTTTCTGGGAGTGTCTCATCCTGGTTGTCAGTGAGACAGTGTCTCTGGCATGTCACAATCCGGGTATCTGGACGCCATTACTTACCATTCAGATGTCTCCTGAGGCTGGCTCAGCGTTCCAGGGCCGGATCTCGCCTGCGTTGCTGATGTCCATACTGTACATCTCCCTCCTGTCACTCTAAAGCGATGTCACAAGCGGCTTCATGTTAAGTCTTAGAATGGCGTCTCCAGCCCTCCGTGGCCTCTGCCGCCGTTCCTGTTTCCAGTATACAGATTCATCAGTGTGGCGTCTCATGCCTGCCGCGGCCTCCGCTGTCATCCATGTGGTTCCAGTATGCAAGTTGTCAGTGTGGCGTCTCCTGCCCTCCTCGGCCTGCGCCGCCATTACTACTGAATCTCCACATGGTTTCTCAAACTAGCTTTCCCTCCAAGTGCTAACATGGGCGCAGCCATGTTGGTTTCTATCATATGCCTCAGTTTCCACCAATCCGCTGCTCTACTGGAATCTGCATAATTGTTCAGCCAATGCCTGCCTTGCTGCAGGTATAAATATCCTGTGCCTGAACCAGGAAATCGTCAGTGCTTTGGTTGTCAAACCTTGTTTCCAGTCTCTCTCTCCTGTGGTTGTTTTTCCAGGTTTCCAGCTCCTGTCTCCAGCCTCCACTAAGAGACCCGCACCAGCCTACCACCTGCGGTGCAGCCTGACTCTGCAGTCCTCCGTGACTACTCCAGTTTCCAGCTACAGATCCATCTGCTTCCAGCAGAGATCAGCTTCTCTTAAAGTGCCGGTGCTTTTCCTGCAGATTTCCACAAACCACCGGTACCAGTATTTCATCGCTCCCAAGCTTCATACGATCATTTGGCTGGTACCATCCAGCATCCACTCCGTGTTAACACCTGACTGGTTCCAACCAGTACCCACAGCAGCTACTTCATCAACAGCGGACCAGCTTTCCAAGGAACATCAGCTGGTGTGTTCCTGGGCTATTCTCACTACTACAGTCGGGCCTGGTAAGGACTTTCCATCTCAAGGACAATAAGAACTGTACCTAATTCTACCAGAGCCCTGTGGCCATTGCCAACCCGTAGTACCCAGGAACTGTGATATACTTACTGTTGATTATAGTATTTATTTTACCACTGCTGTGACACATGGAGCTTGTTTAATAAATGATTATTGACTTTTACTTTGGTTGTCGTGGTCACGCCTTCGGGCAATCTTCCTACGTGTAACTTACATGTCCAGGGGTCTGATTCAACCTCCCAGGTTCCACTACATCTCAGCCCCTACAACTGAGGCTTCCTCCCGTCAGCTCAGGCCCTCAGTTGTGACATGGCACAGCTGTGTAATCATGATGCGAGTGTGTATGCTTAGTGAGTACTGCTAGCAGCAAGTCTCACAGCTTAACTGCAGTGTAGCAGTGTGGTGGGTGTGGGGGGGAGAAGGGGGTTGCTACACCAATGAGTCAAGGAATGGAGTAGTTGGATGGGACTCACACAGCAGGTGGTCAAAAGCTTAAAAAGGAGTGGTTGGAAGGGGAAGGAACTGGTAGGTGTAGAAGGGATTAGTGAAGGTAAGGACTCTCAAGGAAAATTGGAGTGGGATCCCACAGGTACCAAAGTGGGTAAAGAGCAGCTTTTAGGAAGGAAATAGGTAAGACAGACCCTGTGTTTGACCCTTCTTTACCTCATGCAGGGTCGATCTTTGGACTCTCCAGTTCCTCAGGGGGCTGTGGATCCTTTTTGCCCACTACCTGGCAGTTCTGTGGCTATCTCAGGCCACAAACCTCCCAGATGCCAGGCCTCCAGATAAACATGAAATGGTCATGGAGATGGTCCTGGGCTCTGTGGAGTAGGTGGAACAAGCAAAGGAAAGTTGTGACCCTTCTGAAGGGGCAATGGTGGACATTGTGAATGGTGAAGGGAAGGTTTTTGTGGGAAAAGAGGGAGTTATGCCATATATCCCAGAAACATGGGTCCTCAGCCTATATGATGTGCCACCATTAATGTGGATTCTGTCTTGTCCGACCAAGCTTGATTTATGGGCTTTGTAATTTTTTTAAGTAGAATAAAGGCTGAGTTTTTTATTTCTGCAGTGTCCACCGTGCCATCACTTACCTGTATGCTTACACGAAACAGAATGATGGAAAATTTACACGGTTTCTTTACATCTTCTGGGGTCCACTCCGAGATTAGACATTATGGCGTAATTACTCAGACGGGAATATAAAACAGAATAAAAAATAATAAGACTTTACTTACCGATAATTCTATTTCTCGTAGTCCGTAGTGGATGCTGGGGACTCCGTAAGGACCATGGGGATTAGCGGCTCCGCAGGAGACTGGGCACATCTAAAGAAAGCTTTAGGACTACCTGGTGTGCACTGGCTCCTCCCCCTATGACCCTCCTCCAAGCCTCAGATAGGATACTGTGCCCGGACGAGCGTACACAATAAGGAAGGATTTTGAATCCCGGGTAAGACTCATACCAGCCACACCAATCACACTGTACAACCTGTGATCTGAACCCAGTTAACAGCATGATAACAGAGGAGCCTCTAGAAAAGATAGCTCACTACAGCAATAACCCAAATTTTTTGGTAACAATAACTATGTACCAGTATTGCAGACAATCCGCACTTGGGATGGGCGCCCAGCATCCACTACGGACTATGAGAAATAGAATTATCGGTAAGTAAATTCTTATTTTCTCTAACGTCCTAAGTGGATGCTGGGGACTCCGTAAGGACCATGGGGATTATACCAAAGCTCCCAAACGGGCGGGAGAGTGCGGATGACTCTGCAGCACCAAATGAGAGAACTCCAGGTCCTCCTCAGCCAGGGTATCAATTTTGTAGAATTTACAAACGTATTTGCTCCTGACCAAGTAGCTGCTCGGCAAAGTTGTAAAGCCGAGACCCCTCGGGCAGCCGCCCAAGATGAGCCCACCTTCCTTGTGGAGTGGGCATTTACAGATTTTTGGCTGTGGCAGGCCTGCCACAGAATGTGCAAGCTGACTTGTACTACAAATCCAACGAGCAATAGTCTGCTTAGAAGCAGGAGCACCCAGCTTGTTGGGTGCATACAGGATAAACAGCGAGTCAGATTTCCTGACTCCAGCCATCCTGGAAACATATATTTTCAGGGCCCTGACAACGTCTAGCAACTTGGAGTCCTCCAAGTCCCTAGTAGCCGCAGGCACCACAATAGGTTGGTTCAGGTGAACACTGAAACCACCTTAGGGAGAAACTGAGGACGAGTCCTCAATTCCGCCCTGTCCGAATGGAAAAACAGATAAGGGCTTTTACAGGATAAAGCCGCCCATTCTGACACGCGCCCGGCCCAGGCCAGGGCCAACAGCATGACCACTTTTCCTGTGAGATATTTTAACTCCACAGATTTAAGTGGGTCAAACCAATGTGACTTTTGGAACCCAAAAACTACATTGAGATGTTAAAGTGCCACTGGAGGCACAAAGGGAGGCTGTATATGCAGTACCCCCTTTTACAAACGTCTGAACTTCAGGGACTGAAGCTAGTTCTTTTTGGAAGAAAATTGACAGAGCCGAAATTTGAACCTTAATGGACCCCAATTTCAGGCCCATAGACACTCCTGTTTGCAGGAAATGTAGGAATCGACCCAGTTGAATTTCCTCCATCGGGCCTTACTGGCCTCACACCACGCAACATATTTTCGCCAAATGCGGTGATAATGTTTTGCGGTTACATCCTTCCTGGCTTTGATCAGGATAGGGATGACTTCATCCGGAATGCCTTTTTTCCTTCAGGATCCGGCGTTCAACCGCCATGCCGTCAAACGCAGCCGCGGTAAGTCTTGGAACAGACAGGGTCCTTGCTGGAGCAGGTCCCTTCTAAGAGGTAGAGGCCACGGATCCTCCGTGAGCATCTCTTGAAGTTCCGGTTACCAAGTCCTTCTTGGCCAATCCGGCGCCACGAATATAGTGCTTACTCCTCTCCATCTTATCAATCTCAGTACCTTGGGTATGAGAGGCAGAGGAGGGAACACATACACTGACTGGTACACCCACGGTGTTACCAGAGCGTCTACAGCTATTGCCTGAGGGTCCCTTGACCTGGCGCAATACCTGTCGAGTTTTTCCCAACGGTTTATAATCATGTGGAAGACTTCTGGGTGAAGTCCCCACTCTCCCGGGTGGAGGTCGTGATGAGGAAATCTGCTTCCCAGTTGTCCACTCCCGGAATGAATACTGCTGACAGTGCTATCACATGATTTTCCGCCCAGCGAAGAATCCTTGCAGCTTCTGCCATTGCCCTCCTGCTTCTTGTGCCACCCTGTCTGTTTACGTGGGTGACTGCCGTGATGTTGTCCGACTGGATCAACACCGGCTGACCTTGAAGCAGAGGTCTTGCTAATGTTATGATTCCAGTACTTCTGACCAGAGGAGATCTTATGACAAAGGCCAGAGTACTGGAAGGGAATGCTGGTTACGGGAGCAGGAAAGCCTAGTAACCCCTGGCGCCCTAACTCCGTTGTCTCGCCCGTGTTATCAGAAATCCCCTGCGAGACTATGGTTGCTTGAGCCCATGGCAGCCGCGTTTGAAGGGCGGATTATGTCTGCCCAACTCCGATGCCCCCTCAGGTCTTAATGGGAGACAAAGGGAAATCCGAGACAGGGTGATAACAAGGGACCCTCTGACTAAACAACCAGGCCAGGGGCTACAAGCTAACTAAACTTAAACCAGAAGTATGTGCGGACAAACCGCCAGGGAAAAGGACAACCAAAATCCACTAGTCCGTTACTCCTACCCAGCACCGCTGGATACCAGAGTGGATTTGTGGGAGCGGAATCCTCCGCAAAAGCTCCGAAACACAATATAACAAATAATAAATGGTAAGCGGTCAAGCCGCAACACACGGCTACGCCGCCACTCATGAACACCACAGGATGTTAAAAGGTGCTCGGTCAGGACTCCAGGAACAGATGACAACTTCCGAGTACTTGGACCACCGAGGACAGGAACGACCGGATAGAGCAGGACTGGAACACTCTCTGCAACAGATACAGCAAACAGGAAGCTATTACCGGCGTCTGTGAGAAGCCCAGGAAGTGTTCTTAACAGAGAGTCCTCCAATCAGCTGTTTGGAGGTTGATTGGATTAAATACCATGCAGCTGCCAAGCTGCATGGCCAGGGAAACAGATCAGTGATTAATTACAATAGAACCTAGCAACGGGGAACGCAGTCCGCAAGTGGCGTCCCCGTTGCTAAGGTCCGTGTGGCTCCGTGCGCCCGGCGTCTAGCGTTGCCAGGGAGCCGGCGGCTGTCCGCATACGGCGTCCCTGGTTGCTAGGCGCCGGGCAACACTGACGAGCGGACCCTCGGCGCCTAACAGCTAAGCTTAGAGCATTGTAAATGGCCCTTAGCTTCAGGATATTTATGTGAAGTGATGTCTCCAGGCTTGACCATAAGCCCTGGATATTCCTTCCCTGTGTGACTACTCCCCAGCCTCGCAGGCTGGCATCCGTGGTCACCAGGACCCAGTCCTGAATGCCGAATCTGCGGCCCTCTAGAAGATGAGCACTCTGCAACCACCACAGGAGGGATACCCTTGTCCTTGGTGACAGGGTTATCCGCTGATGCATCTGAAGATGCGACCCGGACCATTTGTCCAATAGGTCCCACTGGAAAGTTCTTGCGTGGAATCTGCCGAATGGGATTGCTTCGTAGGAAGCCACCATTTTTACCCAGAACCCTTGTGCATTGATGCACTGAGACTTGGCTCGGTTTTAGGAGGTTCCTGACTAGCTCGGATAACTCCCTGGCTTTCTCTTCCGGGAGAAAACACCTTTTTTCTGGACTGTGTCCAGGATCATCCCTAGGAACAGAAGACAAGTCGTCGGAACCAGCTGCGATTTTGGAATATTGAGAATCCAATCGTGCTGCCGCAACACTACCGGAGATAGTGCTACACCGACCTCCAACTGTTCCCTGGATCTTACCCTTATCAGGGAATCGTCCAAGTAAGGGATAACTAAAATTCCCTTCCTTCGAAGGAATATCATCATTTCGGCCATTACCTTGGTAAAGACCCGGGGTGCCGTGGACCATCCATACGGCAGCGTCTGAACTGATAGTGACAGTTCTGTACCATCAACCTGAGGTACCCTTGGTGAGAAGGGTACATTTTGACATGAAGGTAAGCATCCTTGATGTCCCGAGACATCATGTAGTCCCCTTCTTCCAGGTTCGCAATCACTGCTCTGAGTGACTCAATCTTGAATTTGAACCTCTGTATGTAAGTGTTCAAAGATTTTAGATTTAGAATCGGTCTCACCGAGCCGTCTGGCTTCGGTACCACAACAGTGTGGAATAATACCCCGTTCCCTGTTGCAGGAGGGGTACCTTGATTATCACCTGATGGGAATACAGCTTGTGAATGGCTTCCAAAACTGTCTCCGTGTCAGAAGGAGACATCGGTAAAGCAGACTTTAGGAAACGGCGAGGGGGAGACGTCTCGAATTGTAATTTGTACCCCCGAGATATCACCTGAAGGATCCAGGGGTCTACTTGCGAGTGAGCCCACTGCGCGCTGAAATTCATTGAGACGGGCCCCCCACCGTGCCTGATTCTGCTTGTAAAGCCCCAGCGTCATACTGAGGGCTTGGCAGAGGCGGGAGAGGGTTTCTGTTCCTGGGAACTGGCTGATTTCTGCAGCCTTTTTCCTCTCCCTCTGTCACGGGGAAGAAAAGGAACCTTTTGCCCCTTGTCCACGAAAAGACTGTGCCTGATAATACGGCGTCCTCTCATGTTGAGAGGCGACCTGGGGTACAAACGTGGATTTCCCAGCTGTTGCCGTGGCCACCAGGTCTGAAAGACCGACCCCAACTAACTCCTCCCCTTAATAAGGCAATACTTCCAAATGCCATTTGGAATACGCATCACCTGACCACTGACGTGTCCATAACCCTCTACTGGTAGAAATGGACAACGCACTTAGACTTGATGCCAGTCGGCAAATATTCCGCTGTGCATCACGCATATATAGAAATGCATCTTTTAAATGCTCTATAGGCAAAAATATACTGTCCCTATCTAGGGTATCAATATTTTCAGTCAGGGAATCCGACCACGCCAACCCAGCACTGCACATCCAGGCTGAGGCTATTGCTGGTCGCAGTATAACACCAGTATGTGTGTAAATACATTTTAGGATACCCTCCTGCTTTCTATCAGCAGGATCCTTAAGGGCGGCCATCTCAGGAGAGGGTAGAGCCCTTACAAGCGTGTGAGCGCTTTATCCCCCCTAGGGGGTGTTTCCCAACGCACCCTAACCTCTGGCGGGAAAGGATATAATGCCAATAACATTTTAGAAATTATCAGTTGTTATCGGGGGAAAACCACGCATTCACACACCTCATTTAATTTCTCAGATTCAGGAAAACTACAGGTAGTTTTTCCTCACCGAACATAATACCCCTTTTTGGTGGTACTCGTATTATCAGAAATGTGTAAAACATTTTTCATTGCCTCAATCATGTAACGTGTGGCCCTACTGGAAGTCACATTTGTCTCTTCACCGTCGACACTGGAGTCAGTATCCGTGTCGGCGTCTATATCTGCCATCTGAGGTAACGGGCGCTTTAGAGCCCCTGACGGCCTATGAGACGTCTGGACAGGCACAAGCTGAGTAGCCGGCTGTCTCATGTCAACCACTGTCTTTTATACAGAGCTGACACTGTCACGTATTCCTTCCAACAGTTCATCCACTCAGGTGTCGACCCCCTAGGGGGTGACATCACTATTACAGGCAATCTGCTCCGTCTCCACATCATTTTTCTCCTCATACATGTCGACACAAACGTACCGACACACAGCACACACACAGGGAATGCTCTGATAGAGGACAGGACCCCACTAGCCCTTTGGGGAGACAGAGGGAGAGTTTGCCAGCACACACCAGAGCGCTATATATATACAGGGATAACCTTATATAAGTGTTTTTCCCCTTATAGCTGCTGTATTGTTAATACTGCGCATAATTAGTGCCCCCCTCTCTTTTTTAACCCTTTCTGTAGTGTAGTGACTGCAGGGGAGAGCCAGGGGAGCTTCCCTACAACTGAGCTGTGAGGGAAAATGGCGCCAGTGTGCTGAGGAGATAGGCTCCACCCCTTTTTCGCAGACTTTTCTCCTGCTTTTTTTATGGATTCTGGCAGGGGTTAAAATTCATCCATATAGCCCTGGGGGCTATATGTGATGTATTTTCGCCAGCCAAGGTGTTTTTATTGCTGCTCAGGGCGCCCCCCCCTAGCGCCCTGCACCCTCAGTGACCGAAGTGTGAAGTGTGCTGAGGAGCAATGGCGCACAGCTGCAGTGCTGTGCGCTACCTTGGTGAAGACAGGATGTCATCTGCCGCCGATTTTCCGGACCTCTTCTTGCTTCTGGCTCTGTAAGGGGGCCGGCGGCGCGGCTCTGGGACCCATCCAGGCTGGGCCTGTGATCGTCCCTCTGGAGCTAATGTCCAGTAGCCTAAGAAGCCCAATCCACTCTGCACGCAGGTGAGTTCGCTTCTTCTCCCCTTAGTCCCTCGATGCAGTGAGCCTGTTGCCAGCAGGTCTCACTGAAAATAACAAACCTAAACTAAAACTTTCACTAAGAAGCTCAGGAGAGCCCCTAGTGTGCACCCTTCTCGTTCGGGCACAGAGATCTAACTGAGGCTTGGAGGAGGGTCATAGGGGGAGGAGCCAGTGCACACCAGGTAGTCCTAAAGCTTTCTTTAGATGTGCCCAGTCTCCTGCGGAGCCGCTAATCCCCATGGTCCTTACGGAGTCCCCAGCATCCACTGAGGACGTTAGAGAAAAAAGCTTTAATGTAATAATTAGATGCAAACAAAAGCTTTTATTATGAAACACAGGGGAGTCTCCGCACCATATAGATGTAACATACAACAAACCACCGCAGATGGAACCCGGGTGACTCTAATGCACATGGTAATGTACAGGGTATATATGGATAGGATCTTGTATCAGAAAACACTCAGCACTCCTTATCAAGATGAGTGTCTGCAACAAGTTAGGCAAACTAGAAGTGAAAACACGTTCCAATGGCCGCCATATTGTCGTGCAGCAATACAGACTGTGGAAACTGGTATTAGACATTCACATTTACACAAAGCACAAGATACAAAATAAACAGCAGAAAAAAGACCTAAGCATTTGGGATGTATTATTTAGGAAGTAAATAGAGGTACATTAATGAAAAGCGTGAGTAACAGTCATCAGTCTGCTTGTGAAGGTCTCTAGAGTGGAGGCCTCTTGGACTGTGCAAGGCAGTGAGTTCCATGGTCAGGGCTGCATAACTAAACATTCAACCCATAAATGAATGACAGGAGATTCTTGGTACTGCTGGTAACAGTCCATCTGTAGAAGCAAGCGGGGCAGTAAGGAGGCAGAAGCTGCTTCTAGTACCTTGGACCATGTAATGTTGGGCTGGGAAGGTCAGTTAGCCAATTATGAAATAGATTTGTCATCTTACAGGCAGCCAGTGAAGGGAGTAGAGAATGGGTGTTATGAGGCAGGAACGGGCTGGTTAGGTAACAGCTTGGCTGCTGCATTCTGTACTAGCTGCAAGCTCTGTAATTCTTTTGCTGGGTGACCCAGGTAGATGGCATTGTAGTAGTCTATGAACTTCTGAGGGAATCAAGTGCCTGATTCTGGCTATGGTCCACACATGGAAGAATGAGGATTAGTATGTGGCAGATACCTGATGTCTGTGTCAGCCACATACCAGGACATCACAAAGATTCAGCACATGTTCAGTATTTTGCAATTCTGAACACCAAAGCATAAATCCAGATGGTTGCTAAAGCTGTAGTCTTGTCCTTTGTTGGTGAGCTTCTATTATGTTTCACAAAGACTGAGTCACAGCCAACTGGCATCATCCACCCCTGGCGCTCAGCTAGACAACCATTTAGGATTGGTATTCGGTTCTCAGTACATGGAGCAAAAAGCAGGTCATCTGCATAGCAGTGGTAGACCAGGCCATGACGTCTGATTATATCACCCAGTGGTAGCATGTATATTTTATAAAGCATAGGAGATAGGATTGACCCTTGAGGAACATTGCATGACAGTGATAATTATACTCCAGAAGATGTAAATGGTTCCGTATTTGGGTAATGTCTAATATGTTCAACAAGAGCAGATTTATTTCTCTCACAGCATGAAAATGGCTTCTCACCTGTGAAATCGCTGATGTTTAACAAGAACTGATTTCCGTGCAAAACATTTCCCAAACTCAGAACAGGAAAATGGCTTCTCATCTGTGTGACTTCTCTGATGTATAACAAGATGTGATTTGCGTGCAAAACATTTCCCACACTCAGAACAGGAAAATGGCTTCTCACCTGTGTGACTTCTCTGATGTATAACAAGATGTGATGTCGATGAAAAACATTTCCCACACTCAGAACAGGAAAATGGCTTCTCACCTGTGTGACTTCTCTGATGTATAACAAGATGTGATTTGCGTGCAAAACATTTCCCACACTCAGAACAGGAAAATGGCTTCTCACCTGTGTGATTTCTCTGATGTATAACTAAATGTGATTGGTGTGCAAAACATTTCCCACACTCAGAACAGGAATACGGCTTTTCACCTGTGTGACTTCTCTGATGTATAACTAAATGTGATTTGTGTGCAAAACATTTCCCACACTCAGAACAGGAATACGGCTTCTCACCTGTGTGACTTCTCTGATGTATAACAAAATATGATTTGCGTGCAAAACATTTCCCACACTCAGAACAGGAAAATGGCTTCTCACCTGTGTGATTTCTCTGATGTATAACTAAATGTGATTGGTGTGCAAAACATTTCCCACACTCAGAACAGGAAAATGGCATCTCACCTGTGTGATTTCTCTGATGTATAACTAAATGTGATTTGTGTGCAAAACATTTCCCACACTCAGAACAGGAATACGGCTTCTCACCTGTGTGACTTCTCTGATGTATAACTAAACGTGATTTGCGTGCAAAACATTTCCCACACTCAGAACAGGAATACGGCTTCTCACCTGTGTGACTTCTCTGATGTATAACAAAATATGATTTGCATGCAAAACATTTCCCACACTCAGAACAGGAAAATGGCATCTCACCTGTGTGATTTCTCTGATGTACAACTAAATGTGATTTGTGTGCAAAACATTTCCCACACTCAGAACAGGAATACGGCTTCTCACCTGTGTGACTTCTCTGATGTGTAACAAAAGCTGATTTATATGCGAAACATTTCCCACACTCAGAACATGGAAATGGCCTCTCACCTGCCTTAGCTGGCTGATGAGTAATAAGGTTTGTGTTCTGTGTAAAACATTTGGCATCTACAGAACAGGGGAACACTGAATCTACTCTCAGAGCTGTAACAGATGCACCAATATCAGAGTGATCAGGAGAACATTTCCCAGAATCAGAGGGATCATCTGATAGAGCTGGATGAATAATTGGGGTAATGGGGTTAGCTCCTGGAGAATCCAGTCTACGGTCATTATCCGTTATTTCAGAATCCAGGGATAACATTAGATGTCCTTCTGAGATATTCCTGCTTGTGTGTCCATCTCCTGGAAATAAAATACATTAATATATAAAATGAGTAGACAAGACTCAGGGTGTTACAGGATACAATATATAATTCTATAACAGACATTTTTACCTGTAATCATTGCTTTTATGTTTATTAAAAAACAAAAAACGGCTAGGATGCTTAGACTGGAGCTTGATCAACACTGAATGCTCATGTGGGATTACTAGAGGGGACGTGGACGCTCCTGTGGGATCACTAGAGGTGACGTGGACGCTCACGTGGAATTACTAGAGGTGACGTGGACGCTCACGTGGAATTACTAGAGGTTACACGGACGCTCACGTGGAATTACTAGAGGTTACACGGACGCTCACGTGGAATTACTAGAGGTTACACGGACGCTCACGTGGAATTACTAGAGGTTACACGGGCGCTCACGTGGGATTACTAGAGGTGACACGGACGCTCACGTGGGATTACTAGAGGTGACACGGGCGCTCACGTGGGATTACTAGAGGTGACACGGGTGCTCACGTGGGATTACTAGAGGTGACACGGACGCTCACGTGGGATTACTAGAGGAGACAGGGACGCTCACGTGGGATTACTAGAGGAAACAGGGACGCTCACGTGGGATTACTAGAGGAGACAAGGACGCTCACGTGGGATTACTAGAGGAGAC
Organism: Pseudophryne corroboree; assembly: GCF_028390025.1. Taxonomy (NCBI): domain Eukaryota; kingdom Metazoa; phylum Chordata; class Amphibia; order Anura; family Myobatrachidae; genus Pseudophryne; species Pseudophryne corroboree. The sequence goes on along the minus strand of NW_026967522.1, from coordinate 129,219 downwards.
AAGGACGCTCACGTGGGATTACTAGAGGTGACACGGACGCTCACGTGGGATCACCAGAGGTGACGTGGATGCTCACGTGGAATTACTAGAGGTGACGTGGATGCTCACGTGGGATTACTAGAGGAGACATGGACGCTCACGTGTGATTACTAGAGGAGACATGGACGCTCACGTGGGATTACTAGAGGTGACACGGACGCTCACGTGGGATTACTAGAGGAGACATGGACGCTCACGTGGGATTACTAGAGGAGACATGGACGCTCACGTGGGATTACTAGAGGTGACACGGACGCTCATGTGGGATCACTAGAGGTGACACAGACGCTCATGTGGGATCACTAGAGGTGACACGGACGCTCAAGTGGGATCACTAGAGGTGACACGGACGCTCATGTGGGATCACTAGAGGTGACATGGACGCTCATGTGGGGTTACTAGAGGTGACATGGACGCTCATGTGGGGTTACTAGAGTTGACATGGACGCTAACGTGGGATTACTAGAGGTGACATGGACATTCATGTGGGATTACTAGAGGTGACATGGACACTCATGTGGGATTAGTAGAGGTGACATGGACGCTCATGTGGGATTACTAGAGGTGACATGGACGCTCATGTGGGATTAGTAGAGGTGACATGGACGCTCATGTGGATTACTAGAGGTGACATAGACGCTCATGTGGGATTACTAGAGGTGACATGGACGCTCATGTGGGATTACTAGAGGTGACATGGGCGCTCATGTGGGATTACTAGAGGTGACATGGGCACTCATGTGGGATTACTAGAGGTGACACGGACGCTCATGTGGGATTACTAGAGGTGACACGGACGCACATGTGGGATTACTAGAGGTGACACGGACGCTCATGTGGGATTACTAAAGGTGACATGGACGCTCACGTGGGATTACTAGAGGTTACATGGGCTTTGCAATAATAAAACAGCAAAGAAGAGAAAGTGCTGTCCTGTTTGCGCACTAATAAATAATATATAACCTTTATTAAGTACAGTAAAGTATGTAAGATAAATCAGTGATATATAAAACACAAAGGTAAATGTATAAAGGTGAATAAAGTAATCAAAAGACAATTGTATTTGTTGTTAAACATCGGCATGTATATTATATTGGGGGATAATTGATTCAGTGCTGGTAATCCTGTTCAGTAAGAATATATTAATATATTACACCCATACGAGGATGGGATAAATTACACATTTAATAATATTGTGGCAGAGTTTCCTCCAGCGGTAATCTCAATGTAACATCATACTGTATGTATAAACATTTTATGGGGGGGGATTCAGTTCATCGCAAAAACTCCCTAACCAATTAGCCGCAAAAAGTTATTGGTGATAATTCTCCATAGGTTTTTTATTTTGCTCACAAATGTCTGCAGTGCAGTGTTAGGAGGAACTCATTTAAATAAGATTTTAAACCTACCGGTAAATCTATTTGTCCTAGTCCGTAGAGGATGCTGGGCACTCCGTAAGGACCATGGGGTATAGACGGGCTCCGCAGGAGACATGGGCACCTAAAAATAACTTTTCCTATGGGTGTGCACTGGCTCCTCCATTTATGCCCCTCCTCCAGACCTCAGTTAGAGAACTGTGCCCAGAGGGGATGGACACTACAAGGCAGGATTTAAAAATCCAAGGGCAAGATTCATACCAGCCCACACCAATCACACCATGTAACCTGGATCATACATAACCAGTTAACCGTATGAACAACAACAGTGACGGTCCAAAACCGACTCCAACTGTAACATAACCCTTACGGAAGCAACAACTATATACAAGTCTTGCAGAGTTTCCGCACTGGGACGAGCGCCCAGCATCCTTGCTAAAAAGTCCGGACCATTCCCTACTACATTCCAGCACAAGATCCATACCGGAAGGTGTCTGTTATTTGGCTGAACTGTTGAACTTTGTCCACCGCACTGCATGAGGAGCTCACCATTTACCACCTTGGAGCAACATATCCTCTAGCGGTAAAAGCCACAATTTTGGATATATACACCTCCTAAATCTGTAGTTGCTGGACATATTAACTATTGGTGGAACAAATCTGGAACGGACTTTCCTAATTCAATACCACCTATATTCCTGGCCTATGGGTAACCCTGGTTTTATTTATTCTACCATGTGTACTTTTTAATGTCATTATTTGGAACTACCATTGATGGTTTATATTCCCATATTAAATACATTTATTTTTAACTAAACATTGAATTATCAGATATTGTTGTTGTTTTATGTAATAATCTAGCGCAGCCTCAATTGCTTTTTTTGTATATCAAAATAGGTCTGACCGAACCGTCCGGTTTCGGGACCACAAAGAGGGTCGAGTAGTAGCCTCTTCCCTGCTGGTTCAAGGGAACCCTGATAATTACTTGCTGTAGACCCAGCGTTTGAATTGCAGCTAACACTACATTCCGTTCTGGTGTAGAAGCTGGTAATGCGACTTAAAAAATCGGCGCGGGGGCACCTCTTCGAATTCCAGTTTGTAACCCTGGGAAACTATTTCCGACACCCAAGGATTCAGGTCTGAGATGACCCAGGCCTGGCTGAAAAGTCGAAGACGTGCCCCCACCGGTGCAGACTCCCCCAGGGGAGCCCCAGCGTCATGCTGAGGGTTTTGCAGTAGCCGGGGAGGACTTTTGTTCCTGGGCACCGGCCGACCATGGGGAATAGACGGGCTCCGCAGGAGACTGGGCACTCTAAATAAAGATTAGGTACTATCTGGTGTGCACTGGCTCCTCCCTCTATGCCCCTCCTCCAGACCTCAGTTAAGGAAACTGTGCCCGGAAGAGCTGACAGTACAAGGAAAGGATTTCTGGAATCCAGGTTAAGACTCATACCAGCCACACCAATCACACCGTATAACTTGTGGTAACATACCCAGTTAACAGCATGAACAACAAACGAGCATCACTCAACGGATGCCACATAACATAACCCTTTAGTAAGCAATAACTATATACACGTATTGCAGAAAGTCCGCACTTGGGACGGGCGCACAGCATCCACTACGGACTACGAGAAATAGATTTACCGGTGAGTACAATCTTATTTTCTCTAACGTCCTAGTGGATGCTGGGGACTCCGTAAGGACCATGGGGATTATACCAAAGCTCCCAAACAGGCGGGAGAGTGCGGATGACTCTGCAGCACCGACTGGGCAAACACAAGGTCCTCCTCAGCCAGAGTATCAAACTTGTAGAATTGTGCAAATGTGTTTGAACCCGACCAAGTAGCAGCTCGGCAAAGCTGTAATGCCGAGACCCCTCGGGCAGCCACCCAAGAAGAGCCCACCTTCCTTGTGGAATGGCCTTTCACTGATTTTGGATGCGGCAATCCAGTCGCAGAATAAGCCTGCTGAATCGTGTTACAGATCCAGCGAGCAATAGTTTGCTTTGAAGCAGGAGCACCTAGCTTGTTGGATGCATAAAGGATAAACAGTGAGTCAGTCTTCCTGACTCCAGCCGTTCTGGTTACATAAATCTTCAAAGCCCGGACTACGTCAAGTAACTTGGAATCCTCCAAGTCACGAGTAGCCGCAGGCACCACAATAGGTTAGTTCAAATGAAAAGATGACACCACCTTTGGCTGAAATTGCGGACGAGTCCGCAATTCTGCCCTGTCCATATGGAAAACCAGATAGGGGCTTTTACATGACAAAGCCGCCAATTCTGACACACGCCTAGCCGAAGCTAAGGCCAACAGCATGACCACTTTCCACATGAGATACTTTAGCTCCACGGTTTTAAGTGGCTCAAACCAGTGGGATTTCAGGAAACCCAACACCACGTTAAGATCCCAAGGTGCCACTGGTGGCACAAAAGGGGGCTAAATATGCAGCACTCCCTTGACAAACGTCTGAACCTCAGGCAGTGAAGCCAGTTCTTTTTGAAAGATAATGGATAGGGCCAAAATCTGGACCTTTATGGACCCTAATTTTAGGCCCATAGACACTCCTGACTGTAGGAAGTGCAGGAACCGGCCGAGCTGGAATTCCTCTGTAGGGGCCTTCCTGGCCTCACACCAAGTAACATATTTTCGCCATATACGGTGATAATGCTTTGCTGTCACGTCCTTCCTAGCCTTTATCAGCGTAGAAATAACTTCTCCAGAATGCCTTTTTCCGCTAGGATCCGGTGTTCAACCGCCATGCCGTCAAACGCAGCCGCGGTAAGTCTTGGAACAGACAGGGCCCCTGTTGCAACAGGTCCTGTCTGAGAGGCAGAGGCCATGGGTCCTCTGTGAGCATTTCTTGCAGTTCCGGGTACCAAGTCCTTCTTGGTCAATCCGGAACAATGAGTATTGTTCTCACTCCTCTTTCTTACAATTCTCAGCACCTTTGGTATGAGAGGAAGAGGAGGAAACGCATAGAACGACTGGAACACCCACGGTGTTACTAGTGCGTCCACAGCTATCGCCTGAGGGTCCCTTGACCTGGCGCAATACCTTTTTAGCTTTTTGTTGAGGCGGGACGCCATCATGTCCACCTGTGGCAGTTCCCATCGATTTACAATCTGCGTGAAGACTTCTTGATGAAGTCCCCACTCTCCCGGGTGGAGGTCGTGCCTGCTGAGGAAGTCTGCTTCCCAGTTGTCCACTCCCGGAATGAACACTGCTGACAGTGCTTGCACGTGATTCTCCGCCTAATGAAGAATCCTGGTGGCTTCCGCCATTGCACCCTGCTTCTTGTGCCGCCCTGGCGGTTTACATGGGCCACTGCGGTGATGTTGTCTGACTGAATCAGCACTGGTTGGTTTCAAAGCAGAGGCTCCGCTTGACTCAGGGCGTTGTATATGGCCCTTAGTTCCAGGATATTGATGTGCAGACAAGACTCCCGACTTGACCACAGCCCTTGGAAGTTTCTTCCCTGAGTGACTGCCCCCCATCCTCGGAGGCTTGCGGCCTTCGAGGAGGTGAGCACTTTGCAGCCACCACAGAAGAGACACCCTGGCCCTGGGGGATCAGCCGATGCATCTGAAGATGCGATCCGGACCACTTGTCCAACAGATCCCACTGAAAGATTCTCGCATGGAACCTGCCGAAGGGAATGGCTTCGTATGACGCCACCATCTTTCCCAGGACTCGCGTGCAGTGATGCACCGATACCTGTTTCGGTTTTAGGAGGTCTCTGACCAGAGTCACGAGCTCTTGAGCCTTCTCCGCCGGGAGAAACACCTTCTTCTGGCCTGTGTCCAGAATCATGCCCATGAAAGGCAGACGCGTCGTAGGGATCAGCTGCGACTTTGGAATATTCAGGATCCACCCGTGTTGTTGCAACACTTCCTGAGAGTGTGCTAAGCCGATCAGCAACTGCTCCCTGGACCTCGCCTTTATGAGGAGATTGTCCAAGTATGGGATAATTGTAACTCCTTGCTTTCGAAGGAGTACCATCATCTCCGCCATTACCTTGGTAAATATTCTCGGTGCCGTGGACAGGCCAAACGACAACGTCTGGAATTGGTAATGACAGTCCTGTACCACAAACCTGAGGTACTCCTGATGAGGTGGATAAATGGGGACATGCAAGTAAGCATCCTTGATGTCCAGCGACACCATAAAATCCCCCTCTTCCAGGCTTGCAATGACCGCTCTGTGCGATTCCATTTTGAACTTGAATTTCTTCAGATAAATGTTCAGGGATTTTAAATTCAAAATGAGTCTGACCGAACCGTCCGGGTTCGGCACCACAACCATTGTGGAATAGTAGTCCCATCCCTGTTGAAGAAGGGGAACCTTCACCACCACCTGCTGGAGATATAACTTGTGAATTGCCGCCAACACTACCTCCCTTTCCATGGGAGAAGCAGGCAGGGACGATTTTAGGTAACGGTGAGGGGGCGTCACTTCGAATTCCAGCTTGTATCCCTGAGACACAATTTGTATAGCCCAAGGATCCACCCGTGAGCGAACCCACTGGTGGCTGAAATTTCGGAGACGTGCCCCCACCGCTCCTGACTCCGCCTTTGGAGCCCCAGCGTCACGCGGTGGATTTAGTGGAGGCTTTTTTTGAATGAAAGAACTGCATTTGGTAATACGGTGCTTTGGCTGTGAGGGAACATATGGCAAAAAATTTGACTTCCCAGCTGTTGCTGTGGAAACCAGGTCCGAGAGACCGTCCCCAAACAATTCCTCACCCTTGTAAGGTAAAACCTCCATGTGTTTTTTAGAGTCGGCATCACCAGTCCACTGCCGAGTCCACAGGACCCTTCTGGCAGAAATCGACATTGCGTTTACTCTAGAGCCCAGTAGGCAAATATCCCTCTGGGCATCCCTCATATATAAGACAGTGTCTTTGATATGTCCCAGGGTCAGTAAAATAGTCTCCCTGTCCAGGGTATCTATCCCCTCAGACAGAGTATCTGTCCATGCTGCTACAGCACTACACATCCAGGCCGAAGCAGTTGCTGGCCTCAGTAGAGTACCAGAATGTGTATAAACAGACTTCAGGATACCTTCCTGCTTTCTATCCGCAGGATCCTTTAGGGCGGCCGTATCCTGTGACGGCAGGGCCACCTTCTTAGATAAGCGTGTCAGAGCTTTATCTACCCTAGGGGAGGATTCCCAGCGTTATCTGTCCGTTGGTGGGAAAGGGTAAGCCATAATCAATCTTTTGGAAATTACTACTTTCCTATCAGGGGAATACCACGCTTTTTCACATAATTCATTTAATTCATGTGAAGGGGGAAAAGTCACTTCTTGCTTTTTCTCCCCATACATATAAACCCTCTTGTCAGGGACAGGGTTTTCCTCTGATATGTGCAATACATCCTTCATCCCTATAATCATGTATCGGATGGCTTTAGTCAATTTAGGCTGCAACTTAGCATCATCGTCATCGACACTGGAGTCAGAATCCGTGTCGATATCTGTGTCAACAATCTAGGATAGCGGGCGCTTTTGAGACCCTGACGGCCTCTGAGCTGTAGGATCAGACATGGGCTGAAACCCTGACTGTCCCACGGCTTCAGCTTTATACAACCTCTTATGCAAGGAGCTTACGTTATCATTTAACACCTTCCACATATCCATCCAATCAGCTGTCGGCGCCGACCCCACATTCATCTGCACTTGTTCTGCCTCCACGTATCCTTTCTCGTCAAACATGTTGACACAAACGTACCGACACTGCACACACCCAGGGAATGCTCACTTTAGGACAGGACCCCCACAAAGGCCTTTTGGGGACACAGAGAGAGAGTATGCCAGCACACACCCCAGCGCTATATAACCCCAGGGATTACACAGTAATTTAGTGTTTACCCAGTAGCTGCTGTTTATGACAATTTGCGCCTAAATTTATGTGCCCCCCCTCTCTTTTTACCCTTTTTCTACCTGGATACTGCAGGGGAGAGCCTGGGGAGCTTCCTCTCAGCGGAGCTGTGGAGAGAAAATGGCGCTGGTGAGTGCTGAGGAAGAAGGCCCCGCCCCCTCAGCAGCGGGCTTCTGTCCCGGGTCTGTGTAAATAAAATGGCGGGGGCTCGTACATATATACAGTGCCCGGCTGTATATATGTGTCTTTTTGCCAAGAGGTATCCTAATTGCTGCCCAGGGCGCCCCCCCTGCGCCCTGCACCCTACAGTGACCAGAGTGTGTGGGTAGTGTGGGCGCTGCAGTGCTGTGCGCTACCTCATGTGAAGACAGGAGTCTTCTGCCACTGATTTCGATGTCTTCTTGCTTCTGCCGGCTTCTGACTTCTGGCTCTGCGAGGGGGACGGCGGCGCGGCTCCGGGAACGTACGACCAAGGTTAGGTACCTGTGTTCGATCCCTCTGGAGCTAATGGTGTCCAGTAGCCTAAGAAGCGCAACCTAGCCGCAGTTAGTAGGTTTGCTTCTCTCCCCTCAGTCCGACGTAGCAGAGAGTCTGTTGCCAGCAAAAGCTCTCTGAAAATAAAAAAAACCTAATAAATACTTTCTTATTAGCAAGCTCAGGAGAGCTTACTAAAAGCACCCAGCTCTGGCCGGGCACAGATTCTAACTGAGGTCTGGAGGAGGGGCATAGATGGAGGAGCCAGTGCACACCAGTAGTACTAATTCTTTCTTAGAGTGCCCAGTCTCCTGCGGAGCCCATCTGTTCCCCATGGTCTTTACGGAGTCCCCAGCATCCACTAGGACGGTAAGAGAAAATTTGATTTACCGGCGGTAGCTGTGGAAACCAGGTCCGTCAGCCCATCCCCAAACAATACGTCTCCCTTATAGGGTAGGACTTCCATATGTTTTTTGGAATCCGCATCACCCGTCCATTGGCGAGTCCATAAGGATCGTCTCGCTGAGATAGACATGGCATTGGCCCTAGAAGCTAGCAATCCAATATCCCTTTGAGCATCTCTCATAAATAAGACTGCGTCTTTAATATGGGCTAGAATTAACAATATAGTATCTCTATCCATGGTATCAAATTCAGCCGTCAGATCATCTGTCCATGCTGAAATTGCGCTACATACCCATGCCGACGCAATAGTCGGTCTTAGCACAGCTCCAGTATGCGAATAAAATAAGAATTTACTTACCGATAATTCTATTTCTCGTAGTCCGTAGTGGATGCTGGGACTCCGTAAGGACCATGGGGATTAGCGGCTCCGCAGGAGACAGGGCACAAAAAGTAAAAGCTTTTGGACTAGCTGGTGTGCACTGGCTCCTCCCCCTATGACCCTCCTCCAAGCCTCAGTTAGGATACTGTGCCCGGACGAGCGTACACAATAAGGAAGGATCTTGAATCCCGGGTAAGACTCATACCAGCCCACCAATCACACTGTACAACCTGTGATCTGAACCCAGTTAACAGCATGATAACAGAGGAGCCTCTGCAAAGATGGCTCTCAACAATAAAAACCCGATTTTTGTAACAATAACTATGTACAAGTATTGCAGACAATCCGCACTTGGGATGGGCGCCCAGCATCCACTACGGACTACGAGAAATAGAATTATCGGTAAGTAAATTCTTATTTTCTCTGACGTCCTAAGTGGATGCTGGGACTCCGTAAGGACCATGGGGATTATACCAAAGCTCCCAAACGGGCGGGAGAGTGCGGATGACTCTGCAGCACCGAATGAGAGAACTCCAGGTCCTCCTCAGCCAGGGTATCAAATTTGTAAAATTTTGCAAACGTGTTTGCCCCTGACCAAGTAGCTGCTCGGCAAAGTTGTAAAGCCGAGACCCCTCGGGCAGCCGCCCAAGATGAGCCCACCTTCCTTGTGGAGTGGGCATTTACAGATTTTGGCTGTGGCAGGCCTGCCACAGAATGTGCAAGCTGAATTGTACTACAAATCCAACGAGCAATCGTCTGCTTAGAAGCAGGAGCACCCAGCTTGTTGGGTGCATATAGTATAAACAGCGAGTCAGACTTTCTGACTCCAGCCGTCCTTGAAATATATATTTTCAGGACTCTGACAACGTTTAGCAACATGGAGTCCTCCAAGTCCCTAGTAGCCGCAGGCACCACAATAGGTTGGTTCAGGTGAAACGCTGACACCACCTTAGGGAGAAACTGGGGACGGGTTCGCAGTTCTGCCCTGTCCGAATGGAAAATCAGATATGGGCTTTTGTAAGATAAAGCCGCCAATTCTGACACTTGCCTGGCCGAGGCCAGGGCCAGCAGCATGGTCACTTTCCATGTGAGATATTTCAAATCCACAGATTTGAGCGGTTCAAACCAATGTGATTTGAGGAATCTCAGAACTACATTGAGATCCCACGGTGCCACTGGAGGCACAAAAGGGGGCTGTATATGCAGTACTCCCTTGACAAACGTCTGGACTTCAGGAACTGAAGCCAATTCTTTCTGGAAGAAAATCGACAGGGCCGAAATTTGAACCTTAATGGACCCCAATTTGAGGCCCATAGACACTCCTGTTTGCAGGAAATGCAGGAATCGACCCAGTTGAAATTCCTCCGTCGGGGCCCTCCTGGCCTCACACCACGCAACATATTTTCGCCAAATATGGTGATAATGTTGTGCGGTCACCTCCTTCCTGGCTTTGATCAGGGTAGGGATGACTTCCTCCGGAATGCCTTTATCCTTCAGGATCCGGCGTTCAACCGCCATGCCGTCAAACGCAGCCGCGGTAAGTCTTGGAACAGACAGGGTCTTTGCTGAAGCAGGTCATTTCTTAACGGCAGAGGCCACGGGTCCTCTGTGAGCATCTCTTGAAGTTCCGGGTACCAAGTCCTTCTTGGCCAATCCGGAGCCACGAGTATAGTTCTTACTCCTCTCCGTCTTATAATTCTCAGTACCTTGGGTATGAGAGGCAGAGGAGGGAACACATACACTGACTGGAACACCCAAGGTGTTACCAGAGCGTCCACAGCTATTGCCTGAGGGTCCCTTGACCTGGCGCAATACCTGTCTAGTTTTTTGTTGAGGCGGGACGCCATCATGTCCACCTTTTGGTTTTTCCCAACGGTTCACAATCATGTGGAAGACTTCCGGATGAAGTCCCCACTCTCCCGGGTGGAGGTCGTGCCTGCTGAGGAAGTCTGCTTCCCAGTTGTCCACTCCCGGAATGAACACTGCTGACAGTGCTATCACATGATTTTCCGCCCAGCGAAGAATCCTTGCAGCTTCCGCCATTGCCCTCCTGCTTCTTGTGCCGCCCTGCCTGTTTATGTGGGCGACTGCTGTGATGTTGTCCGACTGGATCAACACCGGCTGCCCTTGAAGCAGAGGTCTTGCTAGGCTTAGAGCATTGTAAATTGCCCTTAGCTCCAGTATATTTATGTGAAGTGAAGTCTCCAGGCTTGACCACACTCCCTGGAAATTTCTTCCCTGTGTGACTGCTCCCCAGCCTCTCAGGCTGGCATCCGTGGTCACCAGGACCCAGTCCTGAATGCCGAATCTGCGGCCCTCTAGAAGATGAGCACTCTGCAACCACAACAGAAGAGACACCCTTGTCCTCGGAGACAGGGTTATCCGCTGATGCATCTGAAGATGCGATCCGGACCATTTGTCCAGCAGATCCCACTGAAAAGTTCTTGCGTGGAATCTGCCGAATGGAATCGCTTCGTAAGAAGCCACCATTTTCCCCAGGACCCTTGTGCATTGATGCACTGACACTTGGCCTGGTTTTAGGAGGTTCCTGACAAGCTCGGATAACTCCCTGGCTTTCTCCTCCGGGAGAAACACTTTTTTCTGGACTGTGTCCAGAATCATCCCTAGGAACAGCAGACGTGTCGTCGGATTCAGCTGCGATTTTGGAATATTTAGAATCCATCCGTGCTGTCGTAGTACTACTTGAGATAGTGCTACTCCGACCTCTAACTGTTCTCTGGACCTTGCCCTTATCAGGAGATCGTCCAAGTAAGGGATAATTAAGACGCCTTTTCTTCGAAGAAGAATCATCATTTCGGCCATTACCTTGGTAAAGACCCGGGGTGCCGTGGACAATCCAAACGGCAGCGTTTGAAACTGATAGTGACAGTTCTGTACCACGAACCTGAGGTACCCTTGGTGAGAAGGGCAAATTGGGACATGGAGGTAAGCATCCTTGATGTCCAGAGACACCATATAGTCCCCTTCTTCCAGGCTCGCTATCACTGCTCTGAGTGACTCCATTTTGAATTTGAACCTTTGTATGTAAGTGTTCAAGGACTTCAGATTTAGAATAGGTCTCACCGAGCCGTCCGGCTTCGGTACCACAAACAGTGTGGAATAATACCCCTTTCCCTGTTGTAGGAGGGGTACTTTTATTATCACCTGCTGGGAATACAGCTTGTGAATGGCTTCCAATACCGCCTCCCTGTCGGAGGGAGACGTTGGTAAAGCAGACTTCAGGAACCGGCGAGGGGGAGACGTCTCGAATTCCAATCTGTACCCCTGAGATACTACCTACAGGATCCAGGGGTCCACTTGCGAGTGAGCCCACTGCGCGCTGAAACTCTTGAGACAAGGGGCTGCCCGCTGCAGTCTTTTCCCCCTTCCTCTACCCCGGGGCAGATATGAGTGGCCTTTTGCCCGCTTGCCCTTATGGGGACGAGAGGACTGAGGCTGAAAAGACGGTGTCTTTTTCTGCTGAGGGGTGACTTGGGGTAGAAAGGTGGATTTTCCAGCTGTTGCCGTGGCCACCAGGTCCGATAGACCGACCCCAAATAACTCCTCCCCTTTATACGGCAATACTTCCATGTGCCGTTTGGAATCCGCATCACCTGACCACTGTCGTGTCCATAAACTTCTTCTGGCAGAAATGGACAGCGCACTTACTCTTGATGCCAGAGTGCAAATATCCCTCTGTGCATCTGTCAAAGTCAGAAAAATATCTCTATGCACACTGCCATATTTGCACCTCACACTGGTCCGCGCTGCGCATGCGTGCGCTCTCCCGTGAAGGCGCATACCCGCAGTTGCGTGCACCCGCTGGTGCACGGTATGCGTATTTACGGTAAAGTTTATGTAATCGTAGCGTGCGACTCAATCGTTACATATTTTCATTAATAATGTATTTTGTAGATCATGGTCCCTTTGATAGATTCTGAAAGTTTGGTTAATATAGCATGTTCCTCTTTGTATTGTGCGAAGGGTCTAACAGGGGTCATACAGTGGTGTTTGATACCCATCGGAAGAGTATTTAAATAGCAATATTCCGGTGTTGGTTTGGAGCGGATTAATCGCTCGTGCGAATAGTTATGGACATAAGAAGTTATGTCCATTTATTATTATTTGTTCTTACTTAGTCATGCACCTGAACAGTTGGAGACAGGTATCAGTGGGTCTCAAATGGCTCTTTGACCTCAGAGATCCCCCAAACAATAGTTTGCATGTTGGGAGGGCCTCATATCTTCACATGCATAAGGTAAGCACAGGAATAGTAATTGAAGATCAATTGTACTCCAAATCAGTATCTTTCCCGCAGACGGAGTACAATAGCCTTTAATTACACTGAGCTTTGAGACTCAATGAGGAGGGCCAACACCTGTGTTTACGAATGGAAAAGGGTTTGTATCCAGGAGAATGAGGGCTGAGATGTCATTGTCTCAACTGAAAGTGGACATCATGAATATAGAACAAAGCCCAGAGAAAGGGTTCTGTTTTGTATTCGCCAAACAATAGCTCTCCAGAAGACAGGAATGTGTTGGTCATCACCCATTGTGTTGCATAACCAAGGCCACTGATACAAGACAGCCCACCTGTATGAATCAACCTATGACCTTTGTTATAATGCGAAGCCGAATTCCTGTGTCCAATGGACGATAAGATTGTAGGGACCATTGGATTGCATTGTGTGTGGAGCATAAAAGACGGGCCTGTGGCATCCAGCTTACACTTCTCTTCAAACGATTATCATTGCTGATAATCGGGAAGCTGGATGTCCAGAGGCGCTTGCGATCGTTTCCCCTTGTGCGTAAGTTTCTCTCCGTAATCATATTGTCTTACTGTGAGCCATTTCTCTCATATCTCTCTCTCTCCCTCTCTTCTCTTTCTCTCGTATTTTGCCTTGATTAGTATTGTATTGTATTGTATTTCTTGTATAGTTATTTGGTTAGGAAGTCTCTGTTATATTGTAGTGTAGCATTTGTACTATGATTCCTTTTTGCAAGTATATTAGTTATAATACATATAATAGGCTTTGGACCCTAAACAAGTATCTGTGTATTTTCTCATAGTGTTAAGTGTTCACAGAGCGTCGGTGACGCTCAAGCAGCTTTGTAGTTAATCAGGTTACACCAGGTTGCACTTACACATTGTCTCTACATAAAGGTATACTGTGTATCTCATTGTTAAAGGTATAGATATCAAGGTATAGCGTTGTGAGCGTCTGCGCCGCTGGTGATCTCCTCGTGGTCTCGAGCGTCTGCTACGCCATAGCGAATCATTACGTTAGTCAACAGCCAATAGCGTGCCTGCCTGTGATCTCTGGGCCGTGAGCGAACGTGACGCTTGAGCGTCTCGCCTACGGCTGAGCGATCGTTACGCAAGTAGCGTACCCTTACGGTACTTCTTAAGTAAACAGCGTACAGTGTTCTTAGACCTCATAAAGGGTTGTTTATACGATAAAAGAATCCAGCTTTATCACATCTCGCATATATAGAAATGCATCTTTTAAATGCTCTATAGTCAATAATATATTGTCCCTGTCCAGGGTATCAATATTTTCAGTCAGGGACTCCGACCAAGCCACCCCAGCACTGCACATCCAGGCTGAGGCGATTGCTGGTCGTAGTATAACACCAGTATGTGTGTATATACTTTTTAGGATATTTTCCAGCTTCCTATCAGCTGGCTCCTTGAGGGCGGCCGTATCAGGAGACGGTAACGCCACTTGTTTTGATAAGCGTGTGAGCGCTTTATCCACCCTATGGGGTGTTTCCCAACGCGCCCTAACCTCTGGCGGGAAAGGGCACAATGCCAATAATTTTTTAGAAATTAGCAGTTTTTTATCGGGGGAAACCCGCGCTTCATCACACACCTCATTTAATTCATCTGATTCAGGAAGAACTACGGGTAGTTTTTTCACACCCCACATAATACCCCTTTTTGTGGTACTTGTAGTATCAAAAATATGCAAAACCTCCTTCATTGCCGTGATCATGTAACGTGTGGCCCTACTGGAAAATACGTTTGTTTCTTCACCGTCGACACTGGAGTCAGTGTCCGTGTCTACCGACTGAGGTAATGGGCGCTTTAGAGCCCCTGACGGTGTTTGAGACGCCTGGACAGGCACTAGCTGATAAATTGGAATGCCACAATCAAAGTAATGAGTATAAGGAGAGAGATACTGTGGTCACAGAAAGGGTGAATAAATTTGAGCAAACAATATTAGAGACCAAGTACAGAAAATTCCAACGGGATGTTGAGGATTATAAAACCGATAGTGTCAGATCCTATAGAAAAAATAAAAATCAAAGAGATAAAGATTCTGTTAATGACAATTTTGAAGCAAGGAAACCTTTTTATTCTTCATTTGGGAGAAGAGATGAAAGAAAATATTCAGGAGATACCCCCAATTATGATCATAAAATGAAGAATAATTTTTCTAAACGCCCCATAGAACGGACAGAGTCCGACCGACTAATAAATAGAGAGCTAGAAGAAGATCGTTCCCCGGCTAGAAATAGAGAATTAGGAGCCAGGCCCAAGTCACATCCTGATGCCTCCAATTCGTCAAGTAATTTTTTAGAACAGCGAAAAAGGAGGTTCCAGGATCGAGACAGGGACTGGCAAAGAGAGAGAGCCAGAAAAAGGAGAAATGTCAGCTTCGAGGAAGAAGAGGGGGGAGGAAGGAAGTACACAAGAGATTAAAGTTAAAAAGGAAGCTGTCTCAGAAGAAAAATATATTCAATCTTTCTTCCAGACAACTAACCGATAATGAGATTGCAGTGTTGAATAAAGGCCTAAAATTTTCCCCATCAACACCACCTAATATATTTAATTTATTTGTGGAACTAAATCGGTTTGTCCGTAACTTATGTCGGAAGAAATACTTTGCTAAGCAGGCCCTGTTAAAAAATAGAGACACAGCATCACCTATAGTTCTTGATGGGGAAGACGAAGGGGCCCTAGAAATACTCACCGCTCTTTTGGGTGAGAACTCTGAGGATACTCCCTCGAAACCCCAAAAATTGTTCGACATCAACAAACTGAAAAACAAGTCAGAGTTCTATCCCATTAAAACAAAGGGTTCAAGCATAGAGAGCTTTTACAAAACAACACTAGAAGAATTCAAAAATCTGTGCTCAAAAACACAAAAGACACAGAAGACCGAAAATCTCAACAAGTGGGAGAAACAAGCGATCTACAGGCTAACAAAAGATAGCACAATAGTAATCAAACAAGCTGATAAAGGGGGGGGGGGGCTCATTATACAGGACAGGTCTGATTATATCCTTGAAGCCAACAGGCAATTAAATAACCACGACTTCTACCACACTTTACCAAGAGACCCGACCCCAGTTTTCTTAAGAGAACTTCACGACCTATTAAGTCAAGCTATGAGCAACAATCTGATCTCCAAGGAGGAATTTAATTTTTTGTTCTGTTCACACCCCACAGTTCCCATATACTACCATCTTCCCAAAATTCACAAGTCATGCACAGCACCCCCAGGTCGTCCCATCATTTCTGGTGTAGGTTCCCTCACTTCTAACCTTTCACATTATATTGATATTTCTTTACAGCCACGGGTCACCATGTTGAAATCCCACATTAAAGATACAACTCATTTTTTGAATATGATCAAAGACATTGAGTGGAGGGATTCCTACGGATTCCTCACACTCGATGTCCAAAGTTTATACACAAATATTCCACATGATTTAGGCATCAATGCAATAGCAAGAAGACTCACAGAGGATGGGGATCTCACCGACTTACATCAAAAATTTATTCTGGATTCCATATCATTTATACTTAGACACAATTATTTCACTTTTTTGGATACTTTTTATTTACAGGTGATGGGGACGGCCATGGGAACCAGGTTCGCGCCGAGTTACGCCAACCTCTACATGGGCGAGGTCGAAGACCAGCTCGTGTGGGGTGGCGACCTCGGCGCGGACCTGGTTCTCTATGGCCGTTACATAGATGATCTCTTTATAATTTGGAACGGGGATGCTGAATCAGCCTCAGCATTTGTTTCCCATCTCAATTCCAATTCTTTCAATTTAATTTTCACTCACACTTACCACCCCCACAATATTAATTTTCTGGACATCTCCTTGGAGATCAGAGGAAACAGAATCTCTACTACCAACTATATAAAAGAGGTGGGAACGGACGCTTATCTACACTTTAAAAGTGGACATTACATGCCCTGGAAAAAGAGCATCCCCAAAAGTCAATTCCTTCATCTTCGAAGGAATTGCTCTGACTTGACCACCTTCAATATACAAGCCAAATCAATGATGGAGGCATTCCTCAGCAGGGGTTACCCAAAATTACTCATTGAATCAGCATTAGGGGAAGTCAAACAACGAAAAAGAGAGGATTTACTAATACCCAAGAATAAAAATAAAGAGAAAACCATTAATATGGATGAGGTAGCATTCATCTCTACATTCAACAATTGTCATTTAGAGATTAGGAACATCATCTCAAAGAATTATGGGATTCTCAGACAGGATTCTCAGTTGTCCTCAATATTGCATCCAAAACCCAAATTTATTTTTCGGAAGAACAGGTCACTTAAAAACCTATTAGCTCCCAGCCACTTGAAAGTTATTAAAGTAAGCAATGAGAGTACAAGTGGAAGTAATAACTGGTTGAAAAACCATCAGGAGAAAATAAAAGGCTGCTACAAGTGTGGAAAAAACAATGTATAACTTGTAATTATATTTCTAACCGTACAAAAGTAATTAAGGTTGAGACATCAGAGAAACCATTTGAAATTGCCAGTTTTATAAACTGTGACACTCCCTATGTCATTTATCTGCTGACATGCGGATGCAATAAAAAATATATAGGACGCACAACCAGGCCACTTAAAACCCGGTTTTTAGAGCACAGGAGGAACATCCTAAATAAGATTCAGACACACAGTGTTCCCAAACATTATTGTGATGTACATGGTGGAGACCCAAAATGTTTAAAACTTGTGGGCCTAGAACACATAACCCATAGCACACGGGGGGGGTGATAGGTATAAAAGACTTTGCAGACAGGAGGTCTTCTGGATGTACCAGATGGACAGCATATTTCCAGAGGGCCTCAATGAGGCAGTAGAATTAAACACTGTGATTTGACTAGTGCTGTATATCTATTGTAACAATAAGTCATCATAGGAGTAAACTGTCACCGATATTATCTCTGTAATGAGAGATCATAAGTTATATATATTCCTCCAAGATGTGCGAGGACAAATCACACAAAATAAATATAATAAGTTCTCCTCCAAAACCCTGCCCCTTCCCACCCCCTCCCCTCCCTCCCCCTCTCATTTCCCACTCCCTTTCCCCCCAAAACCCCCCCCACCCCAAACCACCCTCTCAGGTAAAAAAACTTTAAAAAATTTTTTTTTTTTTTCAAAACTTAAAAATTAAAACCTACAAATTTAATAATGAGATAAAAGAATTTACCATTAATTCTCTCCACACCACCTCCCAATGGTGAGGTGGGGGGTATTTGACATTCTCCGCAAACTAATACTGATAAGATATTAGGAAACAGTAGGAATATATATCCAATAGGAACAATGCAACTCCTTGAAATATATGTTAAAGCTGGTAAAAGTTTTTGGAATAATGAAACAGTTTCTAAAAAAGTATAAACCTTCTTGTTTCCTCGATTGTCTATGCTTAATGTGTAAACTAGTTACAGTTATAATACCAATGGACGTATAAGTGTGAGAGACGATCAGAGAATCTGCCCAAAATCCATATCCAAAATCCTTTTAAACTACGATTGAAGAAACACACTTTTTGAATGAGCAAAGATTAGATGACACTGTCCTAATTTCCCTATATGTTTCTACAGTATCTACTCTCCTATATCAAGCCAATCCATGCTAAAACTACAAACTTACAACTACGATAATCAGTGAGAAGTTCCCATTATGTAGATTAATTACTTTTTTTAAAAATATCTTTATTTTGCTATCCTGTACAGTCTCAACTTCCGATATTCACCACCAGATTGTGAGGAAGAGATGTTTTGAGGTCTCAAGTATATTTAAACGGGGTCTTTAGAAGGAGAGCCCATTGTTTGTGAGTTACCATGCCAACAACTACGCCGCCCGGTCACGTGGACCCCGTCACATAGTAGCTTACTACGATTCCCAGAGGCAGCGGCGGCGGCGGATGTCACGTGACCGGAAGACACGGAGATAAGCTCCGTCCAGTGGAACGCAAATGCGCTCCATTGAGCCGTAAATACGATAAAAAGTCCTTCTGCACTAACTACGAACAAAAGATATGTTACTTATGTACTTAGATTAACTACTGATACAAACTTGTTAAGATATAAGGGGGAAATAAATATTTGTACCCAGACGAAAAGCCTCCGTGACCCGGAAGCATTACCTCAGGGGTTTATTAATAATTAACAAAACTCGTTTTTTTTATCAAATCCCTTCCAAAAAACAAAGTTTTCACAATTGAGTCTGTCCTTAGAATATATAAGAAACCCATAGAAGGGTCAGTATAAACGTTTTTTTGTATGTTTCAATATATTAGAAGGATTGAGTGAAACAGCTGTTTACTGTTTGCCAATTACCCATGGTATAAATATTTCACCAATGGCCTACCTAAGTCACCTTTGATAAAGCTGCAGTGCCTAGCAGTGAAACGCGTAAGGAGGAGGCTATTTGGGTCATTCATCACGCCAGTTTGACTGCCGCATCACATCCGGACCAAACACTGGACTTTATCACCTGTTGTTCGATTGAGGCAAATTTTCCCATACTGAGGAACACCATCTACCCCAATCCTGATAAAGAGGACACCGTGCTAAATGAGGATTCCCAAGTTGATTGATTTCTGACCAAAAAAACATCAGAGACATTCCTTAAGGGACTACACCTCTAGCGGTAATCGGGTAAAGTGCATTGGTGTGACTGCGCCGTCAGTCTGTCTTTATCTGCCAGAAATGTCCAGGTTACAAATTAGGAACGGATGTTAATGTGATAGACAGTCATTATGTTTTGACCCATATTTACTGATCTTAATTGTTTGTAAAATCGTGTGGATATTTATCCACTATCTTTTTAACAAAAAGGCCTATTTTATGTATTAAATGTCATATCAATTAACACTCAATCCTTCTTGTTAATTTTTAATTGTTTACAAACATTTCCACTAGCGCTGCTATTTTTGTTCTTGTGTGTTTTCAACTTTATGGGTGGGGTGTAACTTCCCCCACACGTCATAGCAGCAGCATTAGAAACACAGCACCTGTAAGCGCCCGATCCTCCATTTATTTGGTAACAATTACTAGCTGATTTGCCGGCTGTCTCATGTCGTCAACAGTCTTTTCCTTAAATAAGACCATCCAATCAGGTGTCGACTCCCTAGGAGGTGACATCACTATTACAGGCAATTGCTCCGCCTCCACACCATTTTCCTCCTCATACATGTCGACACACACGTACCGACACACAGCACACACACAGGGAATGCTCTGATAGAGGACAGGACCCCACAAGCCCTTTGGGGAGACAGAGGGAGAGTTTGCCAGCACACACCAAAGCGCTATAATATGTATAGGGACAACCTTATATAAGTGTTTCTCCCTTATAGCTGCTATGTAGTTTTTCTAGCCAAATTAGTGCCCCCCTCTCTTTTTTACCCCGTTTCTGTAGTGCAGGACTGCAGGGGAGAGTCAGGGAGACGTCCTTCCAGCGGAGCTGTGAGGGAAAATGGCGCTTGTGTGCTGAGGAGATAGGCTCCGCCCCCTTCTCGGCGGCCTTTTCTCCCGCTTTTTTAGGAAAAACTGGCAGGAGTTAAATACATCCATATAGCCCAGGAGCTATATGTGATGTATTTTTAGCCATATATAGTGTTTACATTGCGTCTCAGGGCACCCCCCCCCCCAGCGCCCTGCACCCTCAGTGACCGCAGTGTGAAGTGTGCTGAGAGCAATGGCGCACAGCTGCAGTGCTGTGGGCTACCTTTACTGAAGACAGCTGTCTTCTGCCGCCGATTTCCGGACCTCTTCTGTCTTCTGGCTCTGTAAGGGGGCCAGCGGCGCGGCTCCGGGACCCATCCATGGCTGGGCCTGTGATCGTCCCTCTGGAGCTAATGTCCAGTAGCCAAGAAGCCCAATCGCAGGTGAGTTCGCTTCTTCTCCCCTTAGTCCCTCGATGCAGTGAGCTTGTTGCCAGCAGGACTCACTGAAAATTAAAAAAAAACCTAAGTCTAAACTTTTACACTAAGCAGCTCAGGAGAGCCACCTAGTCTGCACCCTTCTCGGCCGGGCACAAAAATCTAACTGAGGCTTGGAGGAGGGTCATAGGGGGAGGAGCCAGTGCACACCAGCTAGTCCAAAAGCTTTTACTTTTTGTGCCCTGTCTCCTGCGGAGCCGCTAATCCCCATGGTCCTTACGGAGTCCCAGCATCCACTTAGGACGTCAGAGAAATAGACTTTAAAGTAGACTACTTTAAAGTAGTCTCCTGCCTGCGATCCGCAGGATCCTTGAGGGCCGCTGTGTCTGGAGACAGTAGCGCCACTTTCTTGGACAGGCGCGTTAAGGCCTTGTCCACATACCGACACCCCACACACACAGGGATTAACCTATATGGGGACAAAACCCCAACCAGGTCCTTAGGAGAGACAGAGAGTGTGTATGCCAGCACACACCCAGCTCCTAAATAACACCGGAAAAAATAAATGAACAGATAGCGCTTTTATATATATATATATATATATATATATATATATATATATCCAATTCCCACTCACTGCGTTACCAATGTGCCCCCCTCCTCTTTTTCCAGCCCGTGAAAGTGTTCAGCAGGGGAGAGACCGGGGAGCCAGCGTTTGAATTGCAGCTAACACTACATTCCGTTCTGGTGTAGAAGCTGGTAATGCCGACTTGAAAAATTGGCGCGGGGGCACCTCTTCGAATTCCAGTTTGTAACCCTGGGAAACTATTTCCAACACCCAAGGATTAAGGTCTGAGCTGACCCAGGCCTGGCTGAAAAGTTGAAGACGTGCCCCCACCGGTGCAGACCTATAAAGGGACAAAACCCCAACCAGGCCCTTAGGAGAGACAGAGAGAGAGTATGCCAGCACACACCCAGCGCTCAAATAACACCAGAAAAAATAAATGACCAGATAGCGCTTTTATATATATATATATATATACAATTCCCACTCACTGCGTTGCCAATGTGCCCCCCAGCAGGGGAGAGACCGGGGAGCCAGTATCCTCATGCAGCTTCTGTGGAGAAAATGGCGCTGGTTAGTGGTGAGGATCAAGCTCCGCCCACCCGACGGCGGGCTTCGGTCCCAGTGCAATTGTAATAAAATGGCGGAGGATCTGTGATTTACTGCCTCCGCAGCCTAATCCTACTCTTTGTGCATCAAACTTTGAGTATTATTGCTGCCCAGGGCGCCCCCCCGCCCCCCCTCCCCCCTGCACCCATCAGTGCTGCCTCTGTGTGTTGTGTCTGGGAGCAATGGCGCGCAGCGGTACCTCAAGAAGATCTGAAGTCTTCTGCCGCCTGAGATGTCTTCTATCTTCTCATACTCGCCCGGCTTCTATCTTCCAGCATCTGTGAGGAGGACGGCGGCGCGGCTGCGGGACGAACCCCAGGGCGAGACCTGTGTTCCGACTCCCTCTGGAGCTAATGGTGTCCAGTAGCCTAAGAAGCAGAGCCTGTCAGTTAAGTAGGTCTGCTTCTCTCCCCTCAGTCCCACGATGCAGGGAGCCTGTTGCCAGCAGTGCTCCCTGAAAATAAAAAACCTAACAAAATTTTTTTTCTACAGAAAACTCAGGAGAGCTCTCTGCAGTGCACCCATTCTCCTCTGGGCACAGAATCTAACTGGGGTCTGGAGGAGGGGCATAGAGGGAGGAGCCAGTGCCCACCCATAGGAAAAGTTCTTTTTAGGTGCCCATGTCTCCTGCGGAGCCCGTCTATAACCCATGGTCCTTACGGAGTCCCCAGCATCCTCTAGGATGTAAGAGAAAAAGGCTTTGTAGATGTTTACTACTGTATTGTCTTACTGACCTATAGTTTCCTACTGTATTGTCTTACTGACCTATAGTTTCCTTCTGTATTGTCTTACTGACCTATAGTTTCTTACTGTATTGTCTTACTGACCTATAGTTTCCTTCTGTATTGTCTTACTGACCTATAGTTTCCTACTGTATTGTCTTACTGACCTATAGTTTTCTACTGTATTGTCTTACTGACCTATAGTTTCCTACTGTATTGTCTTACTGACCTATAGTTTCCTTCTGTATTGTCTTACTGACCTATAGTTTCCTACTGTATTGTCTTACTGACCTATAGTTTCCTACTGTATTGTCTTACTGACCTATAGTTTTACTGTATTGTCTTACTGACCTATAGTTTCCTACTGTATTGTCTTACTGACCTATAGTTTCTTACTGTATTGTCTTACTGACCTATAGTTTCTTCTGTATTGTCTTACTGACCTATAGTTTCCTTCTGTATTGTCTTACTGACCTATAGTTTCCTTCTGTATTGTCTTACTGACCTATAGTTTCCTTTTGTATTGTCTTACTGACCAATAGTTTCCTTTTGTATTGTCTTACTGACCTACAGTTTCCTTTTGTATTGTCTTACTGACCTACAGTTTCCTTCTGTATTGTCTTACTGACCTATAGTTGCTTCTGTATTGTCTTACTGACCTATAGTTTCCTACTGTATTGTCTTACTGACCTATAGTTTGTTCTGCATTGTTTTACTGACCTATAGTTTCCTTCTACATTGTCTTACTGACCTATATAGTTTCCTACTGTATCACTGTCTTACTGACCTATAGTTTCCTGTCTTACTGACCTATAGTTTCCTACTGTATTGTCTTACTGACCTAAAGTTTCTTCTGTATTGTCTTACTGACCTATAGCTTCCTACTGTATCACTGTCTTACTGACCTATAGTTTCCTGTCTTACTGACCTATAGTTTCCTACTGTATTGTCTTACTAACCTAAAGTTTCTTCTGTATTGTCTTACTGACCTATAGTTTCCTACTGTATTGTCTTACTGACCTATTGTTTCTTCTGTATTGTCTTACTGACCTATTGTTTCTTCTGTATTGTCTTAGTGACCTATAGTTTCCTTCTACATTGTCTTACTGACCTATATAGTTTCCTACTGTATCACTGTCTTACTGACCTATAGTTTCCTGTCTTACTGACCTATAGTTTCCTACTGTATTGTCTTACTGACCTAAAGTTTCTTCTGTATTGTCTTACTGACCTATAATTTCCTACTGTATTGTCTTACTGACCTATTGTTTCTTCTGTATTGTCCTACTGACCTATAGTTTCTTACTGTATTGTCTTAGGGCCCTACACACTAAAAGATTATCTGTCCAATCTGGCTGATTGGAAAGAAAATCTGGCAATGTCTGAGAGCAAATGGCAATTTACTATTTGCTCTCAGAGATTGGAAAACAGACAAAAATGGACTTTCAGACAAATTGGTTACATTTGTTTCATTAAACCAATTTATCTGAAGTGTGTTTGTCCATTTTCTTGATTTTGGGAGCAAATGGTTGATTGTCATTTGCTCCCAGACATCGCCAGATTTTCTTTCCAATCAGCCAGATTGGACAGATAATCTTTAAGTGTGTAGGGCCCTTTACTGACCTATAGTTTCTGACTGTATTGTCTTACTGACCTATAGTTTCTGACTGTATTGTCTTACTGATGTCAGATTGTGTTCGGGCTGTGTCCCCAGAGGGGGCGCTAGTGGGTCAGTGGAGGTAGATGGGAGAAAACGAGGAGGCTGGATTACGTTCCTGCGCATGAGCGCAATGGTATTTTATTTGGCAGATGATATAATACAAATGGTAGCAGAAATAATAATAACAGATGAATAAAGTCAATCACTCAGTATGATAACTGAAAGTCTATGGCAATGGATGACAGATGACTTGAGAAAATAATATCCGGTAATAAATAAACAGAAGAACAAGTGTTTGTGAAATGGTTCTGGTTTGGAAACCAGTGCAGGTTTTAACACAGGAAACTTAGGCAGCAAGGTGGAAATGGCAAACCTGAGCAAAGGCAGGAGTCTGACTTCACAGTGCAGGTGATGAGGCACTGGCAGCAGCAAGCTGTGTCACAGGTGGAGGAATGAAACACACCTGGAGTCAGTCTTCAACTGCAGGCTGAAGCACACAAGGTGGTGATGAGTGTGAAGCCTTATTGCAGGTTGCAGGTATTGCTGGGCCTTGAAGTTCCACGGAGCTGTGCAGAGTAACCAGGAATACAAGTTCTTAAACAGAGAACCAGGAACACAGGAGGAACAGGAACAGATCCTTTCACATGGGTCGCTGGAGAGACACAAAGTCCAGGATGCCTGCAGACTGATCCTGCAGTCTCTTATGTACCCCATGGTGCACAGGGATTGGATGAGTGAAGGAAAGTGGGTGCGGCCAAGCACCGGATTGGCCGCAGTATACTGGCTGTTTGCAGACTGTCATGGCGGCGCCCACGCTGCGGCCTAGCAGGGACGCGGCGCGCTACACGCCCGCTGTCTCAGGAGTGCTCCCAGGCCCCTGATGATGTCCCATGGCAGGGGCATAGGTGACAGGCGACCGCAGGGAGCCAGGACGGAGTCCGCAGCGGCGGACGGATGTCAGCCTGGTAAGTCGATTCCTGACAGTACCCCCTCCTTTAGGGGTGGACACCGAACACCCACGTGGCTTGGAGGGATGAGTGCTGTGGAAGACACGGACCAACCTAGGAGCATGGACATCGGACGAATTCACCCAACTTCTCTCCTCTGGGCCATAACCGGACCAATCGACCAGGTACTGGAGACGTCCATACCGGCAACGGGAGTCCAGAATTTTGTTGATCTCGAATTCCACGCCCCGCTGAGTTCGAACCTTGGGACCTACTGGAAGAGTATTCTGAAAGCGGTTTAGGACTAGAGGTCTGAGGAGAGAAATATGAAAAGCGTTAGGTATACGAAGGGAAGATGGTAACTTTAATTTGTAGGCCACTGGGTTGATGACTCTTTCGACAGGGTAAGGACCAATGAAGCGTGGTGCAAACTTCATGGATGGGACCCTGAGACGGAGGTTACGGGTTGATAGCCAAACCTTGTCCCCAGGTTTCAAATGGGGAACCGCACGTCTCTTGCGGTCGGCAAAGACCTTGTACCGACTGGAGGCCTTTTTGAGGGAAACGTGAATTTTTCTCCAAACAGATGAAAACTGAGTCAGAGCAGTAGTGGCAGCAGGAACATCCATATGAGGGAGTTCTTGGAAATCAGGTACACGGGGATGTTGCCCATATACTGCAAAGAATGGTGTCGTTTCAGTGGCAGTATGGTATCGGAAGTTGTGGGCAAACTCGGCCCATGGGAGCAGATCGAACCAGTCATCCTGGGAAGATGAAACATATAATCTTAAAAAAGTCTCAAGTTCTTGATTGACCCTCTCTGTCTGCCCATTCGTCTGAGGATGGTATGAAGATGAAAACTTCAGTTTGACCTGCATGGCAGAACAGAGGGCCCTCCAAAACCTCACTACAAACTGTACCCCCCGGTCAGATATTATTTCTGAGGGTAAACCATGTAAGCGGAAAATCTCCCGTAGGAAGATTTGGGCAAGTTTTGGGGCAGAAGGGAGACCCTGGAGAGGAACAAAATGAGCCATCTTGGTGAATCTGTCCACTACAACCCAAATGGTATTATGTCCTTGAGAAGGAGGAAGGTCGGTGATAAAATCCATGGACAGGTGTGACCAGGGACGACTAGGGATAGACAGTGGTTGTAACTGACCTGCTGGAGACTGACGAGGAGTCTTGTGCTGCACACATTTAGGACAGGATGCCACGAAATCCTGGATGTCCATTTTCATCTTTGGCCACCAATATGTAGCAGAAAGGAACTTGAAGGTCTTCAGGACCCCAGGATGACCAGTGAACTTGGATTGATGGGCCCAAGATAGCAACTTGGGACGGAGATCTGGGGAAACAAAAGTCTTACCAGGAGGAGGAGCTGGGGAGACTTGAGATGCAGCGAAAACCACGGGACTCAGGATGGAATGTGGCACTGAGTCAGATGTTCCTTCTTCAGATTCCATGGATCGGGATAACGCGTCGGCTTTCACATTCTGCGAACCTGGGCGGAAATGAAGCTTGAAATTAAAACGTGAGAAAAACATAGCCCACCTGGACTGGCGAGGGTTAAGGCACTGAGCTGCCTTTAAATATAGCAGGTTTTTATGATCCGTGTAGATGTTAAACGGATGTTTGGCCCCTTCTAGGAGATATCTCCATTCCTCGAGAGCCAGCTTGATCGCCAGTAGTTCTTGATCTCCCACGGAATAGTTAGCTTCTGCAGGAAGAAACTTTCGAGAATAAAATCCACAAGGGTGGACTTTCCCATCGGATCCCTTCTGGGAGAGAACAGCTCCAACCCCAACTGTAGAGGCATCTACCTCCAACTCGAATGGTCTGTTGACATCTGGCTGAGACAGCACTGGAGCAGACATAAAGGCTAGCTTGATCTTCTGGAAGGCTGCCAAGGCTTCTTCTGACCAGTTGGAATGGTCTGCCCCTTTCCGAGTCAGGTTGGTAATAGGAGCGATGAGAGTGGAGAATCCTCGAATAAATTTTCTATAGTAGTTGGCGAAACCCAGGAATCGCTGGATAGACTTGAGAGAATTTGGAATGGACCAATTGGCAATAGCTTCCAATTTTGTCGGGTCCATCTGAAGATCCGATCCGGAAATTATATAACCCAGGAAGGGTATAGAGGGAACTTCAAAGGTGCATTTAGATAGTTTCCCGTAGAGCCGGTTCTCACGAAGACGTCGGAGAACTTCACAAACTTGTAGACGATGAGATGGAAGGTCTTGGGAGAAGATAAGGATATCATCTAAGTAAACAACGAGGTACTTATACAGGACATCACGAAAGATTTCGTTCACAAAGTGTTGGAACACTGCTGGAGCATTACTCAACCCAAATGGCATTACCAGGTATTCATAATGGCCATCTCGAGTGTTGAAAGCTGTCTTCCACTCGTCACCACTCCGGATTCTGATGAGATTATAGGCACCGCGGAGATCTAACTTAGTGAAGATGCGGGCTCCTTTAACTCTGTCAAATAATTCGGTAATGAGTGGTAATGGATAACTATTCTTGATGGTAATGTCATTGAGACCCCGATAGTCAATGCATGGACGCAGTCCTCCATCCTTCTTTTTAACAAAGAAGAAACCTGCACCAGCGGGTGATGATGACGGACGGATGAATCCCTTCTGAAGATTCTCTCTGATGTAATCACTCATCGCCTCAGTTTCAGGAACAGACAACGGGTAGGTGCGCCCCCTAGGTGGCTTCTTGCCAGGAAGGAGATCGATGGGACAATCCCATTCCCTATGGGGCGGCAGGATATCAGCAGCCTTTTCACAGAAGACGTCTGAGAAGTCTTGATAAGCTGCTGGGAGACTTGACTGTGTCTTTACTTCGGTAGACTTTATGGGACACACTTGGGCTAAGCAGGATTGATGACAATGTGAACCCCACGAGGTAAGCTGCAACGTTGACCAGTCAAACTGTGGATTATGTAGCTGGAGCCAGGGCATGCCCAAGACAATCTCCTGGGTGGCTTGAGGGATGACCAGGAACTTAATCAGTTCAGAATGGAGAAATCCAACTCCCAGAACCACTGGGGTAGTTTGATGAGAAATGTTCCCCTTGGAAATTCGACTACCATCCACAGCAGTAATGTACACTGGACAAGAAAGTTCACAGGTAGATAGGCAAAATTTATTTACCGCAGCTTGGGTGATAAAGTTTCCTGCAGCACCGCAGTCCACTAATGCTGACGCAGACTGGAGCCCAACTGGAGTCTCTAGCGTCACTGGAAGAATGAGGTCTTGTTGAGAAGGAGCTTGACTGAAAGATCCTAACTTGACTCCTCCCTTATAAGTCAGGATCTGGCGTTTTCCCGAACGCACCGTGCAGGAGTTAATCTGATGGCCCGCAGCAGCACAGTATAGGCAGAGTCTCTCACGTATTCTTCTTGCCCGCTCTTCAGGAGTTAGGCGGGACCTATTTATCTGCATAGGCTCGTCAGAAGAGGGAGACTGGAACTGTACAGAAGGTATGAACCTTGATCTGCATGGCTCACTCCGAGCGCGTTCATTATTGCGTTCGCGGATGCGAGAGTCCAACTTAATGCACAGGGAGATCAAATCAGACAGTTGAACAGGAATGTCACGGGTCGCCAGTTCATCCTTGATCCGATCTGAGAGTCCGTGCCTGAAAGCTGCTACCAGAGCTTGGTTGTTCCACTGAATCTCTGCAGCCAACGTCTGGAACTGGATGACATATTGTCCCATGCTTCGGGTACCTTGACGAAGTTGGATCAGGTCTGCCGAAGCTGATGTTGCACGACCAGGCTCGTCAAAGATCCGTCTGAAGGTTGACACGAAGTCTGTGTAGTTGTTAATCAGAGGGTCAGCACGTTCCCACAGAGGAGACACCCAACTCAGAGCAGATCCAGAGAGTAAGGAGATGATGTAGGCAACCTTGGATCTTGGCGTGGGGAAATTATGTGGCAATAACTCAAACTGTATTTCACATTGGTTGAGAAACCCGCGACATAACTTAGGACTGCCATCATACTTGCTCGGCACGGGCAGGTGCAGACGTGACACTGGAGCTGATGCAGCCGGCATAGAAGAACTCACAGTACTGGCAGGTGCTGGAGTAACAGGAACAGTAGGAGAGAGTACACTAGGCAGGGATTGCTGTAGTGTATCTAATCGGGAGGACATCCCTTGCAGAAATTGAAGCATCTGCTGCTGCGCAACCTCTTGACCATCCAGACGGGAGACCAGATTTTGCAAGGCCTCTGACCCCACACTCCGTCCACCATCCGAGTCCATCGATCCTGGACTTACTGTCAGATTGTGTTCGGGCTGTGTCCCCGGAGGGGGCGCTAGTGGGTCAGTGGAGGTAGATGGGAGAAAACGAGGAGGCTGGATTACGTTCCTGCGCATGAGCGCAATGGTATTTTATTTGGCAGATGATATAATACAAATGGTAGCAGAAATAATAATAACAGATGAATAAAGTCAATCACTCAGTATGATAACTGAAAGTCTATGGCAATGGATGACAGATGACTTGAGAAAATAATATCCGGTAATAAATAAACAGAAGAACAAGTGTTTGTGAAATGGTTCTGGTTTGGAAACCAGTGCAGGTTTTAAAACAGGAAACTTAGGCAGCAAGGTGGAAATGGCAAACCTGAGCAGAGGCAGGAGTCTGACTTCACAGTGCAGGTGATGAGGCACTGGCAGCAGCAAGCTGTGTCACAGGTGGAGGAATGAAACACACCTGGAGTCAGTCTTCAACTGCAGGCTGAAGCACACAAGGTGGTGATGAGTGTGAAGCCTTATTGCAGGTTGCAGGTATTGCTGGGCCTTGAAGTTCCACGGAGCTGTGCAGAGTAACCAGGAATACAAGTTCTTAAACAGAGAACCAGGAACACAGGAGGAACAGGAACAGATCCTTTCACATGGGTCGCTGGAGAGACACAAAGTCCAGGATGCCTGCAGACTGATCCTGCAGTCTCTTATGTACCCCATGGTGCACAGGGATTGGATGAGTGAAGGAAAGTGGGTGCGGCCAAGCACCGGATTGGCCGCAGTATACTGGCTGTTTGCAGACTGTCATGGCGGCGCCCACGCTGCGGCCTAGCAGGGACGCGGCGCGCTACACGCCCGCTGTCTCAGGAGTGCTCCCAGGCCCCTGATGATGTCCCATGGCAGGGGCATAGGTGACAGGCGACCGCAGGGAGCCAGGACGGAGTCCGCAGCGGCGGACGGATGTCAGCCTGGTAAGTCGATTCCTGACAACTGACCTATAGTTTCCTACTGTATTGTCTTACTGACCTATAGTTTTTTACTGTATGGTCTTACTGACGTATCGTGGCTTACTGTAGTCTTACTGGTCTATAGTTTCCTTATTTATTGTCTTGCTGACCTATAGTTTCTTCTGTAATGTCTTACTGACCTACAGTTTCCTACTGTAATGTCTTACTGACCTATAGTTTCTTCTGTATTGTCTTACTGACCTATAGTTTTTTCTGTATCGTTTTACTGACCTATAGTTTCTTCTGTATTGTCTTACTGACCTATAGTTTCCTTCTGTATTGTCTTACAGACCTATAGTTTCTTCTGTAATGTCTTACTGACCTATAGTTTATTCTGTATTGTCTTACTGACCTATAGTTTCTTCTGTATTGTCTTACTGACCTATAGTTTCCTTCTGTATTGTCTTACAGACCTATAGTTTCCTATATACATAGTTTTCCTGTCTATGTATGGTAGGTATGGAAGGGAGACCTACCATACATAGACAGTATATATAAGCCTCAGCCTCTCCCTTCTGAAAATGATAATGAATAAGGTGTATGTGTGGATACCATGCACATGTAACTGATTCTATTTACAGGAAACAATAGGGAGAGCCCACGGCTGTCTGGCAGTGTTCTAGATGGTAAAGTATTACACATATGAATATATTTCTTCTAAATAAAATATTTTTCACCCTGATTGATATAATACTGATAGTAAGACAATTCAGTCAATAGTAATCTTTCTTTTAAGTAAGTAAGATCCATATATATGAATTTTTAGTGAATAGTTATTATAGGTTATATTTTAATTGCAATTAAGTTAACAAGAGTGCTCCCAAAAAGGAAGTTTACTTCTTTCTTTCCGGACCGCTCTTCTATGCAGAAGGGAAATATCTGCTGTTTATTGAGAGATGCTCCCTGTAAGGAATTTACCACTTGCAGCTGAAATTGCAAAAGACCCCTCCCCTTGCATCAGGTAAATTAATGTCTCCTATGATTATGACTTCTCCCTTTAAAGCCATTTTAGTGATGTCCAACAATAGATTCCTGTCCAAATCCTGCCCCAGGCCACGTGGTCTAGAGATCACCCCAATGCGAATAATGTCCTTTTTCCCGGTTTCTGTGGTGACCAAAAGGGCCTCAGATTTGTCTTCAATATTTTGTATTAATTGAAGTAGCATTTATGCTTTTTTCCCACATACATTGCTACCCTTCCTCCTACACTGACCATTCTATCCTTCCTAAATAAATTGTATCCTGGTATAGCTATGTCCCAGTCATGATTCTCATTGCACTATGACTCTGTAATTGCCACAATATCCAGGTTATCCCTGGTCATTATCACAATTAGCTCTGGAATTTTGTCTCCTAATCTCCTAGCATTTGCACACATAGCTTTAAGAATTATGTCTGTGCATCTGTTATTAGTAGCCATGCCCAGACAGTACAAAATAAATGACAAGTTTAAAGTTGAAATTACCTGTTTGGTGATGTTGTTCAGTATTTGGTATTTGTTTTTTTAACTAATCAGGAATCACAAACTGTCCTTTACACCACGACTACACCTCACTAAATGAAAAGATATAGTAAACATGACCACAAATGGCCAAATAGGTCTACTATATACAAGGAGTTATTTAATACCTGCATCATCTAACAAAATGAAGGTTATTTAATAAATGGTTGCTAAACTGAGAAATTTAGATCCCATACAAATTACACACTACTACTTATATATGATCCCTAAAAACTTCTTCTTGTTACTTTTAATAACACTATAGTGATGTGTGTAATAACTCTCTTCATCTGATGTTTGTCATGGATAACCTTGTGTTATAAACACCCAACTGAGAACTGGGATGATGGCAGAGGATGGTGTAGAATAAGAGATTGCTGTAGTGACTGAGCAATGAGAATATGTTACTTCTGTAATAAGTGTTTATTACTCACCTGTGCTGATATCTGTAGGGATCTCCTCCTCCTTACACTGCTGATGACCCCTCACATACATCTCTTCTTCTCCCTCTGTATCTTCTGTCATCATATCAGTCACATACGTCTCTTCTTCTCCCTCTATATCTTCTGCCTTCATATCAGTCACATACGTCTCCTCTTCTCCCTCTATATCTTTTGCCTTTATATCAGTCACATATGTCTCTTCTTCTCCCTCTATATCTTCTGCCTTTATATCAGTCACATATGTCTCTTCTTCTTCCTCTATATCTTCTGCCTTTATATCAGTCACATATGTCTCTTCTTCTCTCCTTATATCTTCTGCCTTTATACAAGAAAGACGTTCTACCTAAATAACCCCAAAAAAGATGATTTTGTACTTACCGATAAATCCATTTCTCTGAATCCTCTAGGGGACACTGGAGTCTTATACAGTAGGGGTGTGAAGCTTGCAACCGGAGGTGTGGCACAATCTAAAATTAGCATTGTCTGCACAGCCAGCTCCTCCCCCTTCACATCCCTCCTCCCTCAGTTTGGAAAACGTGACTGAGAGAATAGGACATGATACTATAGCACTTGGCGAGGAACCAAACCGTACAACAAAGCAAACAGCATCCAAGAAACTCTTAACAGAAAAACCAACGCTGTTTGCACGAACTGTTTGAACAAGAACTTTGAACACAGCAGGTTGAGAGCACCGAGGCGGGCATCCAGTGTCCCCTAGAGGATTCAGAGAAATGGTGTCAAAGTCAGAAAAATATCACGATGCACACTACCATATTTGCACCTCATACAGGTCCGCGCTGCGCATGCGTGCGCTCTCCCGTGCGTGTGCATACCCGCTGTTGCGTGCACCCGCGGGCGCACGGTATGCGCATTTATGGTAGAGTTTCTGTGTGCCCAGCGTGCGACTCAATCGTTACATATTTTTAACATATAATGTATTTTATAGATTATGGTCCCTTTGATAGATTCTGAAAGTTTAGTTAATGTAGCATGTTCATGGACAGAGAGATCCCTCTTTGTTTGATACGAAGGGTCAGACATGGGTCATACAGTGGTGTTTAGTATCCATCGGAAGAGTATTTAATTAGCAATATTCCGGTGTTGGTTTGAAGCGGATTAATCGCTCGTGCGAATAGTTATGGACATAAGAAGTTTATGTCCATTTACTATTATTTGCACTTACTTAGTCATGCGGCGGGAAACCTAGTTTCCCACCCACCTGAGCAGTTGGAAATAGTCACAGCCCACCTGTATGAATCAACCTTTTGTTATAATGCGAAGACGAATTCCTGTGTCCAATGAACAATGAGATTGTAGGGACCATTGAATTGTATTGTGTGTGGGGCATAAATAGAATAGCCGATCATATCCAGCTCTATTCATTCTCTTCAACGGTTCTCATCACTGATAATCGGGAGCTGGATATTCAGAAAGGCGCATGCGATCATTCCCTTTGTGCGTAAGTTTTCTCCGCAATCATATTGTCTTTAAAGTTATTGTGAGCCATATCTCTCTCTATCTCCTCTTTCTATCTCATTTTCCCTTAAACGTAATTGTATTGTATTGTATTTCCTGTGTAGTTATCTGGTTAGTTAGTCTATGTTATATTGTAGTGTATGACTTGTATTGTATTATTCTTTTTGCAAGTATAACATTCATATAAGGCGTTAGACCCTAAGCCCGGTATCTGTGTATTTCTTATATCTCTAAGTATTCTCAGAGCGTCGGTGACGCTCAAACAGCTTTTAAGTTAATAAGGTTACACTGTGTTGCATTTACACCCTATCACTACACTAAGGTTTTACTGCATATTACATTGTTTATGGTTTAGATATAAAGGTTTAACATTGTGAGCGTCTGCGCCGCTGGTGATCTCCTCGTGATCCCGAGCGTCTGCTACGCTAATAGCGAACCATTACGTTAGTCGGCAGCCAATAGCGTGCCTGCCTGTGATCTCTTGGCCGTGAGCGAATGTGACGCTTGAGCGTCTCGACTACGGCTAAGCGATTGTTACGCAACGTGCGTACCCTTACGGTATTCCATACGTCAATAGCGTACAGTGTTCTTAGACCTCTTAAAGGGTTTTAAGTAAGATAAATATTTAGCTTTATCAATGGATTTATCGGTAAGTACCAAAATCCTCTTTTATCTTTCATCCACTAGGGGACACTGGAGTCTTATACAGTAGGGGACGTCCCAAAGTTATCCCCAAGGGAGGGAGTGCTGTCGATGGCCTGCAAAACTAAACGTCCGAACTTAGAATTTCCGGACGCCAAGGTATCAAACCTGTAAAAGTTTGCGAATGTGTGGGCTGAGACCACGTTGTCGCTCTGCAAAATTGAGTAGTGGAAGCACCTCGAATAGCCGCCCATGAGGCACCCACTGATCTGGTATTATGAGCACCAGTCTGAACCGGAAACTGCTTACCACAGGAAATATTAGCTTGCCGATTGGCAAAGCTATTCCATCTAAACAAAGACTGCCTAGATGCTGGCCAACCATTCTTTGGACCAAACCAATGGTCCGACCTTCTAAAGGACGACGTAACTTGTAGTATATTCGTAAGCTCGGACAACATCCAAAGACACGTCCCCATCTGCGAATCCCTGAAAGGATAGGACCACAATCGGTTGGTTTACCTGAAACCCCGAAACGACCTAAGGAAGGAAATCCGCTCATGTACGGAGTTTGGCCTTATCCTTCTGGAAAATTAACAAAGGACTCTAACCTGATAGGGCTCCTTACACCGAAACCCTTCCAGCCGAAGCCAAGGCAAGTAATAACGTGACCTTCCAAGAGAGATATTGCAGGTCTGTTCTTTCCAACGGCTCAAAAGATGGTGATCTCAAAAATTCCAACTACAAATCTAAGTCCCACTGCGCAGTGGGAGGACGGAAAGGAGGTTGTATCCTCAGAACCCCCTGTAAAAAGGTTTGAACCTCTTGTAAGGACGCTAACCGCTGTTGAAATAGGATGGAGAGAGACGAAACTTGAACCTTCAAGGAACCTAGTCTTAGTCCTTCATATAGACCAGCTGGAGTGAAAAGTAGAAGTCTGGGTAAGTGGACATTCGTCTAATTCTACCCATGTTCCTAACACCAGTCCATGTACTTCTTCTGATGTCTGCAGTCGTACATGGGTGTCACCGGCTTTCGAGCAGCGATCATCTTTAGGAATAGCCATTCTTGGTATACCTCTCACTCTTAAGATCCGGGTCTCAACAGCCACGCCATTAAACGTAGCCTGTTCAGGTCTGAGTGGAGGAACGGCCCCTGATATAGCCGGTCCTCCCTTCGAGGTAACCGCCAAGGGTCCTCCGCTAGTATCCCCCGTAAGTCCGAGTACCAACCTCTACGGGGCCAACTTGGTGCTATGAGAATTGCCCATACTCGCTCTCGTATTACCCCTTTTTGGAGGATTCGAGGTATGAGTGGGAAAGGCGGAAAAATGTAAACCCTTCTGTAACACCAAGGAAGTGTCAGCGTGTCCAGTTCTTCTGCTGCTGGATCTCTTGTCCTGGACACATACCTGGGCAGCTAATGATTTTGTCGAGACGCCATCAGGTCCACCTGAGGTAGACACCATCTACTCACATTCATGTCGAAGATCTGTGTAAACACCGCTCGCCTGGATGCAGTCCTGGCGACTGTGATAATCTGCTTTCCGGTTCACTGTTGACCACTGACTATATCTTTGGCTAAGAGAAGCGATTTGTAAACTGTTTCTCAGTTCGAGAATGGTTATGGGTAACCCGCTTTCCAGTAAAGTCCATTTGCCCTGAAAGTGATGGGTCTCTAGGACCGCTTCCCCAACCTCTGAGACTGGCATTTGTTCTGAGAATCCTCCAATCCTAAATTCAAAATTCTTGCCTGCTGCAAGGTTTTAGTGGAACGACCACCCAATTAAGGAGATCCGTATCTCTTGTGAAAATAAGATTTTACTTACCGATAAATCTATTTCTCGTAGTCCGTAGTGGATGCTGGGACTCCGTAAGGACCATGGGGAATAGCGGCTCCGCAGGAGACAGGGCACAATACTAAAAGCTTTAGGATCAGGTGGTGTGTACTGGCTCCTCCCCCTATGACCCTCCTCCAAGCCTCAGTTAGGATACTGTGCCCGGACAAGCGTGCATAATAAGGAAGGATATTGAATCCCGGGTAAGACTCATACCAGCCACACCAATCACACCGTACAACCTGTGATCTGAACCCAGTTAACAGTATGATAACAACGAAGGAGCCTCTGAAAGGATGGCTCACAACAAGAATAACCCGATTTTTGTAACAATAACTATGTACAAGTATTGCAGACAATCCGCACTTGGGATGGGCGCCCAGCATCCACTACGGACTACGAGAAATAGATTTATTGGTAAGTAGAATCTTATTTTCTCTGACGTCCTAGTGGATGCTGGGACTCTGTAAGGACCATGGGGATTATACCAAAGCTCCCAAACGGGCGGGAGAGTGCGGATGACTCTGCAGCACCGAATGAGAGAATTCCAGGTCCTCCTCAGCCAGGGTATCAAATTTGTAGAATTTAGCAAACGTGTTTGCCCCTGACCAAGTAACTGCTCGGCAAAGTTGCAAAGCCGAGACCCCTGGGGCAGCCGCCCAAGATGAGCCCACTTCCTTGTGGAATGGGCTTTAACAGATTTTGACTGTGGCAGGCCTGCCACAGAATGTGCAAGCTGAATTGTATTACAAATCCAGCGAGCAATCGTCTGCTTAGAAGCAGGAGCACCCATCTTGTTGGGTGCATACAGGCTAAACAGCGAGTCAGATTTTCTGACTCCAGTCGTCCTGGAAACATATATTTTCAGGGCCCTGACAACGTCAAGTAACTTGGGAGTCCTCCAAGTCCCTAGTAGCCGCAGGTACCACAATAGGTTGGTTCATGTGAAAAACAGAAACCACCTAAAGGAGAAATTGAGGACGAGTCCTCAATTTTGCCCTGTCAGAATGAAAAAATTTAGTAAGGGCTTTTATATGATAAAGCCGCCAATTCTGACAAACGCCTGGCTGAAGCCAGGGCTAACAGCATCGTCACCTTCCATGTGAGATATTTTATGTCCACAGTGGTGAGTGGTTCAAACCACTGTGACTTTTAGGAAACTCAAAACAACATTGAGATCCCAAGGTGCCACTGGAGGCACAAAAGGAGGCTGTATATGCAGTACCCCCTTTTACAAACGTCTGAACTTCAGGCACTGAAACCAGTTCTTTCTGGAAGAAATTCGACAGGGCCGAATTTTGAACCTTAATGGACCCTAATTTTAGGCCCATAGACAGTCCTGTTTGCAGGAAATGTAGGAAACGACCCAGTTGGAATTCCTCTGTAGGGGCCTTCTTGGCCTCGCACCACGCAACATATTTTCGCCAAATGCGGTGAAAATGTTTTGCAGTTACATCCTTCCTGGCTTCGACCAGGGTAGGGATGACTTCATCTGGAATGCCTTTTTCCTTCAGGATCCGGCGTTCAACCGCCATGCCGTCAAACGCAGCCGCGGTAAGTCTTGGAACAGACAAGGCCCCTGCTGGAGCAGGTCCTTTCTTAGAGGTAGAGGCCACGGGTCTTCCGTGAGCATCTCTTGAAGTTCCGGGCACCAAGTCCCTCTTGGCCAATCCGGAACCACGAGTATCGTTCTTACTCCTCTCCTTCTTATGATTCTCAGTACTTTTGGTATGAGAGGCATAGGAGGGAACATATACACTGACTGGTACACCCACGGTGTTACCAGAGCGTCCACCGCTATTGCCTGAGGGTCCCTTGACCTGGCGCAATATCTGTCTAATTTTGTTCAGGCGGGACGCCATCATGTCCACCTTTGGTTTTTTCCCAACGGTTTACAATCATGTGGAAAACTTCCCGATGAAGTCCCCACTCTCCCAGGTGGAGGACATGCCTGCTGAGGAAGACTGCTTCCCAGTTTTCCACTCCCGGAAAGAACACTGCTGAGAGTGTTATCACATGATTTTCCGCCCAGCGAAGAATCCTTGCCGTTTCTGCCATTGCCCTTCTGCTTCTTGTGCCGCCCTGTCTGTTTACGTGGGCGACTGCCGTGATGTTTTCCCACTGGATCAATACCGGCTGACCTTGAAGCAGAGGTCTTGCTAAGCTTAGAGCATTGTAAATTGCCCTTAGCTCCAGTATATTTATGTGGAGAGAAGTCTCCAGACTTGATCACACTCCCTGGAAATTTTTTCCTTGTGTGACTGCTCCCCAGCCTCTCAGGCTGGCATCCGTGGTCACCAGGACCCAGTCCTGAATGCCGAATCTGCGGCCCTTTCATAGATGAGCACTCTGCAGCCAACGCAGAAGAAACACCCTTGTCCTTGGAGACAGGGTTATCCGCTGATACATCTGAAGATGCGATCCGGACCAATTTTCCGGCAGATCCCACTGAAAGGTTCTTGCGTGAAATCTACCAAATGGGATCGCTTTGTAAGAAACCACCATTTTTCACAGGACTTTTCCTGGTTTTAGGAGGTTCCTGACTAGCTCGGATAACTCCCTGGCTTTCTTCTCCGGGAGAAACATCCTTTTCTGAACTGTGTCCAGAATCATCCCTAGGAACAGTAGACGCGTCGTCGGAAAAAGCTGCGATTTTGGAATATTTAGAATCCACTCGTGCTGTCGTAGAACTACTTGAGATAGTGCTACTCCGACCTCCAACTGTTCTCTGGACCTTGCCCTTATCAGGAAATCGTCCATATTTCTTTTAAGAAGAATCATCATTTCGGCCATTACCTTGGTAAAGACCCGGGGTGCCGTGGACAATCCAAGCGGCAGCGTCTGAACTGATAGTGACAGTTCTGTACCACGAACCTGAGGTACCCTTGGTGAGAAGGGCAAATTGGGACATGTAGGTAAGCATCCCTGATATCCAGTGACACCATATCGTCCCCTTCTTCCTGGTTCGCTATCACTGCTCTGAGTGATTCCATCTTGATTTGAACCTTTGTATGCAAGTGTTCAAATATTTCAGATTTCATCAAGCCATCTGGCTTCAGTAACACAATATAGTGTGGAATAATACCCCTTTCCTTGTTGTAGGAGGGGTACTTTGATTATCACCTGCTGGGAATACAGCATGTGAATTGTTTACAATACTGCCTCCGTGTCGGAGGGAGACGTTGGTAAAGCAGACTTCAGGAACTTGTGAGGGGGAGATGTCTCGAATTTCCAATGTACATCTGGGATACTACGTGTAGGATCCAGGAGTCCACTTGCGAGTGAGCCCACTGCGTGCTGAAACTCTTGAGATGACCCCCCACCGCACCTGAGTCCGCTTGTACGGCCCCAGCGTCATGCTGCGGACTTGGTAGAAGCTGTGGAGGGCTTCTGTTCCTGGGAATGGGCTGCCTGCTGCAGTCTTCTTCCCTTTCCTCTACCCCTGGGCAGATATGACTGGCCTTTTGCCCGCCTGCCCTTATGGGGGCGAAAGGACTGAGGCTGAAAAGACTGTGTCCTTTCTTGCTGAAATGTGACTTGGGGTAACAAAGGTGGATTTTCCAGCTGTTGCCATGGCCACCAGGTCCGATGGACCGCCCCTTTATACGGCAATACTTCCATGTGCCGTCTGGAATCTGCATCACCTGACCACTGTCGTGTCTGGCAGATATGGACATCACACTTACTCTTGATGCCAGAATGCAAATATCCCTCTGCGCATCTCGCATATATAGAAATGCATCCTTTAAATGCTCTATAGTCAATAAAATACTGTCCCTGTCAAGGGTATCAATATTTTCAGTCAGAGAATCCGACCAAGCCCCCCCAGCGCTGCACATCCAGGCTGAGGCGATTGCTGGTCGCAGTATAACACCAGTATGTGTATATATACGTTTTTAAGGATATTTTTCAGCCTTCTATCAGCTGGCTCCTTGAGGGCGGCCGTATCTGGAGACGGTAACGCCACTTGTTTTTATAAGCGTGTGAGCGCCTTATCCACCCTAAGGTGTGTTTCCCAACTCGCCCTAACTTCTGGCGGGAAAGGGTATACCGCCAATAATTTTCTATCGGAGGAAACCCACGTATCATCACACACTTCATTTAATTTATCTGATTCGGGAAAAACTACAGGTAGCTTCTTCACACCCTACATAATACCCTTATTTGTGGTACTTGTAGTATCAGAAATATGTAACACCTCCTTCATTGCCCTTAACATGTAACGTGTGGCCCTAAAGGAAAATACGTTTGTTTCTTCACCGTCGACACTGGAGTCAGTGTCCATGTCTGTGTCTGTGTCGACCGACTGAGGTAAATGGGCGTTTTAAAGCCCCTGACGGTGTCTGAGACGCATGGACAGGTACTAATTTGTTTGCCGGCCGTCTCATGTCGTCAACCGACCTTGCAGCGTGTTGACATTATCACGTAATTCCTAAATAAGCCATCCATTCCGGTGTCGACTCCCTAGAGAGTGACTCAATACAGGCAATTTCTCCGCCTCCTCACCAACATCGTCCTCCTACATGTCGACACACCCGTACCGACACACAGCACACACACAGGGAATGCTCTGATAGAGGACAGGACCCCACTAGCCCTTTGGGGAGACAGAGGGAGAGTTTGCCAGCACACACCAAAAACGCTATAATTATACAGGGACAACCCCTTATACAAGTGTTTTCCCTTATAGCATTTTCACATATGTAATTATATCGCCAAAAAAGTGCACCCCCTCTCTGTTTTAACCCTGTTTCTGTAGTGCAGTGCAGGGGAGAGCCTGGGAGCCTTCCTCACAGCGGAGCTGAGCAGGAAAATGGCGCTGTGTGCTGAGGAGAATAGGCCCCGCCCCATAAAACGGCGGGCTCTTCTCCCGGAGTTTGTGAGATCTGGCAGGGGTTAAATACATCCATATAGCCTCAAGGGCTATATGTGATGTATTTTAGCCATAAAAAAGGTATTATACATTGCTGCCCAGGGCGCCCCCCCCAGCGCCCTGCACCCTCAGTGACCGCTGGTGTGAAGTGTGCTGACAACAATGGCGCACAGCTGCAGTGCTGTGCGCTACCTTATGAAGACTGAAAGTCTTCTGCCGCCTGTTTCTGGACCTCTTCATCTTCGGCATCTGCAAGGGGGGTCAGCGGCGCGGCTCCGGGACCGGACTCCATGGCTGGGCCTGTGTTCGATCCCTCTGGAGCTAATGGTGTCCAGTAGCCTAAGAAGTCAATCCATCCTGCACGCAGGTGAGTTCACTTCTCTCCCCTAAGTCCCTCGTAGCAGTGAGCCTGTTGCCAGCAGGACTCACTGAAAATAAAAAACCTAAAAACTTTTTCTAAGCAGCTCTTTAGGAGAGCCACCTAGATTGCACCCTGCTCGGACGGGCACAAAAACCTAACTGAGGCTTGGAGGAGGGTCATAGGGGGAGGAGCCAGTACACACCACCTGATCCTAAAGCTTTTAGTATTGTGCCCTGTCTCCTGCGGAGCCGCTATTCCCCA
Organism: Pseudophryne corroboree; assembly: GCF_028390025.1. Taxonomy (NCBI): domain Eukaryota; kingdom Metazoa; phylum Chordata; class Amphibia; order Anura; family Myobatrachidae; genus Pseudophryne; species Pseudophryne corroboree. The sequence goes on along the minus strand of NW_026967522.1, from coordinate 87,334 downwards.
TGGTCCTTACGGAGTCCCAGCATCCACTAGGACGTCAGAGAAAATCGGATCTTTCGATGCAGGAGCTAATGTTACCCTGGTCCCTGAGCAGTAACGTTCATTGGGAATGGTCGTAAGTGAAGTCAGCTGTACTGGAGAGCCTTGAAAGACGTCACCATCATCCCGAGAAGTTGCACAGAGAGGTGCAGGGAGACAGTTGTGTCCTCAGTACCTGAGTCAATAGCCTCTATAGGTCCTGGATCTTATTCTCTGGTAAGAAAGCCCTCAATCTTACTGTGTCCAAGATGAGATATAGGAATGGAATCCGTTGCATTGGTCTGAGGTTAGGTTTCTGGAAATTCACCATCCACCCATGTTGAATGAGAAGTTGATAAGATGTCTGAGCATCCTTGATGAGCCGTTCTTGAGAGAAGGCTTTGATCAGGAGATCGTCTCAATCCTGCCACCATTACTGCCATGATCCTCGTAAAAGAGTCCTGGGGCTGATGATAGACCGAATGGTAGGACCCTTCATTTGGAAAGGATCCTGCACCAGTGCAAAGCTTGGTGGGGGGTCCAAATCGGGATATGCAGGAATGCATCCCTTATGTCCATGGATACCATTAACTCTCCTAGTTCCAAACCTGCAATAACTGACTGTTATTTTATGAGCGTCCTTTGAAGCCTGGCACAGATAAGCAGCTAATTCTCCAATATGCTCTGCTACTGAGAAACCTCCTCCATGCTACCTATTCACGCCCAGTCCATGTGACAAGGTGCTGGTACAAAAATTGCTTTTGATGCAGTGTGCGACCTGACATATCCTTTAAGGTGGTCACGCTAGGCCTAGGTGACATTGCCTTGTTTGAAAATGCCCAGTAGGCCATTTAACCATTACACTTTTTGATAAAGGATTCTTAAATTCAAACCTCCTTGGCACTTGAAAGCGTTTATCAGGCTGCTTCCAAGCATTCGTGTTATGCACACCAGTGCCTGCAGGAATGTACTGGTGTCTGAACGGAGAGGGATGCAAAACAAATGAACTCACAGACAGACTGGGGAATATGACATTACGTACACAGAAGGTGATAGTGTAACAAAATAAACACAAAGTGAACAGAGAAGCCCAGAGGCTAAGAAACTGGGTATCTCCCTAGTATTAGGAGTGCTCAGATGGAAAGAAGCAAGATGTTGTGTTTTAATACGTAGAGAACCCGAAATGCTGTTGCTAAGGGCAACAGCAAAACCCTAAAGGGGTACCAACGGGTGTGGCAGTAAACTCCTTGGTCAGAGATGGAATAATAGACACAAGGAGAGTCTCCACAATCCTAGTCCTCACTTGCAGTGCACTGGTTCAGCTTACTGCCACTAAACTGACACCAGAACACCTTGCACAGTGAGAAAGGATTTTGGCAGGCAAGTCTGAGAATACAGCCGCAAACTTGCTAAGTTCACAGAGTAGCAAAAGAACCCCAGCAAGTTAAACGACTGACTCCAGTCTTACTGCTAGGTCTGGATTGGCAGAGTGTAGTACCAAATCCCAAGGCCTATTTGCAGTAAGCAACAAACAAATACAAAGCTAAACAGTACTGGCTAACTTTCAGGAACTGACTAACCAACAAAGATTCAGCAGCATCTGCTTAACCTGAGAAGAGGCCTTATATAGCAGGTGCTGTCCACGCCCCACTTAGACCTCACAGACTGTGAGCACAAAAACCAGCATCGGATCCCCTGCCGTGCACAAAGCCTATAACCACTGCACAGCAAAAGACCCGAACCGGAGTATCAGCTGCGCTCAGGCCACTCCGCTAGCACTTGTCTCCCGGTTGCCATGACGACGTGGCAGCATAGAGGCAGGAGACCCTAACAATTCGCCATCTGAGTCTGGAGAGTTCTAGGAATAGGGAGCACTACTGGCAACGATTGTGGGATACGAATCAATCGAAAACTCTCTGTATCCTTAACTTCTTACTTCCTGAAGTTTAGGGTCTCTATATCCGCTTCTATAAGGGAATCTAAACTCCTGATCTAAGGCAGACTTAAGTATCTTGCCACTTTATCTATAATAAGACCCTCTTCCTCCTTCGTGTAAGATGAGGATGGTTCTCTTAATCGACTTGTTCGCATTTCTTTATGCTTGCGCAGGAGGGATTAATTTAAATCAGAAATTCCTCCATAGTCTTTGAGAATCCCTCAGTCCTTTCCGACTGCTGTTTGCGGGATTCTGACAATTCCTTTGAAATACCTGTTAGGGCTTGCTCCCATGACCTTGGCGGAGCCTTCCTCCCGTGCTGGACGCCCTTAACTAGACAGGCAACGCATACCCAGGAGCCGCTCACCCTTGCTCATCTTACTACATTTTGTGGAAACATAATAAGTCTTAGTGCTTTTGACATTTGAAGCCGTACCCCATAGAGCGCTCCTCAGGGCTTCCCCTGTTTATAATAGGAACAGAAAGACGGTAACGGGTGATGGGAGTAAAGGTACACTGGATCCCCCTAGCTGGACCTTTCTAAACACTACACACAAAACAAAAAATAACAATGTATAAAATAATATCACCAGCCTCACACACCCAACTGTATTTCAGTTCTGAGGTCAGGGTTGTGATCCAGTCGTTCCCATCATTTTATCGGGATCTTTTGTTTAGAAGTTCCTTGAAATCTAAAGCATAAAAATGCCTGTCAGAATCCATTGAAAATCCATTGCAGCAGAGTCCTAAATACAAATGTCCAGTAGAGGGAGTAGTTGCTCTATTATAATAACCCGTCCCTCTGCTCTGACCGGCCAGGAAGCCCGTCTATTCTAAAGGTAATAACGCCTGAGAGAGTCCTAAATACAAATGTCCAGTAGAGGGAGCAGTTGCTCTATTATAATAACCCGTCCCTCTGCTCTGACCGGCCAGGAAGCCCGTCTATTCTAAAGGTAATAACGCCTGAGAGAGTCCTAAATACAAATGTCCAGTAGAGGGAGCAGTTGTTCTATTATAATAACCCCTCCCTCTGCTCTGACCGCCCAGGGAGCCCGTCTATTCTAAAGGTAATAACGCCTGAGAGAGTCCTAAATACAAATGTCCAGTAGAGGGAGCAGTTGCTCTATTATAATAACCCCTCCCTCTGCTCTGACCGGCCAGGAAGCCTGTCTATTCTAATGGTAATAACGCCTGAGAGAGTCCTAAATACAAATGTCCAGTAGAGGGAGCAGTTGCTCTATTATAATAACCCCTCCCTCTGCTCTGACCGGCCAGGAAGCCTGTCTATTCTAAAGGTAATAACGCCTGAGAGAGTCCTAAATACAAATGTCCAGTAGAGGGAGCAGTTGCTCTATTATAATAACCCCTCCCTCTGCTCTGACCGGCCAGGGAGCCCGTCTATTCTAAAGGTAATAACGCCTGAGAGAGTCCTAAATACAAATGTCCAGTAGAGGGAGCAGTTGCTCTATTATAATAACCCCTCCCTCTGCTCTGACCGCCCAGGGAGCCCGTCTATTCTAAAGGTAATAACGCCTGAGAGAGTCCTAAATACAAATGTCCAGTAGAGGGAGCAGTTGCTCTATTATAATAACCCCTCCCTCTGCTCTGACCGGCCAGGAAGCCTGTCTATTCTAATGGTAATAACACCTGAGAGAGTCCTAAATACAAATGTCCAGTAGAGGGAGCAGTTGCTCTATTATAATAACCCCTCCCTCTGCTCTGACCGGCCAGGAAGCCCATCTATTCTAAAGGTAATAACGCCTGAGAGAGTCCTTTTGGCGCCTCTATTCATTTAAAAATGGCCGCCATTTATTTAATAAATATATATTACTAAGGCTCTCTGGGTCCTTCCTAGGGTCACTCTACCCCCTTAACGGCTGCCCCAGGCCGGACTTACTAGCAAAAGGATCAGTTTCTATTAATTTCCCCCTTTGTAGTCACCCTCAGCCCTCCGCTGGCGGCGGGAAGGGACGAGAGATCATCTGAGCGGGCGGTGGACGCACTTCCCAAGCGCCCGTAGTGTGTGTGATGCTGCTACTGACAGGCGCGCTGTGTCTCCCTCCGCTGGCGGTGGGAGAGAGCTAGAGACCATTTCAGCGTGCGGCGGGAGGTCAGTGCGCGTCCCCGCTGTATGTGAGGATGCCGCCGCTGACAGCCGCGATGCGTCTCCCTCCGATGTAGAGGGGGCGTGGGGGGGGGGGCTGACATGCAGCGGGAGTAGAAGCCGGCCAGGGAGTGTTTGAGCATTCGCTGTGTGTATAAAAGAAGTGGGGGCGGCGGGGGAGCTGCGCTGCTAGTCTGCCAGGACATAAGTTACAGGAAGCCTGGAGGCAGCAGCGTGCACACTGGCCAGATAATAATAATAATAATAATAATCATTTTTTAAACCTCAAGTTGTGGGAATTGGAAGGAGTCTGCTAATAGCCTCTGCCTTTCTATCTAAGGCCCATATTAACCACCAGTACTCACTGCCCATGGAAATGCTGACTCTGTGCTCCGGATTTTCCATAGAGAGATGCAGATCCCTTTATATGGGATCATTGTCTCTCTAATTCAAAGGCTTTTGTGCCCCTTTTCATTAGGTTGACGCAGCCTGAGTTTTCTGTAATGTTACCTCCTAGGCACAATTTTTCAAACTGAGGGAGGAGGGATGTGAAGGGGGAGGAGCCGGCTGTGCAGACAATGCTAATTTTAGATTGTGCCACACCTCCGGTTGCAAGCTTTAGACCCCTAGTGTATAAGACTCCAGTGTCCCCTAGTGGATGAAAGAGAAATACAATTTAAATTGAGGTGAAACAGTATAATATCATTGTATAAGACACATACAGCTTCTCTACACATTAGATCCAAGGATATTAAAAGAACTTAAAGAGGTGCTGGTAGCACCATTGACAGAATTATTCAACCAGTCATTAGCTACAGGAGAAATTGTAGTCCCACTGCACAAAAGTGGAAGCAAGGAAGAGGCAAACAACTACAGACCAGTGAGTCTTACATCAGTAGTAGGGAAATTGATGGAAACACTCTTAAAAGAAAGAGTTGTAGATTATCTCAAATCCGGCAATTTACTGGATCCCAAACAGCATGGATTCACTGGGGGAAGATCATGTCAAACAAATCTTATTGACTTTTTTGATTGTGTGACTAAAGTGATGGATAAAGGTGGAGCCATGGATATACCTTATCTAGACTTTAGTAAGGCTTTTGACACAGTCCACATCGCAGACTGCTAAATAAACTTGAAAGTTTGGGATTGGATATTAGGATTATTGAATGGATAAGATCTTGGTTACATGATAGAAAACAGAGAGTTGTGGTAAATGGAGTGCATTCACAGGAGGGAAATGTTACCAGTGGAGTACCCCAGGGATCTGTACTTGGACCAGTGCTTTTTAATATCTTTATTGGCGACATTGCAAATGGCATTAAAGGGAAAGTATGCCTTTTTGCAGATGACACAAAGGTATGCAACAGGGTAGACACACCAGGTGGGGCAAAACAAATGATTGAGGATCTAGGTAGACTAGAGGAATGGTCAAGAGTCTGGCAATTACAGTTTAATGCCAAAAAATGCAAAATCATGCACTTGGGTCTCAAAAATCCTAAAGCTAAATATAGTATTAATGGCACTATACTGGAAACTACTGAGGAGGAAAGGGATCTAGGAGTCACTATTTCAGGTGATATAAAGGCAGGTAAGCAATGTAACAAAGCAATGAGAAAGGCTAGTCAGATGCTTGGCTGCATTGGGAGAGGAATCAGTAACAGAAAGAAAGAAGTAATAATGCCACTGTATAGGTCATTGGTACGGCCTCATCTAGAATACTGTATTCAGTTCTGGAGGCCATATCTTCAAAAGGATATTAATACATTAGAAACTGTACAAAGGAGGGCAACTAAAATGGTGCATGGCCTACATCACAAAACATACCCAGAAAGACTAAGAAATCTCAATATGTATAGTTTGGAGCAGAGAAGGGAAAGGGGGGACATGATAGAAACTTTCAAATATATGAAGGCTTTTAACAAAGTCCAGGAGGGAAACATTCTCCAAATGAAGAGAAGCAATAGGACACGAGGACATGCACTGAGACTGGAGGGGGCGGGAGGTTCAGGGGAAATTTGCGGAAAAATTATTTCACAGAAAGGGTAGTGGACAAGTGGAATAGCCTCCCATCAGAGGTGGTAGAGGCTAAGACAGTAGAGCAATTTAAACATGCATGGGATGGACATAAGGATATCCTTACAAAGAAATAAGGATCAAATAAGGTTAGTGATAAAAAAAATAAAAAAATAAGGGGCAGACTAGATGGGCCAAGTGGTTCTTATCTGTCGACAAATTCTATGTTTCTATGTTTCTATAGTGACAGTCACTTTGGTATATTTGGGAGACCCTAAATCCCACCTACCTGATCCTCCTGTGGGGTTCTGTGATTCTCCTCTGTACAATACTGGGAATACAGAGGACGGGGACGTCTCACTGGGGTATATCTGTTACTGGGTCCATCTGTAGGAGACACACAGTGACTGAGTACAGTGTATATATGTGATTATCAGGTGATGTGTGTATATAGGGGCCCCCATACCTGCTCTTCCCTGTACAATACATGACAGTCTCCTCTTACCCAGTGATGTGAGGGGCCGGTGATTCTCCATCATCACGTCCTTGTACAGACCCCTGTGTTCCTCTATATACTCCTCCTCCTGCATGGAGACATAGACAGTGACATCCTGACATATTATAGGAACCAGACACACACAGTGATACAGTCATCCCCCAGACACATCCCCTGGTGTTACTGTATAATGTCCCATTCCCAGCAGTCACCTCTCCAGTCATCACCCAGACACATCCCCTAGTGTTACTGTATAATGTCCCATTCCCAGCAGTCACCTCTCCAGTCATCACCCAGACACATCCCCTGGTGTTACTGTATAATGCCCCATTCCCAGGAGTCACCTCTCCAGTCATCACCCAGACACATCCCCCAGTGTTACTGTATAATGTCCCATTCCCAGCAGTCACCTCTCCAGTCATCACCCAGACACATCCCCTGGTGTTACTGTATAATGTCCCATTCCCAGCAGTCACCTCCCCAGTCATCACCCAGACACGTCCCCTGGTGTTACTGTATAATGCCCCATTCCCAGCAGTCACCTCTCCAGTCATCACCCAGACACGTCCCCTGGTGTTACTGTATAATGCCCCATTCCCAGCAGTCACCTCTCCAGTCATCACCCAGACACATCCCCCGGTGTTACTGAATAATGCCCCATTCCCAGCAGCCACCTCTCCAGTCCTCACCCAGACACATCCCCTGGTGTTACTGTATAATGTCCCATTCCCAGCAGTCACCTCTCCAGTAATCACCCAGACACATCCCCCGGTGTTACTGTATAATGCCCCATTCCCAGCAGTCACCTCTCCAGTAATCACCCAGACACATCCCCCGGTGTTACTGTATAATGCCCCATTCCCAGCAGTCACCTCTCCAGTCATCACCCAGACACGTCCCCTGGTGTTACTGTATAATGCCCCATTCCCAGCAGTCACCTCTCCAGTCATCACCCAGACACATTCCCCGGTGTTACTGTATAATGTCCCCTTCCCAGCAGTCACCTCTCCAGTCATCACCCAGACACATCCCCCGGTGTTACTGTATAATGTTACATTCCCAGCAGTCACCTCTCCAGTCATCACCCAGACACGTCCCCTGGTGTTACTGTTTAATGTCCCATTCCAAGCAGTAACCTCTCCAGGCATCACCCAGACACATCCCCTGGTGTTACTGTATAATGCCCCATTCCCGGAAGTCACCTCTCCAGTCATCACCCAGACACATTACCCGGTGTTACTGTATAATGCTCCATTCCCGGCAGTCACCTCTCCAGTCATCACCCAGACAAGTCCCCTGGTGTTACTGTATAATGTCCCATTCCCAGCAGTCACCTCTCCAGTCATCACCCAGACACATCCCCCGGTGTTACTGTATAATGTCCCCTTCCCAGCAGTCACCTCTCCAGTCATCACCCAGACACATCCCCCGTTGTTACTGTATAATGCCCCATTCCCAGCAGTCACCTCTCCAGTCAGCAGTTGAATGATCTTGTTGGTGAGTTCCAGGATCTTCTTGTCATTGTGTCTCTCATGTGTCAGTGAGTGAGGTGGAGGCACCGTGATTGGGCTCTGGGTTCTACTCAGTCCTCCTGATACACGGGGATGGCTGCTGGGTGTCTCACACCCATTGGATGTCTTCTTCACTATTGTGTAATCCTGTGTAATGGTGGAGACATCAAATATCAATATATACACTCCCAGATCCCATCACCTCCCCAGTCATGTCCCTGTATTATTACTATAGATATAAGTGACGTCACTATGAAGCTGCAAGATCCCTTAACCTCCTCAGTCGTGTCCCTGTATTATTACTATAGATATAAGTGATGTCACTGTCAGGCTCCAAGACCCCCTCACCTCCCCATTCATGTCCCTGAATTATTACTAAAGATATAAGTGATGTCACTGTGACACTCCAAGATTCACTCACTTCCCCAGTCATGTCCCTGTTTTATTACTATAGACAAAAGTGACATCACTGTGACGCTCCCAAACCCCTCACCTACGCAGTTATGTCCCTGTATTAATACTATAGATATATGTGACGTCAAAGTGATGCTCCCAGATCCCTTCACCTCCCCAGTCATGTCCTTGTATGATTACTATAGATATAAGTGATGTCACTGTGACACTCCCAGATCACCTCACCTCCCCTGTCATGTCCATGTGTTATTACTATAGATATGTGACATCACTGCGTCACTACCAGATCCCCTTCCCTCCCCAGTCATGTCCCTGTATTTACTATAGATATGTGATGCTACTGTGACGATCCCAGATCCCCTCACCTGCCCAGTCACATCACTGTACTATTACTATAGATACAAGTGATGTCATTGTGATGCTCCCAGATCCCCTCACCTACCAAGTCATGTCCCTGAATTATTGCTAAAGATATAAGTGATGTCACTGTGACACTCCCAGATTCACTCACTTCCCCAGTCATGTCCCTGTTTTATTACTATAGACAAAAGTGACATCACTGTGACGCTCCCAAACCCCTCACCTCCGCAGTTGTGTCCCTGTATTAATACTATAGATATATGTGACGTCAAAGTGATGCTCCCAGATCCCTTCACCTCCCTAGTCATGTCCTTGTATTATTACTATAGATATAAGTGATGTCACTGTGACACTCCCAGATCACCTCACCTCCCCTGTCACGTCCATGTGTTATTACTATAGATATGTGACATCACTGCGTCGCTACCAGATCCCCTTCCCTCCCCAGTCATGTCCCTGTATTTACTATAGATATGTGATGCCACTGTGACGATCCCAGATCACCTCACCTCCCCAGTCATGCCCCTGTGTTATTGCTATAGATATGTGACATCACTGCGCCGCTCCCAGATCCCCCCACCTCCGTAGTCAAGTCCCTGTATTTACTATAGATATGTTACTTAACAGTAACGCTTTAAAATCCACTCACCTCCCCAGTTATGTCCCTGTATTATTACTATAGATGAGTGACGTCACTATGAATCTCCAAGATCCCATCACCTCCCAAGTCAAGTCCCTGTATTATTACTATAGATATACGTGATGTCACTGTAATGCTCCCAGATCCCCTCACCTCCCCAGTGACATCCCTGTATTATTACTATAGCTATGTGACCTCACTGTGATGCTCTGATTCCCTAACATCCCCAGTCATATTCCTGTATTATGACTATAGATATTAGAGATGTCACAGTGACGCACCCAGATCCCCTCACCTCCCCAGTCATGTCCCTGTATTATTACTATAGATATAAGGTCACAGTGATGCTTCCAGATCCTATCACCTCCCCAGTCATGTCCCTGTATTATTACTATAGATATAAGTGATGTCACTGTGACACTCCTAGATCCCCTCACCTCCCCAGTCATGTTCCTGTATTATTACTATAGATATAAGGTCACAGTGATGCTCCCAGATCCCCTCACCTCCCCAGTCATGTCCCTCTATTATTACTATAGATATAAGGCCACAGTGATGCTCCCTGATCCCCTCACCTTCCCAGTCATGTCCCTGTATTATCACTATAGATATAAGGTCACTGTGACGCTCCCAGATCCGCTCACCTCCCCAGTTATGTTCCTGTATCATTACTAAAGATATAAGGTCCCTGTGACACTCCCAGTTCCCCTTACCTCTCCAATCATGTCCCTGTATTATTACTATAGATATAAGTGATGTCACAGTGATGCTCCCAGATCCCCTCACCTCCCCAGTCATGTCCCTGTATTATTACTATAGATATAAAGTCACAGTGATGCTCCCAGATCCCCTCACCTCCCCAGTCATGTCCCTGTATTATTACTATAGATATAAGGTCACTTTGATGCTCTCAGATCCACTCAACTCCCCAGTCATATCCCTGTATTATTACTATAGATATAAGGTCACTGAGACGCTCCCAGATCCACTCACCTCCCCAGTCAGTAGGTAGATGATCTCCAGGGTGATATTTATTATCTTTTCAGTCCTGTGACTCCTGTCCTTGTCCATCCTTTGTGAATCAGAGAGAATACAGAACGTGTGATGTGTAATAAAGACTCCGTTCCCCACAGCTGGAGTTCCTTGGAATAAATATAATACATAAAACATATTGCACATGTAACATAGTAAATATAAAATAGAGTGGTCATTAAGTCTCCTATTTGCTCACAGCCACAGAGTCCTGGTCAGTGTCTCCAAGGTTCCGGTGACCCAGCCCCATAAGGCTGTACTGCATAGTGGGACTGATCTAGAATGTAGCGCTATTGTGGGTGGAGTCACAATGAGCTGATGTTCGGTACACCGCTCATGTGCAGGACCCGTACGGAGCATGTGCTCTATGTGTCCTGAGTTGTCAGACGAGTATGGCTGCAGCCATGAAGTGGTGTAAGGGTGAGAATTGGTTGTGAAGGGACAGGGTCTCCTGAGGGAAATTTCATGGCCTCATTCATGGAGCTGCGGCGTACAGTCTCCGTGACCTCAGGATTCACAGATCCAGCTGATGGTGTAGCAAAGGTGGCAGAAGACAGGCAAGGAGGTGGCAGAAGACAGGAGGTGGAAACGCGGCAGGAGACAGGCAGGGAAAAGGTTGCAGGAGACAGGCAGGGGAAAGGTTGCAGGAAACAGGCAGGGGAAAGGTTGCAGGAGACAGGCAAGGAGGTGGCAGGAGACAGGGAGGGGGTGGCAGGAGACAGGGGAAAGGCGGCAGGAGACCGGCCAGGGGGAGCAGGAGACAGGGAAAAGGCAACAGGCAGGGAAAAGGCGGCAGGAGACAGGCAGGTGGGCTGCAGGGTGGAGGTGGCAGGAGACAGGCAGGGGAAAGGCGGCAGGAGACAGACGGGGTAAAGGCAACAGGAGACAGGCAGGGGAAAGGCTGCAGGAGACAGGCAGGGGAAAGGCGGCAAGAGACAGGCAGGGGAAAGGCGGCAGGAGACAGGCAGGGGAAAGGCGGCAGGAGACATTATTTGTTCTCAGGAGATTGAATAATTTCTTAATCATTTGTAATAAAAGTTATATTTTACTCTTTGAGAATATCTCATTATTTCTTCACAAGAGTGCGCCCACAAAGAAGTCTACTTTCTTTCTCTTGTCACTGTGACACTCCCAGGTCCCCCTCACCTCCCCAGTCATGTCCCTGTATTATTACTATAGATATAAGGTCACAGTGATGCTCCCAGATCCCCTCACCTCCCCAGTCATGTCCCTGTATTATTACTATAGATATAAGTGACATCACTGTGACACTCCCAGATCCCCTCACCTCCCCAGTCATGTCCCTGTATTATTAATATAGATATAAGTGATGTCAAAGTGACACTCCCAGATCCCTTTACCTCCCCAGTCATGTACCTTTATTACTATAGATCTAAATGATGTCACTGTGACACTCCCAGGTGTGTGATATACATTTTCTTCATACTGCTTCAATTATCATCTGTTACACATGCCAGGGATATTATGGTCTCTGCTTTAATATATCCGAGAATTTGAGCAATATTTTCAATCCCCACAATTTCATATAATAAAATTAATAATAATAATAATAATAACAACGACACTAAAGGCTGCACCCCAGCATAAACATAATAACATGTCTTTATTAACAGGACACCACAGGTTGCTCCTCCAGTATAATAATAATAAAAGGACACCACAGGCTACTCCCCCTGTATAATAATAACAGGACACCACAAGCTGCTCCTCCTGTATAATAATAATAATTACAGGACACCACAAGCTGCTCCCTCTGTATAATAATAATAATAGTAGTAATAATAATAATAATAATAATAATAATAATAACAGGACACCACACACTGCTACTCCTGTATTGTAATAATAACAATAACAACAAGAGACAACAGGCTGCTCGCCCTGTATACAAATAATATCAGGACACCACAGGCTCTTCCACCTGTATAATAATAATAATAATAAAAATAGGACACCACAGGCTGCTCATCCTGTATAATAATAACAAGACACCACAGGCTGCTCCTGCTGTATAATAATAATAATATTAATATCAGGACACCACAGGCTGCTCCCCCTGTATAATAATAATAACAGGACACCACAGGCTGCTCCCCCTGTATAATAATAATAATAACAGGTCACTACAGGCTGCTCCCCCTGTATAGTAAGACGCCATTACCTGATCTCCACGAACACTGTGAGGCTGCACAAGTCGATGAAAACTCACTTCCTGCATGTGGAACGCACAGTCCGGAAGTAAGGTGGAACGCACAGGCAGGAAGTAGGGTATGATTGGCAACGGCTGCTACCTGGTTACTGGCCCCTCCCCTCCTCCACCCCGCCCAAAGCCCAGCACTCTGTAATGACTATTACCATACATGTCCTCAGTGGAAGAGGCCGGCGGCCATTTTCTTGTAGACCAGTCCGGCATCAGCAATAGGTTCCCTGTCCGTGCAGTGACGTCAGGAGCGGCGGCCATTTCCCCCTGGTCTGAGCTCCGCCTTCCTTCTATCATTCCCACAAGGCAGCAGGAGCAGAGAGCAGCCATTGCTGTGTCTGGCAGCAGGTAATGATATTATTATTATTATTCTATAGGCTGAGCAGCTCTGGTGTCAGGTTCTGTACTACAGGGGGAGCAGCCTCTGGTGCCTTGTTATAGTGCAGCTGGAGCAGCCTCTGGTGCTGCATTATCCCTGTACAGGTGGCTGACACTCTAGTGTCCTATTACTGTAAAACAGGTGTCGCAGACCCCGCCGTTACCGTAATACAGGTGGCGCAGACCCCGCCGTTACCGTAATACAGGTGGCGCAGACCCCGCTGTTACCGTAATACAGGAGGCGCAGACCCCACCGTTACCGTAATACAGGTGGAGCAGACCCCGCCGTTACCGTAATACAGGTGGTGCACACCCTGCCGTTACCGTAATACAGGTGGCGCAGACCCCACCGTTACCGTAATACAGGAGGCGCAGACCCCACCGTTACCGTAATACAGGTGGAGCAGACCCCACCGTTACCGTAATACAGGTGGCGCAGACTCCGCCATTACCATTATACAGGTGGCGCAGACCCCGCCGTTACCGTAATACAGGAGGCGCAGACCCCGCCGTTACCGTAATACAGGTGACGCAGACCCCCCCTCCCCCGTTACCGTAATACAGGTGACGCAGACCCCGCCGTTACCGTAATACAGGTAGCGCAGATCCCGCCGTTACCGTAATACAGGTGGCGCATGCCCCGCCGTTACCATAATACAGGTAGCGCAGACCCCGCCGTTACCATAATACAGATAGCGCAGACCCCCCCGTTACCGTAATACAGGCGGCGCAGACCCCACCGTTACCGTAATACAGGGGGCGCAGACCCCGCCGTTACCATAATACAGGTGGTGCAGACCCCACCGCTACCGTAACACAGGTGGCGCAGACCCCGCCGTTACCGTAATACAGGAGGCGCAGACCCCGGTGTTACCATAATACAGGTGGCGCAGACCCCGCCGTTACCGCTATTCTATACATATAATGGCATTATACTATACAGGGGAGCGCTATGTGTTGTCCTACTCTACAGGGGGAGCGAGCTGTGTTGCCCTTTTATACAGGGGGAGGTGCCTGTGGTGTCTTGTTACTATTATTATATAGGGTGAGCGGCATGTATTGTCTTTCTATACAGAAGGAGTGGCCTGTGTTGTCATAATATAAAGGGGTAGCATCCTGTGCTGTCATAGTATACAGGAGTAGCGGCCTGTGTTGTCATAATATACAGGGGTAGCATCGTGTGCTGTCATAGTATACAGGGGCAGTGACCTGTGTTGTCATAATATGCAGGGGGAGCTGCCTGTGTTGTCATAATATACAGGGGTAGCATCCTGTGATGTCATAGTACACAGGGGGAGCGGCCTGTGTTGACATAGTATACAGGAGGAGCGGCCTGTGTTGTCATAATATACAGGGGTAGCATCGTGTGCTGTCATAGTATACAGGGGCAGTGACCTGTGTTGTCATAATATGCAGGGGAAGCTGCCTGTGTTGTCATAATATACAGGGGTAGCATCCTGTGCTGTCATAGTATACAGGGGGAGCGGCCTGTGTTGACATAGTATACAGGGGGAACAGCCTGTGTTGTCATAGTATACAGGAGGAGTGGCCTGTGTTGACATAATATACAGGGGGAGTGGCATTTATTGTCATAATAGACAGGAGGAGTGGCCTGTGTTGTCATAATATACAGGGGTAGCATCCTGTGCTGTCATAGTATACAGGGGGAGCGGCCTGTGTTGACATAGTATACAGGGGGAACAGCCTGTGTTGTCATAGTATACAGGAGGAGCGGCCTGTGTTGACATAATATACAGGGGGAGCTGCCTGTGTTGACACAGTATACAGGGGGAAAAGCCTGTGTTTTCATAGCATGTCCAAACTGCGGCCCTCCAGCTGTTGAGAAACTACACATCCCAGCATGCTGTTAGGGTCTCCTGCCCTGTGCTGCCACGTCGTCATGGCAACCAGGAGACAAGTGCTAGTGGAGTAACCTGAGCGCAGCTGATACTCCGGTTCGGGTCTTTTGCTGTGCAGTGGTTATAGGCTCTGTGCACGGCAGGGGATCCGGTGCTGGTTTTTGTGCTCACAGTCTGTGAGGTCTGAGTGGGGCGTGGACAGCACCTGCTATATAAGGCCTCTTTTCAGGGTAAGCAGATGCTGCTGAATCTTTGTTGGTTAGTCAGTTCATGAAAGTTAGCCAGTACTGTGTAGCTTTGTATTTGTTTGTTGCTTACTGCAAATAGGCCTGGGGATTTGGTATTACACTCTGCCAATCCAGACCTAGCAGTAAGACTGGAGTCAGTCGTTTAGCTTGCTGGGGTTCTGTTACTACTCTGTGAACTTAGCAAGTTTGCGGCTGTATTCTAAGACTTGCCTGTCTAATCCTGTCTCACTGTGCTAGGTGTCAGGGGTCAGTTTAGTGGCAGTAAGCTAAAACCTGTGCACTGCAAGTGAGAATCAGGATTGTGGAGACTCTCCTTGTGTCTATCATTCCATCTCTGACCAAGGAGTTTACTGCCACACCCATTGGTAACCCTTTAGGGTTTTGCTGTTGCCCTTAGCAACAGCATTTCGGGTTCTCTACGTATTAAAACACAACATCTTGCTTTTTCCATCTGAGCAGTTCTAATACAAGGGAGATACACAGTTCCTTAACCTCTGGGCTTTTCTGTTCACTTTGTGTGTATTTTGTTACTCTATCACCTTCTGTGTACGTTATGTCATATTCCCCAGTTTGTCTGTGAGTCCATTTGTTTTGCATAACAGTTCAAACACCAGTACATTCCTGCAGACACTGGAGTGCATAACAGTTCTGACACCAGTACTTTCCTGCAGGCACTGGTGTGCATAACATATTCAGCAGCCTAATACTCCTGTTGAAATTTTGTGGGAATATGGAGCATACCCCTCAAAATACGTTGCAACAGGTGGTCGATCAGGTGCAGGTCCTGACTCGACAATTTAATTATTTGTCCATTAAAATGCACACCTCCCAGGCTGCTGGCGGAGCTCCCGCAGCAGCAGCACCTGCAGGGGTTAAGGAGCCGAAAGTAAATCTCCCGGATCTTTTTTCTGGAGATCGCTCGCAGTTCTTTTGTTTCAAGGAGAGCTGCAAGCTATACTTCCGGCTTAGGCCTCAGTCTTCTGGGTCGGAGATTCAGCGGGTGGGCATAGTGATTTCCTTGCTACAAGGAGACCCACAGGTCTGGGCATATGCGTTGCAGCCTGACTGTCCGTCGCTTAAAAGTGTTGATGCTTTTTTTACGGCACTGGGCATGTTGTATGATGACCCTGACAAGACGGCCTCAGCCGAGGCTCAGATTTCGATCCTTAAGCAAGGGCGAAGGCCAGTTGAGGTTTACTGTACGGAGTTTCGGAGGTTGGCCCATGATACCCAGTGGAATGACCCAGCCCTGAGACACCAGTACCGAAGAGGTCTTTCTAACCAGATAAAGGACCAACTGGTACAATATCCCTTGCCTGATAGCTTGGATCAGCTCATGCAGTTATCCATCCGGGTGGATAGACGGCTGAGAGAGCGTAGGCTTGAAAGGGAGACTGAGATTTCCTTCCTTCCCAAGGGAACCTCAGACTCTGAGGAATTTTCTGAGGAGCCTATGCAGATTGGGGCTACCCGCCTCTCCTCGCGTGAGAAGACGCGGAGGAGACAGCAGGGGTTGTGTTTGTACTGTGGGAATAAAGGTCATGTGGTAGTATCATGCCCAGAAAAGCCGGAAAACTTCAGGGCCTGAGGGTGATGGGAAATATCCTGTCAGGCCAGAAGTCAGAATTTCCCAAGAAGACTTTTATCATTCCGGTGACCTTGAAGATCCTCGGTCAAACTGTCAAGACCGAGGCCTTTGTGGACAGTGGGGACGACAGGGTTTTTATGGACCGCCAATTCGCCCTGAAACACTCTGTTCCCTTAGTACCCTTGGCATCGGAAATTGAGATTTGTGGGTTAAACGGGGAACCATTATCCCAAGGTAAAATTACCTCTTGCACTAGCCAGAGTTCTTTGTTTATTGGAGCCACACACTCTGAAAAATTGTCCTTTTATGTGACTGTCTGTACTTTTGCCCCATTGGTGTTGGGGTTACCCTGGTTAAGGGCCCACAATCCTCAATTTGACTGGGTCTCTGGGGAGATTCTTATTTGGGGTACTGATTGTTTCAGGAGTTGCTTGAGCCTTCCAATCAGGCTCTCGCAGCTAAGTTTGCCAGGATTGCCAGGGTGTTATGCAGATTTTGCGGACGTGTTCTCCAAAAAAGTTGCAGAGGTACTACCTCCCCATCGCCCCTATGACTGTGCCATTGATTTGTTGCCAAATGCTAAGCTTCCCAAGAGCAGGTTGTACTCCCTGTCACGTCCTGAGACTCAGGCTATGGCAGAGTACATTCAGGAGAACTTGGCTAAGGGATTTATCAGACCTTCACAGTCTCCAGTTGGGTCGGGGTTCTTCTTCGTGGGTAAAAAGGACGGTTCGTTGCGACCCTGAATCGACTTCAGGGAATTGAACCGTATCACGATTAAAAACTCATACCCACTGCCTCTCATTTCGGTCTTGTTTGACCAGCTTCGTACTGCCACCATTTTTTCTAAGATTGACCTACGCGGTGCGTACAATCTAATCCGAATAAGAGAGGGGGATGAATGGAAGACTGCCTTTAATACCCACTCAGGGCATTATGAATATTTGGTGATGCCTTTTGGGCTCTGTAATGCCCCTGCAGTCTTCCAGGATTTCATGAATGATGTGCTCAGGGAATATTTGGATAGATTCTTAGTTGTATACTTAGATGACATCCTAATCTTCTCCCATTCCCTGGAGGAACATCGGAAGCATGTACGCTTAGTCCTCCAGAAACTCAGAGACCACCGGCTTGGGGCGAAGCTGGAGAAGTGCGAATTTGAAGTTCAGCAAATCGCATTTCTAGGATATATTATCTCCCCAGAAGGTTTCCAAATGGAGGGTTCCAAGGTACAGGCAGTCCTGGATTGGGTGCAGCCCACTAGTTTGAAGGCGCTTCAGCGTTTCCTGGGCTTTGCAAATTTTTATAGACGATTTATCGCTGGATTTTCGTCTATAGTGGCGCCCTTGGTGGCACTCACTAAGAAAGGGGCGGATGTTGCTCACTGGTCTTGTGAGGCTAAAGCGGCTTTTGCCCGTCTCAAAAGGGCATTTGTTTCGGCCAAGGTGCTGCGACACCCAGATCCAGAGCGTCCTTTTGTGGTGGAGGTGGATGCCTCTGAGATGGGTATTGGGGCAGTGCTTTCTCAGATGGGAGTGTCTGATAATCGCCTTCATCCCTGTGCTTACTTTTCCCGTAAATTTTCGCCTGCCGAGATGAATTATGACGTGGGTAACCGGGAATTGTTGGCTATTAAGGATGCACTCGAGTAGTGGAGACACTGGCTAGAGGGGGCTAAGTTTGTGGTCTCAATTCTCACTGACCATAAGAATCTGGCATATTTAGAGTCAGCGAAGCGTCTCAATGCCAGGCAGGCACGATGGGCTTTGTTTTTTGCTCGCTTTAATTTTTTGATAACATATCGCCCTGGGTCAAAAAACATCAATGCTGATGCGCTCTCGCGGAGTTTTGCTCCAATCCAGGAGACCACCGAGGAGCCGTTGCCCATTGTTTCCCCATCATGTATTAAAGTGGGCATTACCCAGGACCTCTTATCATTAGTCCTTAGAGCACAGGAGCAGGCTCCTCCAGACCTTCCGGTAGGTCTTTTGTTTGTGCCTCCTAGGTTAAGACAGCGAGTGTTCCTGGAATTCCATGCCAAGAAGTCGGCAGGTCACCCGGGTATTGCCAGAACTCGGGAGTTGCTATCTAGGGCGGTGTGGTGGCCCTCGGTGGCTAAGGATGTGGATCAGTGGGTTCGGGCATGTGACATCTGTGCCCGAAATAAGACTCCTAGAGGGGTTCCTGTTGGCCCATTACATCCACTCTCTATCCCATCTAAGCCATGGACCCACATTTCAATGGATTTTGTGGTGGACTTGCCCAAATCCTCGGGGATGACAGCCATCTGGGTTGTCGTTGACAGGTTTTCGAAGATGGCGCACTTCGTTCCACTGGTTGGGCTGCCATCAGCCAGACGCCTGTCTGAATTATTTATGCTGCATGTTGTGCGTCTCCACGGGTTGCCACTTGATGTGGTCTCTGACCGCGGATCCCAGTTTGTGGCCAAATTCTGGAGGGCATTTTGTTCCGATCTCCAGATTTCTGTCAGCTTGTCGTCAGGCTACCATCCGCAGTCTAATGGGCAGACTGAAAGGGTGAACCAGTCCTTGGAGCAGTTCCTCAGGTGTTATGTCTCCAAGTGTCAGACTGACTGGGTTGCTCATCTGTCCATGGAAGAGTTTGCCTATAACAACGCGGCTCACTCTGCTACAGGGATCTCTCCCTTCCTTTGTGTGTATGGGCATCATCCTAAGGCCAATTCTTTTGACCCCCTGGACTCCACGCCTGGTGGTTCCTCTGTGGTTTCGGTCCTTAGAGGTATTTGGCGGAAAGTGAAGAAAGCCCTTGTGTCTGTGTCATTAGTGACCAAAAGGGTTTTTGATAAGCGGAAAAGACCCTGCAGCTTCAAATTAGGAGACTTCGTCTGGTTGTCTACCAAGAATTTGAAGTTGAGACAGCCATCTCATATGTTAGGCCCCCGGTTCATCGGCCCTTATAAGATCACTAGGGTTATCAATCCGGTGGCATTTCAGTTAGATCTGCCCCGTTCTTTGGGTATCAATAAAACATTTCATTGTTCCCTTTTAAAACGGGCGATTAGTAATCCTTCTTCCAGTGGAAGACCTTCCCCTCTTCTGATACGTGGCCAGAGGGAGTTTGTTGTTGAAAGGATTCTTGACTCCAAAGTGGTTCGGGGTCGGCTGTCATTTTTGGTGCACTGGAAGGGGTATGGCCCGGAGGAGCGGTCGTGGGTGCGCAGTTGTGATCTTCATGCCCCCAGACTGATACGCTCTTTCTTCTCGCAGTTCCCCGATAAACCCGGTGGTAGGGGTTCTTTGACCCCTCGTCAGAGGGGGGGTACTGTTAGGGTCTCCTGCCCTGTGCTGCCACGTCGTCATGGCAACCGGGAGACAAGTGCTAGTGGAGTAACCTGAGCGCAGCTGATACTCCGGTTCGGGTCTTTTGCTGTGCAGTGGTTATAGGCTCTGTGCATGGCAGGGGATCCGGTGCTGGTTTTTGTGCTCACAGTCTGTGAGGTCTGAGTGGGGCGTGGACAGCACCTGCTTTATAAGGCCTCTTTTCAGGGTAAGCAGATGCTGCTGAATCTTTGTTGGTTAGTCAGTTCATGAAAGTTAGCCAGTACTGTGTAGCTTTGTATTTGTTTGTTGCTTACTGCAAATAGGCCTGGGGATTTGGTATTACACTCTGCCAATCCAGACCTAGCAGTAAGACTGGAGTCAGTCGTTTAGCTAGCTGGGGTTCTGTTACTACTCTGTGAACTTAGCAAGTTTGCGGCTGTATTCTAAGACTTGCCTGTCTAATCCTGTCTCACTGTGCTAGGTGTCAGGGGTCAGTTTAGTGGCAGTAAGCTAAAACCTGTGCACTGCAAGTGAGAATCAGGATTGTGGAGACTCTCCTTGTGTCTATCATTCCATCTCTGACCAAGGAGTTTACTGCCACACCCGTTGGTAACCCTTTAGGGTTTTGCTGTTGCCCTTAGCAACAGCATTTCGGGTTCTCTACGTATTAAAACACAACATCTTGCTTTTTCCATCTGAGCAGTTCTAATACAAGGGAGATACCCAGTTCCTTAGCCTCTGGGCTTCTCTGTTCACTTTGTGTGTATTTTGTTACCCTATCACCTTCTGTGTACGTTATGTCATATTCCCCAGTTTGTCTGTGAGTCCATTTGTTTTGCATAACAGTTCAAACACCAGTACATTCCTGCAGACACTGGAGTGCATAACAGTTCTGACACCAGTACTTTCCTGCAGGCACTGGTGTGCATAACACATGCCCTGATACAGCTTTAGCATTCTCTGCCTTATACTATCTAGTACTGGTGCCCCTTTCACCTTATAGCACACTGAATGAGCCTAAATTCACATTGTAGCACACTGAATGAGCCGACATTCACATTGTAGCACACCGAATGAGCCGACATTCACATTGTAGCTCACTGAATGAGCCGACATTCACATTATAGTACACTGAATGAGCCGAAATTCACATTATAGCACACTGAATGAGCCGAAATTCACATTGTAGCACACTGAATGAGCCGAAATTCACATTGTAGCACACTGAATGAGCCGAAATTCACATTGTAGCTCACTGAATGAGCCGACATTCACATTGTAGCACACTGAATGAGCCGAAATTCACATTGTAGCACACTGAATGAGCCGAAATTCACATTGTAGCACACTGAATGAGCCGACATTCACATTGTAGCACACTGAATGAGCCGACATTCACATTGTAGCACACTGAATGAGCCGAAATTGTGACAGCAGGGACAGCCAGAGTGACAGCAGGGACAGCCAGAGTGACGACAGGGAGAGAGACAGTGATGACAGGGAGAGTGACGACAGGGAGAGTGACGACAGTGATGACAGGGACAGTGACGACAGGGAGAGTGACGACAGTGACAGCTGGGAGAGAGGTGACAGCAGGGGAACATTACCTTTATTTGTTGCGGGCAGCAGTGAGCGGTGGGTTGCTGGCGACGTCGTGCGGCTAGTGGCTGGCACCAGGAGGCTGGTGGTGGGCGGCTGGCGTCGGTGAGCGGCTGTGAGCTACTACAGTGCTCTACACAGCCGCCGGCTGCCGCGCAGGGACGGGGAGCACCATGTGCAGCAGGATGGCCACTTCCCTCGCCACTTTCATGGGCCCATTTCCGGGTCAGTGGAAGAAGTGGCGGGGTATACCATACCGCCGTATACCGCCCCATTTCCACCACTGAATAGTAATAATACAGGGACATGACTGGGGAGGTGAAGGGATCTGGGAATGTCACAGTGACATCACTTATATCTATAGTAATAATACAGGGACATGTCTGGGGAGGTGAGAGGATCTGGGAATGTCACAGTGACATCACTTATATCTATAGTAATAATACAGGGACATGTCTGGGGAGGAGAGGGTATCTGGGAGCATCACAGGGACATCACTTATATCTATAGTAATAATACAGGGACATGACTGGGGAGGTGAGGGGATCTGGGAGTGTCACAGTAACAACTTATATCTATAGTAATAATACAGGGACATGACTGGGGAGGTGAGGGGATCTGGGAGTGTCACAGTAACAACTTATATCTATAGTAATAATACAGGGACATGTCTGGGGAGGTGAGGGGATCTGGGAATGTCACAGTGACATCACTTATATCTATAGTAATAATACAGGGACATGTCTGGGGAGGAGAGGGGCTCTGGGAGCGTCACAGTTACATGAGTTATATCTATAGTAATAATATAGGGAAATGACTGGGGAGGTGAGGGGATCTGAGAGCATCACTGTTACATCACTTATATCTATAGTAATAATACAGGAACATGACTGGGAGCTGAGGGGATGTGGTAGTATTTACAGTGATAGTGTCTCCCCCATTTCGCAGTATTAAACAGTTGTGAAGAAGACATCCTGTGAGCGTGAGACACCCAGCAGCCATCCTCTTGTGTCAGGAGGACTGAGAAGGACCCAGAGCCCAATCACGGTGCCTCCACCTCACTCACTGACACATGAGAGACACAGTGACGAGAAGATCATTGAACTCACCAACAAGATCATTCAGCTGCTGACTGAAGAGGTGACTGCTGGGAATGGGGCATTATACAGTAACACCAGGGGACGTGTCTGGGTGATGACTGGAGACATGACTGCTGGGAATGGGACATTATATAGTAACACCAGGGGATGTGTCTGGGTGATGACTAGAGAGGTGACTGCTGTGAATGGGACATTATACAGTAACACCAGGGGATGTGTCTGGGTGATGACTGGAGAGGTGACTGCTGGGAATGGGACATTATACAGTAACACCAGGGGACGTGTCTGAGTAATGACTGGAGAGGTGACTGTTGGGAATGGGGCATTATACAGTAACACCAGGGGATGTGTCTGGGTGATGACTGGAGAGGTGACTGCTGGGAATGGGGCATTATACAGTAACACCAGGGGATGTGTCTGGGTGATGACTGGAGAGGTGACTGCTGGGAATGGGGCATTATACAGTAACACCAGGGAACGTGTCTGGGTGATGACTGGAGATGTGACTGCCGGGAATGGGGCATTATACAGTAATACCAGGGGATGTGTCTGGATGATGACTGGAGAAGTGACTGCTGGGAATGGGCCATTATACAGTAACACCAGGGAATGTGTCTGGGTGATGACTGAAGAGGTGACTGCTGGGAATGGGGCATTATACAGTAACACCAGGGGACGTGTCTGGGTGATGACTGGAGACATGACTGCTGGGAATGGGACATTATATAGTAACACCAGGGGATGTGTCTGGGTGATGACTGGAGAGGTGACTGCTGTGAATGGGACATTATACAGTAACACCAGGGGATGTGTCTGGGTGATGACTGGAGAGGTGACTGCTGGGATTGGGACATTATACAGTAACACCAGGGGACGTGTCTGGGTGATGACTGGAGAGGTGACTGCTGGGAATGGGACATTATACAGTAACATCGGGGGACAGGTCTGGGTGGTGACTGGAGAGGGGACTGCTGGGAATGGGACATTATACAGTAACATCGGGGGACAGGTCTGGGTGATGACCGGAGAGGTGACTTCTGGGAATGGGGCATTATACAGTAACACCAGGGAATGTGTCTGGGTGATGACTGGAGAGGTGACTGCTGGGAATGGGGCATTATACAGTAACACCAGGGGATGTGTCTGGGTGATGACTGGAGAGGTGACTGTTGGGAATGGGGCATTATACAGTAACACCAGGGAATGTGTCTGGGTGATGACTGGAGAGGTGACTGCTGGGAATGGGGCATTATACAGTAACACCAGGGGATGTGTCTGGGTGATGACTGGAGAGGTGACTGTTGGGAATGGGGCATTATACAGTAACACCAGGGAATGTGTCTGGGTGATGACTGGAGAGGTGACTGCTGGGAATGGGGCATTATACAGTAACACCAGGGGATGTGTCTTGGTGATGACTGGAGAGGTGACTGTTGGGAATGGGGCATTATACAGTAACACCAGGGAATGTGTCTGGGTGATGACTGGAGAGGTGACTGCTGGGAATGGGGCATTATACAGTAACACCAGGGGATGTGTCTGGGTGATGACTGGAGAGGTGACTGCTGGGAATGGGGCATTATACAGTAACACCAGGGAACGTGTCTGGGTGATGACTGGAGATGTGACTGCCGGGAATGGGGCATTATACAGTAACACCAGGGGATGTGTCTGGGTGATGACTGGAGAGGTGACTGCTGGGAATGGGGCATTATACAGTAACACCAGGGGATGTGTCTGGGTGATGACTGGAGAGGTGACTGCTGGGAATGGGACATTATACAGTAACATCGGGGGACAGGTCTGGGTGGTGACTGGAGAGGGGACTGCTGGGAATGGGACATTATACAGTAACATCGGGGGATGTGTCTGGGTGATGACTGGAGAGGTGACTGCTGGGAATGGAACATTATACAGTAACACCAGGGGACGTGTCTGGGTGATGACTGGAGAGGTGACTGCTGGGAATGGGACATTATACAGTAACACCGGGGGATGTGTCTGGGTGATGACTGGAGAGGTGACTGCTGGGAATGTGGCATTATACAGTAACACCGGGGGATGTGTCTGGGTGATGACTGGAGAGGTGACTGCTGGGAATGGGACATTATACAGTAACACCGGGGGACGTGTCTGGGTGATGACTGGAGAGGTGATTGCTGGGAATGGGACATTATACAGTAACACCGGGGGACGTGTCTGGGTGATGACTGGAGAGGTGACTGCTGGGAATGGGACATTATACAGTAACACCGGGGGATGTGTCTGGGTGATGACTGGAGAGGTGACTGCTGGGATGGGACATTATACAGTAACACCGGGGGATGTGTCTGGATGATGACTGGAGAAGTGACTGCTGGGAATGGGACATTATACAGTAACACCGGGGGATGTGTCTGGGTGATGACTGGAGAGGTGACTGCTGGGATGGGACATTATACAGTAACACCGGGGGATGTGTCTGGATGATGACTGGAGAAGTGACTGCTGGGAATGGGACATTATACAGTAACACCAGGGAATGTGTCTGGGTGATGACTGGAGAGGTGACTGCTGGGAATAGGGCATTATACAGTAACACCAGGGGATGTGTCTGGGTGATGACTGGAGATGTGACTGCTGGGAATGGGGCATTATACAGTAACACCAGGGGGTGTGTCTGGGTGATGACTGGAGAGGTGACTGCTGGGAATGGGGCATTATACAGTAACACCAGGGGATGTGTCTGGATGATGACTGGAGAGGTGACTGCTGGGAATGGGACATTATACAGTAACACCAGGGGATGTGTGGGTGATGACTGGAGAGGTGACTGCTGGGAATGGGGCATTATACAGTAACACCAGGGGATGTGCCTGGGTGATGACTGGAGAGGTGACTGCTGGGAATGGGACATTATACAGTAACACCAGGGGATGTGTCTGGGTGATGACTGGAGAGGTGACTGCTGGGAATGGGACATTATACAGTAACACCAGGGGACGTGTCTGGGTGATGACTGGAGAGGTGACTGCTGGGAAAGGGACATTATACAGTAACACCAGGGGATGTGTCTGAGTGATGACTGGAGAGGTGACTGCTGGGAATGGGATATTATACAGTAACACCAGGGGATGTGTCTGGGTGATGACTGGAGAGGTGACTGCTGGGAATGGGGTATTATACAGTAACACCAGGTGACGTGTCTGGGTGATGACTGGAGAGGTGACTGCTGGGAACAGGACATTATACAGTAACACCAGGGGATGTGTCTGGGTGATGACTGGAGAGGTGACTGCTGGGAATGGGACATTATACAGTAACACCGGGGGATGTGTCTGGGTGATGACTGTATCACTGTGTGTGTCAGGTTCCTATAAGGTGTCATGATGTCACTGTCTATGTCTCCATGCAGGAGGAGGAGTATATAGAGGAACACAGGGGTCTGTACAAGGACGTGAAGATGGAGAATCACCGGCCCCACACATCACTGGGTAAGAGGAGATTGTCATGTATTGTACAGGGGAGAGCAGGTATGGGGTCCCCTATATACACACATCATCTGATAATCACATATATACACTGTACTCAGTCACTGTGTGTCTCCTACAGATGGGCCCAGTAACAGAGATACCCCAGAGAGATGTCCCCATCCTCTGTATTCCCAGGATTGTACAGAGGAGAATCACAGGATCCCACAGGAGGATCAGGTAGGTGGGATTTAGGGTCTCACCAATATACCAAAGTGACTGTCACTATATGATCTGTAGAGAAGCTGTGTGTCTTATACACTGATATTATACTGTTTCACCTCAGTTTAATCTGACTGTATGCAAATGTCATTATAGTGTTTGTTTGTTTGTTTTTTAGGTAGAACGTCTGTCTGATATTAAAACAGACGATATAGAGGGAGAAGAAGAGACGTATGTGACTGATATAAAGGCAGAAGATACAGAGGGAGAAGAAGAGACGTATGTGACTGATATAAAGACAGAAGATATAGAGGGAGAAGAAGAGACATATGTGGGGGGTGATCAGCAGTGTAAGGAGGAGGAAATCCCTACAGATATCAGCACAGGTGAGTAATAATCACTTATTACAGAAAAGAGTCACATATTCTCCTTTCCCAGTAACTACAGCAATCTCTTATCCTACACCCTCCTCTGTCAGTACAAACTAATGAGGAATATTTATTTTCCCAGTGAGGGAGTCAGGAGCCATCAGCCCCTATTATGCTCCTGCTCTCCCCCTCACATCAGCCCAGAGATCTGACCAGTCTCCTCCCCACACTCTCTGGTGTAGCTCATACATCAGGAGACATCAGCCCCTATTATACTCCTGCTCTCCTTCTCACATCATGTAACTGTGTGTTACCAGCCCAGAGATCTGACCAGTCTCCTCCCCACACTCTCTGGTGTATCTCATACATCAGGAGACATCAGCCCCTATTACTCTCCTGCTCTCCCCCTCATATCATGTCACTGTGTGTTACCAGCCCAGAGATCTGACCAGTTTCCTCCCCACACTCTCAGGTGTATCTCATACATCAGGAGCCATCAGCCCCTATTATACTCCTGCTCTCCCCCTCACATCATGTCACTGTGTGTTACCAGCCCAGAGATCTGACCAGTCTCCTCCCCACACTCTCTGGTGTATCTCATACATCAGGAGCCATCAGCCCCTATTATACTCCTGCTCCCCCCCTCACATCATGTCACTGTGTGTTACCAGCCCAGAGATCTGACCAGTCTCCTCCCCACACTCTCTGGTGTATCTCATACATCAGGAGCCATCAGCCCCTATTATACTCCTGCTCTCCCCCTCACATCATGTCACTGTGTGTTACCAGCCCAGAGATCTGACCAGTCTCCTCCCCACACTCTCTGGTGTATCTCATACATCAGGAGCCATCAGCCCCTATTATACTCCTGCTCTCTCCCTCACATCATGTAACTGTGTGTTACCAGCCCAGAGATCTGAAGAGTCTCCTCCCCACACTCTCTGGTGTATCTCATACATCAGGAGCCATAAGCCCCTATTATACTCCTGCTCTCCCCCTCACATCATGTCACTGTGTGTTACCAGCCTAGAGATCTGACCAGTCTCCCCACACTCTCTCTGGTGTATCTCATACATCAGGAGCCATCAGCCCCTATTATACTCCTGCTCTCCTCCTCACATCATGTCACTGTGTGTTACCAGCCCAGAGATCTGACCAGTCTCCTCCACACACTCTCTGGTGTATCTCATACATCAGGAGACATCATCCCCTATTATACTCCTGCTCTCCCCCTCACATCATGTCACTGTGTGTTACCAGCCCAGAGATCTGACCAGTCTCCTCCCCACACTCTCTGGTGTATCTCATACATCAGGAGCCATCAGCACCTATTATACTCCTGCTCTCCCCTCACATCATGTCACTGTGTGTTACCAGCCCAGAGATCTGACCAGTCTCCTCCCACACTCTCTGGTGTATCTCATACATGAGGAGACATCAGCACCTATTATACTCCTGCTCTCCCCCTCACATCATGTCACTGTGTGTTACCAGCCCAGAGATCTGACCAGTCTCCTCCCCACACTCTCTGGTGTATCTCATACTTCAGGAGCCATCAGCCCATACTATACTCCTGCTCTCCCCCTCACATCATGTCACTGTGTTACCAGCCCAGAGATCTGACCAGTCTCCTCCCCACACTCTCTGGTGTATCTCATACATCAGGAGACATCAGCCACTATTATACTCCTGCTCTCCCTCTCTCATCATGTCACTGTGTGCTACCAGCCCAGAGATCTGACCAGTCTCCTCCCCACACTCTCTTGTGTATCTCATACATCAGGAGACATCAGCCCCTATTATACTCCTGCTCTCCCCTCACATCATGTCACTGTGTGTCACCAGCCCAGAGAACTGACCAGTCTCCTCCCCACACTCTCTGTTTTATCTCATACATCAGGAGCCATCAGCCCCTATTATACTCCTGCTCTCCCCTCACATCATGTCACTGTGTGTTACCAGCCCAGAGATCTGACCAGTCTCCTCCCCACACTCTCTTGTGTATCTCATACATCAGGAGACATCAGCCCCTATTATACTCCTGCTCTCCCCCTCACATCATGTCACTGTGTTACCAGCCCAGAGATCTGACCAGTCTCCTCCCCACACTCTCTGGTGTATCTCATACATCAGGAGACATCAGCCCCTATTATACTCCTGCTCTCCCCCTCACATCATGTCACTGTGTGTTACCAGCCCAGAGATCTGAAGAGTCTCCTCCCCACACTCTCTGGTGTATCTCATACATCAGGAGCCATAAGCCCCTATTATACTCCTGCTCTCCCCCTCACATCATGTCACTGTGTGTTACCAGCCCAGAGATCTGACCAGTCTCCTCCCCACACTCTTTGGTGTATCTCATACATCAGGAGCCATCAGCCCCTAATATACTCCTGCTCTCCCCTCACAACATGTCCCTGTGTTACCAGCTCAGATATCTGACCAGTCTCCCACCCACACTCTCTGGTGTATCTCATACATCAGGAGACATCAGCCTCTATTATACTCCTGCTCTCCCACTCACATCATGTCACTGTGTGTTACCAGCCCAGAGATCTGGCCAGTCTCCTCCCCACACTCTCTGGTGTATCTCATACATCAGGAGCCATCAGCCCCTGTTATACCTGCTCTCCCCCTCACTGTGTGGTACCTATGTTTTCTCTTACAGGTTCCACAGTAATATCCATAGGATATACACTGGAATATGAGGTAGCGTCAGCGGATTGGCATCAACGATCAAAAGCTTTTAGCCTCCCAGAATGCAACAGCCCAGTTTCCTATATCCCCGCCTCCTGGCTCAAGGAATTCAGGTTTTTTGTTTGTATGACAGGAGCCGGACCACGATCTTTGGGCGGCTGATTTTGGCAGCCTTAAGCTTGTTATTTCATTTATTTCTCTGACGTCCTAAGTGGATGCTGGGACTCTGTAAGGACCATGGGGAATAGCGGCTCCGCAGGAGACTGGGCACAACTAAAGAAAGTTTTAGGACTACCTGGTGTGCACTGGCTCCTCCCACTATGACCCTCCTCCAGACCTCAGTTAGAATCTTGTGCCCGGCTGAGCTGGATGCACACTAGGGGCTCTCCTGAGCTCCTAGAAAGAAAGTATATTTTAGGTTTTTTTATTTTACAGTGAGATCTGCTGGCAACAGACTCACTGCAACGAGGGACTAAGGGGAGAAGAAGCGAACCTACCTGCTTGCAGCTAGCTTGGGCTTCTTAGGCTACTGGACACCATTAGTTCCAGAGGGATCGAACACAGCACCCGACCTCGATCGTTCGGTCCCGGAGCCGCGCCGCCGTCCCCCTTACAGAGCCAGAAGCAAGAAGTGGTCCAGAAAATCGGCGGCAGAAGACTTCAGTCTTCTTTAAGGTAGCGCACAGCACTGCAGCTGTGCGCCATTGCTCCTCATGCACACCTCACACTCCGGTCACTGATGGGTGCAGGGCGCTGGGGGGGGGGGGGGGCGCCCTGAGCAGCAATACTGACACCTTGACTGGCAAATATTCACAATATATAGTCCCAGAGGCTATATATGTGAAAAATACGCCTGCCAGAATTCCAGAAAAAGGCTGGAGAAGTCTGCCGAAAAAGGGGCGGGGCTATCTCCCTCAGCACACTGGCGCCACTTTTCCCTCACAGCTCCGCTGGAAGGATCGCTCCCAGGCTCTCCCCTGCAGTTTACAACAACAAAGGGTAAAAAAGAGAGGGGGGGCACTAAATTTAGGCGCAGTATAACATATCTATCAGCTATAAGGGGAAATAACTCAGTATAGTATTAATCCCTGTATTATATAGCGCTCTGGTGTGTGCTGGCATACTCTCTCTCTGTCTCCCCAAAGGGCTTTGTGGGGTCCTGTCCTCAGTCAGAGCATTTCCTGTGTGTGTGTGCGGTGTGTCGGTACGGCTGTGTCGACATGTTTGATGAAGAGGCTTATGTGGAGGCGGAGCAGATGCCAATAAATGTGATGTCACCCCCTGCGGGGCAGACACCTAAGTGGATGGACTTGTGGAAGGAATTACATAAAAGTGTCAACTCATTACATAAAAAGTTTGACGACATACCAAATATGGGACAGCCGGCTTCTCAGCTCGTGCCTGCCCAGGCGTCTCAAAGGCCATCAGGGGCTCTAAAACGCCCGCTACCTCAGATGGCAGACACAGATGTCGACACGGATACTGATACCAGTGTCGACGACGATGAGACTAATGTAATGTCCAATAGGGACACACGTTACATGATTGAGGCAATGAAAAATGTGTTGCACATTTCTGATCTTACCCCGGGTATCACAAAAAGGGGTATTATGTTTGGGGAGAAAAAACTACCAGTGATTTTTCCCCCATCTGAGGAGTTAAACGAAGTGTGTGAAGAAGCGTGGGCTTCCCCCGATAAGAAATTGGTAATTTCTAAAAGGTTACTAATGACGTACCCTTTCCCGCCAGAGGATAGGTCACGTTGGGAAACACCCCCTAGGGTGGATAAAGCGCTCACACGCTTATCAAAGAAGGTGGAACTACCGTCTCCGGATACGGCCGCCCTAAAGGAACCTGCTGATAGAAAGCAGGAGGCTATCCTGAAGTCTGTATATACACACACAGGTATTATACTAAGACCACCTATTGCTTCAGCATGGATGTGCAGTGCTGCAGCTGCGTGGTCAGATTCCCTGTCGGAAAATATTGATACCCTAGACAGGGACACTATATTGCTAACCATAGAGCATATAAAAGACGCAGTCTTATACATGAGAGATGCACAGAGGGATATTTGCTGGCTGGCATCTAAAATAAGTGCAATGTCCATTTCTGCCAGGAGAGGGTTATGGACTCGGCAGTGGACAGGGGATGCAGATTCTAAAAGGCACATGGAAGTTTTGCCTTATAAGGGTGAGGAGTTGTTCGGGGATGGTCTCTCAGACCTAGTTTCCACAGCAACAGCTGGGAAGTCAGCATTTTTACCCCATGTTCCCTCACAGCAAAAGAAAGCACCGTATTATCAGGTACAGTCCTTTCGACCCCAGAAGAGCAAGCGGGTAAAAGGCGCGTCCTTTCTGCCCAGAGGCAGAGGTAGGGGGAAGAAGCTGCAGCATACAGCCAGTTCCCAGGAGCAAAAGTCCTCCCCCGTTTCCTCCAAGCCCGCCGCATGACGGTGGGGCTCCACAGGCGGAGCCAGGTACGGTGGGGGGTCGGCTCAAAAACTTCAGCAATCAGTGGGCTCGCTCATGGGTGGATCCCTGGATCCTTCAAGTAGTATCTCAGGGATACAAGCTGGAATTCGAGACGTCTCCCCCCCGCCGTTTCCTCAAATCTGCCTTGCCAACAACTCCCTCCGGCAGGGAGGCTCCAGCAGGTGATAGTCAAGGTGCCCCTCCTTCAACAAGGATGGGGTTACTATTCCACAATGTTTGTGGTACCGAAACCGTACGGTTCGGTGAGACCCATTTTAAATTTGAAATCCTTGAACACATACATAAAAAAATTCAAGTTCAAGATGGAATCGCTCAGGGCGGTTATTGCAAGCCTGGAAGAGGGGGATTACATGGTATCACTGGACATCAAGGATGCTTACCTGCATGTCCCCATTTACCATCCTCACCAGGAGTACCTCAGATTTGTGGTACAGGATTGTCATTACCAATTCCAGACGTTGCCGTTCGGCCTGTCCACGGCACCGAGGGTATTTACCAAGGTAATGGCCGAAATGATGATACTCCTTCGAAAAAAGAGTTTTAATTATCCCGTACTTGGACGATCTCCTGATAAAGGCGAGGTCCAGGGAGCAGTTGTTGGTCGGGGTAGCACTATCTCAGGAGGTGCTACACCAGCACGGTTGGATTCTAAATATTCCAAAGTCACAGCTGGTCCCTACGACACGTCTACTGTTCCTGGGGATGGTTCTGGACACAGACCAGAAAAAAGTGTTTCTCCCGGAGGAGAAAGCCAAGGAGCTGTCATCTCTAGTCAGAGGCCTCCTGAAACCAAAACAGGTGTCGGTGCATCACTGCACGTGAGTCCTGGGAAAAATGGTAGCTTCCTACGAGGCAATTCCATTCGGCAGGTTCCATGCAAGAACTTTTCAGTGGGACTTGTTGGACAAGTGGTCCGGATCGCATCTTCAGATGCATCGGCTGATAACCCTGTCTCCAAGGACCAGGGTGTCTCTGCTGTGGTGGCTGCAGAGTGCTCATCTTGAAGAGGGCCGCAGATTCGGCATACAGGACTGGATCCTGGTGACCATGGATGCCAGCCTTCGAGGCTGGGGGGCAGTCACACAGGGAAAAAACTTCCAGGGACTTTGGTCAAACCAGGAGATTTCCCTACACATAAATATTCTAGAACTGAGGGCCATTTACAATGCCCTAAGTCAAGCAAGACCCCTGCTTCAAAACCACCCGGTACTGATTCAGTCAGACAACATCACGGCAGTCGCCCATGTAAATCGACAGAAGCAGGATGGCGATGGCAGAAGCCACAAAGATTCTCCGATGGGCGGAAAATCACGTGTTAGCACTGTCAGCAGTGTTCATTCCGGGAGTGGACAACTGGGAAGCAGACTTCCTCAGCAGGCACGACCTCCACCTGGGAGAGTGGGGACTTCATCCAGAAGTCTTCCAAATGATTGTAAACCGTTGGGAAAGGCCACAGGTGGACATGATGGCGTCCCGCCTCAACAAAAAGCTAAAAAGATATTGTGCCAGGTCAAGGGTCCCTCAGGCGAAAGCCGTGGACGCTCTAGTGACACCGTGGGTGTACCAGTCAGTTTATGTGTTCCCTCCTCTGCCTCTCATACCCAAGGTACTGAGAATAATAAGAAGGAGAGGAGTAAGAACTATACTCGTGGTTCCGGATTGGCCAAGAAGAGATTGGTACCCAGAACTTCAAGAGATGATCTCAGAGGACCCATGGCCTCTGCCGCTCAGACAGGACCTGCTCCAGCAGGGGCCCTGTCTGTTCCAAGACTTACCGCGGCTGCGGTTGACGGCATGGCGGTTGAACACCGGATCCTGAAGGAAAAGGGCATTCCGGAGGAAGTCATTCCTACGCTGGTTAAAGCCAGGAAAGATGTAACCGCAAAACATTATCATCGCATATGGCGAAAATATGTTGCGTGGTGTGAGGCCAAGAAGGCCCCAACGGAGGAATTTCAGCTGGGTCGGTTTCTGCACTTCCTACAGTCAGGGGTGACTATGGGCCTAAAATTGGGTTCCATTAAGGTCCAGATTTCGGCTCTGTCGATTTTCTTCCAGAAAGAACTGGCTTCATTGCCTGAAGTTCAGACATTTGTTAAGGGAGTGCTGCATATTCAGCCCCCTCCAGTGGCACCTTGGGATCTCAACGTGGTGTTGGATTTCCTAAAGTCACATTGGTTTGGACCACTTAAAACTGTGGATTTAAAATATCTCACGTGGAAAGTGGTCATGCTATTGGCCTTGGCTTCGGCCAGGCGTGTGTCAGAATTGGCGGCTTTGTCACATAAAAGTCCTTATCTGATTTTCCATATGGATAGGGCAGAATTGAGGACTCGTCCCCAGTTTCTCCCTAAGGTGGTATCAGCTTTTCATTTGAACCAACCTATTGTGGTGCCTGCGGCTACTAGGGACTTGGAGGATTCCAAGTTACTGGACGTAGTCAGGGCCTTGATGTTTCCAGGACGGCTGGAGTCATGAAAACTGACTCGCTATTTATCCTGTATGCACCCAACAAGCTGGGTGCTCCTGCTTCGAAGCAGACTATTGCTCACTGGATCTGTAGCACAATTCAGCTTGCGCATTCTGCGGCTGGTCTGCCGCATCCTAAATCTGTAAAAGCCCATTCCATGAGGAAGGTGGGCTCTTCTTGGGCGGCTGCCCGAGGGGTCTCGGTTTTACAACTTTGCCGAGCTGCTACTTGGTCACGGTCTAACACTTTTGCAAAATTCTACAAATTTGATACCCTGGCTGAGGAGGACCTGGAGTTCTCTCATTCGGTGCTGCAGAGTCATCCGCACTCTCCCGCCCGTTTGGGAGCTTTGGTATAATCCCCATGGTCCTTACAGAGTCCCAGCATCCACTTAGGACGTCAGAGAAAATACGATTTTACTCACCGGTAATTCTATTTCTCGTAGTCTGTAGTGGATGCTGGGCGCCCATCCCAAGTGCGGATTGTCTGCAATACTTGTATATAGTTATTGCCTAACTAAAGGGTTATTGTTATGAGCTATCTGTTAAGAGGCTCAGTTATATTTCATACTGTTAACTGGGTATAGTATCACGTGTTATATGGTGTGATTGGTGTGGCTGATGTGAGTCTTACCCGGGATTCAAAATCCTTTGTTATTGTGTCAGCTCTTCCGGGCACAGATACTAACTGAGGCTTGGAGGAGGGTCATAGTGGGAGGAGCCAGTGCACACTAGGTAGTCCTAAAGCTTTCTTTAGTTGTGCCCAGTCTCCTGCGGAGCCGCTATTCCCCATTGTCCTTACGGAGTCCCAGCATCCACTACGGACTAGGAGAAATAGATTTACCGGTGAGTAAAATCTTATTTTTGTAGTCATAGGTTTTTTAAGCGAGTTTTCTAAAAAGCGTCTTACACACCACCTTAGGAAGAGTCACTTCTACAACTTCTTACTGGGTCACAACAACGCTTACCGACGGGTACAGTGCTGTTTCGGCGGCCGTCTGTGTAGGATGTACTAGCAAGTCCAGCTGACGTTACCAGGCTGTGGCCGGAGCACGGGAAGAAGGTACGGCATCCATTCCGCTTAACGGGGAAGACGGGAGATACAGCCGCACTGTTTTCGGGATGTAGACAACTGATGCGGCTGCCACCTCGGCTGCACCAGCGCTAGGCTCCAGGGATCATAAGGCAGGCACAGGTTCAAGTTGAACCCCCATTGGCTTCTGAGCGGATAATGCCAGCTCGTATACCAAGGATAGGTTACCCTATTAACCCTTACATGCAACATTCCCCCTGGGTTTTATCACATCCAGTCCAGGAATCTGCAGCCTTTCAAGAAAAACATGCTGAAAGGTCTGTGGAAAGTAAGTCACACATACATGAAACTACATCCTCACAGTCTACACATTTTTCAGATACTGGATGAGGATTCCTCGCATTCTGGGTCTGCATACAGAGACGAGGATGAAGGTCCCAGCTCTGTGGATATACCTGAGCTAATTAGTGCTGTGAAAGCCATTCTACCCTTACTGGAGGCAACAGAGCCTTTGTTAATTCCAATGCTCCTGTGTTTAAACATCCCAAAACAGTCAGATCTGAATTTCTGGGGTCAGAACAGCTGATGGAGAGTATGCAAGAGGCTTGGGTCACACCCAGTAAGAAGTTTAGAATTCCAAAGAAATGGATTCCCATTATCCTCTTCCAGCTGGGGACTGTTTAAAAAGGGAGGTGGCTCCCATAGTAGATACGCACGTCATTCGATTGGTGGGAAAATATACATTACCTCTGCCTTCAACATCATTAAGTTATGTTACTGAAAAACAGGTGTTTTTAAAAAAAAAAAAAATTTCTCCTTGTCTGGGGCAATTGTAAGACCAGCCATGGCTTCAGCCTGAATGGCAAAAGCAGTGGTGTCCTGGGCTGATGCATTGGAGGATGATCTTTCATTGGGATCTAGAGAGCAAAAATCCCATATTGCACATATTAAACAGGCGGCTATGTTTATGGCTACTATTGTTTCTCAAGCATCAGCCTCAGCAGTAGCCGCTCACATGGCGGTTTGGCTACGTACATGGAAAGCTGATACAGAGTCCAAGAAGGTTCTAGAGTCTTTGCCCTTTACTTGAGATATTCTTTTTGGTAAAGAATTTTGGCGTCAGAGGCAGACTCTGAAGAAAGTGAAGTTTCCTTCTACTTACAAGTCTAAACCTAATTTCTCATACGTCTTAGAGGATGCTGGGGATGCTTCAAGAACCATGGGGTATAGACGGGATCCGCAGGAGACATGCGCACACTATAAGACTTTGAATGGGTGTGAACTGGCTCCTCCCTCTATGCCCCTCCTCCAGACTCTAGTTAGATTCTGTGCCCAGCGAGACTGGATGCACACTGAGGAGCTCTCTAGTTTCTCAGGGAAAAGACTTTATTAGGTTTATTATTTTCAGGGAGACCTGCTGGCTACAGGCTCCCTGCATCGTGGGAGTGAGGGGAGAGGATCAGACCTACTTCTGTGAGTTCAAGGGCTCTGCTTCTTAGGCTACTGGACACCATTAGCTCCAGAGGGTTCAATCACTTGGTACGCCTAGCTGCTTGTTCCCGGAGGCGCGCCGTCACCCCCCCTCACAGAGCCAGAAGAAAGAAGCCGGGTGAGTATGAGAAGATCAGAAGACTTCAGTGACGGCAGAAGACGGCGTTTGAGGTACCGCGTTGCGCGCCATGCTTCCACACTGATTACGGCACTGCAGGGTGCAGAGCGCAGGGGGGACGCCTTGGGCAGCATGGGGGACCTCAAACAGCACTGGCATAGGATATAACAGTGCTCAGGCACTTGTTAAGGGACCCCCGCCAGTATAAAGATTTTTTTAGCGGGACTGTAGCGTGCCATGTAGTGGGCGGGGCTTAGCCTGCACAGCTCTGACCAGCGCCATTTTTCCCTTCACAGAAGCTGCAGAGAATCTGGCCCTGACCTCCAACCTGCTGTGCAAGTAACAGGGTGCAAAACAGGCCGGGATGGGGGGGGGGGGGGGGGGCACTAGTGATTGGTGATTTATTATATATGTAAAAAGCGCTAGCAGGTCTGGGCAGTCTTGTTACTGGCCTCAGTACCGGGATAGGCGCTGGGTGTGAGCTGGCAGAACTCTCTCTGTGTCTCTCTTACAGGCTTTATTGTGGGTCTGTCTCCTATAGCCCCAGTGTGGTTGTGGCTGTCGGTACGTGTGTGTCGTCATGTCTGAGGCTGAATGCTCTTACCAGGAAGAGGCTGGCGTGGGGACAGACAGTTCTGTGAGAGCGACAGTGTCGGCACCGCCGACGGATGATTGGGTCAATATGTTAAGTGTTTTAAATGCAAACGTGACTAAGTTGACTAAGAGATTTGATAAATCTGAGTCTAAGAAGCAGACATGGAGGAAATCCATGGAAGATGCTTTATCACAAGCTCAGACCCCTTCGGGGTCACAGAAACGTGCATTTACCCAGATAGCAGATACAGATACCGACACGGACTCTGATTCCAGTGTCGACTATAGTGATACCAGATTACATCCAAAGCTGGCTAAGGGCATTCAGTACATGATTGATAAAAGAGGTGTTACATATCACTGAGGACCCTGCTGTCCCTGATACTAGGGTCTGTATGTATAAAGGAAAGAAACCTGAGGTAACGTTTCCTCCCTCATGAACTGAATGCACTTTTTGAAAAAGCTTGGGAAAATCCTGACAAAAAAATACATGTTCCCAAAAGAATTCCAATGGCATATACGTTCCCCTCTGGGGACAGGGAAAGGTGGGAGTCAATCCCCACGGTAGACAAAGCTTTTTCTCTGGCTGGGTCCACAGGATAACATTGGGATATGCCGAAGCGACAGCGGAAATGGCACCAAACGGTCACAAGCTTTCTGCCCTCCCAGGATGCATAGAGGCTTCACCATATAATCCCGCCCACTGACTCAGTCCCTAGCATCTTCTAGGATGTAAAAGAAAATAGGATTTTAATTAGCTACCGGTAAATAATTTTCTCGTAGTCCGTAAAGGATACTGGGCGCCCGCCCAGTGCTTCGTACTTCCTGCGCTGTTACTTGGTTAAGTATTGTTCTTTGGTTCAGCTGTTGCTGTTCCTGTTTCAAGTTTGGTTAGCATGGCTTTCCTCTTGTTGCGTGTGTCCTGGTTAGAATCTCACCACTGTTCTTTTATATCCTTCTCTCAAAGTATGTCCATCTCCTAGACTGAGTCTGGAAGGAGGGGTATAGCAGGAGGAGCCAGCACACCCAATCAAACTTCTTGAAGTGCCCATGCCTCATAGTGGACCCGTCTATACCCCATGGTACTAAATGGACCCCAGTATCCTCTACGGACTACGAGAAAAGGATTTACCGGTAATTAATTAAAATCCTATTTTCTCTGACGTCCTAGTGGATGCTGGGACTTCCGTCAGGACCATGGGGAATAGCGGCTCCGCAGGAGACAGGGCACAAAGTAAAAGCTTCTAGACTACCTGGTGTGCACTGGCTCCTCCCCCTATGACCCTCCTCCAAGCCTCAGTTAAGATTTTGTGCCCGGCCGAGAAGGGTGCAATCTAGGTGGCTCTCCTGAGCTTCTTAGAGTAAAAGTTTAGTTAGGTTTTTTTATTTTCAGTGAGTACTGCTGGCAACAGGCTCACTGCAGCGAGGGACTAAGGGGAGAAGAAGCGAACTCACCTGCGTGCAGAGTGGATTGGGCTTCTTGGCTACTGGACATTAGCTCCAGAGGGACGATCACAGGCCCAGCCATGGAGTCCGGTCCCAGAGCCGCGCCGCCGGCCCCCTTACAGAGCCAGAAGAGTGAAGAGGTCCGGTGAAATCGGCGGCAGAAGACGCTCCTGTCTTCAACTAAGGTAGCGCACAGCACCGCAGCTGTGCGCCATTGCTCTCCACACACTTCACACTCCGGTCACTGAGGGTGCAGGGCGCTGGGAGGGGAGCGCCCTGAGAGGCAATGTAAAGAAGTATACCTTAGGATGGCTAAATAATACATCACATATAGCTCCTAAGCTATATGGATGTATTTAACCCTTGCCAGTTTCCAGAAAAAAGCGGGAGATGAGGCCGTCGTGAAGGGGCGGAGCCTATCTCCTCAGCACACAAGGCGCCATTTTCCCTCACAGCTCCGCTGGAAGGACGGCTCCCTGAGTCTCCCCTGCAGTCCTGCACTACAGAAACAGGGTAAAACAAGAGGTGGGGGCACTATTGGCAGCTATAATATATAAAAACAGCAGCTATAAGGGAGTAACACTTATATAAGGTTATCCCTGTATATATATAGCGCTCTGGTGTGTGCTGGCAAATCTCCCTCTGTCTCCCCAAAGGGCTTGTGGGGTCCTGTCCTCTAACAGAGCATTCCCTGTGTGTGTGCTGGGTGTCGGTACGATTGTGTCGACATGTATGAGGAGGAAAATGATGTGGAAGCAGAGCAATTGCCTGTGTTAGTGATGTCACCCCCTAGGGAGTCGACACCTGACTGGATGGTGGTATTTAAAGAATT
Organism: Pseudophryne corroboree; assembly: GCF_028390025.1. Lineage (NCBI taxonomy): Eukaryota > Metazoa > Chordata > Amphibia > Anura > Myobatrachidae > Pseudophryne > Pseudophryne corroboree. The sequence continues at coordinate 47,301 of NW_026967522.1, read as the reverse complement.
ACGTGACAATGTCAGCACTTTGCAAAAGACTGTTGACGACATGAGACAGCCGGCAAATCAATTAGTGCCTGTCCAGGCGTCTCAGACACCGTCAGGGGTGCTAAAACGGCCGTTACCTCAGATAGTCGACACAGACCCAGACACGGATGCTGAATCTAGTGTCGACGGTGAGGAGACAAACGTAATGTCCAGTAGGGCCACACGTTACATGATCACGGCAATGAAAGAGGCATTGCACATTTCTGACACTACAAGTACCACAAAAAAGGGTATTATGTGGGGGTAGAAAAAACTACCAGTAGTTTTTCCTGAGTCGGATGAATTAAATGAGGTGTGTGATAAAGCGTGGGTTTCCCCAGATAGAAAACTACTAATTTCTAGTAAATTATTGGCACTATACCCTTTCCCGCCAGAGGTTAGGGTACGTTGGGAAACACCCCCTAGGGTAGATAAGGCGCTCACACGCTTATCAAAACAAGTGGCGTTACCGTCTCCTGATACGGCCGCCCTCAAAGAACCAGCTGATAGAAGGCTGGAAGGTATCCTAAAAAATATATACACACATACTGGTGTTATATTGCGACCGGCAATCGCTTCAGCCTGGATGTGCAGCGCTGGAGTGGCATGGTCGGATTCCCTGACTGAAAATATTGATACCCTGGATAGGGACAGTATATTATTAACTATAGAGCATCTGAAGGATGCATTACTATATATGCGTGATGCACAGAGGGATATTTGCACCCTGGCATCAAGAGTGAGTGCTATGTCCATTTCTGCTAGAAGAGCATTATGGACGCGACAGTGGTCAGGTGATGCGGATTCCAAACGACATATGGAAGTATTGCCGTATAAAGGGGAGGAGTTGTTTGGGGTCGGTCTATCGGACCTGGTGGCTACAGCAACTGCTGGAAAGTCCACTTTTTTACCCCAGGTCACTTCTCAGCAGAGAAAGACACCGTCTTTTCAAACTCAGTCCTTTCGTTCCCATAAGAACAAGCGAGCAAAAGGACACTCCTTTCTGCCACGGGGCAGAGGAAGAGGGAAAAGACTGCACCAGGCAGCCTCCTCCCAGGAGCAGAAGCCCTCCCCTGCTTCTGCCAAGTCTTCAGCATGACGCTGGGGCTTTCCAAGCGGACTCATGCACGGTGGGGGCCCGTCTCAAAAGTTTCAACGTGCAGTGGGCTCACTCGCGGGTGGACCCCTGGATTCTACAGGTAGTATCACAGGGGTACAGGCTGGAATTCGAGATGTCTCCCCCTCGCCGGTTCCTGAAGTCTGCTTTACCAACGTCTCCCCTCGACAGGGAGGCAGTATTGGAGGCTATTCACAAGCTGTATTCCCAGCAGGTGATAATCAAGGTACCCCTCCTACAACAAGGAAAGGGGTATTATTCCACGCTGTTTGTGGTACCGAAGCCGGACGGCTCGGTGAGACCAATTCTAAATTTGAAATCCTTGAACACTTACATAAAAAGGTTCAAGTTCAAGATGGAGTCACTCAGAGCAGTGATAGCGAACCTGGAAGAAGGGGACTTTATGGTGTCCCTAGACATAAAAGATGCTTATCTCCATGTCCCAATCCACCCTTCTCACCAAGGGTACCTCAGGTTTGTCGTACAAAACTGTCATTATCAGTTTCAGACGCTGCCGTTTGGATTGTCCACGGCACCCCGGGTCTTTACCAAGGTAATGGCCGAGATGATGTTTCTTCTTCGAAGAAAAGGCGTCTTAATTATCCCTTACTTGGACGATCTCCTGATAAGAGCAAGGTCCAGGGAACAGTTAGAGGTCGGAGTAGCACTATCTCAGCTAGTGCTCCGTCAGCATGGGTGGATACTAAATATCCCGAAATCACAGCTGATTCCAACAACTCGTCTACTGTTCCTGGGGATGATTCTGGACACAGTACAGAAAAAGGTGTTTCTCCCGGAGGAGAAGGCCGAGGAGTTATCCGATCTAGTCAGGAACCTCCTGAAACCAGGACAAGTGTCGGTGCATCAATGCACGAGGGTTCTGGGAAAAATGGTGGCTTCTTACGAAGCGATTCCATTCGGAAGATTCCATGCAAGAACGTTTCAGTGGGATCTGCTGGACAAATGGTCCGGATCGCATCTTCAGATGCATCAGCGAATAACCCTGTCTCCAAGGACAAGGGTATCTCTTCTGTGGTGGCTACAGAGGGCTCATCTACTAGAGGGCCGCAGATTCGGCATTCAGGATTGGATCCTGGTGACCACGGATGCCAGCTTGAGGGGCTGGGGAGCAGTCACACAAGGAAGAAATTTCCAGGGAACGTGGTCAAGTCTAGAGACTTCTCTCCACATAAATATACTGGAGCTAAGGGCAATTTACAATGCCCTAAGCCAAGCAAGACCTCTGCTTCAAGGTCAGCCGGTGCTGATCCAGTCGGACAACATCACGGCAGTCGCCCACGTAAACAGACAGGGCGGCACAAGAAGCCGGAGGGCAATGGCAGAAGCGGCAAGGATTCTCCGCTGGGCGGAAAATCATGTGATAGCACTGTCAGCAGTGTTCATTCCGGGAGTGGACAACTGGGAAGCAGACTTCCTCAGCAGACACGACCTCCATCCGGGGGAGTGGGGACTTCATCCAGAAGTCTTCCAGATGATTGTAAACCATTGGGAAAAACCAAAGGTGGACATGATGGCATCCCGTCTCAACAAAAAAATGGACAGATATTGCGCCAGGTCAAGGGACCCTCAAGCAATAGCGGTGGACGCTCTGGTAACACCGTGGGTGTACCAGTCGGTGTATGTGTTCCCTCCTCTGCCTCTCATTCCAAAGGTACTGAGAATCATAAGAAGGAGAGGAGTAAGAACTATACTCGTGGTTCCGGATTGGCCAAGAAGAACTTGGTACCCGGAACTGCAAGAGATGCTCACGGAGGACCCGTGGCCTCTACCTCTAAGAAAGGACCTGCTCCAGCAGGGACCTTGTCTGTTCCAAGACTTACCGCGGCTGCGTTTGACGGCATGGCGGTTGAACGCCGGATCCTGATGGAAAAAGGCATTCCAGAAGAAGTCATCCCTACACTGATCAAGGCCAGGAAGGATGTCGCTGCGAAACATTATCACCGCATTTGGAGAAAATATGTTGCGTGGTGTGAGACCAAGAAGGCTCCCACAGAGGAATTTCAACTGGGTCGTTTCTTACATTTCCTGCAAGCAGGACTGTCTATGGGCCTAAAGTTAGGATCCATTAAGGTTCAAATTTCGTCCTTGTCGATTTTCTTCCAGAAAGAACTGGCTTCAGTGCCTGAAGTTCAGACGTTTGTCAAGGGAGTACTGCATATCCAGCCTCCTTTTGTGCCACCTGTGGCACCTTGGGATCTCAATGTGGTTTTAGGGTTCCTTAAATCACACTGGTTTGAACCACTCTCCTCTGTGGACTTGAAGTATCTCACATGGAAAGTGGTAATGCTATTAGCCCTGGCTTCGGCCAGGCGTGTCTCAGAATTGGCGGCTTTATCATATAAAAGCCCTTACCTAATTTTTCATTCAGACAGGGCAGAATTGAGGACTCGTCCTCATTTTCTGCCTAAGGTGGTTTCAGGTTTTCACATGAACCAACCTATTGTTGTACCTGCGGCTACTAGGGACTTGGAGGACTCCAAGTTATTCGACGTAGTCAGGGCCCTGAAAATATATGTTTCCAGGACGGCTGGAGTCAGAAAATCTGACTCACTGTTTATCCTGTACGCACCTAACAAGCTGGGTGCTCCTGCTTCTAAGCAGACGATTGCTCGTTGGATTTGTAATACAATTCAGCTTGCACATTCTGTGGCAGGACTGCCACAGCCAAAATCTGTAAAGGCCCATTCCACAAGGAAGGTGGGCTCCTCTTGGGCGGCTGCCCGAGGGGTCTCGGCGTTACAACTTTGCCGAGCAGCTACTTGGTCAGGGGCAAATACGTTTGTAAAATTTTACAAATTTGATACCCTGGCTGAGGAGGACCTGGAGTTCTCTCATTCGGTGTTGCAGAGTCGTCCGCACTCTCCCGCCCATTTGGGAGCTTTGGTATAATCCCCATGGTCCTGACGGAAGTCCCAGCATCCACTAGGACGTCAGAGAAAATAAGAATTTACTTACCGATAATTCTATTTCTCGTAGTCCGTAGTGGATGCTGGGCGCCCATCCCAAGTGCGGATTGTCTGCAATACTTGTATATAGTTATTGTTAAAAAAATCGGGTTTTTGTTGGTTGTGAGCCATCTTTTGAGAGGCTCCTCCGTTGTCATACTGTTAACTGGGTTCAGATCACAAGTTGTACGGTGTGATTGGTGTGGCTGGTATGAGTCTTACCCGGGATTCATGAATCCTTCCTTATTGTGTACGCTCGTCCGGGCACAGTATCCTAACTGAGGCTTGGAGGAGGGTCATAGGGGGAGGAGCCAGTGCACACCAGGTAGTCTAGAAGCTTTTACTTTGTGCCCTGTCTCCTGCGGAGCCGCTATTCCCCATGGTCCTGACGGAAGTCCCAGCATCCACTACGGACTACGAGAAATAGAATTATCGGTAAGTAAATTCTTATTATCCTGTGGATACTACTGTGGACCCTGCAGGAGACATAGGTAGTTATTGTAGACTTACCATTGATAATTTTAACTCTATTTCTCCTAAGTCCACAGTATCCAAAGGAATCCCACCCTGACGCACCTGATTTGAGGATCCTTACACCTACTAACCTCCTCTTGTACGGAAGGGTGTGCATGTGTGTTCTTCTCACCTGATTAGGGCTCTTTATGATGCTCTTGCCTTGAGCTTTGAAAAAGGACTGAATTGCCTGAGCCAGGAGGCGGGGATATAGGAGACTGGCCCGTTGCATTCTGGGAGGCCGAAAGCTTTTGATCATTGGTGCCAATCCGCTGACGCTACCTCCTATCCCAATGTATATCCTGTGGATACTGTGGACTTAGGAAAAATAGAGTTATCGACGGTAAGTCTACCATAACTATTTTACATGCTATATTATGTACGCTATGGATGTGTGTTATTTGGCATGGTGCGACTGCTTGCTTGGGGGTTCCTCATGCCTCGTAATGCTTAGGAAATATCTGGCGCAGCCCCTGTCATGTATCCACATACTCCTGTAACAGCCGGCCTCAGGGAATTCAATACACAAAAATACTCAAGAACAAGGCGCGCAGTGCTGTTTCATAAACAAATGATACTTAAATGTCCTTATGTATTAAAAGGAGAGGATCCCAATTCAGTACGTCTCCTCTTGTGATGATGCAGATGACTCTTCTATTCCACAGACGGTCTCATGAACATATGTAATAAAACATAATAAAAGACATCATAGTGTAATATGTCCCACAATATTTTTCTCAGACTGAAACAAGTCCACTCGGAGTAGATAGCATACCCCGCTCACAATGGAAAAATACGATCTCCACATATAAAGGTATCTTTATCTGAAACAGTGTTGACAAAAATAAATGCGTACCATACTCACACAGAGATAAGCATGGTTCCTCACATAACGTTTTTTTTGTAAGTTGCTCCAATGCAGTCACCTTTCTTTCCCAAATGAAAAACAAGGTGGTGGAAATATAAAACTTTTATTTACTAAAATATATACATGGGCAGTGTAAATCCACATCCACAAACCTCAAGAGTGGAATTGTAATGACTGGTACGGCCGTCGGCCGAAAACAGCACTAACCAGCAAAATCTAAACACAAATCCAGCCTCAAGAGGGGTATGCGAAAAAACAACTGCCTGCACCCAACCAACGCGTTTCTACCTAATGGTAGGGCTTTTTCAAGGAAGAGTGCTCTGAAATAGATGCTATTTAAATAAAAACACCGGAAATAACAGTAAATTACATTTTAATTAGCGCAGCCGGGTTGCCATGGTAACGTGTATCCACGTGTACCCATAATTCCAAGGGATCTAATTGCACTTCCTATTTGGTGTATGGGCGCTCAGTCTCCCATACTGGGAGACACTTCCGCCGACAGTTAGCTCACTTCCTGGCCGTATCTATGCGATGACGTAGGCGGGCTTCCTCTTTGCCCGGCCACGTTTCCATAGTGACCTTTCGGCTCATCTGGACGATCCGCCCACCTATAATCCGCATCTCCACGGTAACAATCAAAGCGGGTCTCCGTACTAGACGCGTCCCACTGGTACCACATGAGGTCACAACGTGTCTCCTCATTATCCAGCCATGTCGCCACGGCAACCATTAATGCCTGAAATGGGCCTACACCCTACCCGGCCACACCCCACAGGCTACCAATGGGGTTACATCAACTATCTCCTCTATTATCCATATCATAATGCTGGAAAATGATTAAGATAGTGAATAAACGGTTACCATAGCTACCCGTCTAAATAAAATTAAACTGCACTTGAGGCTGCAATTGTGTAGCAACAAGAACTAAAACATAATAAAACATCATAAAAACCACCTCAATTCAAATTCATGATTCAGACCGTCTGTTACCAAAGTTTTTAAATTAAAAATCCACTTCATTTCATTCCTAGCTAATCTATTATCCTTATTATTATTCCGCCATTGGTCTTCTGTTAACTCAATACCCCAAAAAGACAAACTATGATCAGTGGAACAGTTCTGCACATCTTTGAAATGAAGTGAAAAAGGACGGGTGACCAACCCCTTGCGTATATTACGTATGTGTTCTGCCCAGCAATTTTTTTATATTCTACTGGTTTTCCCTATATAGAATTTTTTGCAAGAACACTGGATCCCATAAATAGCATATTTGCTGTTGCAGGTGATAAATTGAGGGATGTGTTTATACTCTTTTCCATTCCAATCAAAGGTATTCACTTTTTACATTTTTGAGGGGCAGCTCTTGCACATACTGCAATCACCGCACCTATGGAAACCTTGATTCCTTGCAACACCACCTATGGGTTTCTCCATATACACACTAGTAGTAAGTTTATCTCTAAGGTTGGGTGCCCTCTTATATATAAACTTAGGTTTATCAGATAAAATTGATGTCAGGACGGGATCCCTTTTGAAAAGATGCTAGTTTTTTTGAAACACCTTCTCAATCTGTTTATGGTAACCATTAAATTGGGTAATAAAAGCTAAATTATGATGTGACTCCGACTGAGATCTTACACCTTTAGTACTAAGCAAAGTCTCTCTATCAACTTCAGCAATTTTCTCTAACGATTTTTGTAAGTGGTGAGGTTTATAACCTTTTTGGATAAATGTCTTTTCATCACCTGTGCTTCTTCGTTATAATTATGATTCTCAGAACAATTACGTCTCAGACGGGTAAATTGCCCCTCTGGTATGTTTTTCAACCACTGTGGTAAGTGATTACTCTGTACTGATATAAGTATTCGGGTCTGTCGGTTTAATATACACTGTGGATTGGACAGTATTCCCCATAATGTATATCTTAAAATCCAAAAAGTTAACTTCAACACAACTTTGATTGAAGGTCAAGTTAATTCCTAAGGCATTATCATTTAGATAAAAACAAAAATCTTGTAGGGCACTATATTCGCCTTTCCAAATAAAAGGGACGTCGTCTATGTACCGCCACCAGGACACCAGGTTCGACCCCCAGCCATGTCCACCCCAGACAGAGGCATCCTCCCATCTGGACATGAAAAAGTGAGCATAGCTTGGGGCGAACCTGGTTCCCATGGCGGTACCAACCTCCTGATTATAAATTCCCCCTTTCCCATTCAACCTCTTTAAGTTTGTTTAAAATGTCCCTCGTATCCTTCAGATGTGAGCGACCCTTCAACACAGAGCGTTGCAACTGGAAATCGATGAAATGTGACAAATTAGCCGTGATAGAGTTGGTCCCTGCCACTATGGGACGTCCCGGGGGAAGATGTTCATCCTTATGTACCTTTGGCAAAAGGTATAACACCGGGACCATATACTCTTCATTAATTAGAAACTCTGAAGTGGTTTTCTCAATGGTGCCATTCTCAGAGTATTCTTTAACCAATTCCTTAAGGCCATTTAAAATCCTCACAGGGGGGTCTGCTCTTACTCTTCTATACGTAGTACCATCTTTTAGTTGGCGCATAGCTTCTTTAACATGGAGAGTCCTACTCATTATAACAACCCCACCGCCCTTGTCGGCGGGTTTAATGATAATCGACTCAGGGCCGCCCATTAATTTTTAGTTAAATTATGTCTATGAGCTGGTAAATTGCCTTGTAAGGCATTAATCTCCCCATTCACTATTTTGTGGAATGCCTTCCAATAAACCGTACATTAAGACGAGACGTGGAAATAGAGGAGGTAAGTGAAAAAGAGAACGTAAATCTAGGACTAGAAAGGTTAATTGGGTAAATTTACCAACATCTGATGATGATACCCGAATTACAAAGATATTTAATTTGAGTGATCACGTGTTGGATGAGGAGGAGACCTCTGTACTTAAAAAGGGTCTTAAACTTTGCCCGTCCAATGAGATAAACTTTTTCAACCTTTTTATTGATATTCAAAAGTTTGTGCGCAAATTGTCTCTAAAAAAGTTTTTTACAGCCAAGGATAATCAGCCGACTCAGAGTGTTAGTGAAACTAATTTTAAGAAACCATCACACTTTAATCCGAGTCATGCAAAGGACTGTTTTGTGGATGCAAGGCAATTTACCTGCTCATAGATTTGGCTTATCTCAGTTTCGCATTGCTGGACTGTCATTTCCAGTTCCAGGCCCTGCCATTCGGCCTCTCCACAGCACCGAGGGTGTTTACCAAGGTGATGGCCGAAATGATGGTTCTCCGCCGCAAACAAGGGGTGAACATCATTCCATATCTGATAAAGGCATCGTCCAAGGAGAAGCTGCTGCTGTCCATTGTTCTCACAACACGCCTCTTCAAAAGTCATGGTTGGATTCTGAACCTTCCAATGTCACATTTGGAACCAACCCGGAGGTTGTCCTTTCTGGGAATGATCCTGGACACGAAGTGCAGAAGGTGTTTCTTCCACAGGAAAAAGCGTTTGTGATATAAACTATGGTCCGGGATGTCCTGAAGCCAGCCCAGGTTTTGGTTCATCAATGCATTCGCTTGTTGGGAAAGATGTCGGCCTCTTATGAGGCTCTACAGTACGGGAGGTTCCACGCACGGACCTTCCAACTGGATATCCTGGAGAAGTGGTCGGGATCTCATCTCCACATGCACCAGAAAATTTGTCTGTCGCCGGGGCCAGGATTTCGCTCCTATGGTGGTTACAATTACCTCACCTTCTGAAAGGCCGCAGGTTCGGAATTCAGAATTGGGTCCTTCTAACCAGGAATGCGAGCCTTCGGGGCTGGGGAGCAGTCACTCAAGGAGTAACCTTCCAAGGACAGTGGTCAATCCTGGAAGCCAGCCTGCCCATCAACATCCTGGAACTAAGGGCCGTCTACAACGGTCTTCAGAAAGACCCTCTTCTAAGAAATCAGGCCATTCAAGTGCAGTCGGACAATGTAACAACAGTGGCTTACATAAACCGACAGGGCGGTACGAAGAGCAGAGTGGCTATGTCAGAGGTGACATCCAGGGGAGTGTGGTCTCCATCCGGAGGTGTTCAAAGACATAACAGACCTTTGGAGATTACCCCAAATAGAGATGATGGCATCTCGTCTCAACAATTAGCTTCGGCGTTATTGTTCCAGGACCAGGGACCCACTGGCAGTGGTAGTGAACGCCCTGGTGTCTCCGTGGGTATTCCAGTCAGTGTACGTGTTTACACCATTCCCACTCATCCCAAGAATCCTAAAGCTCATAAGGAGAACAAGGGTTCAAGCGATCCTCATTGCCCCAGACTGGTCAAGAAGGGCTTGGTACGTAGGCCTTCTGAATTTACTGCAAGAGGAACCGAGGCCTCTTCCTCTGCTACGTTTGATGGCATGAAAGTTGAGCGCCTGGCTAGGAAAGGGGCAACGTCTAAACATTACCATCGTATTTGGAAGAAATATGTCTCTTGGTGTGAATCCAAGAAGTTTCCTATGGTGGAGTTTCAACTCGGACGTTTTCTCCTCTTCCTGCAAGCAGGTGTGGATATGGGCCTGAGGTTAGGATCTGTGAAGGTCCAGATTTCGGTCCTATCCATTTTCTTCCAGAAAGATTGCTCACCTCATTTCCTTTCCCTCAAGATGATAGGAAGAAATCGGAAAATCCACCGATAGTGGACGCCTCTTTATCTAGGTTGTCACGTAAAATGATTTTACCTGTCCCAGGCGCAGCTGCCTTAAAGGATACGGCTGACCGCGGAATTGAGACCACACTCAAATCTCTGTACACAGCTACTGGGGTGGCTCAATGACCCACAGTTGCTTGTACGTGGATATCTAGGGCCATTGCAAAATGGTCAGGTAACCTAATTGATGATTTAGATTGTCTGCATAGGAGTGAAATTGAATTACTCTTGCATCACATTCAAGACTCTGCAAACTTTATGGTGGAGGCCATGAAGGAAATTGGCCTGCTCAACGCACATGTCAGTGTCAGCACACAGAGGCTTATGGCTATGCCAATGTACTGTGGATGCAGATTCCAGGAGAATCGTGGAGAGCCCTTCTCAGGTTAGGCCTTGTTCGGAGATGAACTGGATACGTGGATATCCAAGGCAACTGCGGGTAAGTCGAAATATCTTCCTTCTGCAGCAACCCCGGCTAGAACTCGTATTCTGCCCCTACGTTGCAGTCCTTTCGGGCAGCAAAATGTAAAAACAGATCCAAAGGTTCCCCCACTGCCTTCAGAGGTGGTTGAGGAAAATCCAGAAAACCTGCAACTACAGGTTCTCAGGAACAGAGCTCAGGTTCTGCTTCCTCAAAGCCTTCAGCATGACGGTGGACCACACTGCCTGAAGAACAGATAGGTGGGAGAACGTTTAAAGGATTACAGTCATATCTGGGCAACATCATGCCTAAGATCCCTGGGTCAAAGATCTTATTGCCTAGGGATACAGACTGGATTTTCAAGAACTCTCACCTCACAGATTCTTCAAATCAGGCTTACCAGCATCTCAGGAAGCAAGTACAATCCTGCAACAGGCAATTCAAAAGTTGGTACAGACACAGGTCATAGTCCCAGTTCCACCTTACTTACAGAACAAGGGTTATTATTCCAACCTGTTCGTAGTACCAAAGCCGGATGGGTCAGAAGTCCCAACTTAAACCTAAAATCTCTGAACCCATATTTATGGGTATTTAATTTCAAGTTGGAGTATCTGAGAGCAGTCATATCAGGTCTGGAGGAAGGGGAATTCGTGGTGTCTCTGGATATCAAGGATACGTACCTTCATATTCCGATCTGGCCGCCTCATTAGGCTTATCTAAGGTTTGCAATACAGGACTGTCACTACCAGTTCCAGGCACTGCCATTTGGCCTCTCCACAGCACCGAGGGGGTTCACCAAAGTCATGGCAGAGATGATGCTCCTCCTCCGCAAACAGGAAATGAACATAATTCCATACCTGGATGATCTACTGATAAAGGCATCCTCCATTGGAGAGGTTGTTACAAAGAATTGCTCTCTCAACTCAACTACTCCAGGATCACGTGTAGATTCTGAACCTTTACAAATTCACACTTGGAACCGACAAATGGGCTTCCCTTCTTGGGAATGATACTCGATACGGAAGTACAGGGGGTGTTCCTTCCATTGGAAAAGGCATTGGTGATCCAGTCAACGGTCCGGGATGTCCTGAAGCCAACTCGGATATTGGTACATCAGTGCATTCACCTACTGGGGAAGATGGTAGCCTCCTACGAGGCACTGCAGTACGGAAGGTTTCACGCAAGGCCCTTCCAGTTGGATCTCTTGGACAGGTGGTCCGGATCGCATCTTCACATGCACCAGAGGATACGCCTGTCGCCGAAAGCGAGAATTTTGCTTCTCTGGTGGCTACAGACTTCTCACCTGATCGAAGGCCGCAGGTTCGGGATTCAGAATTGGGTTCTACTAACCACATGTGCAAGCCTCAGAGGTTGGGGAGCAATCACCCTGGGGGAAAACTTCCAGGGAAAATGGCCAAATCAAGAAGCCATTCTTCCAAAAAACATTCTGGAACTTAGGGCCATATACACTGCCCTTCAACAAGTGGCACATCTTCTTCAAGATCAAGCCATTCAGGTACAGACAATGGGACGGAGTGTCGTACATAAACAGACAGGGCAGAACGAAGAGCAGAGCTGCAATGTTAGAGGTAACAAGAATTATCCTCTGGGCAGAAAAACGCGCTGTGGCGTTGTTGGCAATCTTCATTCCGCGAGTAGACAACTGGAAAGCAGACTTCCTCAGCAGACATGACCTCCACCCAGGAGAGTTGGACCTCCACCCGGAGGTGTTCAGGGACGTGACAAGTCGGTGGGGAATTCCTCAGATCGACATGATGGCCTCTCGTCTCAACAGGAAGCTCAGGCGGTATTGTTCCATGTCGAGAGACCCACAAACAGTGGTGGTTTGACGAGCTAGTAACTCCATGGGTTTACCAGACAGTGTATGTGTTCCCTCCACTTCTGCTCATCCCAAGAATTCTCAAAAGAATCAAAAAGACAAGGATTCAGGCAATTCTCATTGCTCCAGACTGGCCAAGAAGGGCTTGGTACGCGGATCTACTGGAGTTGCTCCTAGAGGATCCGTGGCCTCTACCTCTTTGCGAGGACCTTCTGCAATAGGGGCAGTTCATCTATCAAGACTTACCTCGGCAACGTTTGATGGCATGGAAGTTGAGCATCAGATTCTAGCCCAGAAAGGGATCCTGGACAGCATTATTCCAACCCAGGAAGGGAGTAATGTCTAAGCATTACCATCATATTTGGAAAAAATGTATCTTGGTTTGAATCCAAGCAGTTGCCTGCGGTGGAGTTTCAACTGGGACGTTTACTTCTCTTTCTGCAAGCAGGTGTGGATGTGGGCATTTGCCTGGGCCCTATAAATGTCCATATTTCAGCCTTGTCCATTTTCTTCCAGAAACAATTGGCTGCCCTCCCAGACGTTCTTAAAAGGGGTTCTGAACTTCCAACCGCTATTTGTGCCTCCTACGGCACCTTGGGATCTCAACGTGGTGTTGCAGTTCCTGCATTCAGATTGGTTTGAGCCTCTACAGGAGGTGGAGGTAAAGTTTCTTATGTGAAAGACTGTCACACTGTTGGCCTTCACGTCAGCAAGACGTGTGTCAGAGTTGGGGGCGTTGTCTCACAAGAGCCCCTACTTAATATTCCATGAGGATAGAGCTGAACTCAGAACGCGTCAGAATTTCTTCCTAAGGTTGTGTCAGCTTTTCATATCAACCAACCTATTGTGGTGCCAGTGGCTACTGACACCTCGGCTACTTCAAGGGCCTTGGATGTTGTGAGGGCCTTGAAGGTGTATGTAAAGCGGACAGCCCATCACAAGAAATCAGATGCGCTGTTTGTGCTTTAGACACCCAATCTTATTGGGATCATAAGCAGACAATTGCTCGCTGCATCAGGCTAACTATCCAGCATGCTTATTCCATGGCAGGATTGCCGGTTCCAAGATCTGTACAGGCCCACTCTACTCGTTCAGTGGGTTCTTCCTGGGTGGCTGTCAGGGGTGTTACAACTTTGCCGAGCAGTACCTGGTCAGGTTCGAACACGTTTGCTAAATTCTACAAGTTTGATACTTTGGCCTCTAAGGACCTTCAGTTTGGTCACTCTGTTCTACAGGAACCTCAGCACTCTCTCATCCGGTTTGGAAGCTTTGGTACATCCCCATGGTACTAAATGGAACCCCAGTTTCCTCTAGGACGTAAGAGAAAATAGGATTTTCTCCAGCAGGGTCCACAGGTTATCCACGGGATAACATTGGGATATGCTGGAGCGACAGTGGATTGGCACCAAATGATCACGAGCTTTCTGGCCTCCCAGGATGTACCAGGCTCGTCCATATAATCCCACCCACTGACTCACTCCAATCAGATTTTTGTTTGGTACGGCAGGAGCCGGACCATGGTCACGGGGCTGCTGTGTTTGACAGCCCTAAGCTTTATTTGATTTATTTTTATAGTCTTACTATGTTTATTGAGAGATTTCTCTGACGTCCTAGTGGATGCTGGGAACTCCGTAAGGACCATGGGGAATAGCGGGCTCCGAAGGAGACTGGGCACTCTAAGAAAGAATTAGGACTACTGGTGTGCACTGGCTCCTCCCTCTATGCCCCTCCTCCAGACCTCAGTTAGAATCTGTGCCTGGCTCGAGCTGGTTGCACACTAGGGGCTCTCCTGAGCTTCTAGTAAAGAAAGTATATTTTAGGTTTTTTATTTTCAGTGAGATCTGCTGGCAACAGACTCACTGCTACGAGGGACTTAGGGGAGAGAAGCAAACCTACCTGCTTGCAGCTAGCTTGGGCTTCTAGGCTACTGGACACCATTAGCTCCAGAGGGATCGAACACAGGCCCAGCCTCGGTCATCCGGTCCCGGAGCCGCGCCGCCGTCCCCCTTGCAGAGCCAGAAGCAAGAAGAACGTCCTGGAAATCGGCGGCTGAAGACTCCGGTCTTCATTAAGGTAGCGCACAGCACTGCAGCTGTGCGCTATTGCTCCCTATGCACACCACACACTCCGGTCACTGATGGGTGCAGGGCACTGGGGGGGGCGCCCTGGGCAGCAATTAGAGTACCTTAAATGGCAAAATCACACATAATATAGCATAGTAAGCTATATATGTGTAAAAAATCCCCTGCCATATTATTAATAAAGAGTGGGAGAAGTCAGCCGAAAAAGGGGCTATCTCCCCCAGCACACTGGCGCCATTTCCTCTCACAGCTCCGCTGGAAGGACGCTCCCCAGGCTCTCCCCTGCAGTTTCCAGGCTCAATAGGGTAAAAAAGAGAGGGGGGCACTAAATTTAGGCGCAAAAACTGTGTATTATAGCTGCTATAGGGTAAAGCACTTTGTGTCAGTGTAACTCCCTGCATTATATAGCGCTGTGGTGTGTGCTGGCATACTCTCTCTCTGTCTCCCCAAAGGACTTTGTGGGGTCCTGTCCTCAGTCAGAGCATTCCCTGTGTCTGTACGGTGTGTCGGTACGGCTGTGTCGACATGTTTGATAAGGAGGCTTATGTGGAGGCGGAGCAGGTGCCGATAAATGTGATGTCACCCCCTGCGGGTCGACACCTGAGTGGATGGATATGTGTAAGGAATTACGCAACAGTGTCAACTCCTTACATAAAAGGTTTGATGACATAGCAGATGTGGGACAGCCCGGCTTATCAGCACGTGCCTGCCCAGGCGTCTCAAAAGCCATCAGGGGCTCAAAAACGCCCACTACCTCAGATGGCAGACACAGATGTCGACACGGATACTGACTCCAGTGTCGACGACAAAGAGACTAGTGTACATTCCAATAGGGCCATCCGTTGCATGATTACGGCAATGAAAAATGTGTTGCACATTTCTGACATTAACCCAGGTACCACAAAAAAGGGTATTATGTTTGGGGAGAAAAAGCAACCAGTGGTTTTTCCCCCATCTGATGAGTTGAATGAAGTGTGTGAAGAAGCGTGGTGTTCCCCTGATAAGAAACTGGTAATTTCTAAAAAGTTACTAATGGCGCACCCTTTCCCGCCAGAGGACAGGATACGTTGGGAGACATCCCCTAGGGTGGATAAAGCGCTCACACGTCTGTCAAAAAAGGTGGCACTACCGCTCAGGATACGGCCGCCCTAAAGGAGCCTGCGGATAGAAAGCAGGAGGCTATCCTGAAGTCTGTATATACACACTCAGGTACTATCCTGAGACCGGCTATTGCTTCAGCATGGATGTGCAGTGCTGCAGCTGTGTGGTCAGATTCCCTGTCTGATAACATTGATACCCTTGACAGGGACACTATATTGCTAACCATAGAGCATATTAAAGACGTAGTATTATATATGAGAGATGCACAGAGGGATATTTGCCGGCTGGCATCTAGAATAAATGCAATGTCCATTTCTGCCAGGAGAGTATTATGGACTCGGCAGTGGACAGGTGATGCGGATTCTAAAAGGCACATGGAAGTTTTGCCTTACAAGGGTGAGGAATTGTTTGGGGATGGTCTCTCGGACCTCGTTTCCACAGCGACAGCTGGGAAGTCGACATTTTTACCCTATGTTCCCTCACAGCCAAAGAAAGCACCGTATTATCAGGTACAGTCCTTTCGGCCCCAGAAAGGCAAGCGGGTTAAAGGCGCGTCCTTTCTGCCCAGAGGCGGAGGTAGAGGGAAAAAGCTGCACCATACAGCCAGTTCCCAGGAACAAAAGTCCTCTCCCACTTCCTCTAAGTCCGCCGCATGATGCTGGTGCTCCACAGGCGGAGCCAGGTGCGGTGGGAGCCCGTCTCCGGAACTTCAGCGACCAGTGGGTTCGCTCACGAGTGGATCCCTGGATTCTACAAGTGGTATCTCAGGGGTACAAGCTGGAATTCGAGACGTCTCCCCCTCGCCGTTTCCTCAAATCAGCCTTGCCAACGA
Source organism: Pseudophryne corroboree (assembly GCF_028390025.1). NCBI lineage: Eukaryota > Metazoa > Chordata > Amphibia > Anura > Myobatrachidae > Pseudophryne > Pseudophryne corroboree. Next base: position 30,869 of record NW_026967522.1, on the reverse strand, counting down.
CTCTCCCAGACAGGGAGGTAGTGCTGGCGGCGATTCACAAGCTGTACTTCCAGCAGGTGATAATCAAGGTACCCCTCCTTCAACAAGGTCGGGGTTACTATTCCACAATGTTTGTGGTACCGAAACCGGACGGTTCGGTGAGACCCATTTTAAATTTGAAATCCTTGAACACTTATATAAGAAGGTTCAAGTTCAAAATGGAATCGCTCAGGGCGGTTATTGCAAGCCTGGACGAAGGGGATTACATGGTTTCACTGGACATCAAGGATGCTTACCTGCATGTCCCCATTTACCCTCCTCACCAGGAGTACCTCAGATTTGTGGTACAGGACTGTCATTACCAATTCCAGACGTTGCCGTTTGGTCTGTCCACGGCACCGAGGGTATTTACCAAGGTAATGGCCGAAATGATGATACTCCTTCGAAAAAAGGGAGTTATAATTATCCCGTACTTGGACGATCTCCTTATAAAGGCGAGGTCCGGGGAGCAGTTGTTGGTCGGAGTAGCACTATCTCGGGAAGTGCTACAACAGCACGGCTGGATTCTGAATATTCCAAAGTCGCAGCTGGTTCCTACGACGCGTCTACTGTTCCTGGGTATGGTTATGGACACAGAACAGAAAAAGGTGTTTCTCCCGGAGGAGAAGGCCAAGGGGTTGTCATCTCTGGTCGGAGACCTCCTAAAACCAAAACAGGTGTCGGTGCATCACTGCACGCGAGTCCTGGGAAGGATGGTAGCTTCTTACGAAGCAATTCCATTCGGCAGGTTCCATGCAAGGATCTTTCAGTGGGATCTGTTGGACAAGTGGTCCGGATCGCATCTTCAGATGCATCGGCTGATAACCCTGTCTCCAAGGCCCATGGTGTCCCTGCTGTGGTGGCTGCAGAGTGCTCATCTTTTAGAGGGCCGCAGATTCGGCATACAGGACTGGGTCCTGGTCACCACGGATGCAAGCCTTCGATGTTGGAGTGCAGTCACACAGGGAAGAAACTTCCAAGGACTATGGTCGAGTCAGGAGACTTGCCTACACATAAATATTCTATAACTAAGGGCCATTTACAATGCCCTAAGTCAGGCAAGACCCCTGCTTCTACACCAGCCGGTGCTGATTCAGTCAGACAACATCACGGTGGTCGCCCATGTAAACCGACAGGGCGGCACAAGAAGCAGGATGGCGATGGCAGAAGCCACAAGGAATCTCCGATGGGCGGAAAATCACGTGTTAGCACTGTCAGCAGTGTTCATTCCGGGAGTGGACAACTGGGAAGCAGACTTCCTCAGCAGACACGACATCCGCCCGGGAGAGTTGGGACTTCATCCAGAAGTCTTCCAGATAATTGTAAACCGTTGGGAAAAACCACAGGTGGACATGATGGCATCCCGCCTCAACAAAAAGCTAAAAAGATATTGCGCCAGGTCATGGGACCCTCAGGCGATAGCTGTGGACGCTCTAGTGACACCGTGGGTGTACCAGACGGTTTATGTGTTCCCTCCTCTTCCTCTCATACCCAAGGTACTGAGGATAATAAGAAGGAGAGGAGTAAGAACTATACTCATTGTTCCGGATTGGCCAAGAAGAGCTTGGTACCCAGAACTTCAAGAAATGATCTCAGAGGACCCATGGCCTCTGCCGCTCAGACAGGACCTGCTGCAGCAGGGGCCCTGTCTGTTCCAAGAATTACCACAGCTGCGTTTGACGGCATGGCGGTTGAACACCGGATCCTAAAGGAAAAGGGCATTTCGGAGGAAGTCATTCCTACGCTGATTAAAGCTAGGAAAGATGTGACCGCAAAACATTATCACCGCATATGGCGGAAATATGTTGCTTAGTGTGAGGCCTGGATGGCCCCAACGGAGGAATTTCAGCTGGGTCGATTTCTGCACTTCCTACAGTCAGGGGTGACTATGGGCCTAAAGTTGGGTTCCATTAAGGTCCAGATTTCGGCTCTGTCAATTTTCTTCCTAAAAGAACTGGCTTCACTGCCTGAAGTTCAGACTTTTGTTAAAGGAGTGCTGCATATTCAGCCCCCTTTTGAGCCTCCAGTGGCACCTTGGGATCTCAACGTGGTGTTGGATTTCCCAAAGTCGCATTGGTTTGAGCCACTTAAAACCGTGGAGATAAAATATCTCACGTGGAAAGTGGTCATGCTGTTGGCCTTGGCGTCGGCCAGGCGTGTATCAGAATTGGCGGCTTTGTCATGTAAAAGCCCTTATCTGATTTTCCATATGGATAGGGCGGAATTGAGGACTCGTTCCCAATTTCTTCCTAAGGTGGTATCAGCGTTTCATTTAAACCAACCTATTATGGTCCCTGCGGCTATTCGGGACTTGGAGGATTCCAAGTTGCTGGACGTAGTCAGGGCCCTGAAAATCTATGTTTCCAGGAAGGCTAGAGTCAGGAAAACTGACTCGCTGTTTATCCTGTATGCACCCAACTAGCTGGGTGCTCCTGCTTCAAAGCAGACTATTGCTCGCTGGATCTGTAGCACGATTCAACTTGCACATTCTGTGGCTGGACTGCCGCATCCTAAATCTGTAAAAGCCCATTCCACGAGGAAAGTGGGCTCTTCTTGGGCGGCTGCCCGAGGGGTCTCGGCTTTACAACTTTGCCGAGCTGCTACTTGGTCGGGTTCAAACACATTTGCAAAATTCTACAAGTTTGATACCCTGGCTGAGGAGGACCTTGAGTTTGCTCATTCAGTGCTGCAGAGTCATCCGCACTCTCCCGCCCGTTTGGGAGCTTTGGTATAATCCCCATGGTCCTTACGGAGTTCCCAGCATCCACTAGGACGTCAGAGAAAATAAGAATTTACTCACCGGTAATTCTATTTCTCGTAGTCCGTAGTGGATGCTGGGCGCCCATCCCAAGTGCGGATTGTCTGCAATACTTGTATATAGTTATTGCCCAACTAAAGGGTTATTGTTATGAGCCATCTGTTCATGAGGTTCAATTGTTATTCATACTGTTAACTGGGTATAGTGTCACGAGTTGTACGGTGTGATTGGTGTGGCTGGTATGAGTCTTACCCGGGATTCCAAATCCTTTCCTTATTGTGTCAGCTCTTCCGAGCACAGTTTCCCTAACTGAGGTCTGGAGGAGGGGCATAGAGGGAGGAGCCAGTGCACACCAGTAGTCCTAATTCTTTCTTAGAGTGCCCAGTCTCCTTCGGAGCCCGCTATTCCCCATGGTCCTTACGGAGTTCCCAGCATCCACTACGGACTACGAGAAATAGAATTACCGGTGAGTAAATTCTTATTTTTTTTACGTAACAGTGTCTTACACACATATTGAAAAGAGTTGCTCCTAAAACTCTCCGCCGGGTCGCAACAACACTTACCCACGGTACAAGTGCTGTCTCGACGGGCGTCTGTGTCGGATGTTACTAGCAGGTCCAGCAGGCGTTACTAGGCTGTGGCCGGAGCACGGGGAGAAGGTAAGGCATCGGTTACGCTTAGAAGGGCCGCACTGTTTGAGAGGAGACTACCAAACAGCTGGCGCACCACCACCACGGGTGCTCTAGTGAAAGCCTTTAGGGATCATAAGGCGCCAGGATTAGTTTGAGGCTGCGATCCCTAGGGTTGATGTCAGCAGTGGGGAGTAAGACGCTCTCCTGGTCACCCCTCCCCCAAGTTCATGACCAGTTTCCTTGTGTCACCCGCCAATTGCTTCACTTCCGTTTCAGACGCTACCACGAGGGGACTCAGTCGTAACATAGGCCGCTGCGTCTGTATACACTGAGGTTTACCGCTAAGAGACTGGGTCGCAGACATGAGCGTCTGCATGCACTAACGTTCACTGAGCATCTGTGTCCACTTAAAATACCGGAGCGGCAGTGTACACTAGTAGCGTGTGGATCCACTCAGCGGTTGCTAAACGTATTGATCGATCCTGGAGTGGGGTGAGTCTCCCTGTGTCCCACTCTACGGAGTAAGGGTTATACAGCACTAAATTTCTATCTACTGTTGTTAGTATGACTAGTTAAGTTTAGGGCCTATTGCATATGAGTTTTGTACAATACTGTGGTTTGATCTGCAATTGCGTCTGAATACATTAAGGACAGCATAGGACAGTAAACCGTAAATGTATGCCTACATACTTGAAATGTGTTCGTAGTTGATAATATGCTCATGTGACAAATATATGACTAATATATAACGTGACTGACTGCTAGTGTGATTGCTGACTTTATATATGTTTGTCAGTGTTTTCTTCTGAACCTCAATGCTGGTGCTTGGGTTGGGGTCAGATTGATATCACTTATGCATATAAAGTGTTTTCAGTCACAGATTGTGTAGTAAATGTGGAAAAGCTGATTATTTATCATGTCTAAGAGCGGCAAAGGTGACGAGGTTACATTAACAGTAACACCAACACTCAAAACATGTTTATCCTGCAAGGTGGGGTTAATAACTCTTTGACAAATGAGGAGGGGTTACGTGCAAATTGTTTTGCATTTCAGCAGAATACAAGGCAGATCCCTGTTCAACAACAAGTAGATCCACCTTGGGCCATGTTTGCACAAATCCTATCTAGTATAGCTGACAGGTTGGTCCGTGCAGCTCCAACCGCAGGAATAGGGTACACTATTAACACATACATGCAGCTCCCATCATATGGTATAGCCCCAACAGCTTCTACAAGTCAACAAGCTGATAAACCAAAGGTAAATATATCATCCAATTCGCAAGCTACACAGGATGATACAACAGATGATGACTCCGTATACTCTACTTCACCATATGAAGAACAAATGGAGGGTTTCAGCTCAGAAGATATAGCTGAGTTAATTGGAGCAATAAAGGATATTCTGTCTCTAGAAGATTCAGCTGAGCCAATAATTAAAACTAAAGCACTTGTGTTTAAACGTCCCAAAACAGTGAGGGTTGAGTTTCCAGGGTCAGAGGAACTGACGGAAATCATGGAGGAACCTTGGGCTACGCCCAATAGGAGATATAGAATTCCAAAAAAATGGGATTCTTACTACCCTTTTCCAACTGGGGACTGTTTAAAAAGAGAAGTGCCTCCTAAGGTAGATACGCATGTCATTCGACTAGTGCGAAAATCTATTTTACCTTTGCCATCTACATCATTAAATGATGTCACAGACAGAAGAGTTGATGGTTTTTTTGAAAAACATATTTTCTCTGTCAGGGGCAGTCATAAGGCCGGCTTTGGCCTCAGCTTAGATGGCAAAAGAGGTAGTTGAATGGGCTGAAGAACTGGAAAATGGGCTCTCAGCACCTACTAGGGAGCAGGAGTCCCATATAGCCCATATGAAACAGGCTGCACTATTCCTAGAAGAAGCAGCAATGGATATAGGTACGATTGCTTCCAAAGCTTCAGCCTTAACAGTAGCTGCTCGCAGAGCAATTTGGCCACGTACATGGAAAGCTAATTCAGAATCCAAAAAGTTTCTGGAAGCTTTGCCTTTTGTTGGAAACATTCTTTTTGGTAAGGAACTGACGGACATTCTGGAGTCAGAAGCTGAATCCAAGAAGGTCAGGTTTCATGCCGGTTATAACCCTAAGCCTAAGGGTTTGAGATTTCGGCCATTTCAGTGGCAGGGTAAAACAAAAGGTAAAAATGAATCAAAGCAAACCCAGTACAATAAGTCTGGTAAAGCAAAGAGGCAGTGGGCCACTAGAGGGCCAGCTTCCAAACCAGAACATAAACCATCAGCCTGATAGTGCGGGCCTCCACTTGGGGGACTCCAAGGTAGGGGGCCGTCTTCTTCTGTTTGCACACATATGGCAGCAGTCGACAACAGACGCCAGGGTGCAAGAAGTGGTATCTCAGGGTTATGTTTTCCCTTTCAAGCAGCAGCATCCTCAAAGGTTTTTTTGCACCAGCCCGTCTCATATAGAGGCGAAAGCCAGGGACCTGCAAAAAGCAGTACAGAAATTGCTTCAGTCCGGGGTAATTATTCCAGTACCCCCGACACAACGGAGGCAGGGGTTTTACTCCAACCTATTTTTGGTCCAGAAGCCAAATGGGTCATTCCGGCCAATTCTCAATCTCAAAATGTTAAACAAATACATTTGGGTCCCAAGGTTCCACATGGAAACGTTGCGTTCCATAGTTTTGGCCATGGAACCAAGGGATTACATGGTATCTCTGGATATACAGGATGGTTACCTGCATGTGCCGATAGCATTGTCCCATCAGTGTTATCTCAGGTTTCCTATCCTCCAGCAACATTTTCAATTCCAGGCATTACCCTTTGGGTTAGCCACAGCCCCCAAAGTGTTTACCAAGATTATGGTGGTTATGGCCGCTTATCTCCGCAAGCAGGGTATAAGAATTTTTCCGTACCTCAACTAGCTTTTAATCCTGGCACAATCCCAGGAATTGCTCTTGAGCCATCTCCAACAGACAATAACTTGTCTACAGAAACACGGATGGCTCATAAATTGGGCAAAGTCGTCTCTGATTCCATCACAACGGATGATTCACTTAGGGGCTGTATTGGATTCAAGTCTGCAGAAAACATTTTTACCTGTGGAAAAGTTATCCAAGGTGCAGTTAATGACTCAGGAATTAATACACAGTCAAACAATATCAGTTCACATGGCAATGCGAGTGATGGGGTTGATGGTGTCAACATTCGGCATGGTGGAATATGGACAATTCCACTCAAGACCTTTGGAATGGAATACATCAGACATAAAAAACACAAATGATGGTACTTCCAGTAAAGGTAAAACGGTCTTTAGCCTGGTGGCTACAGACATCCCATCTAGACAAGGGGAGACCTTTTTGGATATCAGATTGGGAGATCCTGACAACGGATGCCAGTCTTCAGGGCTGGGGAGCAGTGTCCGGAAAATGATGGTTCCAGGGACAATGGCCCACAGAAGAAAGTTGCCTGCCTATAAATATGGTGGAACTTCGGGCCATATACATGGCACTGATTCAGGCAAAGGACATTCTGCAAGGAAAACCAGTCCAGATCCGCTCAAACAATGCAGTTGCGTACCTCCAACCATCAGGGAGGAACTCGCAGCCAAAGAGCAAAGAAGGAGTTCTGCCCACTTTAGTATGTGCCCACTTTAGTATCTTCCAGCATTGTCCGCAGTGTTTATTCCAGGAGTTCTAAACTGGGAAGCGGACTTTCTCAGTCGACACACCATTCAAGCAACCGAATGGGCTCTACACCCGGAAGTATTTCAGACTCTAGAGGACAAGTGGGGTTTGCCAGAGAGAGATCTCATGGCGTCCCATCTGAACCAGTACCGGCATACGGGTCAAGAACAAGAGACCCCGGAGCGATCATTGCGGACGCACTGTCGGTGAAATGTGACTTTCATCTGGCTTGTGTGTTTCCTCCGATCACCCTGTTACCCAGGGTGGTGAGGAAAATAAGACAAGCAAAGAGTGCCGTGATCCTAATAGCACCGGTTTGGCCCAGAAGGCATTGGTACATAGATCTGCTGAGGATGTCGATGAATGCTCCAATTCTGCTCCCTCAACGTCCAGATCTACTGATGCAGGGTCCTTGTTATCACAGGCATCTGGATCGGCGGTCTTTGACAGCACGGCTGTTGAAACCTTTATCCTGAAGTCAAGAGGTTTTTCACAACAGGTAATTCAAACTATGCTCAGAGCAAGGAAACCCTCCTCTGCTCGCATTTATCACCGAATATGGCAAACCTATATTCGTTGGTGCAGTGAAAGAAGTATAGATCCAAAATCTTTCAGAGTATCCAGAATCTTAGATTTCCTTAAGGCAGGAATGGATAAGGGTTTGAAGGTGGCTTCTTTGAGAGTTCAAGTTTCAGCATTGACTGTATGGTTTCAAAAGAAAATTGCCACTTTACAGGATGTGCGTAATTTTTTCCAGGGAATGCTGCGCATTCAACCCTGCAGTACCTTGGGATTTAAGTCTGGTCCTCAAAGCTCCGTTTGAACCACTTAAAAAAGTGGATCTCAAATGGTTGACAGCTAAAGTACTCTTTCTACTGACTACGGCATCAGTTAGATGAGTATCAAATTTAGGAGCGCGGTCATGTAAGTCTCCTTTTCTGATCTTTTTTCCAGATAAAGCCGTTCTCAGAACTAAGTCTGGTTATCTTCCGAAGGTGGTCTCGAAGTTTCACCTTAACAAAGAAATTGTAGTCCCGGCTTTTCAGGTATCAGGACTGTCTGCGGGAGAAGCGTCGCTGGACATAGTCCGTGCATTAAGAATCTACGTAGATCGTACCAGTGCCATCAGAAAGACAGATTCTCTCTTCATTCTCTACGGATTTCACAAGAGAGGATGGCCTGCTAGTAAACAGAGGCTGGCAAGATGGCTTTGAATGACGATTTCAGAAGCATGCTCTCGAGCTGATCTCCCTGTTCCGGCTAAAGTCTCTGCTCACTCTACACGTAAGGTAGGTCCTTCATGGGCAGGACAACATGGTGCTTCAGTAGAACAGATATGTAAGGCAGCCACATGGTCTTCCATTAAAACATTCATTAGACATTATGCTTTGGATACTTTTGCCTCTCATGCTGAATTCGGGAGAAAGGTTCTATCTAATCAGGAGCGTCCCCACCACTAAAAATTGCTTTGGGAAGTCCCAATGTTATCCTGTGGATAACCTGTGGACCTTTTCGGAGAAATATACGTTATGGTAAAAACTTACCGTTGATAATGGTATTTCTCCTATGTCCACAGGTTTCCACAGGGATCCCACCCTGACGCACCTGATTTGAGAATCTTTATACTCACTAACCTCTTCCCTCTTGCATGGAAGGGTGTGCATGTGTGTTCTTCTCGCCTGAATAGGGTTCAAACTATAGATTGTAATCTTGCAAGCAGGGCCTTCCTACCTCTATGTCTGTCTGTTTTTACCCAGTTTTGTTCTATTACTGTTGTTCTAATTGTAAAGCGCAACGGAATATGCTGCGCTATATAAGAAACTGTTAATAAACATTATGCTCCTTCCTAAATGCTTTGGAAACAACTGATTTGACGGAGTCGGTGGGCGGAATTATATGTACGAGCCCGGTGCATCCTGGGAGGCCAGAAAGCTCGTGATCGTTTGGTGCCAATCCGCTTTCGCTCCAGCATATCCCAATGTTATCCTGTGGAAACCTGTGGACACAGGAGAAATACCGTTATCAACGGTAAGTTCTTACTATAACGTATATTTAATTACCTACCGGTATATCCTTTTCTCGTAGTCCATAGAGGATACTGGGCGCCTGCCCAGTGCTTTGTGTTTTCCTGCTTTGTTACAGTATTGTTGGTTCAGCTGTTGCTGTTCCTGTTCAAGTTTGCTTAGCATGGCTTTCCTCTTGTTATGTGTGTGCTGGTTCCAATCTCACCACTGTCCTTATATATCCTTCTTTCGAAGTATGTCCGTCTCCTCCGGGCACAGTTTCTAGACTGAGTCTGGGAGGAGCTAGCCCACACTATTAAATTCTTAAAGTGCCCTTGGCTCCTAGTGGACCCGTCTATACCCCATGGTACGAAATGGAACCCCAGTATCCTCTACGGACTACGAGAAAAGGATTTGCCGGTAGGTAATTAAAATCCTATAGCTGGTGTATCACAAAGACCTGTGAAAGCGGGTTGCTGGATGACACATGTAGATTCACACATGGATGGGTCAAATTCAAGAGGTCCTTGCAGGAGATATGTCCCTGGTAATTACAGTGACTCTCATAAAGCACAATCAGTGCACGCGTCTTGTGTGACTCTCTCATGGAGATAGGTGCTATTAGCGCTAGGACTACTGCCATGGTAGTATCAATGCGCAGAGCTTTGTGGCTGCGTCAGTGGATAGCGGACGCAGATTCCAAGAGCAGTGTGGGGTCTCTTCCTTTCTCAGGGAAATTTCAAAGGTTACTGCTGGGAAATTCACGTTTTTCCCCTCTGGGGCCCCACCGGCTAGGCATTCCTACCCAGGGCTGTCTACCCAGTCCTTTCGGACTGCCAGGTTCAGATCAAGAGCCAGATGCACCTCAAACACGGCAAAAGGCACGACAAAAAAAAACAGGCACCGCAGGTTCCCGGGAACAAAGCACCACTTCAGCTTCCACTAGGGTCTCAGCATGATGGTGCCCCCCCCCCCCCCCCCCCTCCCCACCCTGATGGGATCTCGAGGTGGGAGCTCGATTGCATCACTTCAGCCGCATCTGTGAAAGCTCCTACTAGGATGCCTGGGTAAAGGATCTCATTGCTCAGGGCTACAAGCTGGAGTTAAACATTGCTCCTCCCGAACGATTTTTCAAATCAAGCTTACCAGTTTTGGAGGATACATGAGTTACGCTGCAACAGGCCATCCTAAAGTTGGTCCAGTCCCAAGTCATTGCTCCAGTGCCGCTACAACAACAGGGAAAGGGTTACTACTCCATCCTGTTTGTGGTACCAAAACCGGACGGTTCGGTAAGGCCCATTTTGAATCGAAAATCCTTGAACCCTTGCTAAAAGGTTTTCAAGATCAAGATGGAATCCTTGCGAGCAGTGATTGCAGGTGTAGAAGAACAGGAGTTCATGGTTTCGTTGGATATAAAGGACGCTTATCTCAATATCCTTATTTGGCCACCTCACCAGGCTTGCCTATGGTTTGCCCTGCTGAACGATCACTACGAGTGCCAGGCGCTACCCTTCGGCCTGTCCACAGCTCTGAGGGTCTTCACAAAGATGATGGCAGATATGATCCAGCTCCGAGTCCAGGGGATCAGTATTGTCCCTTACCTAGACGATCTCTTGATAAAGGCTAGATCCAGGGAGCTTCTATTGCTCAATATAGGCCACACTATTCAGCTTCTGTCACATCATGGGTGGATCCCACCTGGAGCCTACTCAGCGGCTCCTATTCCTGGGAATGTTTCTCAATGCAGTGGGTCAGAAAGTATTCCTCCTAGAGGTCGAGGCAAGGACGGTCCAGGATGTGGTCCGAGCGGTTCTACGACCGAATCGGATCTATATCCATCTTTGCATAAGATTGTTGGGAAAGATGGTAACCGCATACGAGGCGATCCAGTATGGAAGGTTCCACGCCAGAACATTTTAATTGGATCTCCTGAGCTAGTAGTCCGGTACACATCTTCAGATGCACCGGATCATACACTACCGTTCAAAAGTTTGGGGTCACTTACAAATTTCCTTTTATCTCTAACGTCCTAGTGGATGCTGGGGACTTCGTAAGGACCATGGGGAATAGACGGGCTCCGCAGGAGACTGGGCACTCTAAAGAAAGATTAGCTACTATCTGGTGTGCACCTGCTCGTCCCTCTATGCCCCTCCTCCAGACCTCAGTTAGAATCTGTGCCCGGCCAGAGCTGGGTGCTCCTAGTGGGCTCTCCTGAGCCTGCTAGAAAAAGAAAGTATTTGTTAGGTTTTTTATTTTCAGTGAGCTTCTGCTGGCAACAGACTCACTACTACGTGGGACTGAGGGGAGAGAAGCAAACCTACCTATCTGCAGCTAGGTTGCGCTTCTTAGGCTACTGGACACCATTAGCTCCAGAGGGATCGAACACAAGTACCTAACCTTGATCGTCCGTTCCCGAAGCCGCGCCGCCGTCCCCCTCGCAGAGCCAGAAGTACAGAAGACCGGCAGAAGCAAGAAGACATCGAAATCGGCGGCAGAAGACTCCTTTCTTCACATGAGGTAGCGCACAGCACTGCAGCTGTGCGCCATTGCTCCCACATTACACCCACACACTCCGGTCACTGTAGGGTGCAGGGCGCAGGGGGGGGCGCCCTGGGCAGCAATTGGGTACCTCCTGGCAAAAGCAGCATATATACAGTTGGACACTGTTATATGCATGAGCCCCCGCCATAAATTTTACACAAAATTGCGGGACAGAAGCCCGCCGCTGAGGGGGCGGGGCCTTCTTCCTCAGCACTCTCCAGCGCCATTTTTTCTCCACAGATCCGCTGAGGCTCTCCCCTGCACGATAGAGAGGGTGAAAAAGAGAGGGGGGGGCACATAAAATTGGCGTAAAAACAATATATACAGCAGCTACAGGGTTAACACTAAGTTACTGTGTGTTTCCTGGGTCATATAGCGCTGGGGTGTGTGCTGGCATACTCTCTCTCTGTCTCTCCAAAGGGCCTTGTGGGGGAACTGTCTTCAAATAGAGCATCCCCTGTGTGTGTGGTGTGTCGGTACGTGTGTGTCGACATGTCTGAGGTAAAAGGCTCCCCTAAGGAGGAGATGGAGCAAATATGTGTGTGTGAGGGTGTCTCCGTCTACAACACCGACACCGGTTTGGATATGTGTAAGTGCTGAGGTGAATTTATTGCACAAAAGATTAGAGAACAGACAGGGAATCTACCCATGTCTGTCCCTATGTCGCAGAGACCTTCAGAGTCTCTCAATGATCACTATCCAAAATAATAAACACTGGTATCGACACGGAGTTTGACTCCAGTGTCGACTACGATAATGCAAAGTTACAGCCAAGATGGCTGAAAGGTATTCAATATATGATAATTGTAATAAAAGACGATTTGCATATCACTGATGACTCATTGTCCCTGTCACAAGGGTACACAGGTGTAAGGGGAAGAAAGCTGAGGTAAATTTCCCTCCTCTCATGAGGAAAAAGAGCGGGAATCTCCAGACGTGAGACTGCAGCTTCCCACAAAGAATTCTCGGGCAATATCCTTTCCCCACTAGGGCCAGGATACGATGGGAATCTTCCTCTAGGGTGTCACAAAAGGCAGCCCTGATGTTACAGCTATTCTCAAGGATCCTGCAGATAGCGTGCACATTCTGGTACACTACTCAGACCGGCGATTGTGTCGGCATGGGTTTATAGCGCTGTGGCAGCGTAGACGGGTTCCTTATCAGCAGAGATTGAGACCCTAGTATGTATGTATATATATAGAGATATATATATATATATATATTAAAGATGCTGTCTTAAGAGAGATGTGTATATATAAAACATGCCATAGAGACATGAGTATACTGGGTCCTAGAGCCACAGCTATGTCGATTTCTGCGTGACGTGTCCGGTACAATATGCAATGGACAGATGATGCCGACTTAAGTGGCATATGGAAGGCTGAGGATTGTGGGGAGAAGGGTTCTCGGACTGGTCTCCACAGCTATAGCTGGTAATTCTGATATGTTGCCTCATATCCCTGCACAGCCTAGAAAAGCACGACATTATCAAATGCAGCTTTTCTAATAAAGAAACAAGAAAGTCCGAGATGCGTCCTTTCTTGCCAGAGGCGGGGCAGAGAAAACAGAAGTCCTCCCCGGCCTCTACAAAAATCCACTGCATGTCGCTGGGGCTCCACAGGCGGTGCTAGGCCCGGTGGGGGCACGCCTTCGTAAGTTCAGCCACAAGTGGGTTCGCTCCCTGTTTGATCCCTGGGCAATAGATATTGTGTCTCAGGGATACAAGCTGGACTTTGAGAAGATGCCCCCTTACCGACGACCCTGCCGGCTTCCCCCCACGAGAGGAAAACAGTGTTAACTGCAATTCACAAATTGTATCTTCAACAGGTGGTGGTCAAGGTTCACCTCCTTTAACAAGGAGGGGATTGTTTTTCGACCAGGTTGTAGTCCCAAAACCAGGTGGTTCGGTCGGACCCATATTCAATTTAAAATCCCTGAACATATACCTGAAAGGTTTCAAGTTCAAGATGGAATCGCTAAAAACGGTTATTGCAAGCCTGAAAGGGGGAGATTTAATGGTGACTCGGGACATAAAGGATGCACACCTTCTTGTCCCCATTTATCCACCTCATCAGGGCGTACCTCAGAATTGCGGTACGGGATGGTCATTACCGATTTCAGACGTTGCCGTTTTTTGTCTCTCCACGGCCTTGAGACTATTCACCAAGGTAATGGCGGAAATGATGTTGCTCCTGCGGAAGCAAGGTGTCACTATTATCACGTACTTGGACGATCTCATAAAAGCGAGATCAAGAGAGCAGTTGCTGAACACTTTCTCTGGAAGTGAAACGGCAACACGGCTGGATTCTATATATTCCAAAGTCGCAGTGGGTTCTTACAGCTCATCTGCTTCTCCTAGGCATGATCTTAGATACAGACCAGAAAAGGGTTATCTTCCGATAGAGAGAGCTCAGGAGCTCGTGACACTGGTCAGGAATCTATTAAAATCAAAACAGGTGTCAGTGCATCACTGCACTCAAGTCCTGGGAAGGAGGGTGGCATAATTCGAGGCCATTCCCTTCGGCAGGTTCCATACGAGGACCTTACATTGGGACTTACTGGACAAGTGGTCCGGATCACATCATCGGATGCATCGGTTAATCACCCTATCCCCCAGGGCCAGGGTGTCACTCCTGTGGTGGCTGCAGAGTGCTCGCCTTCTGGAGGGCTGCAGATTCAGCATTCAAGACTAGGTCCTGGTGACCACGGAAGCAAGCCTCCGAGGGTGGGGAGCAGTCACACAGGGAAGAAATTTCCAAGGGCTGTGGTCAAGTCAAGAGACTTGCCTTCACATCAACATCCTGGAACTAAGGGCCATATACAACGCCCTGCGTCAAGCGGAGAACTTGCTTCGCGACAAACCGGTTCTGATTCAGCCGGACATCACCGCAGTAGCGCATGTAAACCGATAAGGCAGCACAAGGAGCAGAGTGGCGATGGTGGAAGTCTCCAGAATTCTTCGCTGGGCGGAGAATCACGTAAGCGCACTGTCGGCGGTGTTCATCCCGGGAGTGGACAACTGGGAAGCAGACTTCCTCAGCAGACACGACCTCCACCCGAGAGAGTAGGGACTTCATCAGGAGGTCTTCGCACAGATTGCAAGTCAGTGGGGACTGCCCCAGATAGACATGATGGCGTCCCGCCTCAACAAAAAGCTACAGAGGTATTGCGCCAGATCAAAAGACCCTCAGGCGGTAGCTGTAGATGCCCTGGTTACACCGTGGGTGTTCCAGTCGGTCTATATGTTTCCTCCTCTTCCTCTCATACCCAAGGTGTTGAGAATAATAAGAAAAAGAGGAGTGAGAACAATTCTTATTGTTCCAGATTGGCTACGAAGGACCTGGTATCCGGATCTGCTGGAAATGCTCACAGAGGACCCGTGGCCTCTTCCTCTAAGACAGGATCTGTTGCAACAGGGGCCCTGTCTGTTCCAAGACTTACAGCGGCTGCGTTTGACGGCATGGCAGTTGAATGCCGGATCCTAGCTGAAAAGGGCATTCCGGATGAGGTCCTTCCTACGCTGATAAAGGCTAGGAAGGACGTGACATCTAAACATAACCGAATATGGCGAAAATATGTATCTGAGGCCAGGAATGCTCCTACGGAGGAATTCCAGCTGGGCCATTTCCTTCACTTCCTACAGTCCGGAGTGAATTTGGGCCTAAAATTGGTCTCCATTAAAGTCCAGATTTCGGCCCTATCCATTTTCTTTCAAAAGGAATTGGCTTCTCTACCGGAAATCCAGACGTTTGTAAAGGGAGTGCTGTATATTCAGCCTCCTTTTGTGCCTCCAGTGTCACCTTGGGATCTTAACGTGGTGTTAGGCTTCTTGAAATCCCACTGGTTTGAACCACTTAAATTGGTGGAGTTGAAATATCTCGCGTGGAAGGTGGTCATGCTATTATCCTTGGCTTCGGCCAGGCGCGTGTCAGAGTTGGCGGCTTTGTCACATAAAAGCCCCTATCTGGTTTTCCATATGGATAGAGCAGAATTGCGGACCCGTCCAAAATTTCTGCCAATAGTGGTTTCATCTTTTCATATAAATCAACCTATTGTCGTGCCTGTGGCTACTAGTGACTTGGAGGATTCCGAGTTGCTTGCTGTGGTCAGGGCTTTGAAGGTTTATGTAGCCAGAACGGCTAGGGTCAGGAAAACAGAGTCGTTGTTTATCCTGTATGCATCCAACAAGCTGGGTGCTCCTGCATCAAAGCAAACTACTGCTCGTTGGATTTGTAACACGATTCAGCAGGCTCATTTGGCGGCTGGCTTACCGCTGCCAAAATCAGTTAAGGCCCATTCCACTAGGAAGGTGGGTTCTTCTTGGGCGGCTGCCCGAAGGGTCTCTGCATTACAATTTTGCCAAGCGGCTTCTTGGTCAGGTTCAAATACTTTTGCAAAGTTCTACAAGTTTGATACCCTGGCTGAGCAGGACCTTTTGTTTGTTCAATCGGTGCTGCAGAGTCATCTGCACTCTCCCGCCCGTTTGGGAGCATTGGTATAATCCCCATGGTCCTTACGGAGTCCCCAGCATCCACTAGGACGTTAGAGAAAATAAGATTTTACCTACCGGTAAATCTATTTCTCGTAGTCCGTAGTGGATGCTGGGCGCCCGTCCCAAGTGCGGACTTTTCTGCAAGACTTGTATATAGTTATTGTTTCAATAAGGGTTGAGTTATGGTTGCATCTGGGTTTGACCTGATGCTCTGTTTTTTGTCATACTGTTAACTGGTTGTTATCACGTGTTATACGGTGTGATTGGTGTGGCTGGTATGAATCTTGCCCTGAATTATCAAAATCCTTTCCTTGTACTGTCAGCTCTTCTGGGCACAGTTTCTCTAACTGAGGTCTGGAGGAGGGGCATAGAGGGAGGAGCCAGTGCACACCAGAACCTAAATTCTTTCTTAACGTGCCCATGTCTCCTGTGGAGCCGTCTATCCCCATGGTCCTTACGGAATCCCCAGCATCCACTACGGACTACGAGAAATAGATTTACCGGTAAGTAAAATCTTATTTTATACTTCATGGTTAGTTGCCAGTACAAGAGAGAGATATATCTAAGTCTTATTATAATATTACATTTGTTATTGTGAGTGTTCTCAGGAGGGTGGACACAATGATAGTCTGAGACACAATATTATAAAGCCTTCATTAAAAGTTATGTTTTATTATGCACACACATTTACAATTAAGTGTCCCAGAGAGTCGTCTTCTCCTATTGTTTACAAGATTAATATTGTTACAGAAATTGACACATTTCCATAATGTATTTTATTTCCAGCAGAGGGACACACAAGCAGGAACATCTCAGAAGGACATCTAATGTTATCCCCGGATTGTGAAATAAGAGATAATGACAGTATACAGGATTCTCCAGGAGCTAATCCTATTACCCCAATTATACATCCAGCTCTATCAGCTGATCCCCCTGATCCTGGGAGTAGGGACTTCATCAGGAGGTCTTCGCACAGATTGCAAGTCAGTGGGGACTGCCAAAGATAGACATGATGGCGTCCCGCCTCAACAAAAAGCTACAGAGGTATTGTGCCAGATCAAAAGACCTTCAGGCGGTAGCTGTAGATGCCCTGGTTACACCGTGGGTGTTCCAGTCGGTCTATGTGTTTCCTCCTCTTCCTCTCATACCCAAGGTGTTGAGAATAATAAGAAAAAGAGGAGTGAGAACAATTCTTATTGTTCCAGATTGGCTACGAAGGACCTGGTATCCGGATCTGCTGGAAATTCTCACAGAGGACCCGTGGCCTCTTCCTCTAAGACAGGATCTGTTGCAACAGCGGCCCTGTCTGTTCCAAGACTTACCGCGGCTGCGTTTGACGGCATGGCGGTTGAATGCCGGATCCTAGCTGAAAAGGGCATTCCGGATGAGGTCATTCCTACGCTGATAAAGGCTAGGAAGGACGTGACATCTAAACATTATCACCAAATATCGCGAAAATATGTTTCTTGGTGTGAGGCCAGGAATGCTCCGACGGAGGAATTCCAGCTGGGCCATTTCCTTCACTTCCTACAGTCCGGAGTGAATTTGGGCCTAAAATTGGTCTCCATTAAAGTCCAGATTTCGGCCCTATCCATTTTCTTTCAAAAGGAATTGGCTTCTCTACCGGAAATCCAGACGTTTGTAAAGGGAGTGCTGCATATTCAGCCTCCTTTTGTGCCTCCAGTGTCACCTTGGGATCTTAACGTGGTGTTAGGCTTCTTGAAATCCCACTGGTTTGAACCACTTAAATTGGTGGAGTTGAAATATCTCGCGTGGAAGGTGGTCATGCTATTAGCCTTGGCTTCGGCCAGGCGCGTGTCAGAGTTGGCGGCTTTGTCACATAAAAGCCCCTATCTGGTTTTCCATATGGATAGAGCAGAATTGCAGACCCGTCCACAATTTCTGCCAAAAGTGGTTTCATCTGTTCATATGAATCAACCTATTGTCGTGCCTGTGGCTACTAGTGACTTGGAGGATTCCGAGTTGCTTGTTGTGGTCAGGGCTTTGAAGCTTTATGTAGCCAGAATGGCTAGGGTCAGGAAAACAGAGTCGTTGTTTATCCTGTATGCATCCAACAAGCTGGGTGCTCCTGCATCAAAGCAAACTATTGCTCGCTGGATCTGTAACACGATTCAGCAGGCTCATTTGGCGGCTGGATTACCGCTGCCAAAATCAGTTAAGGCCCATTCCACTAGGAAGGTGGGCTCTTCTTGGGCGGCTGCCCGAGGGGTCTCTGCATTACAACTTTGCCAAGCGGCTACTTGGTCAGGTTCAAATACTTTTGCAAAGTTCTACAAGTTTGATACCCTGGCTGAGCAGGACCTTTTGTTTGCTCAATTGGTGCTGCAGAGTCATCTGCACTCTCCCCCCCGTTTGGGAGCTTTGGTATAATCCCCATGGTCCTTACGGAGTCCCCAGCATCCACTAGGACGTTAGAGAAAATAAGATTTTACCTACCGGTAAATCTATTTCTCGTAGTCTGTAGTGGATGCTGGGCGCCCGTCCCAAGTGCGGACTTTTCTGCAAGACTTGTATATAGTTATTGTTTCAATAAGGGTTGAGTTATGGTTGCATCTGGGTTTGACCTGATGCTCTGTTTTTTGTCATACTGTTAACTGGTTGTTATCACGTGTTATACGGTGTGATTGGTGTGGCTGGTATGAATCTTGCCCTGAATTATCAAAATCCTTTTCTTGTACTGTCAGCTCTTCTGGGCACAGTTTCTCTAACTGAGGTCTGGAGGAGGGGCATAGAGGGAGGAGCCAGTGCACACCAGAACCTAAATTCTTTCTTAAAGTGCCCATGTCTCCTGTGGAGCCGTCTATCCCCATGGTCCTTACGGAATCCCCAGCATCCACTACGGACTACGAGAAATAGATTTACCGGTAAGTAAAATCTTATTTTATACTTCATGGTTAGTTGCCAGTACAAGAGAGAGATATATCTAAGTCTTATTATAATATTACATTTGTTATTGTGAGTGTTCTCAGAAGGGTGGACACAATGATAGTCTGAGACATAATATTATAAAGCCTTCATTAAAAGTTATGTTTTATTATACACACACATTTACATTTAAATGTGTCCCAGAGAGTCATCTTCTCCTATTGTTTACAAGATTAATATTGTTACAGAAATTGACACATTTCCATAATGTATTTTATTTCCAGCAGAGGGACACACAAGCAGGAATATCTCAGAAGGACATCTAATGTTATCCCTGGATTCTGAAATAACCGATAATGACAGTAGACAGGATTATCCAGGAGCTAACCCCATTACCCCAATTATTCATCCAGGTCTATCAGCTGATCCCCCTGATCCTGGGAAATGTTCTCCTGATCACGCTTATATTGGTGCATCTGTTACAGCTCTAACAGTAGATACAGTGTTTCCATGTTCTATAGATGCCAAATGTTTTACACAGAACACAAAGCTTCATCAGCCAGCTAAGGCAGGTGAGAGGCCATTTCCATGTTCTGAGTGTGGGAAATATTTTACATGCAAATCAGCTCTTGTTACACATCAGAGAAGACACACAGGTGAGAAGCCATTTCCATGTTCTGAGTGTGAGAAATGTTTTGCATGGAAATCAAATCTGGTTACACACCAGCAAATTCACACAGGTGAGAAGCCATTTCCATGTTCTGAGTGTGAGAAATGTTTTGCACGGAAATCACATCTTGTTAGACATCAGCAAAGTCACACAGGTGAGAAGCCATTTCCATGTTCTGAGTGTGGGAAATGTTTTGCACAGAAATCAGAACTTGTTATACATCAGAAAAGTCACACAGGTGAGAAGCCATTTCCATGTACTGAGTGTGGGAAATGTTTTGCACATAAATCAGACCTTGTTAAACATCACAGAAGTCACACAGGTGCAAAGCCATTTCCATGTTTTGAGTGTGGGAAATGTTTTGCAATCAAATCAGATCTTGTTAATCATCAGAGAAGTCACACAGGTGAGAAGCCGTTTTCTTGCTCTGAGTGTGGGAAATGTTTTTCCTGGAAATCACTACTTGTTATACATCTGCGAAGTCACACAGGTGAGAATCCATTTCCATGTTCTGAGTGTGGGAAATGTTTTCAACACAAATCACATCTTGTTACACATCAAAGAATTCACACAGGTGAGAAGCCATTTCAATGTTCTGAGTGTGGGAAATGTTTTATCCAGAAATCACAACTTGTTATACATCAGGGAAGTCACACAGGAGAAAGGCCATTTCCATGTTCTGAGTGTAGGAAATGTTTTACAAACAAATCGAATCTTGTTAGACATCAGAGAAGTCACACAGGTGAGAGGCCATTTTCATGTTCTGAGTGTGGGAAATGTTTTGCACGGAAATCAGTACTTGTTGAACATCACAGAAGTCACACAGATGAAAAGCCATTTCCATGTTCTGAGTGTGGGAAATGTTTTGCACACAAATCAGATCTTGTTATACATCAGAGAAGTCACACAGGTGAGAAGCCATATTCCTGTTCTGAGTGTGGGAAATATTTTGCACAGAAATCATATCTTATTACACATCAGAGAAGTCACACAGGTGAGAAGCCATATTCCTGTTCTGAGTGTGGGAAATATTTTGCACAGAAATCATATCTTATTACACATCAGAGAAGTCACACAGGTGAGAAGCCATTTTCTTGCTCTGAGTGTGGGAAATGTTTTATACGGAAATCACAACTTGTTACACATCAGCGAAATCACACAGGTGAGTGGCCATTTCCATCCTCTGTGAAATAAATCAGCACAATAGACATCACTTGGAAACTATTGTACTCTTCTGGAGTATACTTAACATTGCCATGCATTGTTCTTCAAGGTTCTTATCTCCTATGCTTTTTGCAATATACATGCTACAACTGGGTGATATAATCAGATGTCATGCCCTTATCTACCACTGCTATGCAGATGACTTGTCTTTTGCTCCGGATACTGAGAACCCAGTACCAATCCTAAATGGTTGTCTAGCTGAGCTCCATGTGTGGGTGATGCCAGTTGGCTGTGACTCAGTCCTGGTGAAACAGGTCCTTATGGTAGAAGCTCACCAACAAAAGGCAGGGCTACAGCTCAGCTTTGCAAACCAACCAGACTTATGCTTGTGGGTTCAGAGTTACAAAATGCTGATCATGTGGAATCTTGGTGTCCTGGATGGTGGAGTGACACTTAGATATCAGGTATCATCCACAATCCGATCCTCATCTGAGGAACATAGCCAGACTCCAGCACTTTATTCCCTCAGAAGATCTACCTACAGTCATACATGCACTTGTATCATCATGCATAGACTACTGCAATGTCCTCTACCTGGGTCTCCCAGCAAAAGAATTGCACCACTTGTGGCTTGTACAGAATGCAGCAGCCAGTCATATCTAACCGGCCCGTTCCTGCCACATAACACCCATTCTCTTCTCCCTTCACCGGCTGCCTGTAAGATGATGACTTACATAATCTTACTGACTCTCCCATCCCTACATGACCAGGGTCCATGGAACCAGAAGCAGCTTCTGCCTCCTTACTGCCTGGTTTCTTCCGTCTGCAGATGAAGGACTGTTACCACCAGTACCAAGAATCCCCAAGAAATTCTGAAATATCAGGGGGGGGGGGGGGGGAGACAGGGTGGTGGCACTATTGCTGTAGCGGGGGCTGCCGGAAGTACTGTCTGTGGGTAATATTGTCCCCAAGCAGTGCTGAGGTGGAAGAGGGGGGGCACAGGGTGGTGAACAGTAGGGGAGACAAGGTAGTTGACAGTAGTGGGGGAAAGACAGGTTGGGGGAGATAGGGCAGGTGGCAGTAGTGGGAAGAGACCGGGCGGGTGGAAGTAGTGAGACAGGGTGGGTGGCAGTAGTGGGGGAGACAGGGAGGGTGGCAGTAGTGGGGGGAGACAGGGAGGGTGGCAGTAGGGGGAGGAGACAGGGCGGTGGCATTAGTGGGGGGAGACAGGGCGGGTGGCAGTAGTGGGGGAGACATGGCGAGTGGCAGTAGTGGGGGTAGACAGGGCAGATGGTCACAGTGCAGTACCAGGGGCTGCTGGAGGCAGTAAAGAGGTGTATGTGTCCCGCACAGAATCAGTTGATAATTAGGCCTAATGATGATTATGCTTCCTTATTTCTAATTAATCCCTTGTATGTGTTACTGTTATTTGCTGTGTCAGCCTTTATGTGTGTTCTGTGTAATAATCCTGAAAGTAGTGCTGCTACCGATCTCATATCATTTGTAGTAACTTGCAAAAAATGAGGAAAAGATAATGTGCACTCTGGAAGTTTATCGGGGGTTAAAGATGAATGCAGATGTGACATCACGCAGCCCCTGGAAAATGGTCCCGGCCCTCCCCATATAGCTAGACAAAAAAATGTGTATTAAAGATATGAAATAAAGTTGTTTAAAAACAAAAGATTTCCGTGAAGTCTTTTTATTTCTCTTACGTCCGAGAGGATGCTGGGGTTCCATTTAGTACCATGGGGTATAGATGGGTCTCTTAGGGGCCATGGGCACTAAGAGTTTAATAGTGTGGGCTGGCTTCTCCCTCTATGCCCCTACCAGACTCAGTTTAGAAAATGTGCCCAGTGAAGCCGGTCACAGCTAGGGGAGCTCCTAGGACTTTCTCATACGTCCTAGAGGATACTGGGGTCCACTTCAGTACCATGGGGTATAGATGGTTCCGTAGGAGCCATGGGCACTTTAAGACTTTTCAAGGGTGTGAACTGGCTCCTCCCTCTATGCCCCTCCTCCAGACCTCAGTTTAGAAAATGCCCAGGCAGACTGGATGCACTCCAGGGGAGCTCTACTGAGTTTCTCTGAAAGACATGTTAGGTTTTTTATTTTCAGGGAGGACTGCTGGCAACAGTCTCCCTGCTTCGTGGCACTTAGGGGGCAGAAGTAGGAACCAACTTCCTGAATAGTTTCATGGCTCTGCTCCTGGCTGACAGGACACCACTAGCTCCTGAAGGGTAATTAAAGCTAGCTGCGGTTCTCTGCTCACTCCCCCAGCTCGCCGCCACCCCCTTACAGAGCCAGAAGACAGGTGAGTGTAAGAAGAAAAGGATCTTCAGTCATCATGATGGCTAAAAGGTACCGCGCAGCGGGCGGGAATGCTGCGCGCCATGCTACCCATCACACTCAGGCACTGCAGGGCGTGGGGGGGTGCACTGGGCAGCATGAAAACTAGTAAAACTAGCAGATAAGGGGCATAAGTTGCTGAGGCACAGTCCTACCCCCGCCAGTATAAATAGCAAAAAGTCTGAGGAAAAACGTGCCATAACGGGGGCGGGGCTTCCTCAGTCAGCCAGCACACTGCTCCGCGTCATTTTCTCTCCTTCCAGGATGCAGATAAGAATGCTGGTCCTCCACTGCTGAACCAAGTATCAGGGTGCAAAATGGAGGGTACAGTGAAATTTGGTGCTATACATTGTGTTATCATTATAAAAGCGCTGCAGGTCTGTGGGCATTTTGTGTTTCACAGACATTTTATTGCTGGTGCTGGGTTGTGAACTGGCAATTCCTATCGGTGTCCTGACAGATTTTACTGTGGGTCTGTCCCCTATAAGTCTCGGAGTGTCTGTGGTGTGGTGTGCACGTGTGTGACATGTCTGAGGCAGGGAGCTCTTCCCCTGAGGGAACCATTATGGGGACACAGAGTTGTAATGTGGTGGCGCTGCCGGCACACCATGAGCCTGGGTGAAAGAATTACGTGATACTGTGAATCATATCAGTAAGAGATTAAATAAGTCTGAGTCTCATGCAGAAAACGAGAAAATCAGTGGAAGATGTGATTTTTAGTGGTTCTGCTTTTTCATCCGCAGGCGACCCCTCTGGGTCACATAAAAGACCATTTGCAGAAATAGTACAACTGATACCAACACGGGTTCTGATTCCTGTGTCGACACTAGTGATCCCAGGGAAATAGATCCTAAATTGTCAAAAAGCATTCAATATATTATTGTTGCTATAACGGAGGTTTTGGAAGTTACTGAAGCCCCTCCTGTACCTCAGGAGGCTTATTTTTATAAAGAAAAGAAAATGAATCTAGCCTTCCCTCCTCACGAGCTAAATACTCTCTTTGAGGGAACTTGGGCAAACCCTGAAAATAAATTTCAGATTCCCAAAAGGATTCAGGTAGCTTTTCCTTTCCCGGCAGAGGACAGGAAAAGGTGGGAGTCATCCCCTGTTTTAGACAGTGCCCTGTCACGGTTAACAAAAAAGGTGATTCTCCCTGCACCTGGGACGGCTTCACTAATGGAGCCGGCAGACTGCAAGTTGGAGACTACGTTAAAATCTGTGGCCAATGGTACACTGCTCAGGCCCACCATTGCTTGCGTGTGGGTGAGTAGGGCTATCGAAAAAAATGGTCAGATAACTTGTCATCTGAAATTGATACGATAAATAGAGACGAGATTCTCCTAAAGTTAGGTTGAAGGATATTGGTCTTTTTGGTTCAAGAGCTGCTACCATGGCAGTCTCGGCTCGGAGGGCGTTGTGGATTCGCCGTGGAATGCAAGCGCAGATTCAAAAGAAATATGGAGGCTCTCCAGTATAAAGGTGAAGCCTTGTTTGGAGATGGGCTGGATGCGTTGGTCTCTGCGGCTACCGAAGGTAAGTCGACATTCTTGCCTTATGCTCCTGCACCGGCGAAAAAGACATCACTCAGATGCAGTCCTTTTGGCCCAACAAATACAAAAAGGCCAAAGGTTCCCCCTTCTTTACAGGTAGAGTGAGAGGATGAGGAAAAAAGTCAGCAGCGTCTCCTGGATCGCAGGAGCAGGAGTCCACCCCTGCTTCTGCCAAATCTGCAGCATGATGCTGGGTCTCCCTTGCGGGAGTCCGCTCGGGTGAGAGCACGTCTGAAACTTTTCGGTCAGATCTGGGCTCAATCTGGCCTGGGCCCATGTATACAAGCTGGAGTTTCAAGACGTCCCCCTATGCCGATTTTTCAAATCGACCTTACCAGCTTCTCTTCCAGAGAAGTAGTAAAGGCTGCAATACAGAAATTAGGTTTTTAGTCAAGCCTCTTCGTAGTTCCGAAGCCGGACGACTCAGTCAGACCAATTCCAATCCTGAAATCTCTGAATCTCTACCTGAAAAGGTTCAAGTTCAAGATGGAATCTCTGAGGGCAGTGATTTCCAGTCTGGAGGAAGGAGATGTCATGGTGTCGGTAGACATAAAAGATGCCTACTTACATGTTCCCATTTATCCTCCACATCAGGTTTATCTGAGGTTCGCAGTACAGGATTGCCATTACCAGTTTCAGACATTGCTGTTCGGACTCTCCACGGCACCGAGGGTGTTCACGAAGGTGATGGCAGAGATAATAGTCCTCCTTCGACAACAAGGAGTCAATATAATTCCTTACCTGGACGAACTCCTGATAAAAGCGAGATTCAAGGAATGGTTGGTGCAGAATATTGCACTCTCCCTGTCAGTGCTCCAACAACATAGTTGGATTTTGAATTTTCCAAAGTCGCAGTTGGAACCAACGACAAGATTGTCTTTTCTAGGGAAGATACTTGACACAGAAGTTCAGCGGGTATTTCTTCCAGTTGAAAAAGATCCAGAAAACGGTCAAACGAGTTTTGAAACTGACGAGAGTGTCGATACATCAATGCATTTGGTTGTTGGGAAAGATGGTAGCGGCCTACGAGGCCATACAGTTTTCCAGATTCCATGCCAGAGTATTCCAATGGGATCTGTTAGACAAGTGATCCGGATCCCACCTACACATGCACCAGAGGATAATCCTGTCCTCCGAAGCCAGGATTTCGCTCCTGTGGTGGCTGCACTGTTCTCACCTACTAGAGGGTCGCAGGTTCGAGATTCAGGACTGTGTCCTAGTAACCACAGATGCAAGTCTCTAAGGCTGGGGTGCAGTCACAAGAGTTTCCAAGGAAAATGGTCAAGTCAGGAATCCTGTCTTCACATAAACGTTCTGGAATTGAGAGCCATTTACAACGGCCTTCTACAAGATCAGCCAGTGCAGATCCAGTCAGACAATGTAACAGCAGTCGCATACATAAACCATCAAGGCGGAACGAAAAGCAGAGCGGCAATGGCAGAGGTGACAAAGATCCTCCTCTGGGCAGAAAGACATGCAAGAGCTTTGTCGGCAATTTTCATTCCGGGAGTGGACAACTGGGAAGCAGACTCCCTCAGCAGACACGATCTCCAACCAGGGGAGTGGGGCCTTCACCAAGAAGTCTTCGCAGAGGTGACAAGTCTTTGGGGAGTCCCTCAAGTAGACATGATGGCATCTCGTCTCAACAAGAAGCTTCAGAGATATTGTTCCAGGTCGAGAGACCCTCAAGCAGTAGCAGTGGATGCACTGATGACCCAGTTGGTGTTTCGGTTGGTATATGTCTTCCCTCCACTTCCACTAATACCAAAAGTTCTCAAAATAATAAGAATAACAAGGGTTCGACTAATCCTCATTGCCCCAGACTGGCCAAGGAGGGCTTGGTATCCAGATCTTCAGCAGTTGCTCATGGATGATCCTCGGCCTCTTCCTCCTCGCGAGGACCTGCTGCAGCAGGGGCTGTGCATGTATCAAGACTTACCGTGGCTACGTTTGACGGCATGGCTGTTGAGAGCCGGGTTCCTAGCCCGAAAGGGGATTCCTACGGAAGTCATTCCCACTCTTGTTCAGGCCAGGAAAGGAGTAATGTTTAAACATTACCACCATATTTGGAGAAAATATGTGTCATGGTGTGAATCCAAGAAGGCTCCTACGGAAGAGTTTCAGTTGGGACGTTTTCTCCATTTTCTGCAGGCAGGTGTGGATATGGGCCTAAGATTGGGTTCAATCAAGGTTCAGATTTTGGCCTTGTTAGTTTTCTTACAAAAACAATTGGCCTCCCTTCCAGAAGTTCAGACGGTCGTGAAAGGGATGCTGCACATCCAACCTCCATTTGTGTCTCCGGTGGCACCTTGGGACCTTAATGTGGGGTTGCAGTTCCTTCAATCAGATTGGTTTGAACCTCTGCAGTGTTATGATTCCTGTACTCCAGACCGGAGAAGATCTTATGGCAGGGATCTGAGTACAGGAACAATATGCTGGTTGTGGGAGCTGGAGAGCCTAGTAACCCCTGGCGCCCTAACTCCGTTGTCTCGCCCGTGTTATCAGAAATCCCCTGCGAGACTATGGTTGCTTGAGCCCATGGCAGCCGCGTTCGAAGGGCGGATTATGTCTGCCCAACCCCGATGCCCCCGCAGGTCTTAATGGGAGACAAGGGGAAGTCCGAGACAGGGTGATAACAAGGGGCCCTCTGACTAAGCAACCAAGCCAGGGATTACAAGCTAACTAAACTAAATCAAAAGGTATGCGCGGACTAGCCGCCAGGGAAAAGGACAACCAAAGATCCACTGATCCGACACTCCTATCCGGCACCGCTGGACACCAGAGTGGATCTTGTGGAAGCGGAATCCTCCGCAAAGCTCCAGAACACAATATAAACAAAATAATAAACTGTAGCGGACACGCCGCAACACCAGCAACAGCGACTCACGAACACCACCAGATGTTAAAGGTGCTCGGTCAGACTCCAGGAACAGATGGTAACTTCCGAGTACAGGATCTCTGAGGACAGGAACAATCGAATGGACCGGGACTGGGAACTCTCTGTAGCAGACTCAGGCAAACAGGAAGCTATCACCGGCGTCTGTGGGAAGTCCAAAGGGAGCCTATAACTGTGGGCTCCCCAATCAGGAGCCAGACAGGGTAATTAATAGTAATGCCGTGCAGCTTGCATGCTGCACGGCCAGCACATGATGATTTAATTACAGAAGACCCAGCAACGGGGAACGCGGCCCGAACGTGGCGTCCCCGTTGCTAAGGTCCGGGCGGCTGCGTGCGCCCGGCGTCAGCGTTGCCAGGGAGCCGGCGGCTGCGTGCGCCCGGCGTCAGCGTTGCCAGGGAGCCGGTGGCTGCACGCGCCCGGCGTCCCTGGTTGCTAGGCGCCGGGCCGCACCGCTGATCGGACCCCGGCGCCTAACATGCAGGAGATAAAATTGAAGTTTCTCACTTGGAAAGTGGTAATGCTCTTGGCCTTGGCATCCGCAAGGCGGGTGTCTGAGTTGGCGGCCTTGACTCACAAGAGTCCTTACCTGATCTTCCATGAAGATTGGGCAGAGTTGAGAACTCGCCAACAATTTTTTCCGAAGGTGGTTTCGTCTTTCCATATAAACCAGCCTATTGTGGTGCCAGTGGCTACTGACACTTTCACTGTGTCAAAGTCTCTGGATGTGGTTAGCGCTTTGAAAATTTATGTCGCAAGAACAGCTAGGATACGAAAAACTGAGGCTCTGTTTGTCCTGTATGCTCCCAACATGATTGGGTGTCCTGCTTCTAAGCAGACCATTGCGCACTGGATCAGAGGGACGATTCAGCACGCTCATTCCACGGCAGGATTGCCGATACCGAAGTCGGTAAATGCCCATTCTACTAGAAAGGTGGGCTCATCCTGGGTGGCTGCCCGGGTGATCTCGGCGTTACAGCTTTGCCGAGCAGCTACTTGGTCAGGGGCAAACACGTTTGCAAAGTTTTATAAGTTTGACACCTTGGCCGATGAGGACCTCAAGTTTGGTCAATCCGTGCTGCAGGGTCATCATAGAAACATAGAATCATAGAATTTGACGGCAGATAAGAACCACTTGGCCCATCTAGTCTGCCCCTTTTTTTTTATCCTTTAGGTAATCTCAACCCTTTTTGATCATCTGCACTCTCCCACCCGTACTGGAGATTTGGTATAACCCCATGATACTGAAGTGGACCCCAGCATCCTCTAGGACGTATGAAGAAACAGGATTTTAATACCTACCGGTAAATCCTTTTCTCCTAGTCCGTAGAGGATGCTGGGCACCCAACCCAGTGCGTACTTTACCTGCAGTTGTTAGTTTTGTAGTTACACAAGTGTTGTGTTGCTGCAAAAGTGTTCATGCCCATTGGCATGTGTTGTGTTGAAAGCCATGTTGTGCGGCATGGTTGAGGTGTGAGCTGGTATGAATCTCACCATTCATTTAAAAGTAAATCCTTTCCTCGAAATGTCCGTCTCCCTGGGCACAATTCCTATACTGAGGTCTGGAGGAGGGGCATAGAGGGAGGAGCGAGTTCACACCCTTGAAAAGTCTTAAAGTGCCCATGGCTCCTGCGGAACCGTCTATACCCCATGGCACTGAAGTGGACCCCACCATCCTCTATAGACTAGGACAGGCATTCCCAACCGCGGTCCTCAAGGCACACCAACAGTGCAGGTTTTAGTGATATTCAGGCTTCAGCACGGATGGTTAGATCAAAATAACTGAGCTACTAATTAAGTCGGTATCCGGTCAGTTTATCTACCTACACTAGATCGACAATCCAAAGGTTGACACCACTTAATCGAACAACGAATGATCGACAACTACACATGATCGACAATCAAATGATCGACTGAATACCAAGATCGACATCGCACTCATTGACAGCATCACCACATGGGCAAATCCGAAAAAAGAAAAACAATAGTGCGACAAACATATGATCGACATAATTAAACATCTACGTGGCACATAATCTACAATACAAACATCGACTGACTATAAATAGATAATATGTTAGATCGACACAAACATGATCGACAAAAACTAGCATCGACGGGACAAATAATCGAAAAATAAATCATCGACATATTACCCGACAGACTACACATTAGATCAATCAATGCATATGATCGACATTCATTTTTATCGACCAAACATATGTCAGACAGTCGGACACAGACATACACCAGATAGTCAAAATTATACATCAACAAATTACCTGATCGACAAACGTAACAATCGACTGAATAAATGATCTACAACTGTTACAG
Organism: Pseudophryne corroboree; assembly: GCF_028390025.1. NCBI lineage: Eukaryota > Metazoa > Chordata > Amphibia > Anura > Myobatrachidae > Pseudophryne > Pseudophryne corroboree. The sequence goes on along the minus strand of NW_026967522.1, from coordinate 902 downwards.
CGGCATACATTAGATCCAACCACAATACATCGACACCAACATTTGTTAGATTATACTCTGCTTCGATAGTACAAATGATCGACATTCGACTACAGCTGACACTATCGTCCACCTAGCCAACCGCGCCCCTATATTCATTTCATCACCCCTCCCTCCACCGCGACCCCGCTATCCACAGCCGTCTACTACCCCTAGACGCTGCCGCCCACACCAGTCCGTCACCCGCTAATCTAGCGGAGGCGACCAGCATCCTTGCCCGTGGCACTACAGGTGCCAAAATGCCCGCCACACCTTCACCAACACTACAGTTGACTCTACCGTCCACCTAGCCAACCACGCCCCTATATTCATTTCATCATCCCTCCAACGGTCCACCGCAACCCCGCTATCCACAGCCGTCTACTAGACGCTGCCGCCCACACCAGTCCGTCACCCGCTAATCTAGCGGAGGCGACCAGCATCCTTGCCCGTGGCACTACAGGTGCCAAAATGCCCCCCCCACACCTTTACCCATAATTCTGTTATCCATGTTTCATAATAAACCTTATATTTTTTCTACATCATAAGTATAGTATTCAATGAAATTTAAAGAAAGCACTTAGGCCTCTTTATCAAACAGGTTCATATAAAGTTTGTTACTGGCGTCAAAGTGTCTGCTATAAATCATTGTCAATGAACCCCGTGACTCATTCCAAACTTAAAGTTCACAAGGTTATTTTATTTAAAGTTAACTATCACAAGGTTATTTTATTTAAATATTGAAGAAGCACAGTGATTGGCCAGAATTTTTTTTTCTAAACACTCCCATCTTAAAGTGTATAAAACCTTTAGCTAACAAACCATCAGCCACATCTATTATATTTAAGATTTGGGAAGATTTAAACATTTCAAGTGATCTACAA